>NC_142284.1:28968402-29643578 GCF_965620075.1 Prunus avium
CCTTCCATGACGCAAATCAGACGTCATAGAAGGGTTTTTGTGTTGTAGTGTTCAATCAAAACTCCCCAAATGACTCCTCCCACCATATTATAATGTTGCCCAAGTTTTGGGCTCGATCCGAAATCAATAGGTGTTCCAAATTGGACAATTCAAGTTCAACGGCAGTTCGTTCCTAATTGGAGTGGTTGGTGTATTCCATACTTCTAGCGATTGGATTTCACTCAAAACTAACCAAATGACTCCTCCCACCATATTATGATGTTGCCCAAGTTTTGGGCTCGATCCGAAATCAATAGGTGTGAGAAATTGGACAATTCAAGTTCAACGGCAGTTCGTTCCAAATTGGAGTGGTTGGTGTATTCCACACTTCTAGCGATTGGATTTCACCCAAAACTCACCAAATGACTCCTCCCACCATATTATGATGTTGCCCAAGTTTGCGGCTCGATCCGAAATCAATAGGTGTGAGAAATTGGACAATTCAAGTTCAACGACAGTTCGTTCCTAATTGGAGTGGTTGGTGTATTCCATACTTCTAGCGATTGGATTTCACCCAAAACTCACCAAATGACTCCTCCCACCATATTATGATGTTGCCCAAGTTTTGGGCTAGATCCGAAATCGATAGGTGTTCCAAATTGGACAATTCAAGTTCAACGGCAGTTCGTTCCTAATTGGAGTGGTTGGTGTATTCCGTACTTCTAGCAATTGGATTTCACTCAAAACTCACCAAATGACTCCTCCCACCATATTATGATATTGCCCAAGTTTTGGGCTCGATCCGAAATCAATAGGTGTTCCAAATTGGACAATTCAAGTTCAACGGCAGTTCGTTCCTAATTGCAGTCGTTGGTGTATTCCATACTTCTAGCGATTGGATTTCACTCAAAATTCACCAAATGACTCCTCCCACCATATTATGCTGTTGCCCAAGTTTTGGGCTCGATCCGAAATCAATAGGTGTGAGAAATTGGACAATTCGTGTTCAAAGGCAGTTCCTTCCTAATTGGAGTGGTTGCTGTATTCCATACTTCTAGCGATTCGATTTCACTCAAAACTCACCAAATGACTCCTCCCACCATATTATGAAGTTGCCATAGTTTTGGGCTCCATCCGAAATCAATAGGTGTGAGAAATTGGACAATTCAAGTTCAACGGCAGTTCGTTCCTAATTGGAGTGGTTGTTGTATTCCATACTTCTAGCGATTGGATTTCACTCAAAACTAACCAAATGACTCCTCCCACCATATTATGATGTTGCCCAACTTTTGGGCTCGATCCGAAATCAATAGGTGTGAGAAATTGGACAATTCAAGTTCAACGGCAGTTCGTTCCAAATTGGAGTGGTTGGTGTATTCCACACTTCTAGCGATTGGATTTCACCCAAAACTCACCAAATGACTCCTCCCACCATATTATGATGTTGCCCAAGTTTGCGGCTCGATCCGAAATCAATAGGTGTGAGAAATTGGACAATTCAAGTTCAACGACAGTTCGTTCCTAATTGGAGTGGTTGGTGTATTCCATACTTCTAGCGATTGGATTTCACCCAAAACTCACCAAATGACTCCTCCCACCATATTATGATGTTGCCCAAGTTTTGGGCTAGATCCGAAATCGATAGGTGTTCCAAATTGGACAATTCAAGTTCAACGGCAGTTCGTTCCTAATTGGAGTGGTTGGTGTATTCCGTACTTCTAGCAATTGGATTTCACTCAAAACTCACCAAATGACTCCTCCCACCATATTATGATATTGCCCAAGTTTTGGGCTCGATCCGAAATCAATAGGTGTTCCAAATTGGACAATTCAAGTTCAACGGCAGTTCGTTCCTAATTGGAGTGGTTGGTGTATTCCACACTTCTAGCGATTGGATTTCACCCAAAACTCACCAAATGACTCCTCCCACCATATTACGATGTTGCCCAAGTTTTGGGCTAGATCCGAAATCAATAGGTGTTCCAAATTGGACAATTCAAGTTCAACGGCAGTTCGTTCCTAATTGGAGTGGTTGGTGTATTCCGTACTTCTAGCAATTGGATTTCACTCAAAACTCACCAAATGACTCCTCCCACCATATTATGATATTGCCCAAGTTTTGGGCTCGATCCGAAATCAATAGGTGTTCCAAATTGGACAATTCAAGTTCAACGGCAGTTCGTTCCTAATTGGAGTCGTTGGTGTATTCCATACTTCTAGCGATTGGATTTCACCCAAAACTCACCAAATGACTCCTCCCACCATATTATGATGTTGCCCAAGTTTTGGGCTAGATCCGAAATCAATAGGTGTTCCAAATTGGACAATTCAAGTTCAACGGAAGTTCGTTCCTAATTGGAGTGGTTGGTGTATTCCGTACTTCTAGCAATTGGATTTCACTCAAAACTCACCAAATGACTCCTCCCACCATATTATGATATTGCCCAAGTTTTGGGCTCGATCCGAAATCAATAGGTGTTCCAAATTGGACAATTCAAGTTCAACGGCAGTTCGTTCCTAATTGGAGTCGTTGGTGTATTCCATACTTCTAGCGATTGGATTTCACCCAAAACTCACCAAATGACTCCTCCCACCATATTATGATGTTGCCCAAGTTTTGGGCTAGATCCGAAATCAATAGGTGTTCCAAATTGGACAATTCAAGTTCAACGGCAGTTCGTTCCTAATTGGAGTGGTTGGTGTATTCCGTACTTCTAGCAATTGGATTTCACTCAAAACTCACCAAATGACTCCTCCCGCCATATTATGATATTGCCTTCCATGACGCAAATCAGACGTCATAGAAGGGTTTTTGTGTTGTAGTGTTCAATCAAAACTCCCCAAATGACTCCTCCCACCATATTATAATGTTGCCCAAGTTTTGGGCTCGATCCGAAATCAATAGGTGTTCCAAATTGGACAATTCAAGTTCAACGGCAGTTCGTTCCTAATTGGAGTGGTTGGTGTATTCCATACTTCTAGCGATTGGATTTCACTCAAAACTAACCAAATGACTCCTCCCACCATATTATGATGTTGCCCAAGTTTTGGGCTCGATCCGAAATCAATAGGTGTGAGAAATTGGACAATTCAAGTTCAACGGCAGTTCGTTCCAAATTGGAGTGGTTGGTGTATTCCACACTTCTAGCGATTGGATTTCACCCAAAACTCACCAAATGACTCCTCCCACCATATTATGATGTTGCCCAAGTTTGCGGCTCGATCCGAAATCAATAGGTGTGAGAAATTGGACAATTCAAGTTCAACGACAGTTCGTTCCTAATTGGAGTGGTTGGTGTATTCCATACTTCTAGCGATTGGATTTCACCCAAAACTCACCAAATGACTCCTCCCACCATATTATGATGTTGCCCAAGTTTTGGGCTAGATCCGAAATCGATAGGTGTTCCAAATTGGACAATTCAAGTTCAACGGCAGTTCGTTCCTAATTGGAGTGGTTGGTGTATTCCGTACTTCTAGCAATTGGATTTCACTCAAAACTCACCAAATGACTCCTCCCACCATATTATGATATTGCCCAAGTTTTGGGCTCGATCCGAAATCAATAGGTGTTCCAAATTGGACAATTCAAGTTCAACGGCAGTTCGTTCCTAATTGCAGTCGTTGGTGTATTCCATACTTCTAGCGATTGGATTTCACTCAAAATTCACCAAATGACTCCTCCCACCATATTATGCTGTTGCCCAAGTTTTGGGCTCGATCCGAAATCAATAGGTGTGAGAAATTGGACAATTCGTGTTCAAAGGCAGTTCCTTCCTAATTGGAGTGGTTGCTGTATTCCATACTTCTAGCGATTCGATTTCACTCAAAACTCACCAAATGACTCCTCCCACCATATTATGAAGTTGCCATAGTTTTGGGCTCCATCCGAAATCAATAGGTGTGAGAAATTGGACAATTCAAGTTCAACGGCAGTTCGTTCCTAATTGGAGTGGTTGTTGTATTCCATACTTCTAGCGATTGGATTTCACTCAAAACTAACCAAATGACTCCTCCCACCATATTATGATGTTGCCCAAGTTTTGGGCTCGATCCGAAATCAATAGGTGTGAGAAATTGGACAATTCAAGTTCAACGGCAGTTCGTTCCAAATTGGAGTGGTTGGTGTATTCCACACTTCTAGCGATTGGATTTCACCCAAAACTCACCAAATGACTCCTCCCACCATATTATGATGTTGCCCAAGTTTGCGGCTCGATCCAAAATCAATAGGTGTGAGAAATTGGACAATTCAAGCTCAACGACAGTTCCTTCCTAATTGGAGTGGTTGCTGTATTCCATACTTCTAGCGATTCGATATCCCTCAAAACTCACCAAATGACTCCTCCCACCATATTATGAAGTTGCCATAGTTTTGGGCTCAACCCGAAATCAATAGGTGTGAGAAATTGGACAATTCAAGTTCAACGGCAGTTCGTTCCCAATTGGAGTGGTTGGTGTATTCCATACTTCTAGCGATTGGATTTCACTCAAAATTCACCAAAAGACTCCTCCCACCATATTATGATGTTGCCCAAGTTTTGGGCTCGATCCGAAATCAATAGGTGTGAGAAATTGGACAATTCAAGTTCAACGGCAGTTCGTTCCAAATTGGAGTGGTTGGTGTATTCCACACTTCTAGCGATTGGATTTCACCCAAAACTCACCAAATGACTCCTCCCACCATATTATGATGTTGCCCAAGTTTGCGGCTCGATCCGAAATCAATTGGTGTGAGAAATTGGACAATTCAAGTTCAACGCCAGTTCGTTCCTAATTGGAGTGGTTGGTGTATTCCATACTTCTAGAGATTGGATTTCACTCAAAACTCACCAAATGACTCCTCCCACCATATTATGATGTTTCCCAAGTTTGGGGCTCGATCCGAAATCAATAGGTGTGAGAAATTGGACACTTCAAGTTCAACGGCAGTTCATTCCTAATTGGAATGGTTGGTGTATTCCAAACTTCGAGCGATTGGATTTCACTCAAAACTAACCAAATGACTCCTCCCACCATATTATGATGTTGCCCAAGTTTTGGGCTCGATCCGAAATCAATAGTTGTGAGAAGTTGGACAATTCAAGTTCAACGGCAGTTCGTTCCTAATTGGAGTGGTTGGTGTATTCCACACTTCTAGCGATTGGATTTCACCCAAAACTCACCAAATGACTCCTCCCACCATATTATGATGTTGCCCAAGTTTGGGCTAGATCCGAAATCAATAGGTGTTCCAAATTGGACAATTCAAGTTCAACGGCAGTTCGTTCCTAATTGGAGTGGTTGGTGTATTCCGTACTTCTAGCAATTGGATTTCACTCAAAACTCACCAAATGACTCCTCCCACCATATTATGATATTGCCCAAGTTTTGGGCTCGATCCGAAATCAATAGGTGTTCCAAATTGTACAATTCAAGTTCAACGGCAGTTCGTTCCTAATTGGAGTCGTTGGTGTATTCCATACTTCTAGCGATTGGATTTCACTCAAAATTCACCAAATGACTCCTCCCACCATATTATGATGTTGCCCAAGTTTTGGGCTCCATCCGAAATCAATAGGTGTTCCAAATTGGACAATTCAAGTTCAACGGCAGTTCGTTCCTAATTGGAGTGGTTGGCGTATTCCATACTTCTAGCGATTGGATTTCACTCAAAACTAACCAAATGACTCCTCCCACCATATTATGATGTTGCCCAAGTTTTGGGCTAGATCCGAAATCAATAGGTGTGAGAAATTGGACAATTCAAGTTCAACGGCAGTTCGTTCCAAATTGGAGTGGTTGGTGTATTCCACACTTCTAGCGATTGGATTTCACCCAAAACTCACCAAATGACTCCTCCCACCATATTATGATGTTGCCCAAGTTTTGGGCTCGATCTGAAATCAATAGGTGTGGGAAATTGGACAATTCAAGTTCAACGACAGTTCATTCCAAATTGGAGTGGTTGCTGTATTCTATACTTCTAGCGATTGTATTTCACTCAAAACTCACCAAACGACTCCTAACACCGTATTATCATGTGGCCCAAGTTTTGGGCTCAATCCGAAATCAATAGGTGTGAGAAATTGGACAATTCAAGTTCAAAGGCAGTTCGTTCCTAATTGGAGTGGTTGGTGTATTCCATACTTCGAGCGATTGGATTTCACTCAAAACACACCAAATGACTCCTCCCAACATATTATGGTGTTGCCCAAGTTTTGGGCTCGATCCGAATTGAATAGGTGTGAGAAATTGGACAATTCCAGTTCAACGGCAGTTCGTACCTAATTGTAGAGGTTGGTGTATTCCGTACTTCTAGCGATTGTATTTCACTCAAAACTCCCCAAATGACTCCTCCCACCATATTATGATGTTGCCCAAGTTTTGGGCTCGATCCGAAATCAATAGGTGTTCCAAATTGGACAATTCAAGTTCAACTGCAGTTCGTTCCTAATTGGAGTGGTTGGTGTATGACATACTTCTAGCGATTGGATTTCACTCAAAACTAACGAAATGACTCCTCCCACCATATTATGATGTTGCCCAAGTTTTGGGCTAGATCCGAAATCAATAGGTGTGAGAAATTGGACTATTCAAGTTCAACGGCAGTTCGTTCCTAATTGGAGTGGTTGGTGTATTCTGTACTTCTAAAGACTGGATTTCACTCAAAACTAACCAAATGACTACTCCCACCATGTTATGAAGTTACCCAAGTTTTGGGCTCGATCCGAAATCAGTAGGTGTGAGAAATTGGACAATTCAAGTTCGACGGCAGTTCGTTCCTAATTGGAGTGGTTGGTGTATTCCATACATCTAGCGATTGGATTTCATTCAAAACTCACCAACTGACTCCTAACACCAGATTATCAAGTTGCCCAAGTTTTGGGCTCGATCTGAAATCAATAGGTGTGAGAAATTGGACAATTCAAGTTCGACGGCAGTTCGTTCCTAATTGGAGTGGTTGGTGTATTCCATACATCTGGCGATTGCATTTCACTCAAAACTCACCAAATGACTCCTCCCACCATATTATCGTGTTGCCCAAGTTTTGGGCTCAATCCGAAATCAATAGGTGTGAGAAATTGGACAATTCAAGTTCAACGGCAATTCGTTCCTAATTGGAGTGGTTGGTGTATTCCATACATCTGGCGATTGGATTTCACTCAAAACTCACCAAATGACTCCTCCCACCATATTATCGTGTTGCCCAAGTTTTGGGCTCAATCCGAAATCAATAGGTGTGAGAAATTGGACAATTCAAGTTCAACGGCAGTTCGTTCATAATTGGAGTGGTTGCTGTATTCTATACTTCTAGCGATTGGATTTCACTCAAAACTCACCAAACGACTCCTAACACCATATTATCATGTTGCCCCAGTTTTGGGCTCGATCCGAAATCAATAGGTGTGAGAAATTGGACAATTCAAGTTCAACGGCAGTTCGTTCCTAATTGGAGTGGTTGGTGTATTCCATACTTCGAGCGATTGGATTTCACTCAAAACACACCAAATGACTCCTCCCAACATATTATGGTGTTGCCCAAGTTTTGGGCTCGATCCGAAATCAATAGGTGTGAGAAATTGGACAATTCAAGTTCAACGTCAGTTCGTTCCTAATTGGAGTGTATTCTATACTTCTAGCGATTGGATTTCACTCAAAACTCACCAAATGACTCCTAACACCATATTATCACGTTGCCCAAGTTTTGGGCTCGATCCGAAATCAATAGGTGTGAGAAATTGGACAATTCAAGTTCAACGGCAGTTCGTTCCTAATTGGAGTGGTTGGTGTATTCCATACTTCTGGCGATTGCATTTCACTCAAAACTCACCAAATGACTCCTCCCACCATATTATCGTGTTGCCCAAGTTTTGGGCTCAATCCGAAATCAATAGGTGTGAGAAATTGGACAATTCAAGTTCAACGGCAATTCGTTCCTAATTGGAGTGGTTGGTGTATTCCACACATCTGGCGATTGGATTTCACTCAAAACTCACCAAATGACTCCTCCCACCATATTATCGTGTTGCCCAAGTTTTGGGCTCAATCCGAAATCAATAGGTGTGAGAAATTGGACAATTCAAGTTCAACGGCAGTTCGTTCCTAATTGGAGTGTTTGGTGTATTCCATACATCTAGCGATTGGATTTCACTCAAAACTCACCAACTGACTCCTAACACCAGATTATCATGTTGCCCAAGTTTTGGGCTCGATCGGAAATCAATAGGTATGAGAAA
This sequence comes from Prunus avium, assembly GCF_965620075.1. Classification (NCBI taxonomy): domain Eukaryota; kingdom Viridiplantae; phylum Streptophyta; class Magnoliopsida; order Rosales; family Rosaceae; genus Prunus; species Prunus avium. The sequence goes on from NC_142284.1 coordinate 28,976,601, forward strand.
TTGGACAATTCATGTTCAATGGCAGTTCGTTCCTAATTGGAGTGGTTGGTGTATTCCATACTTCTAGCGATTGGATTTCACTCAAAGCTCACCAAATGACTCGTAACACCAGATTACCATGTTACCCAAGTTTTGGGGTCGATCCGAAATCAATTGGTGTGAGAAATTGGACAATTCAAGTTGAACGACAGTTCGTTCCTAATTGGAGTGGTTGGTGTATTCCATACTTCTAGCGATTGGATTTCACTCAAAACTCACCAAATGACTCCTCCCACCATATTATCGTGTTGCCCAAGTTTTGGGATCAATCCGAAATCAATAGGTGTGAGAAATTGGACAATTCAAGTTCAACGGCAGTTCGTTCATAATTGGAGTGGTTGCTGTATTCTATACTTCTAGCGATTGGATTTCGTTCAAAACTCACCAAACGACTCCTAACACCATATTATCATGTTGCCCCAGTTTTGGGCTCGATCCGAAATCAATAGGTGTGAGAAATTGGACAATTCAAGTTCAACGGCAGTTCGTTCCTAATTGGAGTGGTTGGGGTATTCCATACTTCGAGCGATTGGATTTCACTCAAAACACACCAAATGACTCCTCCCAACATATTATGGTGTTGCCCAAGTTTTGGGCTCGATCCGAAATCAATAGGTGTGAGAAATTGGACAATTCAATTTCGACGGCAGTTCGTACCTAATTGTACTGGTTGGTGTATTCCATACTTCTTGCGATTGGATTTCACTCAAAACTCACCAAATGACTCCTCCCACCATATTATCATGTTGCCCAAGTTTTGGGCTCGATCCGAAATCAATAGGTGTTCCAAATTGCACAATTCAAGTTCAACGACAGTTCGTTCCTAATTGGAGTTGTTGGTGTATTCCATACTTCTAGCGATTGGATTTCACTCAAAACTCACCAAATGACTCCTCCCACAATATTATGATGTTGCCCACGTTTTGGGCTCGATCCGAAATCATTTGGTGTGAGAAATTGGACAATTCAAGTTCAATGGCAGTTCGTTCCTAATTGGTGTGGTTGGTGCATTCCCTACTTCTAGCGATTCGATTTCACTCAAAACTCACCAAATGACTCCTCCCACCATATTATGATGTTGCCCAAGTTTTGGGCTCGATCTGAAATCAATAGGTGTGGGAAATTGGACAATTCAAGTTCAACGACAGTTCATTCCAAATTGGAGTGGTTGCTGTATTCTATACTTCTAGCGATTGGATTTCACTCAAAACTTACCAAACGACTCCTAACACCGTATTATCATGTGGCCCAAGTTTTGGGCTCAATCCGAAATCAATAGGTGTGAGAAATTGGACAATTCAAGTTCAAAGGCAGTTCGTTCCTAATTGGAGTGGTTGGTGTATTCCATACTTCGAGCGATTGGATTTCACTCAAAACACACCAAATGACTCCTCCCAACATATTATGGTGTTGCCCAAGTTTTGGGCTCGATCCGAAATGAATAGGTGTGAGAAATTGGACAATTCCAGTTCAACGGCAGTTCGTACCTACTTGTAGAGGTTGGTGTATTCCGTACTTCTAGCGATTGTATTTCACTCAAAACTCCCCAAATGACTCCTCCCACCATATTATGATGTTGCCCAAGTTTTGGGCTCGATCCGAAATCAATAGGTGTTCCAAATTGGACAATTCAAGTTCAACTGCAGTTCGTTCCTAATTGGAGTGGTTGGTGTATGACATACTTCTAGCGATTGGATTTCACTCAAAACTCACCAAATGACTCCTCCCACCATATTTTGGTGTTGCCCAAGTTTAGGGATCGATCCGAAATCAATAGGTGTGAGAAATTGGACAATTCAAGTTCAACGGTAGTTCGTTCCTAATTGGAGTGGTTGGTGTATTCCACACTTCTAGCGATTGGATTTCACCCAAAACTCACCAAATGACTCCTCCCACCATATTATGATGTTGCCCAAGTTTTGGGCTCAATCTGAAATCAATAGGTGTGAGAAATTGGACAATTCAAGTTCAACGGCAGTTCGTTCTTAATTGGAGTGGTTGGTGTATTCCATACTTCTAGCAATTGGATTTCACTCAAAACTCACCAAATGACTCCTCCCACCATATTATGATGTTGCCCATGTTTTGGGCTCGATCTGAAATCAATAGGTGTGAGAAATTGGACAATTCAAGTTCAACGGCAGTTCGTTCTTAATTGGAGTGGTTGGTGTATTCCATACTTCTAGCAATTGGATTTCACTCAAAACTCACCAAATGACTCCTCCCACCATATTATGATGTTGCCCATGTTTTGGGCTCGATCCGAAATCAATAGGTGTTCCAAATTGGACAATTCAAGTTCAACGGCAGTTCGTTCCTAATTGGAGTCGTTGGTGTATTCCACACTTCTAGCGATTGGATTTCACTCAAAATTCAACAAATGACTCCTCCCACCATATTATGATGTTGCCCAAGTTTTGGCCTCGATACGAAATCAATAGGTGTGAGAAATTGGACAATTCAAGTTCAACGGCAGTTCGTTCCTAATTGGAGTGGTTGGTGTATTCCATACTTCTAGCGATTGGATTTCACTCAAAACTCACCTAATTACTCCTCCCACCATATTATCATGTTGCCCAAGTTTTGGGCTCGATCCGAAATCAATAGGTGTGCGAAATTGGACAATTCAAGTTCAACGGCAGTTCGTTCCTAATTGGAGTGGTTCATGTATTTCATACTTCTAGCAATTGGATTTCACTCAAAACTCACCAAATGACTCCTCAGACCATATTATGATGTTGCCCATGTCTGGGGCTCGATCCGAAATCAATAGGTGTGAGAAATTGGACAATTCAAGTTCAACGGCAGTTCGTTCATAATTGGAGTGGTTGCTGTATTCTATACTTCTAGCGATTGGATTTCACTCAAAACTCACCAAAGGACTGCTAACAACATATTATCATGTTGCCCCAGTTTTGGGCTCGATCCGAAATCAATAGGTGTGAGAAATTGGACAATTCAAGTTCAACGGCAGTTCGTTCCTAATTGGAGTGGTTGGTGTATTCCATACTTCGAGCGATTGGATTTCACTCAAAACACACCAAATGACTCCTCCCAACATATTATGGTGTTGCCCAAGTTTTGGGCTCGATCCGAAATCAATAGGTGTGAGAAATTGGACAATTCAATTTCAACGGCGGTTCGTACCTAATTCTAGTGGTTGGTGTATTCCATACTTCTAGCGATTGGATTTCACTCAAAACTCACCAAATGACTCCTCCCACCATATTATGATGTTGCCCAAGTTTTGGGCTCGATCTGAAATCAATAGGTGTTCCAAATTGCACAATTCAAGTTCAACGACAGTTCGTTCCTAATTGGAGTTGTTGGTGTATTCCATACTTCTAGTGATTGGATTTCCCTCAAAACTCACCAAATGACTCCACCCACCATATTATCATGTTGCCCAAGTTTTGGGCTCGATCCGAAATCAATAGGTGTGAGAAATTGGACAATTCAAGTTCAACGTCAGTTCGTTCCTAATTGGAGTGTATTCTATACTTCTAGCGATTGGATTTCACTCAAAACTCACCAAATGACTCCTAACACCATATTATCACGTTGCCCAAGTTTTGGGCTCGATCCGAAATCAATAGGTGTGAGAAATTGGACAATTCAAGTTCAACGGCAGTTCGTTCCTAATTGGAGTGGTTGGTGTATTCCATACTTCTGGCGATTGGATTTTACTCAAAACTCACCAAATGACTCCTAACACTATATTATGATGTTGCCCAAGTTTTGGGCTCGATCCGAAATCAATAGGAGAAAGAAACTGGACAATTTAAGTTCAACGGCAGTTCGTTCCTAATTGTAGTGGTTGGTGTATTCCATACTTCTAGCGATTGGATTTCACTCAAAACTCACCAAATGACTCCTCCCACAATATTATGATGTTGCCCACGTTTTGGGCTCGATCCGAAATCATTTGGTGTGAGAAATTGGACAATTCAAGTTCAATGGCAGTTCGTTCCTAGTTGATGTGGTTGGTGCATTCCCTACTTCTAGCGATTCGATTTCACTCAAAACTCACCAAATGACTCCTCCCACCATATTATGATGTCGCCCAAGTTTTGGGCTCGATCTGAAATCAATAGGTGTGGGAAATTGGACAATTCAAGTTCAACGGCAGTTCATTCCAAATTGGAATGGTTGCTGTATTCTATACTTCTAAAGATTGGATTTCACTCAAAACTCACCAAACGACTCCTAACACCATATTATCATGTGGCCCAAGTTTTGGGCTCAATCCGAAATCAATAGGTGTGAGAAATTGCACAGTTCAAGTACAAAGGCAGTTCGTTCCTAATTGGAGTGGTTGGTGTATTCCATACTTCGAGCGATTGGATTTCACTCAAAACACACCAAATGTCTCCTCCCAACATATTATGGTGTTGCCCAAGTTTTGGGCTCGATCCGAAATCAATAGGTGTGAGAAATTGGACAATTCCAGTTCAACGGCAGTTCGTACCTAATTGTAGTGGTTGGTGTATTCCATACTTCTAGCGATTGGATTTCACTCAAAACTCACCAAATGACTCCGACCACCATATTATGATGTTGCCCAAGTTTTGGGATCGATCCGAAATCAATAGGTGAAAGAAATTGGACAATTCAAGTTCAACGGCAGTTCGTTCCTAATTGGAGTTGTTAGTGTATTCCATACTTCTAGCGATTGGATTTCCCTCAAAACTCACCAAATGACTCCTCCCACCATATTATCATGTTGCCCAAGTTTTGGGCTCGATCCGAAATCAAAAGGTGTGAGAAATTGGACAATTCAAGTTCAACGGCAGTTCGTTCCTAATTGGAGTGTATTCTATACTTCTAGCGATTGGATTTCACTCAAAACTCACCAAATGACTCCTAACACCATATGATCACGTTGCCCAAGTTTTGGGCTCGATCCGAAATCAATAGGTGTGAGAAATTGGACAATTCAAGTTCAACGGCAGTTCGTTCCTAGTTGGAGTGGTTGGTGTATTCCATACTTCTGGCGATTGGATTTTACTCAAAACTCACCAAATGACTCCGAACACTATATTATGATGTTGCCCAAGTTTTGGGCTCGATCCGAAATCAATAGGTGAAAGAAACTGGACAATTCAAGTTCAACGGCAGTTCGTTCCTAATTGGAGTGGTTGGTGTATTCCATACTTCTAGCGTTTGGATTTCACTCAAAACTCACCAAATGACTCCTCCCACAATATTATGATGTTGCCCACGTTTTGGGCTCGATCCGAAATCATTAGGTGTGAGAAATTGGACAATTCAAGTTCGATGGCAGTTCGTTCCTAATTGGAGTGGTTGGTGCATTCCCTACTTCTAGCGATTCGATTTCACCCAAAACTCACCAAATGACTCCTCCCACCCTATTATGATGTTGCCCAAGTTTTGGGCTCGATCTGAAATCAATAGGTGTTCCAAATTGGACAATTCAAGTTCAACGGCAGTTCGTTCCTAATTGGAGTGGTTGGTGTATTCCATACTTCTAGCGTTTGGATTTCACTCAAAACTCACCAAATGACTCCTCCCACAATATTATGATGTTGCCCACGTTTTGGGCTCGATCCGAAATCATTAGGTGTGAGAAATTGGACAATTCAAGTTCGATGGCAGTTCGTTCCTAATTGGAGTGGTTGGTGCATTCCCTACTTCTAGCGATTCGATTTCACCCAAAACTCACCAAATGACTCCTCCCACCCTATTATGATGTTGCCCAAGTTTTGGGCTCGATCTGAAATCAATAGGTGTGAGGAATTGGACAATTCAAGTTCAACGGCAGTTCGTTCCTAATTGGAGTGGTTGGTGTATTCCATACTTCTAGCGATTGGATTTCACTCACAACTCACCAAATGACTCCTCCCACCATATTATGATGTTGCCCAAGTTTGGGGCTCGATCCGAAATCAATAGGTGTGAGAAATTGGACAATTCAAGTTCAACGACAGTTCGTTCCAAATTGGAGTGGATGGTTGTTATGCTCATAATTTCATACATATACATGCCCAAATTTACTTACTTCTTTTGCTTAGTTTCCTAGATTTCTATGTTATTTGCCTCCGTTTGTGTGTTTTGTAGGCAAATAGAGCATGAGAGCATAATTCATGCAATTCAAGCATGTTAAGGCCAAATTTGGATGAATGGATGAAGAGCTTAAAAGACAAACTCATTTTGGCTACAGCCCCCTGCCAGTCCAGTTCCGTAGGTCATATTGCAAACTTTGTTTCAGCAACCTACACAGCTCGGATGAATGGGTGTGTACTATAACATATCCAAAATTCAGCCCCATTGGATAAATATGGAGTCTATTACCTAGCAAACACAGAGCCATGCTCAGGATGGATTATATCAGCGCGCAAAATGAGTTAGAAGTTTGTTTTGGCCTTAACTTCCTCCTCCGACCTTGGATTGGCCCAAATGATATATGGCTGGAAAGAAGACATTCTGAAGTTCAAGTTTGAGTGCTTAAAGTCTTAATTTGCTTAAGGGAAGCCCAATTCGTAAGCCCTTGAAGTTGCTGGTCATGCTGACCTCAGGATGAGCTATTGTTTCTGGTTGGAAGCTTGGTCATAGTGACATGAAGATGAGCTAGGGCTGCTGGTGGGATTTATTGGTGAAGTGCATCAACCATTTCAGATTTTATAAAACAAGTGTTGTATGCATTAGCCATATTGAATTCAGATTTTTCACTTCCTTAGGCCTATAAATAGGGAGGTTCTCTAAGCTTGTAAACACACCCCAAGGGGGGGAGCTCTCAAACACTTCTCTAGAGCTCCCTTCCCTTCTCTCCCTCAAATTCTCTAGAGAAGTGTTTGAGGATCCGAAATCAATAGGTGTGATAAATTGGACAATTCAAGTTCAACGGCAATTCGTTCCTAATTGGAGTGGTTGGTGTATTCCATACATCTAGCAATTGGATTTCACTCAAAACTCACCAACTGACTCCTAACACCAGATTATCTTGTTGCCCAAGTTTTTTGCTCGATCCGAAATCAATAGGTGTGAGAAATTAGACAATTCAAGTACAACGGCAGTTCGTTCCTAATTGGAGTGGTTGGTGTATTCCATACTTCTAGCGATTGGATTTCAATCAAAACTCACCAAATGACTCCTCCCGCCATATTATGATGTTGCCCAAGTTTGGGGGTCGATCCGAAATCAATAGGTGTGATAAATTGGACAATTCAAGTTCAACGGCAATTCGTTCCTACTTGGAGTGGTTGGTGTATTCCATACTTCTAGCGATTGGATATCCCTCAAAACTCACCAAATGACTCCTCCCACCATATTATCATGTTGCCCAAGTTTTGGGCTCGATCCGAAATCAATAGGTGTGGGAAATTGGACAATTCAAGTTCAACAGCAGTTCGTTCCCAATTGGAGTGGTTGGTGTATTCCACACTTCTAGCGATTGGATTTCACTCAAAACTCACCAAATTACTCCTCCCACGATATTATCATGTTGCCCAAGATTTGGGCTCGATCCGAAATCAATAGGTGTGGGAAATTGGACAATTCGAGTTCAACAGCAGTTCGTTCCTAATTGGAGTGGTTGGTGTATTCCATACATCTAGCGATTGGATTTCACTCAAAACTCACCAACTGACTCCTAACACCAGATTATCATGTTGCCCAACTTTTGGGCTCGATCCGAAATCAATAGGTGTGAGAAATTGGACAATTCAAGTTCAACGGCAGTTCGTTCCTAATTGGAGTGGTTGGTGTATTCCATACTTCTAACGATTGGATTTCACTCAAAACTCACCAAATGACTCCTCCCACCATATTATGATGTTGCCCATGTTTGGGGCTCTATCCGAAATCAATAGGTGCGAGAAATTGGACAATTCAAGTTCGATGGCAGTTCGTTCCTAGTTGGAGTGGTTAGTGTATTCCATACTTCTAGTGATTGGATTTCACTCAAAGCTCACCAAATTACTCCTCCCACCATATTACCATGTTGCCCAAGTTTTGGGCTCGATACGAAATCAATTGGTGTGAGAAATTGGACAATTCAAGTTTAACGGCACTTCGTTCCTAATTGGAGTGGTTGGTGTATTCCATACTTCTAGCGATTGGATTTCACTTAAAACTCACCTAATTACTCCTCCCACCATATTATCCTGTTGCCCAAGTCTTGGGCTCGATCCGAAATCAATAGGTGTGAGAAATTGGACAATTCAAGTTCAACGGCAATTCGTTCCTAATTGGAGTGGTTGGTGTATTCCTTACATCTAGCGATTGGATTTCACTCAAAACTCACCAACTGACTCCTAACACCAGATTATCATGTTGCCCAAGTTTTGGGCTCGATCCGAAATCAATAGGTGTGAGAAATTGGACAATTCAAGTACAACGGCAGTTCGTTCCTAATTGGAGTGGTTGGTGTATTCCTTACTTCTAGCGATTGGATTTCAATCAAAACTCGCCAAATGACTCCTCCCGCCATATTATGATGTTGCCCAATTTTGGGGCTCGATCGGAAATCAATAGGTGTGAGAAATTGGACAATTCAAGTTGAACGACAGTTCGTTCCTAATTGGAGTGGTTGGTGTATTCCATACTTCTAGCGATTGGATTTCACTCAAAACTCACCAAATGACTCCTCCCACCATATTATGATGTTGCCCAAGTTTGGGGCTTGATCCGAAATCAATAGGTGTGAGAAATTGGACTATTCAAGTTCAACGGCAGTTCGTTCCTAATTGGAGTGGTTGGTGTATTCTGTACTTCTAAAGACTGGATTTCACTCAAAACTAACCAAATGACTACTCCCACCATATTATGAAGTTACCCAAGTTTTGGGCACGATCCGAAATCAGTAGGTGTGAGAAATTGGACAATTCAAGTTCGACGGCAGTTCGTTCCTAATTGGAGTGGTTGGTGTATTCCATACATCTAGCGATTGGATTTCACTCAAAACTCACCTAATTACTCCTCCCACCATATTATCATGTTGCCCAAGTTTTGGGCTCGATCCGAAATCAATAGGTGTGAGAAATTGGACAATTCAAGTTCAACGGCAGTTCGTTCCTAATTGGAGTGGTTCATGTATTTCCTACTTCTAGCAATTGGATTTCACTCAAAACTCACCAAATGACTCCTCAGACCATATTATGATGTTGCCCATGTTTGGGGCTCGATCCGAAATCAATAGGTGTGAGAAATTGGACAATTCAAGTTCAACGGCAGTTCGTTCATAATTGGAGTGGTTGCTGTATTCTATACTTCTAGCGATTGGATTTCACTCAAAACTCACCAAACGACTCCTAACACCATATTATCATGTTGCCCCAGTTTTGGGCTCGATCCGAAATCAATAGGTGTGAGAAATTGGACAATTCAAGTTCTACGACAGTTCGTTCCTAATTGGAGTGGTTGGTGTATTCCATACTTCGAGCGATTGGATTTCACTCAAAACACACCAAATGACTCCTCCCAACATATTACGGTGTTGGCCAAGTTTTGGGCTCGATCCGAAATCAATAGGTGTGAGAAATTGGACAATTCAATTTCAACGGCAGTTCGTACGTAATTGTAGTGTTTGGTGTATTCCATACTTCTAGCGATTGGATTTCACTCAAAACTCACCAAATGACTCCTCCCGCCATATTATGATATTGCCCAATTTTGGGGCTCGATCGGAAATCAATAGGTGTAGGAAATTGGACAATTCATGTTCAATGGCAGTTCGTTCCTAATTGGAGTGGTTGGTGTATTCCACACTTCTAGCGATTGGATTTCACTCAAAGCTCACCAAATGACTCGTAACACCAGATTACCATGTTGCCCAAGTTTTGGGCTCGATCCGAAATCAATTGGTGTGAGAAATTGGACAATTTAAGTTGAACGACAGTTCGTTCCTAATTGGAGTGGTTGGTGTATTCCATACATCTAGCGATTGGATTTCACTCAAAACTCACCAACTGACTACTAACACCAGATTATATTGTTGCCCAACTTTTGGGCTCGATCCGAAATCGATAGGTGTGACAAATTGGACAATTCAAGTTCAACGGCAGTTCGTTCCTAATTGGAGTGGTTGGTGTATTCCATACTTCTAGTGATTGGATTTCACTCAAAGCTCCCCAAATTACTCCTCCCACCATATTACCATGTTGCCCCAGTTTTGGGCTCGATCCGAAATCAATAGGTGTGAGAAATTGGACAATTCAAGTTCTACGACAGTTCGTTCCTAATTGGAGTGGTTGGTGTATTCCATACTTCGAGCGATTGGATTTCACTCAAAACACACCAAATGACTCCTCCCAACATATTATGGTGTTGCCCAAGTTTTGGGCTCGATCCGAAATCAATAGGTGTGAGAAATTGGACAATTCAATTTCAACGGCAGTTCGTACGTAATTGTAGTGTTTGGTGTATTCCATACTTCTAGCGATTGGATTTCACTCAAAACTCACCAAATGACTCCTCCCACCATATTATGATGTTGCCCAAGTTTTGGGCTCGATCCGAATTCAATAGGTGTTCCAAATTGCACAATTCAAGTTCAACGTCTGTTCGTTCCTAATTGGAGTTGTTGGTGTATTCCATACTTCTAGCGATTGGATTTCCCTCAAAACTCACCAAATGACTCCTCCTACCATATTATCGTGTTGCCCAAGTTTTGGGCTCGATCCGAAATCAATAGGTGTGAGAAATTGGACAATTCAAGTTCAACGTCAGTTCGTTCCTAATTGGAGTGTATTCTATACTTCTAGCGATTGGATTTCACTCAAAACTCACCAAATGACTCCTAACACCATATTATCACGTTGCCCAAGTTTTGGGCTCGATCCGAAATCAATAGGTGTGAGAAATTGGACAATTCAAGTTCAACGGCAGTTCGTTCCTAATTGGAGTGGTTGGTGTATTACATACTTCTGGCGATTGGATTTTACTCAAAACTCACCAAATGACTCCTAACACTATATTATGATGTTGCCCAAGTTTTGGGCTCGATCCGAAATCAATAGGAGAAAGAAACTGGACAATTCAAGTTCAACGGCAGTTCGTTCCTAATTGGAGTGGTTGGTGTATTCCATACTTCTAGCGATTGGATTTCACTGAAAACTCACCAAATGACTCCTCCCACAATATTATGATGTTGCCCAAGTTATGGGCTCGATCTGAAATCAATAGGTGTGGGAAATTGGACAATTCAAGTTCAACGGCAGTTCATTCCAAATTGGTGTGGTTGCTGTATTCTATACTTCTAGCGATTGGATTTCACTCAAAACTCCCCAAACGACTCCTAACACCATATTATCATGTGGCCCAAGTTTTGGGCTCAATACGAAATCAATAGGTGTGAGAAATTGGACAATTCATGTTCAAAGGCAGTTCGTTCCTAATTGGAGTGGTTGGAGTATTCCATACTTCGAGCGATTGGATTTCACTCAAAACACACCAAATGACTCCTCCCAACATATTATGGTGTTGCCGAAGTTTTGGGCTCGATCCGAAATCAATAGGTGTGAGAAATTGGACAATTAAAGTTCAACGGCAGTTCGTACCTAATTGTAGTGGTTGGTGTATTCCATACTTCTAGCGATTGGATTTCACTCAAAACTCACCAAATGACTCCTCCCACCATATTATGATGTTGCCCAAGTTTGGGCTCGATCCGAAATCAATAGGTGAAAGAAATTGGACAATTCAAGTTCAACGGCAGTTCGTTCCTAATTGGAGTTGTTGGTGTATTCCATACTTCTAGCGATTGGATTTCCCTCAAAACTCACCAAATGACTCCTCCCACCATATTATCATGTTGCCCAAGTTTTGGGCTCGATCCGAAATCAATAGGTGTGAGAAATTGGACAATTCAAGTTCAACGGCAGTTCGTTCCTAATTGGAGTGTATTCTATACTTCTAGCGATTGGATTTCACTCAAAACTCACCAAATGACTCCTAACACCATATTATCACGTTGCCCAAGTTTTGGGCTCGATCCGAAATCAATAGGTGTGAGAAATTGGACAATTCAAGTTGAACGGCAGTTCGTTCCTAATTGGAGTGGTTGGTGTATTCCATACTTCTGGCGATTGGATTTTACTCAAAACTCACCAAATGACTCCTAACACTATATTACGATGTTGTCCAAGTTTTGGGCTCGATCCGAAATCTATAGGTGAAAGAAACTGGACAATTCAAGTTCAACGGCAGTTCGTTCCTAATTGGAGTGGTTGGTGTATTCCATACTTCTAGCGATTGGATTTCACTCAAAACTCACCAAATGACTCCTCCCACAATATTATGATGTTGCCCACGTTTTGGGCTCGATCCGAAATCAATAGGTGTGAGAAATTGGACAATTCAAGTTCTACGACAGTTCGTTCCTAATTGGAGTGGTTGGTGTATTCCATACTTCTAGCGATTGGATTTCACTCAAAACACACCAAATGACTCCTCCCACAATATTATGATGTTGCCCACGTTTTGGGCTCGATCCGAAATCATTAGGTGTGAGAAATAGGACAATTCAAGTTCGATGGTTGTTCGTTCCTAATTGGAGTGGTTGCTGCATTCCCTACTTCTAGCGATTCGATTTCAATCAAAACTCACCAAATGACTCCTCCCACCCTATTATGATGTTGCCCAAGTTTTGGGCTCGATCTGAAATCAATAGGTGTGAGAAATTGGACAATTCAAGTTCAACGGCAGTTCATTCCAAATTGGAGTGGTTGCTGTATTCTATACTTCTGGGGATCGGATTTCACTCAAAACTCACCAAACGACTCCTAACACCATATTATCATGTTGCCCAAGTTTTGGGCTCGATCCGAAATCAATAGGTGTGAGAAATTGGACAATTCAAGTTCAAAGGCAGTTCCTTCCTAATTGGAGTGGTTGCTGTATTCCATACTTCTAGCAATTCGATTTCACTCAAAACTCACCAAATGACTCCTCCCTCCATATTATGAAGTTGCCATAGTTTTGGGCTCAACCCGAAATCAATAGATGTGAGAAATTGGACAATTGAAGTTCAACGGCAGTTCGTTCCTAATTGGAGTGGTTGGTGTATTCCATACTTCTAGCGATTGGATTTCACTCAAAATTCACCAAATGACTACTCCCACCATATTATGATGTTGCCCAAGTTTTGGGCTCGATATGAAATCAATAGGTGTGAGAAATTGGACAATTCAAGTTCAACGGCAGTTCGTTCCTAATTGGAGTGGTTGGTGTATTCCATACTTCTAGCGATTGGATTTCACTCACAACTCACCAAATGACTCCTCCCACCATATTATGATGTTGCCCAAGTTTGGGGCTCGATCCGAAATCAATAGGTGTGAGAAATTGGACAATTCAAGTTCAACGACAGTTTGTACCAAATTGGAGTGGATGGTTGTTAAGCTCATAATTTCATACGTATACATGCCCAAATTTACTTACTTATTTTGCTTAGTTTCCTAGATTTCTATGTTATTTGCCTCCCTTTGTGTGTTTTGTAGGCAAATAGAGCAAGAGAGCATAATTCATGCAATTCAAGCATGTTAAGGCCTAATTTGGATGAATGGATGAAGAGCTTAAAAGACAAACTCATTTTGGCTACAGCCCCCTGCCAGTCCAGTTCCGTAGGTCATATTGCAAGCTTTGTTTCAGCAACCTACACAGCTCGCAAAATTCAGCCCCATTGGATAAATATGGAGTCTATTACCTAGCAAACACAGAGCCATGCTCAGGATGGATTTTATCAGCGCGCAAAATGAGTTAGCAGTTTGTTTTGGCCTTAACTTCGTCCTCCGACCTTGGATTGGCCCAAATGATATATGGCTGGAAAGAAGACATTCTGAACTTCAAGTTTGAGTGCTTAAAGTCTTAATTTGCTTAAGGGAAGCCCAATTCGTAAGCCCTTGAAGTTGCTGGTCATGCTGACCTCAGGATGAGCTATTGTTTCTGGTTGGAAGCTTGGTCATGGTGAGCTAGGCATGAGCTATTGAGCTGGTTGGAGGCTTGGTCATGGTGACATGAAGATGAGCTAGGGCTGCTGGTGGGATTTATTGGTGAAGTGCATCAACCATTTCAGATTTTATAAAACAAGTGTTGTATGCATTAGCCATATTGAATTCAGATTTTTCACTTCCTTAGGCCTATAAATAGGGAGGTTCTCTAAGCTTGTAAACACACCCCAATGGGGGGAGCTCTCAAACACTTCTCTAGAGCTCCCTTCCCTTCTCTCCCTCAAATTCTCTAGAGAAGTATTTGAGAGCTCCCCCCCTTGGGGTAGGGGTGGGCATATAAACCGGAAAACCGGAAAACCGAACCAAACCGGATGAAAAAAAACCGGAAAAAACCGAGTTGACTAAAAAGTCAACAAAATCGGACCGGACCGGTTCAAACCGGTTCCAGTTCTTGTTTTACACAAAATAGCACCGGACCGGACCGGTCTAGTATTTAATATATATTTTTTGGTGGCCCAACCACTAAGCCCAGAATTTTTCTCACTTCCCAAACCCAACTACTAACATCTAACCTTAGCCAAGCCCAACAACAAAAGCCCATCAACCATCACCTAACCCTAAAACCACCTTTTCTTTCCTTCCTCTCTCCTTTATCTTTTCAATCCACCGCAGCTTCTCTCTTTTATTTTTTTTTTTTCTCTCTCTCTCTCTCTCTCTCTCTCTCTCTCTCTCTCTTTCTTCTTCTTTCTCTTTCTTCTTCCTCTTTCTAATTCCAATTTTCTCTCTCTCTCATTCTCTCTGACTCGGCGGCGTCACGAAACCAGGTGAGCTAGTTACTCTCTTTCTAATTCTTCATTGCTTATTGTGTTGCCTCGTTCTCTCATTTTTTGTTTTATTTGATTCACGATCGAAGATGTGGGTATGATTGATTTAGGGTTCTATCAAACGCAAACGTTCAGTATTCCTTCGTTTCATTCTCGTTGTTTTTTCTACTGTAAAAATTTCAAGCTCGAAGTAAAACCCTAATTGCTGTTTGGAGATAATGAAAATGAAAATTTCAAGCTCGAAGTAAAACCCCAATTTTCTCTCTCTCTCTCTCTCTCTCTCTCTCTCTCTCTGTATTTTTTTTTTTGGACTAGGCTTGATGTGTCTGAGAGTGGCTTGGCGGCAGTTGTGCGGCTTAGCAATGGTGACATGAGAACACATAACAATGACATGTATGTAGTTTCCGATTCTCCAAAGTTTATTAATTCATTGGACAAGACTTTTGTGCAATCATATCATGGAGGACATACTTTCTCACCTGCAGTCAACTCATATGGCTTCACAGCAGCAGATAACAAAAGAAGCAGTATATCTTTGCACAGGAAATCCAGGGGCTGGGAGAGCTTAATAGAGAAGGTTTGAAGAAGATGCCTCTTTGTGTTGCCCTTGCCTCCGAGAAAGAACAAGGGGAAGATGGAGCTTTTTTTTTCTTTTTTTTTCAGTGGAAAATGGAGTAGTTTAAATGTTATTTCTATAATTTTTTTAGTAATTTTGTTTGCAATTAAGTGTATTTGTTTTGTTATTGGCATGTAATTTTAAATTTAATGTTTGGGATGATTGGGTGGGAATTGGGCTAATTGTGAATTTGTAGGCCCAAATTTTGTTTAAAAACTTCAGTTGGGCTTAAATCTCTAAAAATTTATAACAAAAAAATCAATTGGGCCCAAGGGCCGGTCCAAATTGTAAAACCGGAAACCGAACCGGATATAAACCGGTTCGGGTTGGTGCGATTCTCTTAGGTGTTTAACTGAAAAATCGGACCGAACCGGACTGGATGAACAGTACCGATTCCGGTTTCGAGTTTAGGGGAGAACCGGGCCGAACCGGACCGTGCCCACCCTTACTTTGCGGTGTGTTTACAAGCTTAGAGAACCTCCCTATTTATAGGCCTAAGGAAGTGAAAAATCTGAATTCAATATGGCTAATGCAAGTTCAACGGCAGTTCGTTCCAAATTGGAGTGGATGGTGTATTCCATACTTCTAGCGATTGGATTTCACTCAAAACTCACCTAATGACTCCTCCCACATATTATGGTGTTGCCCAAGTTTTGGGCTCGATCCGAAATCAATAGGTGTTCCAAATTGCACAATTCAAGTTCAACGGCAGTTCGTTCCTAATTGGAGTTGTTGGTGTATTCCATACTTCTAGCGATTGGATTTCCCTCAAAACTCACCAAATGACTCCTCCCACCATATTATGGTGTTGCCCAAGTTTTGGGCTCGATCCGAAATCAATAGGTGTGAGAAATTGGACAATTCAAGTTCAACGGCAGTTCGTTCCTAATTGGAGTGTATTCTATACTTCTAGCGATTGGATTTCACTCAAAACTCACCAAATGACTCCTAACACCATATTATCACGTTGCCCAAGTTTTGGGCTCGATCCGAAATCCATAGGTGTGAGAAATTGGACAATTCAAGTTCAACGGCAATTCGTTCCTAATTGGAGTGGTTGGTGTATTCCATACTTCTAGCGATTGGATTTCACTCAAAACTCACCAAATTACTCCTCCCACCATATTATCATGTTACCCAAGATTTGGGCTCGATCAGAAATCAATAGGTGTGAGAAATTGGACAATTCAAGTTCAACGGCAATTCGTTCCTAATTGGAATGGTTGGTGTATTCCATACTTCGAGCGATTGGATTTCACTCAAAACTCACCAAATGACTCCTCCCACCATATTATGATGTTGCCCAAGTTTTGGGCTCGATCCGAATTCAATAAGTGTGAGAAATTGGACAATTCAAGTTCAACGGCAGTTCGTTCCTAATTGGGGTGGTTGGTGTATTCCAAACATCTAGCGATTGGATTTCCCTTAAAACTCACCAAATGACTCCTCCCACCATATTATCATGTTGCCCAAGTTTTGGGCTCGATCCGAAATCAATAGGTGTTAGAAATTGGATAATTCAAGTTCAACGGCAGTTCGTTCCCAATTGGAGTGGTTGGTGTATTCCATACTTCTAGCATTTGGATTTCACTCAAAACTCACCAAATTACTCCTCCCACCATATTATCATGTTACCCAAGATTTGGGCTAGATCCGAAATCAATAGGTGCGAGAAATTGGACAATTCAAGTTCGATGGCAGTTCGTTCCTAGTTGGAGTGGTTGGTGTATTCCATACTTCTGGTGATTGGATTTCACTCAAAGCTCACCAAACTACTCCTCCCACCATATTACCATGTTGCCCAAGTTTTGGGCTCGATACGAAATCAATTGGTGTGAGAAATTGGACAATTCAAGTTCAACGGCACTTCGTTCCTAATTGGAGTGGTTGGTGTATTCCATACTTCTAGCGATTGGATTTCACTCAAAACTCACCTAATTACTCCTCCCACCATATTATGATGTTGCCCAAGTTTTGGGCTCGATCCGAAATCAATAAGTGTGAGAAATTGGACAATTCAAGTTCAACGGCAGTTCTTTCCTACTTGGGATGGTTGGTTTATTCCATACATCTAGCGATTGGATTTCCCTCAAAACTCACCAAATGACTCCTCCCACCATATTATCTTTTTGCCCAAGTTTTGGGCTCGATCCGAAATCAATAGGTGTGAGAAATTGGACAATTCAAGTTCAACAGAAGTTCTTTCCTAATTGGAGTGGTTGGTGTATTCCATACCTCTAGCGTTTGGATTTCACTCAAAACTCACCAAATGACTCCTAACACCAGATTATCATGTTGCCCTAGTTTCGGGCTCGATCCGAAATCAATAGGTGTGAGAAATTGGACAATTCAAGTTCAACGGCAGTTCGTTCCTAACTGGAGTGGTTGGTGTATTCCATACTTCTAGCGATTGGATTTCACTCAAAACTCACCTAATTACTCTTCCCACCATATTATCCTGTTGCCCAAGTTTTGGGCTCGATCCGAAATCAATAGGTGTGAGAAATTGGACAATTCAAGTTCAACGGCAATTCGTTCCTAATGGGAATGGTTTGTGTATTCCATACTTCTAGCGACTGGATTTCACTCAAAACTCACCAAATGAGTCCTCCCACCATATTATGATGTTGCCCAAGTTTTGGGCTCGATCCGAAATCAATAGGTGTGAGAAATTGGACAATTCAAGTTCAACGGTAGTTCGTTCCTAACTGGAGTGTTTGGTGTATTCCATACTTCTAGCGATTGGATTTCACTCAAAACTCACCAAATGACTCCTCCCACCATATTATGATGTTGCCCAAGTTTTGGGCTCGATCCGAAATCAATAAGTGTGAGAAATTGGACAATTCAAGTTCAACGGCAGTTCTTTCCTACTTGGGGTGGTTGGTTTATTCCATACATCTAGCGATTGGATTTCCCTCAAAACTCACCAAATGACTCCTCCCACCATATTATCTTTTTGCCCAAGTTTTGGGCTCGATCCGAAATCAATAGGTGTGAGAAATTGGACAATTCAAGTTCAACAGAAGTTCTTTCCTAATTGGAGTGGTTGGTGTATTCCATACCTCTAGCGTTTGGATTTCACTCAAAACTCACCAAATGACTCCGAACACCAGATTATCATGTTGCCCTAGTTTTGGGCTCGATCCGAAATCAATAGGTGTGAGAAATTGGACAATTCAAGTTCAACGGCAGTTCGTTCCTAATTGGAGTGGTTGGTATATTCCATACTTCTAGCGATTGGATTTCACTCAAAACTCACCAAATGACTCCTCCCCCCATATTATGATGTCGCCCAAGTTTGGGGCTTGATCCGAAATCAATAGGTGTGAGAAATTGGACTATTCAAGTTCAACGGCAGTTCGTTCCTAATTGGAGTGGTTGGTGTATTCTGTACTTCTAAAGACTGGATTTCACTCAAAACTCACCAACTGACTCCTAACACCAGATTATCATGTTGCCCAAGTTTTGGGCTCGATCCGAAATCAATAGGTGTGAGAAATTGGACAATTCAAGTACAACGGCTGTTCGTTCCTAATTGGAGTGGTTGGTGTATTCCATACTTCTAGCGATTGGATTTCACTCAAAACTCACCAACTGACTACTAACACCAGATTATCATGTTGCCCAACTTTTGGGCTCGATCCGAAATCGATAGGTGTGAGAAATTGGACAATTCAAGTTCAACGGCAGTTCGTTCCTATTTGGAGTGGTTGTTGTATTCTATACTTCTAGAGATTGGATTTCACTCAAAACTCACCAAACGACTCCTAACACCATATCATCATGTTGCCCAAGTTTTGGGCTCGATCCGAAATCAATAGGTGTGAGAAATTGGACAATTCAAGTTCAACGGCAGTTCGTTCCCAAATGGAGTGGTTGGTGTATTCCATACTTCGAGCGATTGGATTTCACTCAAAACACCCCAAATGACTCCTCCCAACATATTATGGTGTTGCCCAAGTTTTGGGCTCGATCCGAAATCAATAGGTGTTCCAAATTGCACAATTCAAGTTCAACGGCAGTTCGTTCCTAATTGGAGTTGTTGGTGTATTCCGTACTTCTAGCGATTGGATTTCCCTCAAAACTCACCAAATGACTCCTCCCACCATATTATCATGTTTCCCAAGTTTTGGGCTCGATCCGAAATCAATAGGTGTGAGAAATTGGACAATTCAAGTTCAACGGCAGTTCGTTCCTAATTGGAGTGTATTCTATACTTCTAGCGATTGGATTTCACTCAAAACTCACCAAATGACTCCTAACACCATATTATCACGTTGCCCAAGTTTTGGGCTCGATCCGAAATCCATAGGTGTGAGAAATTGGACAATTCAAGTTCAACGGCAGTTCGTTCCTAATTGGAGTGGTTGGTGTATTCCATACTTTTGGCGATTGGATTTTACTCAAAACTCACCAAATGACTCCTCACACTATATTATGATGTTGCCCAGGTTTTGGGGTCGATCCGAAATCAATAGGAGAAAGAAACTGGACAATTCAAGTTCAACGGCAGTTCGTTCCTAATTAGAGTGGTTGGTGTATTCCATACTTCTAGCGATTGGATTTCACTCAAAACTCACCAAATGACTCCTCCCACAATATTATGATGTTGCCCAAGTTTTGGGCTCAATCCGAAATCAATAGGTGAAAGAAATTGGACAATTC
The DNA here is from genome assembly GCF_965620075.1 of Prunus avium. NCBI lineage: Eukaryota > Viridiplantae > Streptophyta > Magnoliopsida > Rosales > Rosaceae > Prunus > Prunus avium. Next base: position 28,996,655 of record NC_142284.1, read on the forward strand.
AAGTTCAACGGCAGTTCGTTCCTAATTGGAGTGGTTGGCGTATTCCATACTTCTAGCGATTGGATTGCACTCAAAACTCACCAAATGACTCCTCCCACCCTATTGTGATGTTGCCCAAGTTTTGGGCTCGATCTGAAATAAATAGGTGTGAGAAATTGGACAATTCAAGTTCAACGGCAGTTCATTCCAAATTGGAGTGGTTGCTGTATTCTATACTTCTAGCGATTGGATTTCACTCAAAACTCACCAAACGACTCCTAACACCATATTATCATGTTGCCCAAGTTTTGGGCTTGATCCGAAATCAATAGGTGTGAGAAATTGGACAATTCAAGTTCAACGGCAGTTCGTTCCTAATTGGAGTGGTTGGTGTATTCCATACTTCGAGCGATTGGATTTCACTCAAAACACACCAAATGACTCCTCCCAACATATTATGGTGTTGCCCAAGTTTTGGGCTCGATCCGAAATCAATAGGTGTGAGAAATTGGACAATTGAAGTTCAACGGCAGTTCGTACCTAATTGTAGTGGTTGGTGTATTCCATACTTCTAGCGATTGGATTTCACTCAAAACTCACCAAATGACTCCTCCCACCATATTATCACGTTGCCCAAGTTTTGGGCTCGATCCGAAATCAATAGTTGTGAGAAATTGGACAATTCAAGTTCAACGGCAGTTCGTTCCTAATTGGAGTGGTTGGTGTATTCCATACTTCTGGCGATTGGATTTTACTCAAAACTCACCAAATGACTCCTAACACTATATTATGATGTTGCCCAAGTTTTGGGCTCAATCCGAAATCAATAGGTGAAAGAAATTGGACAATTCAAGTTCAACGGTAGTTCGTTCCTAATTGGAGTGGTTGGCGTATTCCATACTTCTAGGGATTGGATTGCACTCAAAACTCACCAAATGACTCCTCCCACCATATTATTGTGTTGCCCAAGTTTTGGGCTCGATCCAAAATCAATAGGGGTTCCAAATTGGGCAATTCAAGTTCAACGGCAGTTCGTTTCTAATTGGATTGGTTGGTGTATTCCATACTTCTAGTGATTGGATTTCACTCAAAACTAACCAAATGACTCCTCCCACCATATTATTAAGTTGCCCAAGTTTTGGGCTCGATCTGAAATCAATAGGTGTGAGAAATTGGACAATTCAAGTTGAACGGCAGTTCGTTCCTAATTGGAGTGGTTGGTGTATTCCATAATTCTAGCGATTGGATTTCACTCAAAACTCACCAAATGATTCCTCCCACCATATTATGATGTTGCCCAAGATTTGGGCTCGATCCGAAATCAATACGTGTGAGAAATTCGACAACTCAAGTTCGACGGCAGTTCGTTCCTAATTGGAGTGGTTGGTGTATTCCATACTTCTACCGATTGGATTTCACTCAAAACTCACCAAATGACTCCTCCCACTATATTATCATGTTGCCCAACTTTTGGGCTCGAGCCGAAATCAATAGGTGTGAGAAATTGGACAATTCAAGTTCAATGGCAGTTTATTCCTAATTGGAGTGGTTGGTGTATTCCATACTTCTAGCGATTGGATTTCACTCAAAACTCACCAAATGACTCCTCCCACCATATTATGATGTTGCCCAAGTTTTGTGCTCGATCCGAAATCAATAGGTGTTCCAAATTGGAAAATTCAAGTTCAACGGTAGTTCGTTCCTAATTGGAGTGGTTGCTGTATTCCATACTTCTAGTGATTGGATTTCACTCAAAACTAACCAAATGACTCCTCCCACCATATTATGATGTTGCCCAAGTTTTGGGCTCGATCTGAAATCAATAGGTGTTCCAAATTGCACAATTCAAGTTCAACGGCAGTTCGTTCCTAATTGGAGTGGTTGGTGTATTCCATACTTCTAGCGATTGGATTTCACTCAAAACTCACCAAATGATTCCTCCCACCATATTATGATGTTGCCCAAGATTTGGCCTCGATCCGAAATCAATAGGTGTTTCAAATTGGACAATTCAAGTTCAACGGCAGTTCGTTCCTCATTGGAGTGGTTGGTGTATTCCATACTTCTAGCGATTCGATTTCACCCAAAACTCACCAAATGACTCCTCCCACCATATTATGATGTTGCCCAAGTTTTGGGCTCGATCCGAAATCAATGGGTGTGAGAAATTGGACAATTCAAGTTCAACGGCAGTTCGTTCCTAATTGGAGTGGTTGGTGTATTCCATACTTCTAGCGATTGGATTTCACTCAAAACTCACCAAATGACTCCTCCCACAATATTATCATGTTGCCCAACTTTTGGGCTCGAGCCGAAATCAATAGGTGTGGGAAATTGGACAATTCAAGTTCAATGGCAGTTCGTTCCTAATTGGAGTGGTTGGTGTATTCCATACTTCTAGCGATTGGATTTCACTCAAAACTCACCAAATGACTACTCCCACCATATTATGATGCTGCCCAAGTTTTGGGCTCGATCCGAAATCAATAGGTGTTCCAAATTGGGGAATTCAAGTTCAACGGCAGTTCATTCCTAATTGGAGTGGTTGGTGTATTCCATCCTTCTAGTGATTGGATTTCACTCAAAACTAACGAAATGACTCCTCCCACCATATTATGATGTTGCCCAAGTTTTGGGCTCGATCTGAAATCAATAGGTGTGGGAAATTGGACAATTCCAGTTCAACGGCAGTTCGTTCCTAATTGGAGTGGTTGGTGTAATCCATACTTCTAGCGATTGGATTTCACTCAAAACTCACCAAATGACTCCTCCCACCATATTATGTTGTTGCCCAAGTTTTGGGCTCGATCCGAAATCAATAGGTGTTCCAAATTGGACAATTCAAGTTCAACGGCAGTTCGTTCCTAATTGGAGTTGTTGGTGTATTCCATACTTCTAGCGATTGGATTTCACTCAAAACTCACCAAATGACTCCTCCCACCATATCATGATGTTGCCCAGGTTTTGGGCTCGATCCGAAATCAATAGGTGTTCCAAATTGGACAATTCAAGTTCAACGGCAATTCGTTCCTAATTGGAGTTGTTGGTGTATTCCATACTTCTAGCTATTGGATTTCACTCAAAACTCACCAAATGACTCCTCCCACCATATTATGATGTTGCCCAAGTTTTGGGCTCGATCCGAAATCAATAGGTCTACAAAATTGGACAATTCAAGTTCAACGACAGTTCGTTCCTAATTGGAGTGGTTGGTGAATTCCATACCTCTAGCGATTGGATTTCACTGAAAACTCACCAAATGACTCCTCCCACCATATTATGACGTTGCCCAAGTTTTGGTCTCGATCCGAAATCAATAGGTGTGCGAAATTGGACAATTCAAGTTCAACGGCAGTTCGTTCCTAATTGGAGCGTTGGTGTATTACATACTTCTAGCGTTTGGATTTCACTCAAAACTCACCAAAAGATTCCTCCCACCATATTATGATGTTGCCCAAGATTTGGGCTCGATCCGAAATCAATAGGTGTTCCAAATTGGACAATTCAAGTTCAACGGCATGTCGTTCCTAATTGGAGTGGTTGGTGTATTCCATACTTCTAGCGATTGGATTTCACTCAAAACCCACCAAATGACTCCTCCCACCATATTATGATGTTGCCCAAGTTTTGGGCTCGAACCGAAATCAATAGGTGTTCTAAATTGGACAATTCAAGTTCAACGGCTTTTCGTTTCTAATTGGAGTGGTTGGTGTATTCCAAACTTCTAGCGATTGGATTTCACTCAAAACTCACCAAATGACTCCTCCCACCATATTATCATGTTGCCCAAGTTTTGGGCTCGATCCGAAATCAATAGGTGTTCCAAATTGGGCAATTCAAGTTCAACGGCAGTTCGTTCCTAATTGGAGTGGTTGGTGTATTCCATCCTTCTACTGATTGGATTTCACTCAAAACTAACAAAATGACTCCTCCCACCATATTATGATGTTGCCATAACTTTGGGTTCGAACTGAAATCAATAGGTGTGAGAAATTGGACAATTCCAGTTCAACGGCAGTTCGTTCCTAATTGGAGTGGTTGTTGTATTCCATACTTCTAGCGATTGGATTTCACTCAAAACTCACCAAATGACTCCTCCCACCATATTATGATGTTGCCCAAGTTTGGGGCTCGATCCGAAATCAATAGGTTTGAGAAATTGGACAATTCAAGTTCAACGGCAGTTCGTTCCTAATTGGAGTGGTTGGTGTATTCCATACTTCTAGCGATTGGATTTCACTCAAAACTCACCAAATGATTCCTCCCACCATATTATGATGTTGCCCAAGATTTGGGCTCGATCCGAAATCAATAGGTGTTCCAAATTGGACAATTCAAGTTCAACAGCAGTTCGTTCCTAATTGGAGTGGTTGGTGTATTCCATACTTCTAGCGTTTGGATTTCACTCAAAACTAACCAAATGACTTCTCCCACCATATTATGATGTTGCCCAAGTTTGGGGCTCGATCCGAAATCAATAGGTGTGAGAAATTGGACAATTCAAGTTCAACGGCAGTTCGTTCCTAATTGGAGTGGTTGGTGTATTCCATACTTCTAGCGATTGGATTTCACTCAAAACTCACCAAATGATTCCTCCCACCATATTATGTTGTTGCCCACGTTTTGGGCTCGATCCGAAATCAATAGGTGTTCAAAATCGGGCAATTCAAGTTCAACGGCAGTTCGTTCCTAATTGGAGTGGTTGGTGAATTCCATACTTCTAGCGATTGGATTTCACTCAAAACTCACCAAATGACTCCTCCCACCATATTATGACGTTACCCAAGTTTTGGGCTCGATCCGAAATCAATAGGTGTTCCAAATTGGACAATTTAAGTTCAACGGCAGTTCGTTCCTAATTGGAGTGATTGGGGTATTCCATACTTCTTGCGTTTGGATTTCACTAAAAACTCACCAAATGACTCCTCCCACCATAATATGATGTTGCCCAAGTTTTGGGCTCGATCTGAAATCAATAGGTGTGAGAAATTGGACAATTCAAGTTCAACGGCAGTTCGTTCCTAATTGGAGTGATTGGGGTATTCCATACTTCTTGCGATTGGATTTCACTGAAAACTAACCAAATGACTACTCCCACCATATTATGATGTTGCCCAAGTTCTGGGCTCGATCTGAAATCAATAGGTGTGAGAAATTGGACAATTCAAGTTCAACGGCAGTTTGTTCCTAATTGGAGTGGTTGGTGTATTCCATACTTCTAGCGATTGGATTTCACTCAAAGCTCACCAAATGACTCCTCCCGCCATATTATGATGTTGCCCAAGTTTTGGGCTCGATCCGAAATCAATAGGTGTTCCAAATTGGACAATTCAAGTTCAACGGCAGTTCGTTCCTAATTGGAGTGGTTAGTGTATTCCATCCTTCTAGTGATTGGATTTCACTCAAAACTAACGAAATGACTTCTCCCACCATATTATGATGTTGCCCAAGTTTTGGGCTCGATCTGAAATCAATAGGTGTGAGAAATTGGACAATTCAAGTTCAACGGCAGTTCGTTCCTAATTGGAGTGGTTGGTGTATTCCATACTTCAAACAATTGGATTTCACTCAAAACTCACCAAATGACTCCTCCCACCGTATTATGATGTTGCCCAAGTTTTGGGATCGATCCGAAATCAATTGGTGTGAGAAATTGGTCAATTCAATTTCAACGGCATTTCGTTCCTAATTGGAGTGGTTGGTGTATTCCATACTTCTAGCGATTGGATTTCACTCAAAACTCACCAAATGACTCCTCCCACCATATTATGATGTTGCCCAAGTTTTGGGCTCGATCCGAAATCAATAGGTGTTCCAAATTGGACAATTCAAGTTCAACGGCAGTTCGTTCCTAATTGGAGTGGTTGGTGTATTCCATACTTCTTGCGACTGGATTTCACTCAAAACTCACCAAATGACTCCTCCCACCATATTATGATGTTGCCCAAGTTTTGGGCTCGATCCGAAATCAATAGGTGTGAGAAATTGGACAATTCAAGTTCAACGGCAGTTCGTTCCTAATTGGAGTGGTTGGTGTATTCCATACTTCTAGCGATTGGATTTCACTCAAAACTCACCAAATGACTACTCCCACCATATTATGATGTTGCCCAAGTTTGGGGCTCGATCCGAAATCAATAGGTGTGAAAAATTGGACAATTCAAGTTCAACGGCAGTTCGTTCCTAATTGGAGTGGTTGGTGTATTCCATACTTCTAGCGATTGGATTTCACTCAAAGCTCACCAAATGACGCCTCCCACCATATTATGTTGTTGCCCAAGTTTTGGGCTCGATCCGAAATCAATAGGTGTGAGAAATTGGACAATTCAAGTTCAACGGTAGTTCGTTCCTAATTGGAGTGGTTGGTGTATTCTATACTTCTTGCGATTGGATTTCACTCAAAACTCACCAAATGACTCCTCCCACCATATTATGATGTTGCCCAAGTTTTGGGCTCGATCCGAAATCAATAGGTGTGAAAAATTGGACAATTCAAGTTCAACGGCAGTTCGTTCCTAATTGGAGTGGTTGGTGTATTCCATACTTCTAGCGATTGGATTTCACTCAAAACACACGAAATGACTCCTCCCACCATATTATGATGTTGCCCAAGTTTGGGGATCGATCCGAAATCAATAGGTGTGAGAAATTGGACAATTCAAGTTCGACGGCAGTTCGTTCCTAATTGGAGTGGTTAGTGTATTCCATACTTCTAGCGATTGGATTTCACTCAAAACTCACCAAATGACTACTCCCACCATATTATGATGTTGCCCAAGTTTAGGGCTCGATCCGAAATCAATAGGTGTGAGAAATTGGACAATTCAAGTTCAACGGCAGTTCGTTCCTAATTGGATTGGTTGGTGTATTCCATACTTCTTGCGATTGGATTTCACTCAAAACTCACCAAATGACTCCTCCCACCATATTATGATGTTGTCCAAGTTTTGGGCTCGATCCGAAATCAATAGGTGTGAGAAATTGGACAATTCAAGTTGAACGGCAGTTCGTTCCTAATTGGAGTGTTTGGTGTATTCCGTACTTCTAGCGATTGGATTTCACTAAAAACTCACCAAATGACTCCTCCCACCATATTAGGACGTTGCCCAAGTTTTGGGCTCGATCCGAAATCAATAGGTGTTCCAAATTGGACAATTCAAATTCAACGGCAGTTCGTTCCTAATTGGAGTGGTTGGTGTATTCCATACTTCTAGCGATTGGATTTCACTCAAAACACACCAAATGACTCCTCCCACCATATTATGGTGTTGCCCAAGTTTTTGGCTCGATCCGAAATCAATAGGTGTTCCAAATTGGACAATTCAAGTTCAACGGCAGTTCGTTCCTAATTGGAGTGGTTGGTGTATTCCATACTTCTAGCGATTGGATTTCACTCAAAACACACCAAATGACTCCTCCCACCATATTATGATGTTGCCCAAGTTTTGCGCTCGATCCGAAATCAATAGGTGTGAGAAATTGGACAATTCAAGTTCAACGGCAGTTCGTTCCTAATTGGAGTCGTTGGTGTATTCCATACTTCTAGCGTTTGGATTTCACTCAAAACTCACCAAATGACTCCTCCCACCATATTATGATGATGCCCAAGTTTTGGGATCGATCCGAAATCAATAGGTGTGAGAAATTGGTCAATTCAATTTCAACGGCATGTCGTTCCTAATTGGAGTGGTTGGTGTATTCCATACTTCTAGCGTTTGGATTTCAATCAAAACTCGCCAAATGACTACTCCCACCATATTTTGATGTTGCCCAAGTTTTGGGATCGATCCGAAATCAATAGGTGTGAGAAATTGGTCAATTCAATTTCAACGGCATGTCGTTCCTAACTGGAGTGGTTGGTGTATTCACTCAAAACACACCAAACGACTCCTCCCACCATATTATGATGTTGCCCAAGTTTTGGGCTCGATCCGAAATCAATAGGTGTTCCAAATTGGACAATTCAAGTTCAACGGCAGTTCGTTCCTAATTGGAGTGGTTGGTGTATTCCATACTTCTAGCGTTTGGATTTCAATCAAAACTCACCAAATGACTACTCCCACCATATTTTGATGTTGCCCAAGTTTTGGGATCGATCCGAAATCAATAGGTGTGAGAAATTGGTCAATTCAATTTCAACGGCATGTCGTTCCTAATTGGAGTGGTTGGTGTATTCCATACTTCTAGCGATTGGATTTCACTCAAAACTCACCAAATGACTCCTCCCACCATATTATGATGTTGCCCAAGTTTTGGGCTCGATCCGAAATCAATAGGTGTGAGAAATTGGACAATTCAAGTTCAACGGCAGTTCGTTCCTAATTGGAGTGGTTGGTGTATTCCATACTTCTAGCGATTGGATTTCACTCAAAACGGACCAAATGACTCCTCCCACCATATTATGATGTTGCCCAAGTTTTGGGCTCGATCCGAAATCAACAGGTGTGAGAAATTGGACAATTCAAGTTCAACGGCAGTTCGTTCCTAATTGGAGTGGTTGGTGTATTCCATACTTCTACCGATTGGATTTCACTCAAAACTCACCAAATGACTCCTCCCACCATATTATGATGTTGCCCAAGTTTTGGGCTCGATCTGAAATCAATAGGTGTTCGAAATTGGACAATTCAAGTTCAACGACAGTTCGTTCCTAATTGGAGTGGTTGGTGTATTCCATACTTCTAGCGTTTGGATTTCACTCAAAACTCACCAAATGACTCCTCCCACCATATTATGATGATGCCCAAGTTTTGGGATCGATCCGAAATCAATAGGTGTGAGAAATTGGTCAATTCAATTTCAACGGCATTTCGTTCCTAATTGGAGTGGTTGGTGTATTCCATACTTCTAGCGATTGGATTTCACTCAAAACTCACCAAATGAATCCTCCCACCATATTATGATGTTGCCCAAGTTTTGGGCTCGATCCGAAATCAATAGATGTTCCAAATTGGACAATTCCTGTTCAACGGCAGTTCGTTCCTAATTGGAGTGGTTGGTGTATTCCATACCTCTTGCGATTGGATTTCACTCAAAACTCACCAAATGACTCCTCCCACCATATTATGATGTTGCCCAAGTTTTGGGCTCTATCCGAAAACAATATGTGTGAGAAATTGGACAATTCAAGTTCAACGGCAGTTCGTTCCTAATTGGAGTGGTTGGTGTATTCCATACTTCTAGCGATTGGATTTCACTCAAAACTCACCAAATGACTCCTCCCACCATATTATGATGTTGCCCAAGTTTTGGGCTCGATCCGACATCAATAGGTGTGAGAAATTGGACCAAGTTGAACGGCAGTTCGTGTTGAGAATTAATGACTAACTCACTGCCCTTTTAAGATCTTGTTGTTGATGGACTTTGGACAAAGAACTCAATGATGGATGAGTCTTACACACACACACAGAAATTAACCAAGCACAAATGACACAAGTGTTTATAGAGGTTCAGCAAATTGCCTACATCCTCTTTGGTGATCACCTTGAGAAATTGCACTAATGAAGATAGGTTACAACTTTGGTTTACAAAGGAAACCCCCTTAGAACACTACCCTCACAATCTGTTTCTCTCACACCCTTGCTCAACACCTTGATACACTTAGAGAACTCTCTTGCTCTCCCCTTAGTTTTTCTGAACACACAACTAAAACTTCAGCTCTAACTCAACTTGGAATACCAGCTTCTTCCACTTACAATTATTCAACTTGTTTTCTCCTCTTGTGTTATCTTACTTCACCCCATTTCCTACACAAGCCAATAGACAAGAGATAAGATATCAGCTTGTCCTCCACGTTCTTCCCTTTAGTCACCACTTAGACTAAATGTCAGATCAAGTAGGTAAATAGAATCCAACTCAGCCACCTCCCACTTACACCAGAAAATGGAGAGTGATATCTTTGAAATAAGATAACCAATTAGCCATGAGTGCTCTCCCAACTATCCAGCAGGTAGTCAACGTTCATTTAACTCAGAAGTGACCCACTAAGCCTCTGAAATCTTGTGGAAAGCGATAGCCATTGAAAACACTGTTGAAAACGCGTAAGAAATCGTCACAGCACGACTGGGACGACCGGTCGCCAGGAACTGGCGACCGGTCGCTTTTGGTTTTTCCTCCAGACCTTGAATCTGCTTCTAAACGACCGGTCGCAAATGCTAAGCGACCGGTCGCTAGCTTCCTGCGACCGGTCGCAAAGAACTGGCGACCGGTCGCTCGTTGATGTTGCTCCAGACTTCGAATCTGCTTCAAAACGACCGGTCGCAAATGCCTAGCGACCGGTCGCTTTTAGGCAGATTCAAAATCTTCCTTTCAGCGCCAAAACCAACCTTGTATCCTTAGGTGAGCCATTTTCCCAACAATCTCCACCATGGCGAGCCTAATACTCCTTGTGGACATCATTGCCTTCTAGGACATCTGTAATGTCTTGAGAATCGTCCTAATAACTCTCAAGAACTCCACCTCAATCTTTAGCATGTAACAAGATTGAGCAAGCTCAAACAATGCTTGAACTTAGCTGTTGTGACTGGCTTTGTTAGGCAATCTGAAGCGTTCTCATTTGTATGAACCTTCATTATTGTGATGTCTCCATCATTCACCCAATCCCTTATCCGGTGGTATCTCACATCAATGTGTTTGGACCTCCCATGGAACACTTGATTCTTCACTAAGCAAATAGCACTTTGACTGTCACTTAGAATCACCACCAAGTCTTGAGCTATCCCGAATTCCTTTGCCAATCTCTTCAGCCATACCGCTTCTTTTGAAGCTTCCGTTAAAGCCATATACTCCGCTTCCGTAGTAGACAAGGCACTAACCGATTGTAACACTGCTCTCCAACTAATCGGTCCTCCACCACAAGTGAAGACATATCCTGTGGTGGATCTCCTCTTGTCTAGATCTCCTGCATAATCAGAATCTACATACCCCGACACACATGCCTTTCCTTGTTGTCTTTCAAACAATATCCCAAGCCTTTTGGTGCCCTTCAAGTACCTGAGAATCCATTTTGCTGCTGTCCAATGTTGCCTTCCAGGATTCGCCATATACCTTGACACCACACTAACGGCTTGGGCTAAGTCGGGGCGTGTGCACACCATTGCATACATGAGACACCCTACCAAGCTTGCATATGGAACTTTACTCATTTCCTCCTTCTCCACATTCGTAGAAGGACATTCTTTTGCACTTAACTTAAAATGCTCCGCCAAAGGAGTAGACACCGGTTTGCAATCCATCATATTAAACCTTTCAAGTACCTTGGAAATATACTTGCTTTGTGACAGCCACAACTTGCCTTCCTTTCTGTCTCTCCTTATCTCCATTCCTAGGATCTTTTGTGCAGCACCAAGATCCTTCATGTCAAACTCCCTTCCAAGTAATGTCTTCAAATTCTGGATTTTTGACATGTCCTTACATGCAATTAGCATGTCATCAACATAAAGAAGCAAAAGGATGAAGTTACCATCCTTGAATGCATGAGAGTACACACAACAATCAGATTCACATCTTCTATACCCAATCTTCATCATGTAAGAATCGAAGCACTTGTTCCACTGCCTTGGAGATTGCTTCAGTCCATACAAAGACTTCTTCAACCTGCAAACCAGATTTTCCTTCCCTGCTTCAATGAACCCTTGAGGTTGGCTCATGTAGATGTCTTCCTCCAATTCACCATGAAGGAAAGCAGTCTTCACATCCATTTGCTCCACCTCCATGTCCTCTTGTGCTACTATGGAGAGTAGTAGTCGTATAGAAGTATGTTTCACCACCGGAGAGAAGATTTCATCATAATCAACTCCCTCCTTTTGCAAGAATCCTTTTGCCACCAACCGAGCTTTGAATAAGGTGGCACCCTTCTCATGCATTTCTTCTTTCTTCCTAAACACCCATTTGCAGCCAATAACCTTGCGACCTTTGGGTTTAGGAACTAACTCCCAAACTGAGTTTTGGTGTAGAGATTCCATCTCTTGCATCATAGCTTCCATCCAACTTTCCCGTTCCTTGTTCTCAACAGCTTCTTGGAACGTGGTTGGTTCTTCTTCACTAGCATTTAGGGCATAGTGAACTGCATCCATCTCCCATCCAAACCTTTGAGGTGGTTTGATGGTTCTCTTGGGCCTGGACCGAGCTATAGATGATGGCTCCACCTGTTCTTGAGCCTCTTCTTCTTCTTGAGTGTGTTGTTGATGCTGCCCAGCTTCTTCCTCTTCAATGTCGGACTCCACCTCCTCCTGAACGTCTTCAGTTGGCTGTTTCTGAGTAGTCTTTCTTGACACCTTCTTGAGTGGAACTTCAAAGGTTGTTTCTTTCTCAACAACATCCTCCTTTGCCTCTGAATTCTTGACTTTGTTCATAGGTATGGTCTTCTCATCAAACACAACATTTCTGCTGAGTATCTTCTTGTGGTTCACTGGATCCCACAGCTTGTAGCCCTTCACACCACTCTCAAATCCAATGAAAATACATTCAAGAGACTTTGGCTTCAACTTGGATCTTTCATCACTAGGAATAAGTGCATATGCACTGCACCCAAACACCTTAAGATTCGAATAATCGATTGACCTTTTAGACCATACCTCCTCTGCACACTTGAACTCAAGATTTCTTGAAGGCGATCGGTTAACCAAATAGGCAGCGTGGTTAACCGTTTCTGCCCAAAAAGATTCGGGCAACCCTGCATGAATTCTCATACATCTCTCACGCTCCATGAGAGTTCGGTTCATCCTCTCCGCAGCTCCATTTTGTTGGGGTGTCTTCTTCACGGTAAAGTGCCTCTTAATGCCTTCACTTTTGCAAAACTCAAGGAACTTGCTGTCCTTATATTCACCACCATTGTCACTCTTTAGGATCTTGATCTTTCTTCCGGTTAGGTTCTCTACTTCCGACTTCCACTCTTTGAATTTGGTGAAGACCTCAGATTTCTCCTTCATGAAGTAGACCCAAACCTTCCTGGAAAAATCATCCAAGAAAGTCACAAAATAGCGAGCTCCACCCTTCGATTTAACCGGTGATGGCCCCCATACATCCGTGTGAATATAATCTAGCACACCCGTGCTTTCTTCCTCTTTGTTTCGCTGCTTGAAAGCTATTTTTGATTGCTTTCCCATGGTACAAAATCTGCAGAACTCAAGCTTGCAACTTTGAACACCTTTCAACAATTTTCTGTTGTGTAGTTCCTGCATGCCCCTCTCACTCATGTGCCCTAGCCTCAAATGCCAAAGCTGAGTTTCATCTTCCGAGTCCTTGCTTGTAGATACAGCTGCTCCACCTATGATTGTTGTACCACACAACCTATATAGACAATTAGGTTGAATCTCACCCTTCATAATCACAAGTGAACCTTTTGAGACTATGAGTTTCCCTCCATTTGCTTTGAATGAATAACCATTCTTATCAAGAGTTCCAAGGGAAATGAGATTCTTACGCAACTTTGGAATGTGCCTTACCATTCCAAGCGTCCTAACAGCCCCATCATGCATCTTTACCTTGATTGTACCGGTTCCTTTGACTCTACACATTGAGCCATCCCCCATCATCACTTCACTGCTATCTTCTTTCTCATACGTGTCAAACCACTCCTTGTTTGAGCACATATGATATGAGCATCCGGAATCCAAAATCCAATCGGAAGAGGAACACCTTGAAGAATTAGCCAATGCATTTGTTTTAACATTGCTATTAACACACAAAAGCTCACCATCACTTTCCGTGACATCCTCCGCTGTGTTTGCTGCATTCTTCCCTTTGTTCTTCTTCTCCTTCCATATGGGGCAATTCTTTTTCCAATGCTCCTTTGACCCACACTCGAAACAACCATCTTTCGCCTTGGATTTGGACCTTCCTCTATTGCCTTTCTTGCCTTCACGCCTCTTTGAACGACCTCTCTCTCCGGTCTTTGCAACTAGACCTTCACCTTGAGAGTTTTCTCCCGAACGTTGAGTCATCCTATGGTGTGTCATGATGTCTTGCACCACAGGCTCAAAATCAAGAGTAACCTTTCCGAACATAAGAGTGGTTCGGAAGTGTTTATAGGACGAAGGTAAGGATGTCAACAACATGAGAGCCTTATCCTCCGGACTATAATTCACATCCATTCTCTGCAAGTCAGCAACACATCTATTGAAACTACTTAGATGTTCCATTAGATTTCCTCCCTCCTCCATCTTAAGATTCAGGAGTTCTTCCTTGAGGAAGAGTTTGTTGGACAACGATTTCCCTGCAAACATCTCTTCGAGCTTCTCCCATGTTTGCTTCGCTGTATCCTTTATCACGTTGATGAGCACCTCATCGGAGAGATAGTTTTCGATAGCTCCTCTGGCTAACTCGTCAAGAACTCCCCACTCATCATCCGTCATGCTTGCTGGCTTCTTCTCCTTGCCAACCAACACTACATGGAGCTGTTGTTGTGTAAGAGCTGACTTCATCCTTCGTTGCCAAAGAGTGAAGTTCTCCTTCCCTGTGAAAGGCTTTAACTCCACCTTCATACTTGCTGCCTGTGGTGGCTTCATATGCTGTGAACTGCTACCACTCTCAGCTTCCATGTCACTTGCCATCTTCAACACACTAGCACTCCAAGAGAAGAACTAGCTCCAGCTGCCAAACACAGCTCTGATACCACTTGTTGAGAATTAATGACTAACTCACTGCCCTTTTAAGATCTTGTTGTTGATGGACTTTGGACAAAGAACTCAATGATGGATGAGTCTTACACACACACACAGAAATTAACCAAGCACAAATGACACAAGTGTTTATAGAGGTTCAGCAAATTGCCTACATCCTCTTTGGTGATCACCTTGAGAAATTTCACTAATGAAGATAGGTTACAACTTTGGTTTACAAAGGAAACCCCCTTAGAACACTACCCTCACAATCTGTTTCTCTCACACCCTTGCTCAACACCTTGATACACTTAGAGAACTCTCTTGCTCTCCCCTTAGTTTTTCTGAACACACAACTAAAACTTCAGCTCTAACTCAACTTGGAATACCAGCTTCTTCCACTTACAATTATTCAACTTGTTTTCTCCTCTTGTGTTATCTTACTTCACCCCATTTCCTACACAAGCCAATAGACAAGAGATAAGATATCAGCTTGTCCTCCACGTTCTTCCCTTTAGTCACCACTTAGACTAAATGTCAGATCAAGTAGGTAAATAGAATCCAACTCAGCCACCTCCCACTTACACCAGAAAATGGAGAGTGATATCTTTGAAATAAGATAACCAATTAGCCATGAGTGCTCTCCCAACTATCCAGCAGGTAGTCAACGTTCATTTAACTCAGAAGTGACCCACTAAGCCTCTGAAATCTTGTGGAAAGCGATAGCCATTGAAAACACTGTTGAAAACGCGTAAGAAATCGTCACAGCACGACTGGGACGACCGGTCGCCAGGAACTGGCGACCGGTCGCTTTTGGTTTTTCCTCCAGACCTTGAATCTGCTTCTAAACGACCGGTCGCAAATGCTAAGCGACCGGTCGCTAGCTTCCTGCGACCGGTCGCAAAGAACTGGCGACCGGTCGCTCGTTGATGTTGCTCCAGACTTCGAATCTGCTTCAAAACGACCGGTCGCAAATGCCTAGCGACCGGTCGCTTTTAGGCAGATTCAAAATCTTCCTTTCAGCGCCAAAACCAACCTTGTATCCTTAGGTGAGCCATTTTCCCAACAGTTCGTTCCTAATTGGAGTGGTTGGTGTATTCGATACTTCTAGCGATTGGATTTCACTCAAAACTCACCAAATGACTCCTCCCACCATATTATGATGTTGCCCAAGTTTTGGGCTCGATCCAAAATCAATAGGTGTTCCAAATTGGACAATTCAAGTTCAACGGCAGTTCGTTCCTAATTGGAGTGGTTGGTGTATTCCATACTTCTAGCGATTGGATTTCACTGAAAACGCACCAAATGACTCCTCCCACCATATTATGATGTTGCCCAAGTTTTGGGCTCGATCCGAAATCAATAGGTGTGAGAAATTGGACAATTCAAGTTCAACGGCAGTTCGTTCCTAATTAGAGTGGTTGGTGTATTCCGAACTTCTAGCGATTGGATTTCACTCAAAACTCACCAAATGACTCCTTGTTGCATTCC
Organism: Prunus avium; assembly: GCF_965620075.1. NCBI lineage: Eukaryota > Viridiplantae > Streptophyta > Magnoliopsida > Rosales > Rosaceae > Prunus > Prunus avium. Next base: position 29,012,725 of record NC_142284.1, read on the forward strand.
TAAGAGGACACAAATTAATGTACAAACAACCAATTAAAAATACCCGCAAGTGCACGAATCTATTGACGTATAGATTATGTAAGTACGGGGTCGATCCCACGAAGAACTTGTCGGCTTCCTATAAGTTCTAATTTGAGTACGTAAAGAACACTTAATTGACACACCAGAAATGCACAAATGCAAAATGGAAACTAAAAATGAGTAAAGAAGTGTAAAAGAAATGAAACAACACAAGAAAACTAAACAAAAACACAAACAGCATTTTCTATCGCCATTTTATCACCACTTTATCACCTGTGAACAGTGCCGTGAACAGTGAACAGTGCGACCGGTCGTTTTTGGACAGATTCATGTGCGACCGGTCGCCTAAACAGTAACGACCGGTCGTTTTTGGCAGATTCGTTTCTCTGTTTTTCAGTTTCGACCTCTGTCCAGTATTTTGCCTATATCTTTCCAACCGTACGTCCAAAATTCACGTTCTTTATACGGTTGGATTCAGCACAGAAAATGCAAGAACACAGTGTGGACCAAAGGTCCAAAACAATTACGGAAACAGATAAAATTTAGTAACAAAGACACATAACGTGTCAAACACGCAACTCACACACACATTGGGGGGGGGGGGGGGTTTTGATTTGTTTGAAGTGACCTATTTCTATTGCATGAAAGTAAATGGACTTTGAAATTAAATGAGAATGGCAGAGATGAATTATCAAAGAGTGGAATCAAGATGTAACAAACACTAGGGTTTTGGAATCCACCCTAAACAATTCTACCAATGTTCATGGATACTCAAGTGATGAACTCTAAACGTGTTGATGAAGATGTTCGCAATCAAGACCATGGGTCGTGGCTCAAGACGCATTGATTCTCTCTAATATACGTAAAGTGCATGGTTCGTGCTACAATACTTGTGCCCTCCCCATAACCGAACCTAGGTATGGTTCGTACTTCGATTCAATTACAAGGAGAACCCATTAAGTTCAAAGAGAATATGAACATCACAAGAATCCTAATAGCATGGTATTTACATTAGGTATTCAAGAAACCAAATCACATGGATGATTCTTACTTCATCCATTTATTGCTTAGGATAACATGAAGATACACATAATCCCAACAATCTCAAGAAGCATGCTTTCAAAGATGGCCAACCAAGGAAAAACACACATCAAGGATAGATTAATTTGGTGAATTGGAATTCATCAACAATATCTAGAAATTCATACACTCAAGCATCAAAACAATAAGGTAATCATGTTTAGGGCTTCAACCTAAGCCCTAGCTATGGAGTTTAGTTCCTCATAATCATTTCAAACACAAATTCGAAATATAACTAGAACGAGTTTACAGATTTGGAAATGATGAAAGCTTGAAGTCTTCAATGGTGGAAGTCTTCCCCCTTCTTCCTGCGGCTGCACCTCCCTCTCCTTCCTTCCTTAGCTTTTTTGCTCTCCAATCTCCTCCTCAATTGTGGAATGATGTAATGAATCCAATACCCCCGTTGAAAAGTCTCTCCAATATCAGATTACACTCCCTTTGCTTCCCTCTCTCCTCCTTTCCAGCTTTACTTTTAGTATTCTAATGCAAAGTCTTCACCCATTGTCTTCTTGTCCCCTTGCAAATAATGAAGCCTTGTCCTCACAAAGATGCCAAATGCTTCAGAAAATATCTCATCTACTAAGGTAAATTCTTGTTACCAAGTGTTATGGTAACAAGAATAATCAAGATGACACAATGGAGGTAAAAGCTGGCCAATTCCGGATTTCCAGAGCTGTGGTAACATGCTGGATTGGTTGGATAGGCAATACTTGTCCAATGGAGCTCAAATTTGGATATGTTGTAGTTAACATCCATTGGAACAAGTCTCATGAAGATCATGACCTCATCCGAGCACCAGAGCATGTTGATCCCAGGCCAAGAAGTTGACCTACGAAAATGAACAAAAACAAAATTTATAACTAATAAAGCACTTTTAGCTCATTTTCATTCCAACCAAGGTAAAATCTAAGAAAACACAAAAAGGAAGTAAAAAGCTATAAAATGTCAAGAACTAACTCAAAATAGTGGGTGAATAACATGAAAAATCATGTGTAAAAATGAACCGAACACTCCTCCCACCATATTATGATGTTGCACAAGTTTTGGGATCGATACGAAATCAATAGGTGTGAGAAATTGGTCAATTCAATTTCAACGGCATGTCGTTCCTAATTGGAGTGGTTGGTGTATTCCATAGTTCTAGCGATTGGATTTCACTCAAAACTCACCAAATGACTCCTCCCACCATATTACGATGTTGCCCAAGTTTTGGGCTCGATCCGAAATCAATAGGTGTTCCAAATTGGACAATTCAAGTTCAACGACAGTTCGTTCCTAATTGGAGTGGTTGGTGTATTCCATACTTCTAGCGATTGGATTTCACTCAAAACGAACCAAATGACTCCTCCCACCATATTATGATGTTGCACAAGTTTTGGGATCGATCCGAAATCAATAGGTGTGAGAAATTGGTCAATTCAATTTCAACGGCATGTCGTTCCTAATTGGAGTGGTTGGTGTATTCCATACTTCTTGCGATTGGATTTCACTCAAAACTCACCAAATGACTCCTCCCACCATATTATGATGTTGCCCAAGTTTTGGGCTCGATCCGAAATCAATAGGTGTGAGAAATTGGACAATTCAAGATCAACGGAAGTTCGTTCCTAATTGGAGTGGTTGGTGTATTCCATAGTTCTAGCGATTGGATTTCACTCAAAACTCACCAAATGACTCCTCCCACCATATTATGATGTTGCCCAAGTTTTGGGCTCGATCCGAAATCAATAGGTGTGAGAAATTGGACAATTCAAGTTGAACGGCAGTTCGTTCCTAATTGGAGTGGTTGGTGTATTCCATACTTCTAGCGATTGGATTTCACTCAAAACTCACCAAATGACTCCTCCCACCATATTATGATGTTGCCCAAGTTTTGGGCTCGATCCAAAATCAATAGGTGTTCCAAATTGGACAATACAAGTTCAACGGCAGTTCGTTCCTAATTGGAGTGATTGGTGTATTCCATACTTCTAGCGATTGGATTTCACTCAAAACGCACCAAATGACTCCTCCCACCATATTATGATGTTGCCCAAGTTTTGGGCTCGATCCGAAATCAATAGGTGTGATAAATTGGACAATTCAAGTTCAACGGCAGTTCGTTCCTAATTGGAGTGGTTGGTGTATTCCATAGTTCTAGCGATTGGATTTCACTCAAAACTCACCAAATGACTCCTCCCACCATATTATGATGTTGCCCAAGTTTTGGGCTCGATCCGAAATCAATAGGTGTGAGAAATTGGACAATTCAAGTTGAACGGCAGTTCGTTCCTAATTGGAGTTGTTGGTGTGTTCCGTACTTCTAGCGATTGGATTTCACTCAAAACGAACCAAAGGACTCCTCCCACCATATTATGATGTTGCACAAGTTTTGGGATCGATCCGAAATCAATAGGTGTGAGAAATTGGTCAATTCAATTTCAATGGCATGTCGTTCCTAATTGGAGTGGTTGGTGTATTCCATACTTCTTGCGATTGGATTTCACTCAAAACTCACCAAATGACTCCTCCGACCATATTATGATGTTGCCCAAGTTTTGGGCTCGATCCGAAATCAATAGGTGTGAGAAATTGGACAATTCAAGTTGAACGGCAGTTCGTTCCTAATTGGAGTGGTTGGGGTATTCCATACTTCTAGCGATTGGATTTCACTCAAAACGCACCAAATGACTCCTCCCACCATATTATGATGTTGCCCAAGTTTTGGGCTCGATCCGAAATCAATAGGTGTGAGAAATTGGTCAATTCAATTTCAACGGCAGTTCGTTCCTAATTTGAGTGGTTGGTGTATTCCATACCTCTAGCGATTGGATTTCACTCAAAACTCACCAAATGAATCCTCCCACCATATTATGATGTTGCCCAAGTTTTGGGCTCGATCCGAAATCAATAGGTGTTCGAAATTGGACAATTCAAGTTCAACGGCAGTTCGTTCCTAATTGGAGTGGTAGGTGTATTCCATACTTCTAGCGATTGGATTTCACTCAAAACGCACCAAATGACTCCTCCCACCACATTATGATGTTGCCCAAGTTCTGGGCTCGATCCGAAATCAATAGGTGTGAGAAATTGGACAATTCAAGTTCAACGGCAGTTCGTTCCTAATTGGAGTGGTTGGTGTATTCCAAACTTCTAGCGATTGGATTTCACTCAAAACTCACCAAATGACTCGTCCCACCATATTATTATGTGGCCCAAGTTTTGGGATCGATCCGAAATCAATAAGTGTGAGAAATTGGTCAATTCAATTTCAACTGCATTTCGTTCCTAATTGGACAATTCAAGTTCTACGGCAGTTCGTTCCTAATTGGAGTGGTTGGTGTATTCCATACTTCTAGCGATTGGATTTCACTCAAAACGCACCAAATGACTCCTCCCACCATATTATGATGTTCCCCAAGTTTTGGTCTCGATCCGAAATCAATAGGTGTCAGAAATTTTTACAATTCAAGTTCAACGGCAATTCGTTCCTAATTGGAGTGGTTGGTGTATTCCATACTTCTAGCGTTTGGATTTCAGTCAAAACTCACCAAATGACTCCTCCCACCATATTTTGATGTTGCCCAAGTTTTGGGATCGATCCGAAATCAATAGGTGTGGGAAATTGGTCAATTCAATTTCAACGGCATGTCGTTCCTAATTGGAGTGGTTGGTGTATTCCATACTTCTAACGATTGGATTTCACTCAAAACTCACCAAATGACTCCCCCCACCATATTATGATGTTGCCCAAGTTTTGGGCTCGATCCGAAATCAATAGGTGTGAGAAATGGGACAATTCAAGTTCAACGGCAGTTCGTTCCTAATTGGAGTTGTTGGTGTATTCCATACTTCTAGCGATTGGATTTCACTCAAAACTCACCAAATGACTCCTCCCACCATATTATGATGTTGCCCAAGTTTTGGGCTCGATCCGAAATCAATAGGTGTGAGAAATTGGGCAATTCAAGTTCAACGGCAGTTCGTTCCTAATTGGAGTTGTTGGTGTATTCCATACTTCTAGCGATTGGATTTCACTCAAAACGAACAAAATGACTCCTCCCACCATATTATGATGTTGCCCAAGTTTTGGGCTCGATCCGAAATCAATAGGTGTTCCAAATTGGACAATTCAAGTTCTACGGCAGTTCATTCCTAATTGGAGTGGTTGGTGTATTCCATACTTCTAGCGATTGGATTTCACTCAAAACTCACCAAATGACTCCTCCCACCATATTATGATGTTGCCCAAGTTTTGGGCTCGATCCGAAATCAATAGGTGTGAGAAATTGGACAATTCAAGTTGAACGGCAGTTCGTTCCTAATCGGAGTGGTTGGTGTATTCCATACTTCTAGCGATTGGATTTCACTCAAAACGCACCAAATGACTCCTCCCACCATATAATGATGTTGCCCAAGTTTTGGGCTCGATCCGAAATCAATAGGTGTGAGAAATTGGACAATTCAAGTTCAACGGCAGTTCGTTCCTAATTGTGGTGGTTGGTGTATTCCATACTGTTAGCGATTCGATTTCACTCAAAACTCACCAAACGACTCCTCCCACCATATTATGATGTTGCCCAAATTTTGGGATCGATCCGAAATCAATAGGTGTTCCAAATTGGACAATTCAAGTTCAACGGCAGTTCGTTCCTAATTGGAGTGGTTGGTGTATTCCATACTTCTAGCGTTTGGATTTCACTCAAAACTCACCAAATGACTCCTCCCACCATATTTTGATGTTGGCCTAGTTTTGGGATCGATCCGAAATCAATAGGTGTGGGAAAGTGGTCAATTCAATTTCAACGGCATGTCGTTCCTAATTGGAGTGGTTGTTGTATTCCATACTTCTAGCGATTGGATTTCACTCAAAACTCACCAAATGACTCCTCCCACCATATTATGATGTTGCCCAAGTTTTGGGCTTGATCCGAAATCAATAGGTGTGAGAAATGGGACAATTCAAGTTCAACGGCAGTTCGTTCCTAATTGGAGTGGTTGATGTATTCCATACTTCTAGCGATTGGATTTCACTCAAAACTCTCCAAATGACTCCTCCCACCATATTATGATGTTGCCCAAGATTTGGGCTCGATCCGAAATCAATGGGTGTGAGAAATTGGACAATTCAAGTTCAACGGCAGTTCGTTCCTAATTGGAGTGGTTGGTGTATTCCAAACTTCTAGCGATTGGATTTCACTCAAAACTCACCAAATGACTCCTCCCACCATATTATTATGTTGCCCAAGTTTTGGGATCGATCCGAAATCAATAAGTGTGAGAAATTGGTCAATTCAATTTCAACTGCATTTCGTTCCTAATTGGACAATTCAAGTTCTACGGCAGTTCGTTCCTAATTGGAGTGGATGGTGTATTCCATACTTCTAGCGATTGGATTTCACTCAAAACTCACCAAATGACTCCTCCCACCATATTATGATGTTGCCCAAGTTTTGGGCTCGATCCGAAATCAATAGGTGTGAGAAATTGGATACTTCAAGTTCAACGACAGTTCGTTCCTAATTGGGGTGGTTGGTGTATTCCATACTTCTAGCGATTGGATTTCACTCAAAACTCACCAAATGACTCCTCCCACCATATTATGATGTTCCCCAAGTTTTGGTCTCGATCCGAAATCAATAGGTGTCAGAAATTGGACAATTCAAGTTCAACGGCAGTTCGTTACTAATTGGAGTGGTTGGTGTATTCCATACTTCTAGCGATTGGATTTCACTCAACACTCACCAAATGAATCCTCCCACCATATTATGTTGTTGCCCAAGTTTTGGGCTCGATCCGAAATCAGTAGATGTGAGAAATGGGACAATTCAAGTTCAACGGCAGTTCGTTCCTAATTGGAGTGGTTGGCGTATTCCATACTTGCAGCGATTGGATTTCACTCAAAACTCACCAAATGACTCCTCCCACCATATTATGTTGTTGCCCAAGTTTTGGGCTCGATCCGAAATGAATAGGTGTTCGAAATTGGACAATTCAAGTTCAACGGCAGTTCGTTCCTAATTGGAGTGGTTGGTGTATTCCATACTTCTAGCGTTTGGATTTCACTCAAAACTCACCAAATGACTCCTTCCACCATATTATGATGTTGCCCAAGTTTTGGGATCGATCCGAAATGAATAGGTGTGAGAAATTGGTCAATTCAATTTCAACGGCAGTTCGTTCCTAATTGGAGTGGTTGGTGTATTCCATACCTCTAGCGATTGAATTTCACTCAAAACTCACCAAATGAATCCTCCCACCATATTATGATGTTGCCCAAGTTTTGGGCTCGATCCGAAATCAATAGGTGTTCGAAATTGGACAATTCAAGTTCAACGGTAGTTCGTTCCTAATTGGAGTGGTAGGTGTATTCCACACTTCTAGCGATTGGATTTCACACAAAACGCACCAAATGACTCCTCCCACCATATTATGATGTTGCCCAAGTTTTGGGCTCGATCCGAAATCAATAGGTGTGAGAAATTGGACAATTCAAGTTCAACTGCAGTTCGTTCCTAATTGGAGTGGTTGGTGTATTCCAAACTTCTAGCGATTGGATTTCACTCAAAACTCACCAAATGACTCCTCCCACCATATTATTATGTTGCCCAAGTTTTGGGATCGATCCGAAATCAATAAGTGTGAGAAATTGGTCAATTCAATTTCAACTGCATTTCGTTCCTAATTGGACAATTCAAGTTCTACGGCAGTTCGTTCCTAATTGGAGTGGTTGGTGTATTCCATACTTCTAGCGATTGGATTTCACTCAAAACTCACCAAATGACTCCTCCCACCATATTATGATGTTGCCCAAGTTTTGGGCTCGATCCGAAATCAATAGGTGTGAGAAATTGGACAATTCAAGTTCAACGACAGTTCGTTCTTAATTGGGGTGGTTGGTGTATTCCATACTTCTAGCGATTGGATTTCACTCAAAACTCACCAAATGACTCCTCCCACCATATTATGATGTTCCCCAAGTTTTGGTCTCGATCCGAAATCAATAGGTGTCAGAAATTGGACAATTCAAGTTCAACGGCAGTTCGTTCCTAATTGGAGTGGTTGGTGTATTCCATACTTCTAGCGTTTGGATTTCACTCAAAACTCACCAAATGACTCCTCCCACCATATTTTGATGTTGCCCAAGTTTTGGGATCGATCCGAAATCAATAGGTGTGGGAAATTGGTCAATTCAATTTCAACGGCATGTCGTTCCAAATTGTTGTGGTTGGTGTATTCCATACTTCTAGCGATTGGATTTCACTCAAAACTCACCAAATGACTCCTCCCACCATATTATGATGTTGCCCAAGTTTTGGGCTCGATCCGAAATCAATAGGTGTGAGAAATTGGACAATTCAAGTTCAACGACAATTCGTTCCTAATTGGGGTGGTTGGTGTATTCCATACTTCTAGCGATTGGATTTCACTCAAAACTCAACAAATGACTCCTCCCACCATATTATGATGTTCCCCAAGTTTTGGTCTCGATCTGAAATCAGTAGGTGTGAGAAATTGGACAATTCAAGTTCAACGGCAGTTCGTTCCTAATTGGAGTGGTTGGTGTATTCCATACTTCTAGCAATTGGATTTCACTGAAAACGCACCAAATGACTCCTCCCACCGTATTATGATGTTGCCCATGTTTTGGGCTCGATCCGAAATCAATAGGTGAGAGAAATTGGACAACTCAAGTTCAACGGCAGTTCGTTCCTAATTGGAGTGGTTGGTGTATTCCATTCTTCTAGCGATTGGATTTCACTCGAAACTCACCAAATGACTCCTCCCCCCATATTATGATGTTGCCCCAGTTTTGGGCTCGATCCGAAATCAATAGGTGTTCCAAATTGGACAATTCAAGTTCAATGGCAGTTCGTTCCTAATTGGAGTGGTTGGTGTATTCCATACTTCTAGCGATTGGATTTCACTCAAAACGAACCAAATGACTCCTCCCACCATATTGTGATGTTGCCCAAGTTTTGGGCTCGATTCGAAATCAATAGGTGTTCCAAATTGGACAATTCAAGTTCTACGGCAGTTCATTCCTAATTGGAGTGGTTGGTGTATTCCATACTTCTAGCGATTGGATTTCACTTAAAACACACCAAATGACTCCTCCCACCATATTATGATGTTGCCCAAGTTTTGGACTCTATCCGAAATCAATAGGTGTGAGAAATTGGACAATTCAAGTTCAACGGCAGTTCGTTCCTAATTGGAGTGGTTGGTGTATTCCATACTTCTAGCGTTTGGATTTCACTCAAAACTAACCAAATGACTCCTCCCACCATATTTTGATGTTGCCCAAGTTTTGGGATCGATCCGAAATCAATAGGTGTGGGAAATTGGTCAATTCAATTTCAACGGCATGTCGTTTCTAATTGGAGTGGTTGGTGCATTCCATACTTCTAGCTATTGGATTTCACTCAAAACTCACAAAATGACTCCTCCCACCATATTATGATGTTGCCCAAGTTTGGGGCTCGATCCGAAATCAATAGGTGTTCGAAATTGGACAATTCAAGTTCAACGGCAGTTCGTTCCTAATTGGAGTGGTTGGTGGATTCCATACTTCTAGCGATTGGATTTCACTCAAAACTCCCCGAATGACTCCTCCCACCATATTATAATGTTGGCCAAATTTGGGGCTCGATCCGAAATCAATAGGTGTGAGAAATTGGACAATTCAAGTTCAATGGCAGTTCGTTCCTAATTGGTGTGGTTGGTGGCGATTGGATTTCACTCAAAACTCACCAAATGACTCCTCCCATCATGTTATGATGTTGCCCAAGTTTTGGGCTCGATCCGAAATCAATAGGTGTTCCAAATTGGACAATTCAAGTTCAACGGCAGTTCGTTCCTAAATGGAGTGGTTGGTGTATTCCATACTTCTAGCGATTGGATTTCACTCAAAACTCACCAAATGACTCCTCCCACCGTATTATGATGTTGCCCAAGTTTTGGGCTCGATCCGAAATCAATAGGTGTTCCAAATTGGACAATTCAAGTTCAACAGCAGTTCGTTCCTAATTGGATTGGTTGGTGTATTCCATACTTCTAGCGATTGGATTTCACTCAAAACTCACCAAATGACTCCTCCCACCGTATTATGATGTTGCCCAAGTTTTGGGCTCGATCAGAAATCAATACGTGTTAGAAATTGGACAATTCAATTTCAACGGCAGTTCGTTCCTAATTGGTGTGGTTGGTGTATTCCACACTTCTAGCGATTGGATTTCACTCAAAACTCACCAAATGACTCCTCCCATCATGTTATGATGTTGCCCAAGTTTTGGGCTCGATCTGAAATCAATAGGTGTGAGAAATTGGTCAATTCAATTTCAACGGCATTTCGTTCCTAATTGGAGTGGTTGGTGTATTCCACACTTCTAGCGATTGGATTTCACTCAAAACTCACCAAATGACTCCTCCCACCATATTATGATGTTGCCCAAGTTTTGGGCTCCATCCGAAATCAATAGGTGTGAGGAATTGGTCAATTCAATTTCAACGGCATTTCGTTCCTAATTGGAGTGGTTGGTGTATTCCATACTTCTAGCGATTGGATTTCACTCAAAACTCACCAAATGACTCCTCCCACCATATTATGACGTTGCCCAAGTTTTGGGATCGATCCGAAATCAATAGGTGTGAGAAATTGGTCAATTCAATTTCAACGGCATTTCGTTCCTAATTGGAGTGGTTGGTGTATTCCATACTTCTAGCGATTGGATTTCACTCAAAACTCACCAAATGACTCCTCCCACGATATTATGATGTTGCCCAAGTTTTTGGCTCGATCCGAAATCAATAGGTGTTCCAAATTGGACAATTCAAGTTCAACGGCAGTTCGTTCCTAATTGGAGTGGTTGGTGTATTCCATACTTCTAGCGATTGGATTTCACTCTAAACTTACCAAATGACTCCTCCCAACATATTATGATGTTGGCCAAGTTTGGGGCTCGATCCGAAATCAATAGGTGTTCCAAATTGGACAATTCAATTTCAACGGCAGTTTGTTCCTAATTGGAGTGGTTGGTGTATTCCATACTTCTAGCAATTGGATTTCACTCAAAACCCTCCAACTGACTCCTCCCACCATATTATGATGTTGCCCAAGTTTTGGGCTCGATCCGAAATCGATAGGTGTGAGAAATTGGTCAATTCAATTTCAACGGCATTTCGTTCCTAATTGGAGTGGTTGGTGTATTCCATACTTCTAGCGATTGGATTTCACTCAAAACTCACCAAATGACTCCTCCCACCATATTATGATGTTGCCCAAGTTTTGGGCTCGATCCGAAATCAATAGGTGTTCCAAATTGCACAATTCAAGTTCAACGGCAGTTCGTTCCTAATTGGAGTGGTTGGTGTATTCCATACTTCTAGCGATTGGATTTCACTCAAAACTCACCAAATGACTCCTCCCACCATATTATGATGGTGCACAGGTTTTGGGCTCGATCCGAAATCAATAGGGGTTCCAAATTGGACAATTCAAGTTCAACGGCAGTTCGTTCCTAATTGGAGTGGTTGGTGTATTCCATACTTCTAGCGATTGGATTTCACTCTCAACCCACCAAATGACTCCTCCCCCCATATTATGATGTTGGCCAAGTTTGGGGCTCGATCCGAAATCAATAGGTGTTCCAAATTGGACAATTCAAGTTCGACGGCAGCTCGTTCCTAATTGGAGTGGTTGGTGTATTCCATACTTCTAGCGATTGGATTTCTCTGAAAACTCACCAAATGACTCCTCCCACCATATTATCATGTTGCCCAACTTTTGGGCTCGATCCGAAATCAATAGGTGTGAGAAATTGGACAATTCAAGTTCAACGGAAGTTCGTTCCTAATTGGAGTCGTTGGTGTATTCCATACTTCTAGGTATTCGATTTCACTCAAAACTCACCAAATGACTCCTCCCACGATATTATGATGTTGCCCAAGTTTGGGGCTCGATCTGAAATCAATAGGTGTGAGAAATTGGACAATTCAAGTTCAACGGCAGTTCGTTCCTAATTGGACTGGTTAGTGTATGCCATACTTCTAGCGATTGGATTTCACTCAAAACTCACCAACTGACTCCTCCCACCATATTATGATGTTGCCCAAGTTTTGGGCTCGATCCGAAATCAATAGGTGTGAGAAATTGGATAATTCAAGTTCGACGACAGTTCGTTCCTAATTGGAGCGGTTGGTGTATTATTTCATACTTCTAGCGATTGGATTTCTCTCAAAACTCACCAAACGACTCCTCCCACCATATTATCATGTTGCCCAACTTTTGGGCTCGATCGGAAATCAATAGGTGTGAGGAATTGGACAATTCAAGTTCAACGGAAGTTCGTTCCTAATTGGAGTGGTTAGTGTATTCCATACTTCTAGTGATTTGATGTCACTCAAAACTCACCAAATGACTCCTCCCACCATATTATGATGTTGCCCAAGTTTGGGGCTCGATCCGAAATCAATAGGTGTGAGAAATTGGACAATTCAAGTTCAACGGCAGTTCCTTCCTAATTGGACTGGTTAGTGTATTCCATACTTCTAGCGAATGGATTTCACTCAAAACTCACCAAATGACTCCTCCCACCATATTATGACGTTGGCCAAGTTTTGGGCTCGATCCGAAATCAGTAGGTGTGAGAAATTGGACAATTTAAGTTCAACGGCAGTTCGTTCCTAATTGGAGAGGTTGGTGTATTCCATACTTCTAGCGATTGGATTTCACTCAAAACTCACCAAATGACTCCTTTCACATATTATGATGTTGCCCAAGTTTTGGGCTCGATCCGAAATCAATAGGTGTTCCAAATTGGACAATTCAAGTTCAACGGCAGTTCGTTCCTAATTGGAGTGGTTGGTGTATTCCACACTTATAGCGATTGGATTTCACACAAAACTCACCAAATGACTCCTCCCACCATATTATGATGTTGCCCAAGTTTTGGGCACGATCCGAAATCAATAGGTGTGAGAAATTGGACAATTCAAGTTCAACGGCAGTTCGTTCCTAATTGGAGTGGTTGGTGTATTCCATACTTCTAGCGATTGGATTTCACTCAAAACTCACCAATTGCCTCCTCCCACCATATTATGATGTTGCCCAAGTTTTGGGCTCGATCCGAAATCAATAGGTGTGAGAAATTGGACAATTGAAGTTCAACGGAAGTTCGTTCCAAATTGTAGTGGTTGGTGTATTACATGCTTCTTGCAATTGGATTTCACTCAAAACTCACCAAATGACTCCTTACACCATATTATGATGTTGCCCAAGTTTGGGGCTCGATCCGAAATCAATAGGTGTGAGAAACTGGACAATTCAAGTTCAACGGCAGTTCATTAGTAATTGGAGTGGTTGGTGTATTCCATACTTCTAGCGATTGGATTTCACTCAAAACCCACGAATTTACTCCTCCCACCATATTATGATGTTGCCCAAGTTTTGGGCTCAATCCGAAATCAATAGGGGTTCCAAATTGGACAAATCAAGTTCCACGGCAGTTCGTTCCAAGTTGCAGTGGTTGGTGTATTCCATACTTCAAGCGATTGGATTTCACTCAAAACACACCAAATGACTCCTCCCACCATATTATGATGTTGCCCAAGTTTTGGGCTCGATCCGAAATCAATAGGTGTTCCAAATTGGACAATTCAAGTTCAACGGCAGTTCATTCCTAATTGGAGTGGTTGGTGTATTCCATACTTCTAGCGATTGGATTTCACTCAAAACTCACCAAATGACTCCTCCCACCATATTATGATGTTGCCCAAGTTTTGGGCTCGATCAGAAATCAATACGTGTGAGAAATTGGAAAATTCAATTTCGACGGCAGTTCGTTCCTAATTGGATTGGCTGGTGTATTCCACACTTCTAGCGATTGGATTTCACTCAAAACTCACCAAATGACTCCTCCCACCATATTATGATGTTGCCCAAGTTTTGGGCTAGATCCGAAATCAATAGGTGTTCCAAATTGGACAATTCAAGTTCGACGGCAGTTCGTTCCCAATTGGAGTGGTTGGCGTATTCCATACTTCTAGCGATTGGATTTCACTCAAAATTCCCCAAACGACTCCTCCCACCACATTATGTTGTTGCCCAAGTTTTGGACTCGATACGAAATCAATAGGTGTTCCAAATTTGACAATTCAAGTTCAACGGCAGTTCGTTCCTAATTGGAGTGGTTGGTGTATTCCATACTTCTAGCGATTGGATTTCACTCAAAACTCACCAAATGACTCCTCCCACCATATTATGATGTTGCCCAAGTTTTGGGCTCGACCCGAAATCAATAGGTGTTCGAAATTGGACAATTCAAGTTCAACGGCAGTTCGTTCCTAATTGGAGTGGTTGGTGTATTCCACACTTCTAGCGATTGGATTTCACTCAAAACTCCCCGAATGACTCCTTCCACCATATAATGATGTTGCCCAAGTTTTGGGCTCGGTCCGAAATCAATAGGTGTGAGAAATTGGTCAATTCAATTTCAACGGCATTTCGTTCCTAATTGGAGTGGTCGGTGTATTCCATACTTTTAGCGATTGGATTTAACACAAAACTCACCAAATGACTCCTCCCACCATATTATGATGTTGCCCGAGTTTTGGGCTCGATCCGAAATCAATAGGTGTGAGAAATTGGACAATTCAAGTTCAACGGAAGTTCGTTCCTAATGGGAGTGGTTGGTGTATTCCATACTTCTTGCGATTGGATTTCACTCAAAACTCACCAAATGACTCCTCCCACCATATTATGATGTTGCCCAAGTTTTGGGCTCGATCCGAAATCAATAGGTGTGAGAAATTGGACAATTCAAGTTCAACGGCAGTTCGTTCCTAATTGGAGTGGTTGGTGTATTCCATACTTCTAGCGATTGGATTTCACTCAAAACTCACCAAATGACTCCTCCCACCATATTATGACGTTGCCCAAGTTTTGGGCTCGATACGAAATCAATAGGTGTTCCAAATTGGACAGTTCAAGTTCAACGGCAGTTCGTTCCTAATTGGAGTGGTTGGTGTATTCCGTACTTCTGGCGATTGGATTTCACTCAAAACTACCAATTGACTCCTCCCACCATATTATTATGTTGCTCACGTTTTGGGCTCGATCCGAAATCAATAGGAATTCCAAATTTGACAATTAGAGTTGAACGGCAGTTCGTTCCTAATTGGAGAGGTTGGTGTATTCCATACCTCTAGCGATTGGATTTCACCCAAAACTCACCAAATGATTCCTCCCACCATATTATGATGTTGCCCAAGTTTTGGGCTCGATCCGAAATCAATAGGTGTTCCAAATTGGACGATTCAAGTGGGACGGCAGTTCGTTTCTAATTGCAGTGGTTGGTGTATTCTACACTTCAAGCGATTGGATTTCACTCAACACTCACCAAATGACTCCTCCCACCATATTATGATGTTGCCCCAGTTTTGGGCTCGATCCGAAATCAATAGGTGTGAGAAATTGGACAATTCAAGTTCAACGACAGTTCGTTCCTACTTGGAGTGGTTGGTGTATTCCGAACTTCTAGCGATTGGATTTCACTAAAAACGCACCAAATGACTCCTCCCACCATATTATGATGTTGCCCAAGTTTTGGGCTCGATCCGAAATCAATTGGTGTGAGAAATTGGACAATTCAAGTTCAACGGCAGTACATTCCTAATTGGAGTGGTTGGTGTATTCCATACTTCTAGGGATTGGATTTCACTCAAAACTCACCAAATGACTCCTCCCACCATATTATGATGTTGCCCAAGTTTTGGGCTCGATACAAAATCAATAGGTGTTCCAAATTGGACAATTCAAGTTCAACGGCAATTCGTTCCTAATTGGAGTGGTTGGTGTATTCCATACTTCTAGCGATTGGATTTCACTCAAAACCCACCAATTGACTCCTCCCACCACATTATGATGTTGCCCAAATTTTGGGCTCGATCCGAAATCAATAGGTCTTCCAAATTTGACAATTAGAGTTCAATGGCAGTTCATTCCTAATTGGGTGGTTGGTGTATTCCATACTTCAAGCGATTGGATTTCACCCAAAACTCACCAAATGACTCCTCCCACCATATTATGATGTTGCCCAAGTTTTGGGCTCGATCCGAAATCAATAGGTGTTCCAAATTGGACGATTCAAGTTCAACGGCAGTTCGTTCCTAATTGCAGTGGTTGGTGTATTCTACACTTCAAGCGATTGGATTTCACTCAACACTCACCAAATGACTCCTCCCACCATATTATGATGTTGCCCAAGTTTTGGGCTCGATCCGAAATCAATAGGTGTGAGAAATTGGACAATTCAAGTTCAACGACAGTTCGTTCCTACTTGGAGTGGTTGGTGTATTCCGAACTTCTAGCGATTGGATTTCACTAAAAACGCACCAAAAGACTCCTCCCACCATATTATGATGTTGCCCAAGTTTTGGGCTCGATCCGAAATCAATTGGTGTGAGAAATTGGACAATTCAAGTTCAACGGCAGTTCATTCCTAATTGGAGTGGTTGGTGTATTCCATACTTCTAGGGAGTGGATTTCACTCAAAACTCACCAAATGACTCCTCCCACCATATTATGATGTTGCCCAAGTTTTGGGCTCGATACAAAATCAATAGGTGTTCCAAATTGGACAATTCAAGTTCAACGGCAATTCGTTCCTAATTGGAGTGGTTGGTGTATTCCATACTTCTAGCGATTGGATTTTACTCAAAACTCACCAAATGACTCCTAACACTATATTATGATGTTGCCCAAGTTTTGGCTCGATCCGAAATCAATAGGTGTGAGAAATTGGACAATTCAAGTTCAACGACAGTTCGTTCCTAATTGGAGTGGTTGGTGTATTCCATACTTCTAGCGATTGGATTTCACTCAAAACTCACCAAATGATTCCTCCCACCATATTATGATGTTGCCCAAGTTTTGGGCTCGATCCGAAATCAATAGGTGTTCCAAATTGGACGATTCAAGTTCAACGGCAGTTCGTTCCTAATTGCAGTGGTTGGTGTATTCTACACTTCAAGCGATTGGATTTCATTCAAAACTCACCAAATGACTCCTCCCACATATTATGATGTTGCCCAAGTTTTGGGCTCGATCCGAAATCAATAGGTGTTCCAAATTGGACTATTCAAGTTCAACGGCAGTTCGTTCATAATTGGATGGTTGGTGTATTCCATACTTCTAGCGATTGGATTTCACTCAAAACTCACCAAATGACTCTTCCCACCATATTATGATGTTGCCCAAGTTTGGGGCTCGATCCGAAATCAATAGGTGTGAGAAATTGGACAATTCAAGTTCAACGGCAGTTCGTTCCTCATTGGAGTGGTTGGTGTATTCCAAACTTCCAGTCACTGGATTTCACTCAAAACTAACCAAATGACTCCTCCCACCATATGATGATGTTGCCCAAGTTTTGGGCTCGATCCGAAATCCATAGGTGTTCCAAATTGGACAATTCAAGTTCAACGACAGTTTCTTCCAAATTGGAGTGGTTGGTGTATTCTATACTTCTAGCGATTGGATTTCACTCAAAACTCACCAAATGACTCCTCCCACCATATTATGATGTTGCCCAAGTTTTGGGCTCGATTCGAAATCAATAGGTGTGAGAAATTGGACAATTCAAGTTCAACGGCAGTTCTTTCCGAATTGGAGTGGTTGGTGTATTCCATACTTCTATCGATTGGATTTCACTCAAAACTCACCGAATGACTCCTCCCACCATATTATGATGTTGCCCATGTTTTGGGCTCGATCCGAAATCAATAGGTGTGAGAAATTGGACAATTCAAGTTCAACGGCAGTTCTTTCCTAATTGGAGTGGTTGGTGAATTCCATACTTCTAGCGATTGGATTTCACTCAAAACTCACCAAATGACTCCTCCCACCATGTTATGACGTTGCCCAAGTTTTGGGCTCGATCCGAAATCAATAGGTGTTCCAAATTGGACAATTCAAGTTCAACGGCAGTTCGTTCCTAATTGGAGTGGTTGGTGTATTCCATACTTCTAGCGATTGGATTTCACTCAAAACCCTCCAAATGACTCCTCCCACCATATTATGATGTTGCCCAAGTCTGGGGCTCGATCCGAAATCAATAGGTGTGAGAAATTGGAGAATTCAAGTTCAACGGCAGTTCGGTCCTAATTGGAGTGGTTGGTGTATTCCATACTTCTAGCGATTGGATTTCACTCAAAACTCACCAAATGACTCCTCCCACCATATTTTGATGTTGCCCAAGTTTTGGGCTCGATCCTAAATCAACAGGTGTTCCAAATTGGGCAATTCAAGTTCAACGGCAGCTCGTTCCTAATTGGAGTGGTTGGTGTATTCCATACTTCTAACGATTGGATTTCACTCAAAACTCACCAAATGACTCCTCCCACCATATTATGATGTTGCCCAAGTTTTGGGCTCGATCCGAAATCAATAGGTGTTCCAAATTGGACAATTCAAGTTCAACGGCAGTTCGTTCCTAATTGGAGTGGTTGGTGTATTCCATACTTCTAGAGATTGGATTTCACTCAAAACTCACCAAATGACTCCTCCCACCATATTATGATGTTGCCCAAGTTTGGGGCTCGATCCGAAATCAATAGGTGTGAGAAATTGGAGAATTCAAGTTCAACGGCAGTTTGTTCGTAATTGGAGTGGTTGGTGTATTCCATACTTCTAGCGATTGGATTTCACTAAAAACTCACCAAATGACTCCTCCCATCATATTATGATGTTGCCCAAGTTTTGGGCTCGATCCGAAATCAATAGGTGTGAGAAATTGGACAATTCAATTTCAACGGCAGTTCGTTCCAAATTGGAGTGGTTGGTGTATTCCATACTTCTAGCGATTGGATTTCACTCAAAACTCACCAAATGACTCCTCCCACCATTATATGATGTTGCCCAAGTTTTGGGCTCGATCCGAAATCAATAGCTGTTCCAAATTGGACAATTCAAGTTCAACGGCAGTTCGTTCCTAATTGGAGTGGTTGGTGTATTCCATACTTCTAGAGATTGGATTTCACTCAAAACTCACCAAATGACTCCTCCCACCATATTATGATGTTGCCCAAGTTTTGGGCTCGATCCGAAATCAATAGGTGTTCCAAATTGGACAATTCAAGTTCAACGGCAGTTCGTTCCTAATTGGAGTGGTTGGTGTATTCCATACTTCTAGCGATTGGATTTCACTCAAAACCCTCCAAATGACTCCTCCCACCATATTATGATGTTGCCCAAGTTTGGGGCTCGATCCGAAATCAATAGGTGTGAGAAATTGGACAATTCAAGTTTGACGGCAGTTCGTTCCTAATTGGAGTGGTTGGTGTATTCCATACTTCTATCGATTGGATTTCACTAAAAACTCACCAAATGACTCCTCCCACCATATTATGATGTTGCCCAAGTTTTGGGCTCGATCCGAAATCAATAGGTGTTCCAAATTGGACAATTCAAGTTCAACGGCAGTTCGTTCCTAATTGGAGTGGTTGGTGTATTCCATACTTCTAGCGATTGGATTTCACTCAAAACCCTCCAAATGACTCCTCCCACCATATTATGATGTTGCCCAAGTTTGGGGCTCGATCCGAAATCAATAGGTGTGAGAAATTGGACAATTCAAGTTTGACGGCAGTTCGTTCCTAATTGGAGTGGTTGGTGTATTCCATACTTCTATCGATTGGATTTCACTCAAAACTCACCAAATGACTCCTCCCACCATATTATGATGTTGCCCAAGTTTTGGGCTCGATCCGAAATCAATAGGTGTTCCAAATTGGACAATTCAAGAAAAACGGCAGTTCGTTCCTAATTGGAGTGGTTGGTGTATTCCATACTTCTCGCGATTGGATTTCACTCAAAACTCACCAAATGACTCCTCCCACCATATTATGATGTTGCCCAAGTTTTCGGCTTGATCCGAAATCAATAGGTGTGAGAAATTGGTCAATTCAATTTCAACGAAAGTTCATTCTTAATTGGAGTCGTTGGTGTTTTCCGTACTTCTAATGATTGGATTTCACTCAAAACTCACCAAATGACTCCTCCCACCATATTATGATGTTGCCCAAGTTTTGGGCTCGATCCGAAATCAATAGGTGTTCCAAATTGGACAATTCAAGTACAACGGCAGTTCGTTCCTAACTGGAGTGGTTGGTGTATTCCATACTTCTAGAGATTGGATTTCACTCAAAACTCACCAAATGACTCCTCCCACGATATTATGATGTTGCCCAAGTTTTGGGCTCGATCCGAAATCAATAGGTGTGAGAAATTGGTCAATTCAATTTCAACGACAGTTCGTTCCTAATTGGAGTGGTTGGTGTATTCCATACTTCTAGCGATTGGATTTCACTCAAAACTCACCAAATGATTCCTCCCACCATATTATGATCTTGCCCAAGTTTTGGGCTCGATCCGAAATCAATAGGTGTTCCAAATTGGACAATTCAAGTTCAACGGCAGTTCGTTCCTAACTGGAGTGGTTGGTGTATTCCATACTTCTAGCAATTGGATTTCACTCAAAACTCACCAAATGACTCCTCCCACCATATTATGATGTTGCCCAAGTTTTCGGCTCGATCCGAAATCAATAGGTGTTCCAAATTGGACAATTCGAGTGCAACGGCAGTTCGTTCCTAAATGGAGTGGTTGGTGTATTCCATACTTCTAGCGATTGGATTTCACTCAAAACTCACCAAATGACTCCTCCCACGATATTCTGATGTTGCCCAAGTTTTGGGCTCGATCCGAAATCAATAGGTGCGAGAAATTGGTCAATTCAATTTCAACGACAGTTCGTTCCTAATTGTAGTGGTTGGTGTATTCCATACTTCTAGCGATTGGATTTCACTACAAACTCACCAAATGACTCCTCCCACCATATTATGATGTTGCCCAAGTTTTGGGCTCGATTCGAAATCAATAGGTGTGAGAAATTGGACAATTCAAGTTCAACGGCAGTTCGTTCCTAATTGGAGTGGTTGGTGTATTCTATACTTCTGGCGATTGGATTTCACTCAAAACTAACCAAATGACTCCTCCGACCATAATGATGATGTTGCCCAAGTTTTGGGCTCGATCCGAAATCAATAGGTGTTCCAATTGGACAATTCAAGTTCAACGGCAGTTCGTTCCTAATTGGAGTGGTTGGGATATTCCATACTTCTAGCGATTGGATTTCACTCAAAACCCTCCAAATGACTCCTCCCACCATATTATGATGTTGCCCAAGTCTGGGGCTCGATCCGAAATCAATAGGTGTGAGAAATTGGAGAATTCAAGTTCAACGGCAGTTCGTTCCTAATTGGAGTGGTTGGTGTATTCCATACTTCTAGCGATTGGATTTCACTCAAAACTCACCAAATGACTCCTCAAACCATATTTTGATGTTGCCCAAGTTTTGGGCTCGATCCTAAATCAACAGGTGTTCCAAATTGGGCAATTCAAGTTCAACGGCAGCTCGTTCCTAATTGGAGTGGTTGGTGTATTCCATACTTCTAGCGATCGGATTTCACTCAAAACTAACCAAATGACTCCGCCCACCATCTTAAGATGTTGCCCAAGTTTTGGGCTCGATCCGAAATCAATACGTGTTCCAAATTGGACAATTCAAGTTCAACGGCAGTTCGTTCCTAACTGGAGTGGTTGGTGTATTCCATACTTCTAGCGATTGGATTTCACTAAAAACTCACCAAATAACTCCCCCCACCATATTATGATGTTGCCCAAGTCTGGGGCTCGATCCGAAATCAATAGGTGTGAGAAATTGGAGAATTCAAGTTCAACGGCAGTTCGTTCCTAATTGGAGTGGTTGGTGTATTCCATACTTCTAGCGATTGGATTTCACTCAAAACTCACCAAATGACTCCTCCCACCATATTTTGATGTTGCCCAAGTTTTGGGCTCGATCCTAAATCAACAGGTGTTCCAAATTGGGCAATTCAAGTTCAACGGCAGCTCGTTCCTAATTGGAGTGGTTGGTGTATTCCATACTTCTAACGATTGGATTTCACTCAAAACTCACCAAATGACTCCTCCCACCATATTATGATGTTGCCCAAGTTTTGGGCTCGATCCGAAATCAATAGGTGTTCCAAATTGGACAATTCAAGTTCAACGGCAGTTCGTTCCTAATTGGAGTGGTTGGTGTATTCCATACTTCTAGCGATTGGATTTCACTCAAAACACACCAAATGACTCCTCCCACCATATTATGATGTTGCCCAAGTTTGGGGCTCGATCCGAAATCAATAGGTGTGAGAAATTGGACAATTCAAGTTCAACGGCAGTTTGTTCCTAATTGGAGTGGTTGGTGTATTCCATACTTCTAGCGATTGGATTTCACTCAAAACTCACCAAATGACTCCTCCCACCATATTATGATGTTGCCCAAGTTTTGGGCTCGATACGAAATCAATAGGTGTTCAAAATTGGACAATTCAAGTTCAACGGCAGTTTGTTCCTAATTGGAGTGGTTGGTGTATTCCATACTTCTAACAATTGGATTTCACTCAAAACTTATCAAATGATTCCTCCCACCATATTATGATGTTGCCCAAGATTTGGGGTCGATCCGAAATCAATAGGTGTTCCAAATTGGACAATTCAAGTTCAACAGCAGTTCGTTCCTAATTGGAGTGGTTGGTGTATTCCATACTTCTAGCGATTGGATTTCACTCAAAACTCACCAAATGACTCCTCCCACCATATTATGATGTTGCCCAAGTTTTGGGCTCGATCCGAAATCAGTAGGTGTTCCAAATTGGACAATTCAAATTCAACGGCAATTCGTTCCTAATTGGAGTGGTTGGTGTATTCCATACTTCTAGCGATTGGATTTCACTCAAAACTCACCAAATGACTCCTCCCACCATATTATGATGTTGCCCAAGTTTTGGGCTCGATCCGAAATCAATAGGTGTTGAAAATTGGACAATTCAAGTTCAACGGCAGTTCGTTCCTAATTGGAGGGGTTGGTGAATTCCATACTTCTAGCGATTGGATTTCACTCAAAACTCACCAAATGACTCCTCCCACCATATTATGACGTTGCCCAAGTTTTGGGCTCGATCCGAAATCAATAGGTGTTCCAAATTGGACAATTCAAGTTCAACGGCAGTTCGTTCCTAATTGGAGTGGTTGGTGTATTCCATACTTCTAGCGATTGGATTTCACTCAAAAGTAACCAAATGACTCCTCCAACCATATTATGATGTTGCCCAAGTTTGGGGCTCGATCCGAAATCAATAGGTGTTCAAAATTGGACAATTCAAGTTCAACGGCAGTTCGTTCCTAATTGGAGTGGTGGGTGTATTCCACAGTTCTAGCGATTGGATTTCACTCAAAACTCACCAAATGACTCCTCCCACCATATTATGATGTTGCCCAAATTTTGGGCTCGATCCGAAATAAATAGGTGTGAGAAATTGGACAATTCAAGTTGAACGGCAGTTCGTTCCGAATTGGAGTGGTTGGTGTATTCCATACTTCTATCGATTGGATTTCACTCAAAACTCACCGAATGACTCCTCCCACCATATTATGATGTTGCCCAAGTTTTGGGCTCGATCCGAAATCAATAGGTGTGAGAAATTGGACAATTCAAGTTCAACGGCAGTTCTTTCCTAATTGGAGTGGTTGGTGAATTCCATACTTCTAGCGATTGGATTTCACGCAAAACTCACCAAATGACTCCTCCCACCATGTTATGACGTTGCCCAAGTTTTGGGCTCGATCCGAAATCAATAGGTGTTCCAAATTGGACAATTCAAGTTCAACGGCAGTTCGTTCCTAATTGGAGTGGTTGGTGTATTCCACAGTTCTAGCGATTGGATTTCACTCAAAACTCACCAAATGACTCCTCCCACCATATTATGATGTTGCCCAAATTTTGGGCTCGATCCGAAATAAATAGGTGTGAGAAATTGGACAATTCAAGTTGAATGGCAGTTCTTTCCAAATTGGAGTGGTTGGTGTATTCCATACTTCTATCGATTGGATTTCACTCAAAACCCACCAAATGACTCCTCCCACCATATTATGATGTTGCCCAAGTTTTGGGATCGATCCGAAATCAATAGGTGTGAGAAATTGGACAATTCAAGTTCAACGGCAGTTCGTTCCTAATTGGAGTGGTTGGTGTATTCCATACTTCTAGCGATTGGATTTCACTCAAAACTCACCAAATGACTCCTCCCACCATATTATGATGTTGCCCAAGTTTTGGGCTCGATCCGAAATCAATAGGTGTTCCAAATTGGACAATTCAAGTTCAACGGCACTTCGTTCCTAATTGGAGTGGTTGGTGTATTCCATACTTCTAGCCATTGGATTTCACTCAAAACTCACCAAATGACTCCTCCAACCATATTATGATGTTGCCCAAGTTTGGGGCTCGATCCGAAATGAATAGGTGTGAGAAATTGGACAATTCAAGTTCAACGGCAGTTCGTTCCTAATTGGAGTGGTTGGTGTATTCCATACTTCTAGCGATTGGATTTCACTCAAAAGTCACCAAATGACTCCTCCCACCTTATTATGATGTTGCCCAAGTTTTGGGCTCGATCTGAAATCAATAGGTGTGAGAAATTGGACAATTCAAGTTCAACGGCAGTTTGTTCCTAATTGGAGTGGTTGGTGTATTCCATACTTCTAGCGATTGGATTTCACTCAAAACTCACCAAATGACTCCTCCCACCATATTATGATGTTGCCCAAGTTTTGGGCTCGATCTGAAATCAATAGGTGTGAGAAATTGGACAATTCAAGTTCAACGGCAGTTCGTTCCAAATTGGAGTGGTTGGTGTATTCCATACTTCTAGCGATTGGATTTCAATCAAAACTCACCAAATGACTACTCCCACCATATTATGATGTTGCCCAAGTTTGGGGCTCGATCCGAAATCAATAGGTGTGAGAAATTGGACAATTCAAGTTCAACGGCAGTTCGTTCCTAATTGGAGTGGTTGGTGTATTCCATACTTCTATCGATTGGATTTCACCCAAAACTCACCAAATGACTCCTCCCACCATATTATGATGTTGCCCAAGTTTTGGGCTCGATCCGAAATCAATAGGTGTTCCAAATTGGACAATTCAAGTTCAACGGCAGTTCCTTCCTAATTGGAGTGGTTGGTGTATTCCATACTTCTATCGATTGGATTTCACTCAAAACTCACCAAATGACTCCTCCCACCATATTATGATGTTGCCCAAGTTTTGGGCTCGATCCGAAATCAATAGGTGTTCCAAATTGGACAATTCAAGTTCAACGGCAGTTCGTTCCTAATTGGAGTGGTTGGTGTATTCCATACTTCTAGCGATTGGATTTCAATCAAAACTCACCAAATGACTCCTCCCACCATATTATGTTGTTGCCCAAGGTTTGGGCTCGATCCGAAATCAATAGGTGTTCCAAATTGGACAATTCAAGTTCAACAGCAGTTCGTTCCTAATTGGAGTGGTTAGTGTATTCCAAACTTCTAGCGATTGGATTTCACTCAAAACTCACCAAATGACTCCTCCCACCATATTATGATGTTGCCCAAGTTTTGGGCTCGATCTGAAATCAATAGGTGTGAGAAATTGGACAATTCAAGTTCAACGGCAGTTCGTTCCTAATTGGAGTGGTTGGTGTATTCCATACTTCTAGCGATTGGATTTCAATCAAAACTCACCAAATGACTCCTCCCACCATATTATGATGTTGCCCAAGTTTGGGGCTCGATCTGAAATCAATAGGTGTGAGAAATTGGACAATTCAAGTTCAACGGCAGTTCGTTCCTAAGTGGAGTGGTTGGTGTATTCCATACTTCTAGCGATTGGATTTCACTCAAAACTCACCAAATGACTCCTCCCACCATATTATGATGTTGCCCAAGTTTTGGGCTCGATCCGAAATCAATAGGTGTTCCAAATTGGACAATTCAAGTTCAACGGCAGTTCGTTCCAAATTGGAGTGGTTAGTGTATTCCATACTTCTAGCGATTGGATTTCACTCAAAACTCACCAAATGACTCCTCCCACCATATTATGATGTTGCCCAAGTTTTGGGCTCGATCTGAAATCAATAGGTGTGAGAAATTGGACAATTCAAGTTCAACGGCAGTTCGTTCCTAATTGGAGTGGTTGGTGTATTCCATACTTCTAGCGATTGGATTTCAATCAAAACTCACCAAATGACTCCTCCCACCATATTATGATGTTGCCCAAGTTTGGGGCTCGATCTGAAATCAATAGGTGTGAGAAATTGGACAATTCAAGTTCAACGGCAGTTCGTTCCTAAGTGGAGTGGTTGGTGTATTCCATACTTCTAGCGATTGGATTTCACTAAAAACTCACCAAATGACTCCTCCCACCATATTATGATGTTGCCCAAGTTTTGGGCTCGATCCGAAATCAATAGGTGTTCCAAATTGGACAATTCAAGTTCAACGGCAGTTCGTTCCTAATTGGAGTGGTTGGTGTATTCTATACTCGTTGCGATTGGATTTCACTCAAAACTCACCAAAGGACTCCTCCCACCATATTATGATGTTGCCCAAGTTTTGGGCTCGATCCGAAATCAATAGGTGTTCCAAATTGGACAATTCAAGTTCAACGGCAGTTCGTTCCTAATTGGAGTGGTTGGTGTATTCCATAGTTCTAGCGATTGGATTTCACTCAAAACTCACCAAATGACTCCTCCCACCATATTATGTTGTTGCCCAAGGTTTGGGCTCGATCCGAAATCAATAGGTGTTCCAAATTGGACAATTCAAGTTCAACGGCAGTTCGTTCCTAATTGGAGTGGTTGGTGTATTCCATACTTCTAGCGATTGGATTTCACTAAAAACTCACCAAATGACTCCTCCCACCATATTATGATGTTGCCCAAGTTTTGGGCTCGATCTGAAATCAATAGGTGTGAGAAATTGGACAATTCAAGTTCAACGGCAGTTCGTTCCTAAGTGGAGTGGTTGGTGTATTCCATACTTCTAGCGATTGGATTTCAGTCAAAACTCACCAAATGACTCCTCCCACCATATTATGATGTTGCCCAAGTTTTGGGCTCGATCCGAAATCAATAGGTGTGAGAAATTGGACAATTCAAGTTCAACGGCAGTTCGTTCCTAATTGGAGTGGTTAGTGTATTCCATACTTCTAGCGATTGGATTTCACTCAAAACTCACCAAATGACTCCTCCCACCATATTATGATGTTGCCCAAGTTTTGGGCTCGATCTGAAATCAATAGGTGTGAGAAATTGGACAATTCAAGTTCAACGGCAGTTCGTTCCTAATTGGAGTGGTTGGTGTATTCCATACTTCTAGCGATTGGATTTCAATCAAAACTCACCAAATGACTCCTCCCACCATATTATGATGTTGCCCAAGTTTGGGGCTCGATCTGAAATCAATAGGTGTGAGAAATTGGAAAATTCAAGTTCAACGGCAGTTCGTTCCTAAGTGGAGTGGTTGGCGTATTCCATACTTCTAGCGATTGGATTTCACTAAAAACTCACCAAATGACTCCTCCCACCATATTATGATGTTGCCCAAGTTTTGGGCTCGATCTGAAATCAATAGGTGTGAGAAATTGGACAATTCAAGTTCAACGGCAGTTCGTTCCTAATTGGAGTGGTTAGTGTATTCCAAACTTCTAGCGATTGGATTTCACTCAAAACTCACCAAATGACTCCTCCCACCATATTATGATGTTGCCCAAGTTTTGGGCTCGATCTGAAATCAATAGGTGTGAGAAATTGGACAATTCAAGTTCAACGGCAGTTCGTTCCTAATTGGAGTGGTTGGTGTATTCCACACTTCTAGTGATTGGATTTCAATCAAAACTCACCAAATGACTCCTCCCACCATATTATGATGTTGCCCAAGTTTGGGGCTCGATCCGAAACCAATAGGTTTGAGAAATTGGACAATTCCAGTTCAACGGCAGTTCGTTCCTAATTGGAGTGGTTAGTGTATTCCATACTTCTATTGATTGGATTTCTCTCAAAACTCACCAAATGACTCCTCCCACCATATTATGATGTTGCCCAAGTTTTGGGCTCGATCCGAAATCAATAGGTGTTCCAAATTGGACAATTCAAGTTCAACGGCAGTTCGTTCCTAATTGGAGTGGTTGGTGTATTCCATACTTCTAGCGATTGGATTTCAATCAAAACTCACCAAATGACTCCTCCCACCATATTATGTTGTTGCCCAAGGTTTGGGCTCGATCCGAAATCAATAGGTGTTCCAAATTGGACAATTCAAGTTCAACGGCAGTTCGTTCCTAATTGGAGTGGTTGGTGTATTCCATACTTCTAGCGATTGGATTTCACTCAAAACTCACCAAATGACTCCTCCCACCATATTGTGATGTTGCCCAAGTTTTGGGCTCGATCTGAAAGCAATAGGTGTGAGAAATGGGACAATTCAAGTTCAACGGCAGTTCGTTCCTAATTGGAGTGGTTGGTGTATTCCATACTTCTAGCGATTGGATTTCAATGAAAACTCACCAAATGACTCCTCCCACCATATTATGATGTTGCCCAAGTTTGGGGCTCGATCCGAAATCAATAGGTGTGAGAAATTGGACAATTCAAGTTCAACGGCAGTTCATTCCTAATTGGAGTGGTTGGTGTATTCTATACTTCTTGCGATTGGATTTCACTCAAAACTCACCAAATGACTCCTCCCACCATATTATGATGTTGCCCAAGTTTTGGGCTCGATCCGAAATCAATAGGTATTCCAAATTGGACAATTCAAGTTCAACGGCAGTTCGTTCCTAATTGGAGTGGTTGGTGTATTCCATACTTCTAGCGATTGGATTTCACTCAAAACCCACCAAATGACTCCTCCCACCATATTATGATGTTGCCCAAGTTTTGGGCTCGATCCGAAATCAATAGGTGTGAGAAATTGGACAATTCAAGTTCAACGGCAGTTCATTCCTAATTGGAGTGGTTGGTGTATTCCAAACTTCTAGCGATTGGATTTCACTCAAAACTCACCAAATGACTCCTCCCACCATATTATGATGTTGCCCATGTTTTGGGCTCGATCCGAAATCAATAGGTGTTCCAAATTGAACAATTCAAGTTCAACGGCAGTTCGTTCCTAATTGGAGTGGTTGGTGTATTCCATACTTCTAGCGATTGGATTTCACTCCAAACTCACCAAATGACTCCTCCCACCATATTATGATGTTTCCCAAGTTTTGGGCTCGATCCGAAATCAATAGGTGTTCCAAATTGGACAATTCAAGTTCAACGGCAGTTCGTTCCTAATTGGAGTGGTTGGTGTATTCCATACTTCTAGCGATTGGATTTCACTCAAAACTCACCAAATGACTCCTCCCACCATATTGTGATGTTGCCCAAGTTTTGGGCTCGATCTGAAAGCAATAGGTGTGAGAAATGGGACAATTCAAGTTCAACGGCAGTTCGTTCCTAATTGGAGTGGTTGGTGTATTCCATACTTCTAGCGATTGGATTTCAATGAAAACTCACCAAATGACTCCTCCCACCATATTATGATGTTGCCCAAGTTTGGGGCTCGATCCGAAATCAATAGGTGTGAGAAATTGGACAATTCAAGTTCAACGGCAGTTCATTCCTAATTGGAGTGGTTGGTGTATTCTATACTTCTTGCGATTGGATTTCACTCAAAACTCACCAAATGACTCCTCCCACCATATTATGATGTTGCCCAAGTTTTGGGCTCGATCCGAAATCAATAGGTATTCCAAATTGGACAATTCAAGTTCAACGGCAGTTCGTTCCTAATTGGAGTGGTTGGTGTATTCCATACTTCTAGCGATTGGATTTCACTCAAAACCCACCAAATGACTCCTCCCACCATATTATGATGTTGCCCAAGTTTTGGGCTCGATCCGAAATCAATAGGTGTGAGAAATTGGACAATTCAAGTTCAACGGCAGTTCATTCCTAATTGGAGTGGTTGGTGTATTCCAAACTTCTAGCGATTGGATTTCACTCAAAACTCACCAAATGACTCCTCCCACCATATTATGATGTTGCCCATGTTTTGGGCTCGATCCGAAATCAATAGGTGTTCCAAATTGAACAATTCAAGTTCAACGGCAGTTCGTTCCTAATTGGAGTGGTTGGTGTATTCCATACTTCTAGCGATTGGATTTCACTCCAAACTCACCAAATGACTCCTCCCACCATATTATGATGTTTCCCAAGTTTTGGGCTCGATCCGAAATCAATAGGTGTTCCAAATTGGACAATTCAAGTTCAACGGCAGTTCGTTCCTAATTGGAGTGGTTGGTGTATTCCATACTTCTAGCGATTGGATTTCACTCAAAACTCACCAAATGACTCCTCCCACCATATTATGATGTTGCCCAAGTTTTGGGCTCGATCCGAAATCAATAGGTGTTCAAAATTGGACAATTCAAGTTCAACGGCAGTTCGTTCCTAATTGGAGTGGTTGGTGAATTCCATACTTCTAGCGATTGGATTTCACTCAAAACTCACCAATTGACTCCTCTCACCATATTATGATGTTGCCCAAGTTTTGGGCTCGATCCGAAATCAATAGGTGTTCCAAATTGGACAATTCAAGTTCAACCGCAGTTCGTTCCTAATTGGAGTGGTTGGTGTATTCTATACTTCTTGCGATTGGATTTCACTCAAAACTCACCAAAGGACTCCTCCCACCATATTATGATGTTGCCCAAGTTTTGGGCTCGATCCGAAATCAATAGGTGTTCCAAATTCGACAATTCAAGTTCAACGGCAGTTCGTTCCTAATTGGAGTGGTTGGTGTATTCCATAGTTCTAGCGATTGGATTTCACTCAAAACTCACCAAATGACTCCTCCCACCATATTATGATGTTGCCCAAGTTTTGGGCTCGATCCGAAATCAATAGGTGTTCCAAATTGGAAAATTCAAGTTCAACGGCAGTTCGTTCCTAATTGGAGTGGTTGGTGTATTCCATACCTCTAGCGATTGGATTTCCCTCAAAACTCACCAAATGACTCCTCCCACCATATTATGATGTTGCCCAAGTTTTGGGCTCGATCCGAAATCAATAGGTGTTCCAAATTGGACAATTCAAGTTCAACGGCAGTTCGTTCCTAATTAGAGTGGTTGGTGTATTCCATACTTCTAGCCATTGGATTTCACTCAAAACTCACCAAATGACTCCTCCCACCATATTATGATGTTGCCCAAGTTTGGGGCTCGATCCGAAATCAATAGGTGTGAGAAATTGGACAATTCAAGTTCAACGGCAGTTCGTTCCTAATTGGAGTGGTTGGTGTATTCCATACTTCTAGCGATTGGATTTCACTCAAAACTCACCAAATGACTCCTCCCACCATATTATGATGTTGCCCAAGTTTTGGGCTCGATCTGAAATCAATAGGTGTGAGAAATTGGACAATTCAAGTTCAACGGCAGTTCGTTCCTAATTGGAGTGGTTGGTGTATTCCATACTTCTTTCGATTGGATTTCACTCAAAACTCACCAAAGGACTCCTCCCACCATATTATGATGTTGCCCAAGTTTTGGGCTCGATCCGAAATCAATAGGTGTTCAAAATTGGACAATTCAAGTTCAACGGCAGTTCGTTCCTAATTGGAGTGGTTGGTGAATTCCATACTTCTAGCGTTTGGATTTCACTCAAAACTCACCAAATGACTCCTCCCACCATATTATGATGTTGCCCAAGTTTTGGGCTCGATCCGAAATCAATAGGTGTTCCAAATTGGACAATTCAAGTTCAACGGCAGTTCGTTCCTAATTGGAGTGGTTGGTGTATTCCATACTTCTAGCGATTGGATTTCACTCAAAACTCACCAAATGACTCCTCCCACCATATTATGATGTTGCCCAAGTTTTGGGCTCGATCCGAAATCAATAGGTGTTAGAAATTGGACAATTCAAGTTCAACGGCAGTTCGTTCCTAATTGGAGTGGTTGGTGTATTCCAAACTTCTAGCGATTGGATTTCACTCAAAACTCACCAAATGACTCCTCCCACCATATTATGATGTTGCCCATGTTTTGGGCTCGATCCGAAATCAATAGGTGTTCCAAATTGAACAATTCAAGTTCAACGGCAGTTCGTTCCTAATTGGAGTGGTTGGTGTATTCCATACTTCTAGCGTTTGGATTTCACTCAAAACTCACCAAATGACTCCTCCCACCATATTATGATGTTGCCCAAGTTTTGGGCTCGATCCGAAATCAATAGGTGTTCCAAATTGGACAATTCAAGTTCAACGGCAGTTCGTTCCTAATTGGAGTGGTTGGTGTATTCCATACTTCTAGCGATTGGATTTCACTCAAAACGAACCAAATGACTCCTCCCACCATATTATGATGTTGCACAAGTTTTGGGATCTATCCGAAATCAATAGGTGTGAGAAATGGGTCAATTCAATTTCAACGGCATGTCGTTCCTAACTGGAGTGGTTGGTGTATTCCATACTTCTTGCGATTGGATTTCACTCAAAACTCACCAAATGACTCCTCCCACCATATTATGACGTTGCCCAAGTTTTGGGCTCGATCCGAAATCAATAGGTGTTCCAAATTGGACAATTCAAGTTCAACGGCAGTTCGTTCCTAATTGGAGTGGTTGGTGTATTCCATACTTCTAGCGATTGGATTTCACTCAAAACTCACCAAATGATTCCTCCCACCATATTATGTTGTTGCCCAAGGTTTGGGCTCGATCCGAAATCTATAGGTGTTCCAAATTGGACAATTCATGTTCAACGGCAGTTCGTTCCTAATTGGAGTGGTTGGTGTATTCCATACTTCTAGCGATTTGATTTCACTCAAAACTCACCAAATGACTCCTCCCACCATATTATGATGTTGCCCAAGTTTAGGGCTCGATCCGACATCAATAGGTGCGAGAAATTGGACAATTCAAGTTCAACGGCAGTTCGTTCCTAATTGGAGTGGTTGGTGTATTCCACACTTGTAGCGATTGGATTTCACTCAAAACTCACCAAATGACTCCTCCCACCATATTATGATGTTGCCCAAGTTTTGGGCTCGATCCGAAATCAATAGGTGTTCCAAATTGGACAATTCAAGTTCAACGGCAGTTCGTTCCTAATTGGAGTGGTTGGTGTATTCCATACTTCTAGCGATTGGATTTCACTCAAAACGAACCAAATGACTCCTCCCACCATATTATGATGTTGCACAAGTTTTGGGATCTATCCGAAATCAATAGGTGTGAGAAATGGGTCAATTCAATTTCAACGGCATGTCGTTCCTAACTGGAGTGGTTGGTGTATTCCATACTTCTTGCGATTGGATTTCACTCAAAACTCACCAAATGACTCCTCCCACCATATTATGACGTTGCCCAAGTTTTGGGCTCGATCCGAAATCAATAGGTGTTCCAAATTGGACAATTCAAGTTCAACGGCAGTTCGTTCCTAATTGGAGTGGTTGGTGTATTCCATACTTCTAGCGATTGGATTTCACTCAAAACTCACCAAATGACTCCTCCCACCACATTATGATGTTGCCCAAGTTTTGGGCTCGATCCGAAATCAATAGGTGTTCAAAATTGGACAATTCAAGTTCAACGGCAGTTCGTTCCTAATTGGAGTGGTTGGTGTATTCCATACTTCTAGCGTTTGGATTTCACTCAAAACTCACCAAATGACTCCTCCCACCATATTATGATGTTGCCCAAGTTTTGGGCTCGATCCGAAATCAATAGGTGTTCAAAATTGGACAATTCAAGTTCAACGGCAGTTCGTTCCTAATTGGAGTGGTTGGTGAATTCCATACTTCTAGCGATTGAATTTCACTCAAAAGTCACCAAATGACTCCTCCCACCATATTATGACGTTGCCCAAGTTTGGGGCTCGATCCGAAATCAATAGGTGTTCCAAATTGGACAATTCACGTTCAACGGCAGTTCGTTCCTAATTGGAGTGGTTGGTGTATTCCATACTTCTAGCGTTTGGATTTCACTCAAAACTCCCCAAATGACTACTCCCACCATATTACTATGATGCCCAAGTTTTGGGATCGATCCGAAATCAATAGGTGTGAGAAATTGGTCAATTCAATTTCGACGGCATTTCGTTCCTAATTGGAGGGGTTGGTGTATTCCATA
The DNA here is from genome assembly GCF_965620075.1 of Prunus avium. Taxonomy (NCBI): domain Eukaryota; kingdom Viridiplantae; phylum Streptophyta; class Magnoliopsida; order Rosales; family Rosaceae; genus Prunus; species Prunus avium. The sequence continues at coordinate 29,046,926 of NC_142284.1, forward strand.
CTTCTAGCGATTGGATTTCACTCAAAACTCACCAAATGACTCCTCCCACCATATTATAAAGTTGCCCAAGTTTTGGGCTCGATCCGAAATCAATAGGTGTTCAATATTGGACAATTCAAGTTCAACGGCAGTTCGTTCCTAATTGGAGTGGTTGGTGTATTCCATAGTTCTAGCGATTGGATTTCACTCAAAACTCACCAAATGACTCCTCCCACCATATTATGATGTTGCCCAAGTTTTGGGCTCGATCCGAAATCAATAGGTGTGAGAAATTGGACAATTCAAGTTGAACGGCAGTTCGTTCCAAGTTGGAGTGGTTGGTGTATTCCATACTTCTATCGATTGGATTTCACTCAAAACTAACCAAACGACTCCTCCCACCATATTATGATGTTGCCCAAGTTTTGGGCTCGATCCGAAATCAATAGGTGTGAGAAATTGGACAATTCAAGTTCAACGGAAGTTCGTTCCTAATTGGAGTGGTTGGTGTATTCCATACTTCTAGCCATTGGATTTCACTCAAAACTCACCAAATGACTCCTCCCACCATATTATGATGTTGCCCAAGTTTGGGACTCGATCCGAAATCAATAGGTGTGAGAAATTGGACAATTCAAGTTCAACGGCACTTCGTTCCTAATTGGAGTGGTTGGTGTATTCCATACTTCTAGCGGTTGGATTTCACTCAAAACTCACCAAATGACTCCTCCCACCATATTATGATGTTGCCCAAGTTTTGGGCTCGGTCCGAAATCAATAGCTGTTCAAAATTGGACAATTCAAGTTCAACGGCAGTTCGTTCCTAATTGGAGTGGTTGGTGAATTCCATACTTCTAGCGTTTGGATTTCACTCAAAACTCACCAAATGACTCCTCCCACCATATTATGATGTTGCCCAAGTTTTGGGCTCGATCCGAAATCAATAGGTGTTCCAAATTGGACAATTCAAGTTCAACGGCAGTTCGTTCCTAATTGGAGTGGTTGGTATATTCCATACTTCTAGCGATTGGATTTCACTCAAAACTCACCAAATGACTCCTCCCACCATATGATGATGTTGCCCAAGTTTTGGGATCGATCCGTAATCAATAGGTGTGAGAAATTGGACAATTCAAGTTCAACGGCAGTTCATTCCTAATTGGAGTGGTTGGTGTATTCCACACTTCTAGCGATTGGATTTCACTCAAAACTCACCAAATGACTCCTCCCACCATATTATGATGTTGCCCAAGTTGTGGGCTCGATCCGAAATCAATACGTGTGAGAAATTGGTCAATTCAATTTGAACGGCAGTTCGTTCCTAATTGGAGGGGTTGGTGTATTCCATACTTCTAGCGATTGGATTTCACTCAAAACTCACCAAATGACTCCTCCCACCATATTATGATGTTGCCCAAGTTGTGGGCTCGATCCGAAATCAATACGTGTGAGAAATTGGTCAATTCAATTTGAACGGCAGTTCGTTCCTAATTGGAGGGGTTGGTGTATTCCATACTTCTAGCGATTGGATTTCACTCAAAACTCACCAAATGACTCCTCCCACCATATTATGACGTTGCCCAAGTTTTGGGCTCGATCCGAAATCAATAGGTGTTCCAAATTGGACAATTCAAGTTCAACGGCAATTCGTTCCTAATTGGAGTGGTTGGTGTATTCCATACTTCTAGCGATTGGATTTCACTCAAAACTCACCAAATGACTCCTCCCACCATATTATGATCGATCCGAAATCAATAGGGGTGAGAAATTGGTCAATTCAATTTCGACGGCATTTCGTTCCTAATTGGAGGGGTTGGTGTATTCCATACTTCTAGCGATTGGATTTCACTCAAAACTCACCAAATGACTCCTCCCACCATATTATGATGTTGCCCAAGTTTTGGGCTCGATCCGAAATCAATATGTGTGAGAAATTGGTCAATTCAATTTGAACGGCAGTTCGTTCCTAATTGGAGTGGTTGGTGTATTCCATACTTCTAGCGATTGGATTTCACTCAAAACTCACCAAACGACTCCTCCCACCATATTATGATGTTGCCCAAGTTTTGGGCTCGATCCGAAATCAATAGGTGTGCGAAATTGGACAATTCAAGTTCAACGGCAGTTCGTTCCTAATTGGAGTGGTTGGTGTATTCCATACTTCTAGCCATTGGATTTCACTCAAAACTCACCAAATGACTCCTCCCACCATATTATGATGTTGCCCAAGTTTTGGGCTCGATCCGAACTCAGTAGGTGTGAGAAATTGGACAATTCAAGTTCAACGGCAGTTCGTTCCTAATTGGAGTGGTTGGTGTATTCGAAACTTCTAGCTATTGGATTTCACTCAAAACTCACCAAATGACTCCTCCCACCATATTATAATGTTGCCCAAGTTTTGGGCTCGATCCGGAATCAATAGGTGTTCCAAATTGGACAATTCAAGTTCAACGGCAGTTCGTTCTTAATTGGAGTGGTTGGTGTATTCCATACCTCTAGCGATTGGATTTCACTCAAAACTCACCAAATGACTCCTCCCACCATATTATGATGTTGCCCAAGTTTTGGGCTCGATCCGAAATCAATAGGTGTTCCAAATTGGACAATTCAAGTTCAACGGCAGTTCGTTCCTATTTGGAGTGGTTGGTGTATTCCAAACTTCTAGCGATTGGATTTCACTCAAAACTCACCAAATGACTCCTCCCAACATATTATGATGTTGCCCAAGTTTTGGGCTCGATCCGAAATCAATAGGTGTTCCAAATTGGACAATTCAAGTTCAACGGCAGTTCGTTCCTAATTGGAGTGGTTGGTGTATTCCAAACATCTAGCGATTGGATTTCACTCAAAACTCACCAAATGACTCCTCCCACCATATTATGATGTTGCCCAAGTTTTTGGCTCGATCCGAAATCAATCGGTGTTCAAAATAGGACAATTCAAGTTGAACGGCAATTCGTTCCTAATTGGAGTGGTTGGTGTATTCCATACTTCTAGCGATTGGATTTCACTCAAAACGCACCAAATGACTCCTCCCACCATATTATGACGTTGCCCAAGTTTTGGGCTCGATCCGAAATCAATAGGTGTTCCAAATTGGACAATTCAAGTTCAACGGCAATTCGTTCCTAATTGGAGTGGTTGGTGTATTCCATACTTCTAGCGATTGGATTTCACTCAAAACTCACCAAATGACTCCTCCCACCATATTATGATCGATCCGAAATCAATAGGGGTGAGAAATTGGTCAATTCAATTTCGACGGCATTTCGTTCCTAATTGGAGGGGTTGGTGTATTCCATACTTCTAGCGATTGGATTTCACTCAAAACTCACCAAATGACTCCTCCCACCATATTATGATGTTGCCCAAGTTTTGGGCTCGATCCGAAATCAATATGTGTGAGAAATTGGTCAATTCAATTTGAACGGCAGTTCGTTCCTAATTGGAGTGGTTGGTGTATTCCATACTTCTAGCGATTGGATTTCACTCAAAACTCACCAAACGACTCCTCCCACCATATTATGATGTTGCCCAAGTTTTGGGCTCGATCCGAAATCAATAGGTGTGCGAAATTGGACAATTCAAGTTCAACGGCAGTTCGTTCCTAATTGGAGTGGTTGGTGTATTCCATACTTCTAGCCATTGGATTTCACTCAAAACTCACCAAATGACTCCTCCCACCATATTATGATGTTGCCCAAGTTTTGGGCTCGATCCGAACTCAGTAGGTGTGAGAAATTGGACAATTCAAGTTCAACGGCAGTTCGTTCCTAATTGGAGTGGTTGGTGTATTCGAAACTTCTAGCTATTGGATTTCACTCAAAACTCACCAAATGACTCCTCCCACCATATTATAATGTTGCCCAAGTTTTGGGCTCGATCCGGAATCAATAGGTGTTCCAAATTGGACAATTCAAGTTCAACGGCAGTTCGTTCTTAATTGGAGTGGTTGGTGTATTCCATACCTCTAGCGATTGGATTTCACTCAAAACTCACCAAATGACTCCTCCCACCATATTATGATGTTGCCCAAGTTTTGGGCTCGATCCGAAATCAATAGGTGTTCCAAATTGGACAATTCAAGTTCAACGGCAGTTCGTTCCTATTTGGAGTGGTTGGTGTATTCCAAACTTCTAGCGATTGGATTTCACTCAAAACTCACCAAATGACTCCTCCCAACATATTATGATGTTGCCCAAGTTTTGGGCTCGATCCGAAATCAATAGGTGTTCCAAATTGGACAATTCAAGTTCAACGGCAGTTCGTTCCTAATTGGAGTGGTTGGTGTATTCCAAACATCTAGCGATTGGATTTCACTCAAAACTCACCAAATGACTCCTCCCACCATATTATGATGTTGCCCAAGTTTTTGGCTCGATCCGAAATCAATCGGTGTTCAAAATAGGACAATTCAAGTTGAACGGCAATTCGTTCCTAATTGGAGTGGTTGGTGTATTCCATACTTCTAGCGATTGGATTTCACTCAAAACGCACCAAATGACTCCTCCCACCATATTATGACGTTGCCCAAGTTTTGGGCTCGATCCGAAATCAATAGGTGTTCCAAATTGGACAATTCAAGTTCAACGGCAATTCGTTCCTAATTGGAGTGGTTGGTGTATTCCATACTTCTAGCGATTGGATTTCACTCAAAACTCACCAAATGACTCCTCCCACCATATTATGATCGATCCGAAATCAATAGGGGTGAGAAATTGGTCAATTCAATTTCGACGGCATTTCGTTCCTAATTGGAGGGGTTGGTGTATTCCATACTTCTAGCGATTGGATTTCACTCAAAACTCACCAAATGACTCCTCCCACCATATTATGATGTTGCCCAAGTTTTGGGCTCGATCCGAAATCAATATGTGTGAGAAATTGGTCAATTCAATTTGAACGGCAGTTCGTTCCTAATTGGAGTGGTTGGTGTATTCCATACTTCTAGCGATTGGATTTCACTCAAAACTCACCAAATGACTCCTCCCACCATATTATGATGTTGCCCAAGTTTTGGGCTCGATCCGAAATCAATATGTGTGAGAAATTGGTCAATTCAATTTGAACGGCAGTTCGTTCCTAATTGGAGTGGTTGGTGTATTCCATACTTCTAGCGATTGGATTTCACTCAAAACTCACCAAACGACTCCTCCCACCATATTATGATGTTGCCCAAGTTTTGGGCTCGATCCGAAATCAATAGGTGTGCGAAATTGGACAATTCAAGTTCAACGGCAGTTCGTTCCTAATTGGAGTGGTTGGTGTATTCCATACTTCTAGCCATTGGATTTCACTCAAAACTCACCAAATGACTCCTCCCACCATATTATGATGTTGCCCAAGTTTTGGGCTCGATCCGAAATCAATAGGTGTTCCAAATTGGACAATTCAAGTTCAACGGCAGTTCGTTCCTAATTGGAGTGGTTGGTGTATTCCATATTTCTAGCGATTGGATTTCACTCAAAACTCACCAAATGACTCCTCCCACCATATTATGATGTTGCCCAAGTTTTGGGGTCGATCCGAAATCAATAGGTGTTCCAAATTGGACAATTCAAGTTCAACGGCAGTTCGTTCCTAATTGGAGTGGTTGGTGTATTCCATACTTCTAGCGATTGGATTTCACTCAAAACTCACCAAATGACTCCTCCCACCATATTATGATGTTGCCCAAGTTTTGGGCTCGATCCGAAATCAGTAGGTGTGAGAAATTGGACAATTCAAGTTCAACGGCAGTTCGTTCCTAATTGGAGTGGTTGGTGTATTCGAAACTTCTAGCTATTGGATTTCACTCAAAACTCACCAAATGACTCCTCCCACCATATATTATAATGTTGCCCAAGTTTTGGGCTCGATCCGAAATCAATAGGTGTTCCAAATTGGACAATTCAAGTTCAACGGCAGTTCGTTCTTAATTGGAGTGGTTGGTGTATTCCATACTTCTAGCGATTGGATTTCACTCAAAACTCACCAAACGACTCCTCCAACCATATTATGATGTTGCCCAAGTTTTGGGCTCGATCCGAAATCAATAGGTGTTCAAAATAGGACAATTCATGTTGAACGGCAGTTCGTTCCTAGTTGGAGTGGTTGGTGTATTCCATACTTCTAGCGATTGGATTTCACTCAAAACTCCCCAAATGACTACTCCCACCATATTATGATGTTGCCCAAGTTTTGGGCTCGATCCGAAATCAATACGTGTGCGAAATTGGACAATTCAAGTTCAACGGCAGTTCGTTCCTAATTGGAGTGGTTGGTGTATTCCATACTTCTAGTGATTGGATTTCACTCAAAACTCACCAAATGACTCCTCCCACCATATTATGATGTTGCCCAAGTTTTGGGCTCGATCCGAAATCAATAGGTGTTCCAAATTGGACAATTCAAGTTCAACGGCAGTTCGTTCTTAATTGGAGTGGTTGGTGTATTCCATACTTCTAGCGATTGGATTTCACTCAAAACTCACCAAATGACTCCTCCCACCATATTATGGTGTTGCCCAAGTTTTGGGCTCGATCCGAAATCAATAGGTGTTCCAAATTGGACAATTCAAGTTCAACGGCAGTTCGTTCCTAATTGGAGTGGTTGGTGTATTCCAAACATCTAGCGATTGGATTTCACTCAAAACTCACCAAATGACTCCTCCCACCATATTATGATGTTGCCCAAGTTTTTGGCTCGATCCGAAATCAATCGGTGTTCAAAATAGGACAATTCAAGTTGAACGGCAATTCGTTCCTAATTGGAGTGGTTGGTGTATTCCATACTTCTAGCGATTGGATTTCACTCAAAACGCACCAAATGACTCCTCCCACCATATTATGACGTTGCCCAAGTTTTGGGCTCGATCCGAAATCAATAGGTGTTCCAAATTGGACAATTCAAGTTCAACGGCAATTCGTTCCTAATTGGAGTGGTTGGTGTATTCCATACTTCTAGCGATTGGATTTCACTCAAAACTCACCAAATGACTCCTCCCACCATATTATGATCGATCCGAAATCAATAGGGGTGAGAAATTGGTCAATTCAATTTCGACGGCATTTCGTTCCTAATTGGAGGGGTTGGTGTATTCCATACTTCTAGCGATTGGATTTCACTCAAAACTCACCAAATGACTCCTCCCACCATATTATGATGTTGCCCAAGTTTTGGGCTCGATCCGAAATCAATATGTGTGAGAAATTGGTCAATTCAATTTGAACGGCAGTTCGTTCCTAATTGGAGTGGTTGGTGTATTCCATACTTCTAGCGATTGGATTTCACTCAAAACTCACCAAATGACTCCTCCCACCATATTATGATGTTGCCCAAGTTTTGGGCTCGATCCGAAATCAATATGTGTGAGAAATTGGTCAATTCAATTTGAACGGCAGTTCGTTCCTAATTGGAGTGGTTGGTGTATTCCATACTTCTAGCGATTGGATTTCACTCAAAACTCACCAAACGACTCCTCCCACCATATTATGATGTTGCCCAAGTTTTGGGCTCGATCCGAAATCAATAGGTGTGCGAAATTGGACAATTCAAGTTCAACGGCAGTTCGTTCCTAATTGGAGTGGTTGGTGTATTCCATACTTCTAGCCATTGGATTTCACTCAAAACTCACCAAATGACTCCTCCCACCATATTATGATGTTGCCCAAGTTTTGGGCTCGATCCGAACTCAGTAGGTGTGAGAAATTGGACAATTCAAGTTCAACGGCAGTTCGTTCCTAATTGGAGTGGTTGGTGTATTCGAAACTTCTAGCTATTGGATTTCACTCAAAACTCACCAAATGACTCCTCCCACCATATTATAATGTTGCCCAAGTTTTGGGCTCGATCCGGAATCAATAGGTGTTCCAAATTGGACAATTCAAGTTCAACGGCAGTTCGTTCTTAATTGGAGTGGTTGGTGTATTCCATACCTCTAGCGATTGGATTTCACTCAAAACTCACCAAATGACTCCTCCCACCATATTATGATGTTGCCCAAGTTTTGGGCTCGATCCGAAATCAATAGGTGTTCCAAATTGGACAATTCAAGTTCAACGGCAGTTCGTTCCTATTTGGAGTGGTTGGTGTATTCCAAACTTCTAGCGATTGGATTTCACTCAAAACTCACCAAATGACTCCTCCCAACATATTATGATGTTGCCCAAGTTTTGGGCTCGATCCGAAATCAATAGGTGTTCCAAATTGGACAATTCAAGTTCAACGGCAGTTCGTTCCTAATTGGAGTGGTTGGTGTATTCCAAACATCTAGCGATTGGATTTCACTCAAAACTCACCAAATGACTCCTCCCACCATATTATGATGTTGCCCAAGTTTTTGGCTCGATCCGAAATCAATCGGTGTTCAAAATAGGACAATTCAAGTTGAACGGCAATTCGTTCCTAATTGGAGTGGTTGGTGTATTCCATACTTCTAGCGATTGGATTTCACTCAAAACGCACCAAATGACTCCTCCCACCATATTATGACGTTGCCCAAGTTTTGGGCTCGATCCGAAATCAATAGGTGTTCCAAATTGGACAATTCAAGTTCAACGGCAATTCGTTCCTAATTGGAGTGGTTGGTGTATTCCATACTTCTAGCGATTGGATTTCACTCAAAACTCACCAAATGACTCCTCCCACCATATTATGATCGATCCGAAATCAATAGGGGTGAGAAATTGGTCAATTCAATTTCGACGGCATTTCGTTCCTAATTGGAGGGGTTGGTGTATTCCATACTTCTAGCGATTGGATTTCACTCAAAACTCACCAAATGACTCCTCCCACCATATTATGATGTTGCCCAAGTTTTGGGCTCGATCCGAAATCAATATGTGTGAGAAATTGGTCAATTCAATTTGAACGGCAGTTCGTTCCTAATTGGAGTGGTTGGTGTATTCCATACTTCTAGCGATTGGATTTCACTCAAAACTCACCAAATGACTCCTCCCACCATATTATGATGTTGCCCAAGTTTTGGGCTCGATCCGAAATCAATAGGTGTGCGAAATTGGACAATTCAAGTTCAACGGCAGTTCGTTCCTAATTGGAGTGGTTGGTGTATTCCATACTTCTAGCAATTGGATTTCACTCAAAACTCACCAAATGACTCCTCCCACCATATTATGATGTTGCCCAAGTTTTGGGCTCGATCCGAAATCAATAGGTGTTCCAAATTGGACAATTCAAGTTCAACGGCAGTTCGTTCCTAATTGGAGTGGTTGGTGTATTCCATATTTCTAGCGATTGGATTTCACTCAAAACTCACCAAATGACTCCTCCCACCATATTATGATGTTGCCCAAGTTTTGGGGTCGATCCGAAATCAATAGGTGTTCCAAATTGGACAATTCAAGTTCAACGGCAGTTCGTTCCTAATTGGAGTGGTTGGTGTATTCCATACTTCTAGCGATTGGATTTCACTCAAAACTCACCAAATGACTCCTCCCACCATATTATGATGTTGCCCAAGTTTTGGGCTCGATCCGAAATCAGTAGGTGTGAGAAATTGGACAATTCAAGTTCAACGGCAGTTCGTTCCTAATTGGAGTGGTTGGTGTATTCGAAACTTCTAGCTATTGGATTTCACTCAAAACTCACCAAATGACTCCTCCCACCATATATTATAATGTTGCCCAAGTTTTGGGCTCGATCCGAAATCAATAGGTGTTCCAAATTGGACAATTCAAGTTCAACGGCAGTTCGTTCTTAATTGGAGTGGTTGGTGTATTCCATACTTCTAGCGATTGGATTTCACTCAAAACTCACCAAACGACTCCTCCAACCATATTATGATGTTGCCCAAGTTTTGGGCTCGATCCGAAATCAATAGGTGTTCAAAATAGGACAATTCATGTTGAACGGCAGTTCGTTCCTAGTTGGAGTGGTTGGTGTATTCCATACTTCTAGCGATTGGATTTCACTCAAAACTCCCCAAATGACTACTCCCACCATATTATGATGTTGCCCAAGTTTTGGGCTCGATCCGAAATCAATACGTGTGCGAAATTGGACAATTCAAGTTCAACGGCAGTTCGTTCCTAATTGGAGTGGTTGGTGTATTCCATACTTCTAGTGATTGGATTTCACTCAAAACTCACCAAATGACTCCTCCCACCATATTATGATGTTGCCCAAGTTTTGGGCTCGATCCGAAATCAATAGGTGTTCCAAATTGGACAATTCAAGTTCAACGGCAGTTCGTTCTTAATTGGAGTGGTTGGTGTATTCCATACTTCTAGCGATTGGATTTCACTCAAAACTCACCAAATGACTCCTCCCACCATATTATGGTGTTGCCCAAGTTTTGGGCTCGATCCGAAATCAATAGGTGTTCCAAATTGGACAATTCAAGTTGAACGACAGTTCGTTCCTAATTGGAGTGGTTGGTGTATTCCACACTTCTAGCGATTGGATTTCACTCAAAACGAACCAAATGACTCCTCCCACCATATTATGATGTTGCCCGAGTTTTGGGCTCGATCCGAAATCAATAGGTGTGAGAAATTGGACAATTCAAGTTCAATGGCAGTTCGTTCCTAATTGGAGTGGTTGGTGTATTCCATACTTCTAGCGATTGGATTTCACTCAAAACTCACCAAATGACTCCTCCCACCATATTATGATGTTGCCCAAGTTTTGGGCTCGATCCGAAATCAATCGGTGTTCAAAATAGGACAATTCAAGTTGAACGGCACTTCGTTCCTAATTGGAGTGGTTGGTGTATTCCATACTTCTAGCGATTGGATTTCACTCAAAACGCACCAAATGACTCCTCCCACCATATTATGATGTTGCCCAAGTTTTGGGCTCGATCCGAAATCAATAGGTGTTCAAAATAGGACAATTCAAGTTGAACGGCAGTTCGTTCCTAATTGGAGTGGTTGGTGTATTCCATACTTCTAGCGATTGGATTTCACTCAAAACTCACCAAATGACTCCTCCCACCATATTATGATGTTGCCCAAGTTTTGGGCTCGATCCGAAATCAATAGGTGTGCGAAATTGGACAATTCAAGTTCAACGGCAGTTCGTTCCTAATTGGAGTGGTTGGTGTATTCCATACTTCTAGCGATTGGATTTCACTCAAAACTCACCAAATGACTCCTCCGACCATATTATGATGTTGCCCAAGTTTTGGGCTCGATCCGAAATCAATAGGTGTTCCAAATTGGACAATTCAAGTTCAACGGCAGTTCGTTCCTAATTGGAGTGGTTGGTGTATTCCATACTTCTAGCGATTGGATTTCACTCAAAACTCACCAAATGACTCCTCCCACCATATTATGATGTTGCCCAAGTTTTGGGCTCGATCCGAAATCAATAGGTGTTCCAAATTGGACAATTCAAGTTCAACGGCAGTTCGTTCTTAATTGGAGTGGTTGGTGTATTCCATACTTCTAGCGATTGGATTTCACTCAAAACTCACCAAACGACTCCTCCAACCATATTATGATGTTGCCCAAGTTTTGGGCTCGATCCGAAATCAATAGGTGTTCAAAATAGGACAATTCATGTTGAACGGCAGTTCGTTCCTAGTTGGAGTGGTTGGTGTATTCCATACTTCTAGCGATTGGATTTCACTTAAAACTCCCCAAATGACTACTCCCACCATATTATGATGTTGCCCAAGTTTTGGGCTCGATCCGAAATCAATACGTGTGCGAAATTGGACAATTCAAGTTCAACGGCAGTTCGTTCCTAACTGGAGTGGTTGGTGTATTCCATACTTCTAGTGATTGGATTTCACTCAAAACTCACCAAATGACTCCTCCCACCATATTATGATGTTGCCAAAGTTTTGGGCTCGATCCGAAATCAATAGGTGTTCCAAATTGGACAATTCAAGTTCAACGGCAGTTCGTTCTTAATTGGAGTGGTTGGTGTATTCCATACTTCTAGCGATTGGATTTCACTCAAAACTCACCAAATGACTCCTCCCACCATATTATGATGTTGCCCAAGTTTTGGGCTCGATCCGAAATCAATAGGTGTTCCAAATTGGACAATTCAAGTTCAACGGCAGTTCGTTCCTAATTGGAGTGGTTGGTGTATTCCATACTTCTAGCGATTGGATTTCACTCAAAACTCACCAAATGACTCCTCCCACCATATTATGATGTTGCCCAAGTTTTGGGCTCGATCCGAAATCAATAGGTGTGCGAAATTGGACAATTCAAGTTCAACGGCAGTTCGTTCCTAATTGGAGTGGTTGGTGTATTCCATACTTCTAGCGATTGGATTTCACTCAAAACTCACCAAATGACTCCTCCGAAAATATTATGATGTTGCCCAAGTTTTGGGCTCGATCCGAAATCAATAGGTGTTCCAAATTGGACAATTCAAGTTCAACGGCAGTTCGTTCCTAATTGGAGTGGTTGGTGTATTCCATACTTCTAGCGATTGGATTTCACTCAAAACTCACCAAATGACTCCTCCCACCATATTATGATGTTGCCCAAGTTTTGGGCTCGATCCGAAATCAATAGGTGTTCCAAATTGGACAATTCAAGTTCAACGGCAGTTCGTTCTTAATTGGAGTGGTTGGTGTATTCCATACTTCTAGCGATTGGATTTCACTCAAAACTCACCAAACGACTCCTCCAACCATATTATGATGTTGCCCAAGTTTTGGGCTCGATCCGAAATCAATAGGTGTTCAAAATAGGACAATTCATGTTGAACGGCAGTTCGTTCCTAGTTGGAGTGGTTGGTGTATTCCATACTTCTAGCGATTGGATTTCACTTAAAACTCCCCAAATGACTACTCCCACCATATTATGATGTTGCCCAAGTTTTGGGCTCGATCCGAAATCAATACGTGTGCGAAATTGGACAATTCAAGTTCAACGGCAGTTCGTTCCTAACTGGAGTGGTTGGTGTATTCCATAGTTCTAGTGATTGGATTTCACTCAAAACTCACCAAATGACTCCTCCCACCATATTATGATGTTGCCAAAGTTTTGGGCTCGATCCGAAATCAATAGGTGTTCCAAATTGGACAATTCAAGTTCAACGGCAGTTCGTTCTTAATTGGAGTGGTTGGTGTATTCCATACTTCTAGCGATTGGATTTCACTCAAAACTCACCAAATGACTCCTCCCACCATATTATGATGTTGCCCAAGTTTTGGGCTCGATCCGAAATCAATAGGTGTTCCAAATTGGACAATTCAAGTTCAACGGCAGTTCGTTCCTAATTGGAGTGGTTGGTGTATTCCATACTTCTAGCGATTGGATTTCACTCAAAACTCACCAAATGACTCCTCCCACCATATTATGATGTAGCCCAAGTTTTGGGCTCGATCCGAAATCAATAGGTGTGCGAAATTGGACAATTCAAGTTCAACGGCAGTTCGTTCCTAATTGGAGTGGTTGGTGTATTCCATACTTCTAGTGATTGGATTTCACTCAAAACTCACCAAATGACTCCTCCCACCATATTATGATGTTGCCCAAGTTTTGGGCTCGATCCGAAATCAATAGGTGTTCCAAATTGGACAATTCAAGTTCAACGGCAATTCGTTCCAAATTGGAGTGGTTGGTGTATTCCATACTTCTAGCGATTGGATTTCACTCAAAACTCACCAAATGACTCCTCCCACCATATTATGATGTAGGCCAAGTTTTGGGCTCGATCCGAAATCAATAGGTGTGAGAAATTGGACAATTCAAGTTCAACGGCAGTTCGTTCCTAATTGGAGTGGTTGGTGTATTCCATACTTCTAGCGATTGGATTTCACTCAAAACTCACCAAATGACTCCTCCCACCATATTATGATGTTGCCCAAGTTTTGGGCTCGATCCGAAATCAATAGGTGTGAGAAATTGGTCAATTCAATTTCAACGGCATTTCGTTCCTAATTCGAGTGGTTGGTGTATTCCATACTTCTAGCGATTGGATTTCACTCAAAACAAACCAAATGACTCCTCCCACCATATTATTATGTTGCCCAAGTTTTGGGCTCGATCCGAAATCAATAGGTGTGAGAAATTGGACAATTGAAGTTCAACGGTAGTTCGTTCCTAATTGGAGAGGTTGGTGTATTCCATACTTCTAGCGATTGGATTTCACTCAAATCTCCCCAAATGACTCCTCCCACCAGATTATGATGTTGCCCAAGTTTTGGGCTCGATCCGAAATCAATAGGTGTTCCAAATTGGACAATTCAAGTTCAACGACAGTTCGTTCCTAATTGGAGTGGTTGGTGTATTCCAAACTTCTAGCGATTGGATTTCACTCAAAACGCACCAAATGACTCCTCCCACCATATTATGATGTTGCCCAAGTTTTGGGCTCGATCCGAAATCAATAGGTGTGAGAGATTGGACAATTCAAGTTCAACGGCAGTTCGTTCCTAATTGGAGTGGTTGGTGTATTCCAAACTTCTAGCGATTGGATTTCACTCAAAACGCACCAAATGACTCCTCCCACCATATTATGATGTTGCCCAAGTTTTGGGCTCGATCCGAAATCAATAGGTGTGAGAAATTGGTCAATTCAATTTCAACGGCATTTCGTTCGTAATTGGAGTGGTTGGTGTATTCCATACTTCTAGCGATTGGATTTCACTCAAAACTCACCAAATGACTCCTCCCACCATATTATGATGTTGCCCAAGTTTTGGGCTCGATCCGAAGTCAATAGGTGTGAGAAATTGACAATTCAAGTTCAACGGCAGTTCGTTCCTAATTGGAGTGGTTGGTGTATTCCATACTTCTAGCGATTGGATTTCACTCAAAACTCACCAAATGACTACTCCCACCATATTATGATGTTGCCCAAGATTTGGGCTCGATCCGAAATCAATAGGTGTTCCAAATTGGACAATTCAAGTTCAACGGCAGTTCGTTCCTAATTGGAGTGGTTGGTGTATAACATACTTCTAGCGATTGGATTTCACCCAAAACTAACCAAATGGCTCCTCCCACCATATTATTATGTTGCCCAAGTTTTGGGCTCGATCTGAGATCAATAGGTGTGAGAAATTGGACAATTCAAGTTCAACGGCAGTTCGTTCCTAATTGGAGTGGTTGGTGTATTCCATACTTCTAGTGATTGGATTTTACTCAAAACTCACCAAATGACTCCTCCCACCATATTATGATGTTGCCCAAGTTTTGGGCTCAATCCGAAATCAATAGGTGTTCCAAATTGGACAATTCAAGTTCAACGGCAGTTCGTTCCTAATTGGAGTGGTTGGTGTATTCCATACTTCTAGCGATTGGATTTCACTCAAAACTCACCAAATGACTCCTCCCACCATATTATAAAGTTGCCCAAGTTTTGGGCTCGATCCGAAATCAACAGGTGTGCGAAATTGGACAATTCAAGTTCAACGGCAATTCGTTCCTAATTGGAGTGGTTGGTGTATTCCATACTTCTAGCGATTGGATTTCACTCAAAACTCACCAAATGACTCCTCCCACCATATTATGATGTTGCCCAAGTTTTGGGCTCGATCCGAAATCAAAAGGTGTGCGAAATTGGACAATTCAAGTTCAACGGCAGTTCGTTCCTAATTGGAGTGGTTGGTGTATTCCATACTTCTAGCGATTGGATTTCACTCAAAACCCACCAAATGACTCCTCCCACCATATTATGATGTTGCCCAAGATTTGGGCTCGATCCGACATCAATAGGTGTTCCAAATTGGAAAATTCAAGTTCAACGGCAGTTCGTTCCTAATTGGAGTGGTTGGTGTATTCCATACTTCTAGCGATTGGATTGCACTCAAAACTCACCAAATGACTCCTCCCACCATATTATGATGTTGCCCAAGTTTTGGGCTCGATCCGAAATCAATAGGTGTTCCAAATTGGACAATTCAAGTTCAACGGCATTTCGTTCCAAATTGGAGTGGTTGGTGTATTCCATACTTATAGCGATTTCACTTAAAACGAACCAAATGACTCCTCCCACCATATTATGATGTTGCCCAAGTTTTGGGCCCGATCCGAAATCAATAGGTGTGAGAGATTGGACAATTCAAGTTCAACGGCAGTTCGTTCCTAACTGGAGTGGTTGGTGTATTCCATACTTCTAGCGATTGGATTTCACTCAAAACTCACCAAATGACTCCTCCCACCATATTATGATGTTGCCCAAGTTTTGGGCTCGATCCGAAGTCAATAGGTGTGAGAAATTGACAATTCAAGTTCAACGGCAGTTCGTTCCTAATTGGAGTGGTTGGTGTATTCCATACTTCTAGCCATTGGATTTCACTCAAAACTCACCAAATGACTCCTCCCACCATATTATGATGTTGCCCAAGTTTTGGGCTCGATCCGAAATAAATAGGTGTGCGAAATTGGACAATTCAAGTTCAACGGCAGTTCGTTCCTAATTGGAGTGGTTGGTGTATTCCATACTTCTAGCGATTGGATTTCACTCAAAACTCACCAAATGACTACTCCCACCATATTATGATGTTGCCCAAGATTTGGGCTCGATCCGAAATCAATAGGTGTTCCAAATTGGACAATTCAAGTTCAACGGCAGTTCGTTCCTAATTGGAGTGGTTGGTGTATAACATACTTCTAGCGATTGGATTTCACCCAAAACTAACCAAATGGCTCCTCCCACCATATTATTATGTTGCCCAAGTTTTGGGCTCGATCTGAGATCAATAGGTGTGAGAAATTGGACAATTCAAGTTCAACGGCAGTTCGTTCCTAATTGGAGTGGTTGGTGTATTCCATACTTCTAGTGATTGGATTTTACTCAAAACTCACCAAATGACTCCTCCCACCATATTATGATGTTGCCCAAGTTTTGGGCTCAATCCGAAATCAATAGGTGTTCCAAATTGGACAATTCAAGTTCAACGGCAGTTCGTTCCTAATTGGAGTGGTTGGTGTATTCCATACTTCTAGCGATTGGATTTCACTCAAAACTCACCAAATGACTCCTCCCACCATATTATAAAGTTGCCCAAGTTTTGGGCTCGATCCGAAATCAACAGGTGTGCGAAATTGGACAATTCAAGTTCAACGGCAATTCGTTCCTAATTGGAGTGGTTGGTGTATTCCATACTTCTAGCGATTGGATTTCACTCAAAACTCACCAAATGACTCCTCCCACCATATTATGATGTTGCCCAAGTTTTGGGCTCGATCCGAAATCAAAAGGTGTGCGAAATTGGACAATTCAAGTTCAACGGCATTTCGTTCCAAATTGGAGTGGTTGGTGTATTCCATACTTATAGCGATTTCACTTAAAACGAACCAAATGACTCCTCCCACCATATTATGATGTTGCCCAAGTTTTGGGCTCGATCCGAAATCAACAGGTGTTCCAAATTGGACAATTCAAGTTCAACGGCAGTTCGTTCTTAATTGGAGTGGTTGGTGTATTCCATACTTCTAGCGATTGGATTTCACTCAAAACTAACCAAACGACTCCACCCACCATATTATGATGTTGCCCAACTTTTGGGCTCGATCCGAAATCAATAGGTGTTCCAAATTGGACAATTCAAGTTCAACGGCAGTTCGTTCTTAATTGGAGTTGTTGGTGTATTCCATACTTCTAGCGATTGGATTTCACTTAAAACTCACGAAACGACTCCTCCCACCATATTATGATGTTGCCCAAGTTTTGGGCTCGATCCGAAATCAATAGGTGTTCAAAATAGGACAATTCAAGTTGAACGGCAGTTCGTTCCTAATTGGAGTGGTTGGTGTATTCCATACTTCTAGCGATTGGATTTCACTCAAAACTCACCAAATGACTCCTCCCACCAGATTATGATGTTGCCCAAGCTTTGGGCTCGATCCGAAATCAATAGGTGTTCCAAATTGGACAATTCAAGTTCAACGGCAGTTCGTTCCTAATTGGAGTGGTTGGTGTATTCCGTACTTCTAGCGATTGGATTTCACTCAAAACTCACCAAATGACTCCTCCCACCATATTATGATGTTGCCCAAGTTTTGGGGTCGATCCGAAATCAATAGGTGTTCCAAATTGGACAATTCAAGTTCAACGGCAATTCGTTCCTAATTGGAGTGGTTGGTGTATTCCATACTTCTAGCAATTGGATTTCACTCAAAACTCACCAAATGACTCCTCCCACCATATTATGATGTTGCCCAAGTTTTGGGCCCGATCCGAAATCTATAGGTGTGAGAAATTGGACAATTCAAGTTCAACGGCAGTTCGTTCCTAATTGGAGTGGTTGGTGTATTCCATACTTCTAGCGATTGGATTTCACTCAAAACTCACCAAAGGACTCCTCCCACCATATTATAATGTTGCCCAAGTTTTGGGCTCGATCCGAAATCAATAGGTGTGAGAAATTGGACAATTCAAGTTCAACGGCAGTTCGTTCCGAATTGAAGTGGTTGGTGTATTCCATACTTCTAGCGATTGGATTTCAATCAAAACTCACCAAATGAATCCTCCCACCATATTATGATGTTGCCCAAGTTTTGGGCTCGATCCGAAATCAATAGGTGTGAGAAATTGGACAATTCAAGTTCAACGGCAGTTCGTTCCTACTTGGAGTGGTTGGTGTTTTCCATACTTCTAGCGATTGGATTTCACTCAAACCTCACCAAATGACTCCTCCCACCGTATTATGATGTTGCCCAAGTTTTGGGCTCGATCCGAAATCAATAGGTGTGAGAAATTGGTCAATTCAACTTCAACGGCATTTCGTTCCTACTTGGAGTGGTTGGTGTATTCCATACATCTAGCGATTGGATTTCACTCAAACCTCACCAAATGACTCCTCCCACCGTATTATGATGTTGCCCAAGTTTTGGGCTCGATCCGAAATCAATAGGTGTTCCAAATTGGACAATTCAAGTTCTACGGCAGTTCGTTCCTAATTGGAGTGGTTGGTGTATTCCATACTTCTAGCGATTGGATTTCACTCAAAACTCACCAAATGACTCCTCCAAACATATTATGATGTTGCCCAAGTTTTTGGCTCGATCCGAAATCAATAGGTGTTCCAAATTGGACAATTCAAGTTCAACGGCAATTCGTTCCTAATTGGAGTGGTTGGTGTATTCCATACTTCTAGCAATTGGATTTCACTCAAAACTCACCAAATGACTCCTCCCACCACATTATGATGTTGCCCAAGTTTTGGGCCCGATCCGAAATCTATAGGTGTGAGAAATTGGACAATTCAAGTTCAACGGCAGTTCGTT
The DNA here is from genome assembly GCF_965620075.1 of Prunus avium. NCBI lineage: Eukaryota > Viridiplantae > Streptophyta > Magnoliopsida > Rosales > Rosaceae > Prunus > Prunus avium. The sequence continues at coordinate 29,066,050 of NC_142284.1, forward strand.
CCTAATTGGAGTGGTTGGTGTATTCCATACTTCTAGCGATTGGATTTCACTCAAAACTCACCAAAGGACTCCTCCCACCATATTATAATGTTGCCCAAGTTTTGGGCTCGATCCGAAATCAATAGGTGTGAGAAATTGGACAATTCAAGTTCAACGGCAGTTCGTTCCGAATTGAAGTGGTTGGTGTATTCCATACTTCTAGCGATTGGATTTCAATCAAAACTCACCAAATGACTCCTCCCACCATATTATGATGTTGCCCAAGTTTTGGGCTCGATCCGAAATCAATAGGTGTGAGAAATTGGACAATTCAAGTTCAACGGCAGTTCGTTCCTACTTGGAGTGGTTGGTGTATTCCATACTTCTAGCGATTGGATTTCACTCAAACCTCACCAAATGACTCCTCCCACTGTATTATGATGTTGCCCAAGTTTTGGGCTCGATCCGAAATCAATAGGTGTGAGAAATTGGACAATTCAAGTTCAACGGCAGTTCGTTCCTAATTGGAGTGGTTGGTGTATTCCATACTTCTAGCGATTGGATTTCACACAAAACTCACCAAATGACTCCACCCACCATATTATGATGTTGCCCAAGTTTTGGTTTCGATCCGAAATCAATAGGAGTGAGAAATTGGACAATTCAAGTTCAACGGCAGTTCGTTCCTAATTGGAGTGGTTGGTGTATAACATACTTCTAGCGATTGGATTTCACTCAAAACTCACCAAATGACTACTCCCACCATATTATGATGTTGCCCAAGATTTGGGCTCGATCCGAAATCAATAGGTGTTCCAAATTGGACAATTCAAGTTCAACGGCAGTTCGTTCCTAATTGGAGTGGTTGGTGTATAACATACTTCTAGCGATTGGATTTCACCCAAAACTAACCAAATGGCTCCTCCCACCATATTATTATGTTGCCCAAGTTTTGGGCTCGATCTGAGATCAATAGGTGTGAGAAATTGGACAATTCAAGTTCAACGGCAGTTCGTTCCTAATTGGAGTGGTTGGTGTATTCCATACTTCTAGTGATTGGATTTTACTCAAAACTCACCAAATGACTCCTCCCACCATATTATGATGTTGCCCAAGTTTTGGGCTCGATCCGAAATCAATAGGTGTTCCAAATTGGACAATTCAAGTTCTACGGCAGTTCGTTCCTAATTGGAGTGGTTGGTGTATTCCATACTTCTAGCGATTGGATTTCACTCAAAACTCACCAAATGACTCCTCCAAACATATTATGATGTTGCCCAAGTTTTTGGCTCGATCCGAAATCAATAGGTGTTCCAAATTGGACAATTCAAGTTCAACGGCAATTCGTTCCTAATTGGAGTGGTTGGTGTATTCCATACTTCTAGCAATTGGATTTCACTCAAAACTCACCAAATGACTCCTCCCACCACATTATGATGTTGCCCAAGTTTTGGGCCCGATCCGAAATCTATAGGTGTGAGAAATTGGACAATTCAAGTTCAACGGCAGTTCGTTCCTAATTGGAGTGGTTGGTGTATTCCATACTTCTAGCGATTGGATTTCACTCAAAACTCACCAAAGGACTCCTCCCACCATATTATAATGTTGCCCAAGTTTTGGGCTCGATCCGAAATCAATAGGTGTGAGAAATTGGACAATTCAAGTTCAACGGCAGTTCGTTCCGAATTGAAGTGGTTGGTGTATTCCATACTTCTAGCGATTGGATTTCAATCAAAACTCACCAAATGACTCCTCCCACCATATTATGATGTTGCCCAAGTTTTGGGCTCGATCCGAAATCAATAGGTGTGAGAAATTGGACAATTCAAGTTCAACGGCAGTTCGTTCCTACTTGGAGTGGTTGGTGTATTCCATACTTCTAGCGATTGGATTTCACTCAAACCTCACCAAATGACTCCTCCCACCGTATTATGATGTTGCCCAAGTTTTGGGCTCGATCCGAAATCAATAGGTGTGAGAAATTGGACAATTCAAGTTCAACGGCAGTTCGTTCCTAATTGGAGTGGTTGGTGTATTCCATACTTCTAGCGATTGGATTTCACTCAAAACTCACCAAATGACTCCTCCCACCATATTATGATGTTGCCCAAGTTTTGGGCTCGATCCGAAATCAATAGGTGTTCCAAATTGGACAATTCAAGTTCAACGGCAGTTCGTTCTTAATTGGAGTGGTTGGTGTATTCCATACTTCTAGCGATTGGATTTCACTCAAAACTCACCAAACGACTCCTCCCCCCATATTATGATGTTGCCCAAGTTTTGGGCTCGATCCGAAATCAATAGGTGTTCCAAATTGGACAATTCAAGTTCAACGACAGTTCGTTCCTAATTGGAGTGGTTGGTGTATTCCAAACTTCTAGCGATTGGATTTCACTCAAAACGCACCAAATGACTCCTCTCACCATATTATGATGTTGCCCAAGTTTTGGGCTCGATCCGAAATCAATAGGTGTGAGAAATTGGACAATTCAAGTTCAACGGCAGTTCGTTCCTAATTGGAGTGGTTGGTGTATTCCATACTTCTAGCGATTGGATTTCACACAAAACTCACCAAATGACTCCACCCACCATATTATGATGTTGCCCAAGTTTTGGTTTCGATCCGAAATCAATAGGAGTGAGAAATTGGTCAATTCAATTTCAACGGCATTTCGTTCCTAATTGGAGTGGTTGGTGTATTCCATACTTCTAGCGATTGGATTTCACTCAAAACTCACCAAAAGACTCCTCCCACAATATTGTGCTGGTGCCCAAGTTTTGGGATCGATCCGAAATCAATAGGTGTGCGAAATTGGACAATTCAAGTTCAATGGCAGTTCGTTCCTAATTGGAGTGGTTGGTGTATTCCATACTTCTAGCGATTGGATTTCACTCAAAACTCACCAAATGACTCCTCCCACCATATTATGATGTTGCCCAAGTTTTGGGCTCGATCCAAAATCAATAGGTGTGCGAAATTGGACAATTCAAGTCCAACGGCAGTTCGTTCCTAATTGGAGTGGTTGGTGTATTCCATACTTCTAGCGATTGGATTTCACTCAAAACTCACCAAATGACTCCTCCCACCATATTATGCTGGTGCCCAAGTTTTGGGATCGATCCGAAATCAATAGGTGTGCGAAATTGGACAATTCAAGTTCGTTGGCAATTCGTTCCTAATTGGAGTGGTTGGTGTATTCCATACTTCTAGCGATTGGATTTCACTCAAAACTCACCAAATGACTCCTCCCACCATATTACGATGTTGCCCAAGTTTTGGGCTCGATCCAAAATCAATAGGTGTGCCAAATTGGACAATTCAAGTCCAACGGCAGTTCGTTCCTAATTGGAGTGGTTGGTGTATTCCATACTTCTAGCGATTGGATTTCTCTCAAAACCCACCAAATGACTCCTCCCACCATATTATGATGTTGCCCAAGATTTGGGCTCGATCCGAAATCAATAGGTGTTCCAAATTGGACAATTCAAGTTCAACGGCAGTTCGTTCCTAATTGGATTGGTTGGTGTATTCCATACTTCTAGCGATTGGATTTCACTCAAAACTAACCAAATGACTCCTCCCACCATATTATGATGTTGCCGAAGTTTTGGGCTCGATCCGAAATCAATAGGTGTGAGAAATTGGACAATTCAAGTTCAACGGCAGTTCGTTCCTAATTGGAGTGGTTGGTGTATTCAATACTTCTAGCGATTGGATTTCAATCAAAACTCACCAAGTGACTCCTCCCACCATATTATGATGTTGCCCAAGTTTTGGGCTCGATCCGAAATCAATAAGTGTTCCAAATTGGACAATTCAAATTCAACGGCAGTTCGTTCCTAATTGGAGTGGTTGGTGTATTCCATACTTCTAGCGATTGGATTTCACTCAAAACTCACAAAATGACTCCTCCCACCATATTATGATGTTGCCCAAGTTTTGGGCTCGATCCGAAATCAATAGGTGTGAGAAATTGGACAATTCAAGTTCAACGGCAGTTCGTTCCTAATTGGAGTGGTTGGTGTATTCCATACTTCTAGCGATTGGATTTCACTTAAAACTCACCAAATGACTCCACCCACCATATTATGATGTTGCCCAAGTTTTGGTTTCGATCCGAAATCAATAGGTGTGAGAAATTGGTCAATTCAATTTCGACGGCATTTCGTTCCTAATTGGAGTGGTTGGTGTATTCCATACTTCTAGCGATTGGATTTCACTCAAAACTCACCAAATGACTCCTCCCACCATATTATGCTGGTGCCCAAGTTTTGGGATCGATCCGAAATCAATAGGTGTGCGAAATTGGACAATTCAAGTTCAATGGCAGTTCGTTCCTAGTTGGAGTGGTTGGTGTATTCCATACTTCTAGCGATTGGATTTCACTCAAAACTCACCAAATGACTCCTCCCACCACATTATGATGTTGCCCAAGTTTTGGGCTCGATCCGAAATCAATAAGTGTTCCAAATTGGACAATTCAAATTCAACGGCAGTTCGTTCCTAATTGGAGTGGTTGGTGTATTCCATACTTCTAGCGATTGGATTTCACTCAAAACTCACCAAATGACTCCTCCCACCATATTATGATGTTGCCCAAGTTTTGGGCTCGATCCGAAATCAATAGGTGTGACAAATTGGACAATTCAAGTTCAACGGAAGTTCGTTCCTAATTGGAGTGGTTGATGTATTCCATACTTCTAGCGATTGGATTTCACTCAAACCTCACCAAATGACCCCTCCCACCATATTATGATGTTTCCCAAGTTTTGGGCTCGATCCGAAATCAATAGGTGTGACAAATTGGACAATTCAAGTTCAACGGAAGTTCGTTCCTAATTGGATTGGTTGGTGTATTCCATACTTCTAGCGATTGGATTTCACTCAAAACTCACCAAATGACTCCTCCCACCATATTAAGATGTTGCCCAAGTTTTGGGCTCGATCTGAAATCAATAGGTGTTCCAAATTGGACAATTCAAGTTCAACGGCAGTTCGTTCCTAATTGGAGTGGTTGGTGTATTCCATACTTGTAGCGATTGGATTTCACTCAAAACTCACCAAATGACTCCTCCCACCATATTATGATGTTGCCCAAGTTTTGGGCTCGATCCGAAATCAATAGGTGTGGGAAATTGGACAATTCAAGTTCAACGGCAGTTCGATCCTAATTGGAGTGGTTGGTGTATTCCACACTTCTAGCGATTGGATTTCACTCAAAACTAAACAAATGACTCCTCCCACCATATTATGATGTTGCACAAGTTTGGGGTTCGATCCAAAATAAATTGGTGTTAGAAATTGGACAATTCAAGTTCAACGGCAGTTCGTTCCTAATTGGAGTGGTTGGTGTATTCCATACTTCTAGCAATTGGATTTCACTCAAAACTAACCAAATGACTCCTCCCACCATATTATGATGTTGCACAAGTTTGGGGTTCGATCCAAAATCAATAGGTGTTAGAAATTGGACAATTCAAGTTCAACGGCAGTTCGTTCCTAATTGGAGTGGTTGGTGTATTCCATACTTCTAGCGATTGGATTTCACTCAAAACTAACCAAATGACTCCTCGCACCATATTATGTTGTTGCCCAAGTTTTGGGCTCGATCCGAAATCAATAGGTGTTCCAAATTGGACAATTCAAGTTCAACGGCAGTTCGTTCCTAATTGGAGTGGTTGGAGTATTCCATACTTCTAGCGATTGGATTTCACTCAAAACTCACCAAATGACTCCTCCCACCATATTATGATATTGCCCAAGTTTTGGGCTCGATCCGAAATCAATAGGTGTTCCAAATTGGACAATTCAAGTTCAACGGCAGTTCGTTCCTAATTGGAGTGGTTGGAGTATTCCACACTTCTAGCGATTGGATTTCACTCAAAACTCACCAAATGACTCCTCCCACCATATTATGATATTGCCCAAGTTTTGGGCTCGATCCGAAATCAATAGGTGTTCCAAATTGGACAATTCAAGTTCAACGGCAGTTCGTTCCTAATTGGAGTGGTTGGTGTATTCCATACTTCTAGCGATTGGATTTCACTCAAAACTAACCAAATGACTCCTCGCACCATATTATGTTGTTGCCCAAGTTTTGGGCTCGATTCGAAATCAATAGGTGTTCCAAATTGGACAATTCAAGTTCAACGGCAGTTCGTTCCTAATTGGAGTGGTTGGTGTATTCCATACTTCTAGCGATTGGATTTCACTCAAAACTCACCAAATGACTCCTCCCACCATATTATGATGTTGCCCAAGTTTTGGGCTCGATCCGAAATCAATAGGTGTTCCAAATTGGACAATTCAAGTTCAACGGCAGTTCGTTCCTAATTGGAGTGGTTGGTGTATTCCACACTTCTAGCGATTGGATTTCACTCAAAACTAACCAAATGACTCCTCGCACCATATTATGTTGTTGCCCAAGTTTTGGGCTCGATCCGAAATCAATAGGTGTTCCAAATTGGACAATTCAAGTTCAACGGCAGTTCGTTCCTAATTGGAGTGGTTGGAGTATTCCACACTTCTAGCGATTGGATTTCACTCAAAACTCACCAAATGACTCCTCCCACCATATTATGATATTGCCCAAGTTTTGGGCTCGATCCGAAATCAATAGGTGTTCCAAATTGGACAATTCAAGTTCAACGGCAGTTCGTTCCTAATTGGAGTGGTTGGTGTATTCCATACTTCTAGCGATTGGATTTCACTCAAAACTAACCAAATGACTCCTCGCACCATATTATATTGTTGCCCAAGTTTTGGGCTCGATTCGAAATCAATAGGTGTTCCAAATTGGACAATTCAAGTTCAACGGCAGTTCGTTCCTAATTGGAGTGGTTGGTGTATTCCATACTTCTAGCGATTGGATTTCACTCAAAACTCACCAAATGACTCCTCCCACCATATTATGTTGTTGCCCAAGTTTTGGGCTCGATTCGAAATCAATAGGTGTGAGAAATTGGACAATTCAAGTTCAACGGCAGTTTGTTCCTAATTCGAGTGGTTGGTGTATTCCATACTTCTAGCGATTGGATTTCACTCAAAACTAACCAAATGACTCCTCGCACCATATTATGTTGTTGCCCAAGTTTTGGGCTCGATCCGAAATCAATAGGTTTTCCAAATTGGACAATTCAAGTTCAACGGCAGTTCGTTCCTAATTGCTGTGGTTGGTGTATTCCATACTTCTAGCGATTGGATTTCACTCAAAACTCACTAAATAACTCCTCCCACCATATTATGATGTTGCCCAAGTTTTGGGCTCGATCCGAAATCAATAGGTGCGACAAATTGGACAATTCAATTTCAACGGAAGTTCGTTCCTAATTGGAGTGGTTGATGTATTCCATACTTCTAGCGATTGGATTTCACTCAAAACTCACCAAATGACCCCGCCCACCATATTATGATGTTTCCCAAGTTTTGGGCTCGATCCGAAATCAATAGGTGTGACAAATTGGACAATTCAAGTTCAACGGAAGTTCGTTCCTAATTGGATTGGTTGGTGTATTCCATACTTCTAGCGATTGGATTTCACTCAAAACTCTCCAAATGACTCCTCCCACCATATTAAGATGTTGCCCAAGTTTTGGGCTCGATCCGAAATCAATAGGTGTTCCAAATTGGACAATTCAAGTTCAACGGCAGTTCGTTCCTAATTGGAGTGGTTGGTGTATTCCATACTTCTAGCGATTGGATTTCACTCAAAACTCACCAAATGACTCCTCGCACCATATTATGTTGTTGCCCAAGTTCGGGGCTCGATCCGAAATCAACAGGTGTGAGAAATTGGACAATTCAAGTTCAACGGCAGTTCGTTCCTAATTGGAGTGGTTGGTGTCTTCCACACTTCTAGCGATTGGATTTCACTCAAAACTCACCAAATGACTCCTCCCACCATATTATGATGTTGCCCAAGTTTTGGGCTCGATCCGAAATCAATTGGTGTTCCAAATTGGACAATTCAAGTTCAACGGCAGTTCGTTCCTAATTGGAGTGGTTGGTGTATTCCATACTTCTAGCGATTGGATTTCAGTCAAAACTCACCAAATGACTCCTCCCACCATATTATGATATTGCCCAAGTTTTGGGCTCGATCCAAAATCAACATGTGTTCCAAATTGGACAAGTCAAGTTCAACGGCAGTTCGTTCCTAATTGGAGTGGTTGGTGTATTCCATACTTCTAGCGATTGGATTTCACTCAAAACTCACCAAATGACTCCTCCCACCATATTATCATGTGGCCCAAGTTTGGGGCTCGATCCGAAATCAATAGGTGTGAGAAATTGGACAATCCAAGTTCAACGGCAGTTCGTTCCTAATTCGAGTGGTTGGTGTCTTCCATACTTCTAGCGATTGGATTTCACTCAAAACTCACCAAATGACTCCTCCCACCATATTATGATGTTGCCCAAGTTTTGGGCTTGATCTGAAATCAATAGGTGTTCGAAATTGGACAATTCAAGTTCAACGGCAGTTCGTTCCTAATTGGAGTGGTTGGTGTATTCCATACTTCTAGCGATTGGATTTCACTCAAAACTCACCAAATGACTCCTCCCACCATATTATGTTGTTGCCCAAGTTTTGGGCTCGATCCGAAATCCATAGGTGTTCCAAATTGGACAATTCAAGTTCAACGGCAGTTCGTTCCTAATTGGAGTGGTTGGTGTATTCCATACTTCTAGCGATTGGATTTCATTCAAAACTCACCAAATGACTCCTCCCACCATATTATGATATTGCCCAAGTTTTGGGCTCGATCCGAAATCCATAGGTGTTCCAAATTGGACAATTCAAGTTCAACGACAGTTCGTTCCTAATTGGAGTTGTTGGTGTATTCCATACGTCTAGCGATTGGATTTCACTCAAAACTCCCCAAATGACTCCTCCCACCATATTATGATGTTGCCCAAGTTTTGGGCTTGATCTGAAATCAATAGGTGTTCGAAATTGGACAATTCAAGTTCAACGGCATTTCGTTCCTAATTGGAGTGGTTGGTGTATTCCATACTTCTAGCGATTGGATTTCACTCAAAACTCACCAAATGACCCCTCCCACCATATTATGATGTTGCCCAAGTTTTGGGCTCGATCCGAAATCAATAGGTGTGAGAAATTGGACAATTCAAGTTCAACGGCAGTTCGTTCCTAAATGGAGTGGTTGGTGTATTCCATACTTGTAGCGATTGGATTTCACTCAAAACTCACCAAATGACTCCTCCCACCATATTATGATGTTGCCCAAGTTTTGGGCTCGATCCGAAATCAATAGGTGTTCCAAATTGGACAATTCAAGTTCAACGGCAGTTCGTTCCTAATTGGAGTGGTTGGTGTATTCCATACTTCTAGCGATTGGATTTCATTCAAAACTCACCAAATGACTCCTCCCACCATATTATGATATTGCCCAAGTTTTGGGCTCGATCCGAAATCCATAGGTGTTCCAAATTGGACAATTCAAGTTCAACGACAGTTCGTTCCTAATTGGAGTTGTTGGTGTATTCCATACTTCTAGCGATTGGATTTCACTCAAAACTCACCAAATGACTCCTCCCACCATATTATGATGTTGCACAAGTTTGGGGTTCGATCCGAAATCAATAGGTGTTAGAAATTGGACAATTCAAGTTCAACGGCAGTTCGTTCCTAATGGGAGTGGTTGGTGTATTCCATACTTCTAGCGATTGGATTTCACTCAAAACTAACCAAATGACTCCTCCCACCATATTATGATGTTGCACAAGTTTGGGGTTCGATCCAAAATCAATAGGTGTTAGAAATTGGACAATTCAAGTTCAACGGCAGTTCGTTCCTAATTGGAGTGGTTGGTGTATTCCATACTTCTAGCGATTGGATTTCACTCAAAACTAACCAAATGACTCCTCGCACCATATTATGTTGTTGCCCAAGTTTTGGGCTCGATCCGAAATCAATAGGTGTTCCAAATTGGACAATTCAAGTTCAACGGCAGTTCGTTCCTAATTGGAGTGGTTGGAGTATTCCATACTTCTAACGATTGGATTTCACTCAAAACTCACCAAATGACTCCCCCCACCATATTATGATGTTGCCCAAGTTTTGGGCTCGATCCGAAATCAATAGGTGTTCCAAATTGGACAATTCGGGTGCAACGGCAGTTCGTTCCTAATTGGAGTGGTTGGTGTATTCCATACTTCTAAAGATTGGATTTCACTCAAAACTCACCAAATGACTCTTGCCACCATTTTATGATGTTGCCCAAGTTTGGGGCTCGATCCGAAATCAATAGGTGTGAGAAATTGGACAATTCAAGTTCAACGGCAGTTCGTTCCTAATTGGAGTGGTTGGTGTATTCCATACTTCTAGCGATTGGATTTCACTCAAAACTCACCAAATGACTCCTCCCACCATATTATGAAGTTGCCCAAGTTTTGGGCTCGATCCGAAATCAATATGTGTTCGAAATTGGACAATTCAAGTTCAACGGCAGTTCGTTCCTAATTGGAGTGGTTGGTGTATTCCATACTTCTAGCGATTGGATTTCACTCAAAACTCACCAAATGACTCCTCCCACCATATTATGTTGTTGCCCAAGTTTTGGGCTCGATCCGAAATCAATAGGTGTTCCAAATTGGACAATTCAAGTTCAACGGCAGTTCGTTTCTAATTGGAGTGGTTGGTGTATTCCATACTTCTAGCGATTGGATTTGATTCAAAACTCACCAAATGACTCCTCCCACCATATTATGATATTGCCCAAGTTTTGGGCTCGATCCGAAATCCATAGGTGTTCCAAATTGGACAATTCAAGTTCAACGACAGTTCGTTCCTAATTGGAGTTGTTGGTGTATTCCATACTTCTAGCGATTGGATTTCACTCAAAACTCACCAAATGACTCCTCCCACCATATTATGATGTTGCACAAGTTTGGGGTTCGATCCGAAATCAATAGGTGTTAGAAATTGGACAATTCAAGTTCAACGGCAGTTCGTTCCTAATGGGAGTGGTTGGTGTATTCCATACTTCTAGCGATTGGATTTCACTCAAAACTAACCAAATGACTCCTCCCACCATATTATGATGTTGCACAAGTTTGGGGTTCGATCCAAAATCAATAGGTGTTAGAAATTGGACAATTCAAGTTCAACGGCAGTTCGTTCCTAATTGGAGTGGTTGGTGTATTCCATACTTCTAGCGATTGGATTTCACTCAAAACTAACCAAATGACTCCTCGCACCATATTATGTTGTTGCCCAAGTTTTGGGCTCGATCCGAAATCAATAGGTGTTCCAAATTGGACAATTCAAGTTCAACGGCAGTTCGTTCCTAATTGGAGTGGTTGGAGTATTCCATACTTCTAACGATTGGATTTCACTCAAAACTCACCAAATGACTCCCCCCACCATATTATGATGTTGCCCAAGTTTTGGGCTCGATCCGAAATCAATAGGTTTTCCAAATTGGACAATTCGGGTGCAACGGCAGTTCGTTCCTAATTGGAGTGGTTGGTGTATTCCATACTTCTAAAGATTGGATTTCACTCAAAACTCACCAAATGACTCTTGCCACCATTTTATGATGTTGCCCAAGTTTGGGGCTCGATCCGAAATCAATAGGTGTGAGCAATTGGACAATTCAAGTTCAACGGCAGTTCGTTCCTAATTGGAGTGGTTGGTGTATTCCATACTTCTAGCGATTGGATTTCACTCAAAACTCACCAAATGACTCCTCCCACCATATTATGATGTTGCCCAAGTTTTGGGCTCGATCCGAAATCAATATGTGTTCGAAATTGGACAATTCAAGTTCAACGGCAGTTCGTTCCTAATTGGAGTGGTTGGTGTATTCCATACTTCTAGCGATTGGATTTCACTCAAAACTCACCAAATGACTCCTCCCACCATATTATGTTGTTGCCCAAGTTTTGGGCTCGATCCGAAATCAATAGGTGTTCCAAATTGGACAATTCAAGTTCAACGGCAGTTCGTTTCTAATTGGAGTGGTTGGTGTATTCCATACTTCTAGCGATTGGATTTCATTCAAAACTCACCAAATGACTCCTCCCACCATATTATGATATTGCCCAAGTTTTGGGCTCGATCCGAAATCCATAGGTGTTCCAAATTGGACAATTCAAGTTCAACGACAGTTCGTTCCTAATTGGAGTTGTTGGTGTATTCCATACTTCTAGCGATTGGATTTCCCTCAAAACTCCCCAAATGACTCCTCCCACCATATTATGATGTTGCCCAAGTTTTGGGCTTGATCTGAAATCAATAGGTGTTCCAAATTGGACAATTCAAGTTCAACGGCAGTTCGTTCCTAATTGGAGTGGTTGGTGTATTCCATACTTCAGGGGATTGGATTTCACTCAAAACTCACCAAATGACTCCTCCCACCATATTATGATGTTGCCCAAGTTTTGGGATAGATCCGAAATCAATAGGTGTTCCAAATTAGACAATTCAAGTTCAACGGCAGCTCGTTCCTAATTGGAGTGGTTGCTGTATTCCATAATTCTAGCGATTGGATTTCACTCAAAACTCACCAAATGACTCCTCCCTCCATATTTTGATGTTGCCCAAGTTTTGGGCTGGATTCGAAATCAATAGGTGTTCCAAATTAGACAATTCGAGTGCAACGGCAGTTCGTTCCTAATTGGAGTGGTTGGTGTATTCCTTACTTCTAGCGATTGGATTTCACTAAAAACTAACCAAATGACTCCTCCCACCATATTATGATGTTGCCCAAGTTTTGGGCTCGATCCGAAATCAATATGTGTTCCAAATTGGACAATTCAAGTTCAACGGCAGCTCGTTCCTAACTGGAGTGGTTGGTGAATTCCATACTTCTAGCGATTGGATTTCACTCAAAACTCACCAAATGACTCTTCCCACCATATTATGATGTTGCCCAAGTTTGGGGCTCGATCCGAAATCAATAGGTGTGGGAAATTGGACAATTCAAGTTCAACGGCAGCTCGTTCCTAATTGGAGTGGTTGGTGTATTCCATAATTCTAGCGATTGGATTTCACTCAAAACTAACCAAATGACTCCTCCCACCATATGATGATGTTGCCCAAGTTTTGGGCTCGATCCGAAATCAATAGGTGTTCCAAATTGGACAATTCGAGTTCAACGGCAGTTTGTTCCTAATTGGAGTGATTGGTGTATTCCATACTTCTAGCGATTGGATTTCACTCAAAACTCACCAAATGACTCCTCCCACCATATTATGGTGTTGCCCAAGTTCTGGGCTCGATCCGAAATCAATAGGTGTTCCAAATTGGACAATTCAAGTTCAACGACAGTTTGTTCCTAATTGGAGTGGTTGGTGTATTCCATACTTCTAAAGATTGGATTTCACTCAAAACTCACCAAATGACTCCTCCCACCATATTATGATGTTGCCCAAGTTTTGGGCTCGATCCGAAATCAATAGGTGTGAGAAATTGGACAATTCAAGTTCAACGGCAGTTCGTTCCTAATTGGAGTGGTTGGTGTATTCCATACTTCTAAAGATTGGATTTCACCCAAAACTCACCAAATGACTCCTCCCACCATATTATGATGTTGCCCAAGTTTGGGGCTCGATCCGAAATCAATAGGTTTGAGAAATTGGAAAATTCAAGTTCAACGGCAGTTCGTTCCTAATTGGAGTGGTTGGTGTATTCCATACTTCTAGCGATTGGATTTCACTAAAAACTCACCAAATGACTCCGCCCACCATATTATGATGTTGCCCAAGTTTTGAGCTCGATCCGAAATCAATAGGTGTGAGAAATTGGACAATTCAAGTTCAACGGCAGTTCGTTCCTAATTGGAGTGGCTGGTGTATTCCATACTTCTAGCGATTGGATTTCACTAAAAACTCACCAAATGACTCCGCCCACCGTATTATGATGTTGCCCAAGTTTTGAGCTCGATATGAAATCAATAGGTGTGAGAAATTGGACAATTCAAGTTCAACGGCAGTTCGTTCCTAATTGGAGTGGTTGGTGTATTCCATACTTCTAGCGATTGGATTTCACTCAAAACTCACCAAATGACTCCTCCCACCATATTATGATGTTGCCCAAGTTTGGGGCTTGATCAGAAATCAATGGGTTTGAGAAATTGGACAATTCAAGTTCAACGGCAGTTCGTTCCAAATTGGAGTGGTTGGTGTATTTCATACTTCTAGCGATTGGATTTCTCTCAAAACTCACCAAATGACTCCTCCCACCATATTATGATGTTGCCCAAGTTTTGGCTCGATCCGAAATCAATAGATGTTCCAAATTGGACAATTCAAGTTCAACGACAGTTCGTTCCTAATTGGAGTCGTTGGTGTATTCCATACTTCTAGCGATTGGATTTCACTCGAAACTCACCAAATGACTCCTCCACCATATTATGATGTTGCCCAAGTTTTGGGCTCGATCCGAAATCGATAGGTGTGAGAAATTGGACAATTCAAGTTCGACAGCAGTTCGTTCCTACTTGGAGTGGTTGGTGTATTCCACACTTCTAGCGATTGCATTTCACTCAAAACTCACCAAATGACTCCTCCCACCATATTATGATGTTGCCCAAGTTTTGGGCTCGATACGAAATCAATAGGTGTGAGAAATTGGACAATTGAAGTTCAACGGCAGTTCGTTCCTAATTGGAGTCGTTGTTGTATTCCATACTTCTAGCGATTGGATTTCACTCAAAACTAAACGGAAGTTCGTTCCTAATTGGAGTGGTTGGTGTATTCCACACTTCTAGCGATTGGATTTCACTCAAGACTCACCAAATGACTCCTCCCACCATATTATGATGTTGCCCAAGTTTGGGGCTCGATCCGAAATCAATAGGTTTGGGAAATTGGACAATTCAAGTTCAACGGCAGTTCGTTCCTAATTGGAGTGGTTGGTGTATTCCATACCTCTAGCGATTGGATTTCACTAAAAACTCACCAAATGACTCCTCCCACCATATTATGATGTTGCCCAAGTTTTGGGCTCGATCCGAAATCAATAGGTGTGAGAAATTGGAGAATTCAAGTTTAAGGGCAGTTCGTTCCTAATTGGAGTGGTTGGTGTATTCCATACATCTAGCGATTGGATTTCACGCAAAACTAACCAAATGACTACTCCCACCATATTATGATGTTGCCCAAGTTTTCGGCTCGATCCAAAATCAATAGGTGTGAGAAATTGGACAATTCAAGTTTAACGGCAGTTCGTTCCTAATTGGAGTGGTTGGTGTATTCCATACTTCTAGCTATTGGATTTCACTCAAAACTCACCAAATGACTCCTCCCACCATATTATGATGTTGCACAAGTTTTGGGCTCGATCCGAAATCAATAGGTGTTCCAAATTGGACAATTCAAGTTCAACGGCAGTTCGTTCCTAATTGGAGTGGTTGGTGTATTCCATAATTCTAGCGATTGGATTTCACTCAAAACTCACCAAATGACTCCTCCCTCCATATTTTGATGTTGCCCAAGTTTTGGGCTGGATTCGAAATCAATAGGTGTTCCAAATTAGACAATTCGATTGCAACGGCAGTTCGTTTCTAATTGGAGTGGTTGGTGTATTCCATACTTCTAGCGATTGGATTTCACTCAAAACTCACCAAATGACTCCTCCCACCATATTATCATGTGGCCCAAGTTTGGGGCTCGATCCGAAATCAATAGGTGTGAGAAATTGGACAATCCAAGTTCAACGGCAGTTCGTTCCTAATTCGAGTGGTTGGTGTCTTCCATACTTCTAGCGATTGGATTTCACTCAAAACTCACCAAATGACTCCTCCCACCATATTATGATGTTGCCCAAGTTTTGGGCTCGATCCAAAATCAATAGGTGTGAGAAATTGGACAATTCAAGTTTAACGGCAGTTCGTTCCTAATTGGAGTGGTTGGTGTATTCCATACTTCTAGCTATTGGATTTCACTCAAAACTCACCAAATGACTCCTCCCACCATATTATGATGTTGCACAAGTTTTGGGCTCGATCCGAAATCAATAGGTGTTCCAAATTGGACAATTCAAGTTCAACGGCAGTTCGTTCCTAATTGCAGTGGTTGGTGTATTCCATACTTCTAGCGATTGGATTTCACTCAAAACTCACCAAATGACTCCTCCCACCATATTATGATGTTGCCCAAGTTTTGGGCTCGATCCGAAATCAATAGGTGTGAGAAATTGGAGAATTCAAGTTTAACGGCAGTTCGTTCCTAATTGGAGTGGTTGGTGTATTCCATACTTCTAGCGATTGGATTTCACTCAAAACTCACCAAATGACTCCTCCCACCATATTATGATGTTGCCCAAGTTTTGGGCTCGATCCGAAATCAATAGGTATGAGAAATTGGACAATTCAAGTTCAACGGCAGTTCGTTCCTAATTGGAGTGGTTGGTGTATTCCATACTTCTAGCGATTGGATTTCACTCAAAACTCACCACATGACTCCTCCCACCATATTATGATGTTGCCCAAGTTTTGGGCTCGATCCGAAATCAATAGGTGTTCCAAATTGGACAATTCACGTTCAACGGCAGTTCGTTCCTTATTGGATTGGTTGATGTATTCCGTACTTCTAGCGATTTGATTTCACTCAAAACTCACCAAATGACGCCTCCCACCATATTAAGATGTTGCCCAAGTTTTGGGCTCGATCCGAAATCAATAGGTGTTCCTAATTGGACAATTCAAGTTCAACGGCAGTTCGTTTTTAATTGGGGTGGTTGGTGTATTCCATACTTCTAGCAATTGGATTTCACTCAGAACTCACCAAATGACTCCTCCCACCATATTATGATGTTGCCCAAGTTTGGGGCTCGATCCGAAATCAATAGGTGTGAGAAATTGGACAACTCAAGTTCAACGGCAGTTCGTTCCAAATTGGAGTGGTTGGTGTATTCCATACTTCTCGCGATTGGATTTCACTCAAAACACACCAAATGACTCCTCCCACCATATAATGATGTTGCCCAAGTTTTGGGCTCGATCCGAAATCAATAGGTGTGAGAAATTGGACAATTCGAGTTCAACGGCAGATCTTTCCTAATTGGAGTGGTTGGTGTATTCCATACTTCTAGTGATTGGATTTCACTAAAAACTCACCAAATGACTCCTCCCACCATATTATGATGTTGCCCAAGTTTGGGGTCGACCCGAAATCAATAGGTGTGAGAAATTGGTCAATTCAAGTTCAACGGCAGCTCGTTCCTAATTGGAGTGGTTGGTGTATTCCATACTTCTAACGATTGGATTTCACTCAAAACTCACCAAATGACTCCCCCCACCATATTATGATGTTGCCCAAGTTTTGGGCTCGATCCGAAATCAATAGGTGTTCCAAATTGGACAATTCGAGTGCAACGGCAGTTCGTTCCTAATTGGAGTGGTTGGTGTATTCCATACTTCTAGCGATTGGATTTCACTCAAAACTCACCAAATGACTCTTGCCACCAGTTTATGATGTTGCCCAAGTTTGGGGCTCGATCCGAAATCAATAGGTGTGGGAAATTGGACAATTCAAGTTCAACGGCAGTTCGTTCCTAATTGGAGTGGTTGGTGTATTCCATACTTCTAGCGATTGGATTTCACTCAAAACTCACCAAATGACTCCTCCCACCATATTATGATGTTGCCCAAGTTTTGGGCTCGATCCGAAATCAATATGAGTTTCAAATTGGACAATTCAAGTTCAACGGCAGCTTGTTCCTAACTGGAGTGGTTGGTGTATTCCATACTTCTAGCGATTGGATTTCACTCAAAACTCACCAAATGACTCCTCCCACCATATTATGATGTTGCCCAAGTTTTGGGATCGATCCGAAATCAATAGGTGTTCCAAATTAGACAATTCAAGTTCAACGGCAGCTCGTTCGTAATTGGAGTGGTTGGTGTATTCCATAATTCTAGCGATTGGATTTCACTCAAAACTCACCAAATGACTCCTCCCTCCATATTTTGATGTTGCCCAAGTTTTGGGCTGGATTCGAAATCAATAGGTGTTCCAAATTAGACAATTCGAGTGCAACGGCAGTTCGTTCCTAATTGGAGTGGTTGGTGTATTCCATACTTCTAGCGATTGGATTTCACTAAAAACTCACCAAATGACTCCTCCCACCATATTATGATGTTGCCCAAGTTTTGGGCTCGATCCGAAATCAATAGGTGTTCCAAATTGGACAATTCACGTTCAACGGCAGTTCGTTCCTTATTGGATTGGTTGATGTATTCCGTACTTCTAGCGATTGGATTTCACTCAAAACTCACCAAATGACGCCTCCCACCATATTAAGATGTTGCCCAAGTTTTGGGCTCGATCCGAAATCAATAGGTGTTCCTAATTGGACAATTCAAGTTCAACGGCAGTTCGTTTTTAATTGGGGTGGTTGGTGTATTCCATACTTCTAGCAATTGGATTTCACTCAGAACTCACCAAATGACTCCTCCCACCATATTATGATGTTGCCCAAGTTTGGGGCTCGATCCGAAATCAATAGGTGTGAGAAATTGGACAACTCAAGTTCAACGGCAGTTCGTTCCAAATTGGAGTGGTTGGTGTATTCCATACTTCCAGCGATTGGATTTCACTCAAAACACACCAAATGACTCCTCCCACCATATAATGATGTTGCCCAAGTTTTGGGCTCGATCCGAAATCAATAGGTGTGAGAAATTGGACAATTCGAGTTCAACGGCAGATCTTTCCTAATTGGAGTGGTTGGTGTATTCCATACTTCTAGTGATTGGATTTCACTAAAAACTCACCAAATGACTCCTCCCACCATATTATGATGTTGCCCAAGTTTGGGGTCGACCCGAAATCAATAGGTGTGAGAAATTGGTCAATTCAAGTTCAACGGCAGCTCGTTCCTAATTGGAGTGGTTGGTGTATTCCATAATTCTAGCGATTGGATTTCACTCAAAACTCACCAAATGACTCCTCCCTCCATATTTTGATGTTGCCCAAGTTTTGGGCTGGATTCGAAATCAATAGGTGTTCCAAATTAGACAATTCGAGTGCAACGGCAGTTCGTTCCTAATTGGAGTGGTTGGTGTATTCCATACTTCTAGCGATTGGATTTCACTAAAAACTCACCAAATGACTCTTGCCACCAGTTTATGATGTTGCCCAAGTTTGGGGATCGATCCGAAATCAATAGGTGTGAGAAATTGGACAATTCAAGTTCAACGGCAGTTTGTTCCTAATTGGAGTGGTTGGTGTATTCCATACTTCTAAAGATTGGATTTCACTCAAAACTCACCAAATGACTCCTACCACCATATTATGATGTTGCCCAAGTTTTGGGCTCGATCCGGAATCAATAGGTGTGAGAAATTGGACAATTCAAGTTCAACGGCAGTTTGTTCCTAATTGGAGTGGTTGGTGTATTCCATACTTCTACCGATTGGATTTCACTCAAAACTCACCAAATGACTCCTCCCACCATATTATGATGTTGCCCAAGTTTTGGGCTCGATCCGAAATCAATAGATGTTCCAAATTGGACAATTCAAGTTCAACGGCAGTTCGTTCCTAATTGGAGTCGTTGTTGTATTCCACACTTCTAGCGATTGGATTTCACTCAGAACTAAACGGAAGTTCGTTCCTAATTGGAGTGGTTGGTGTATTCCACACTTCTAGCGATTGGATTTCACTCAAGACTCACCAAATGACTCCTCCCACCATATTATGATATTGCCCAAGTTTGGGGCTCGATCCGAAATCAATAGGTTTGGGAAATTGGACAATTCAAGTTCAACGGCAGTTCGTTCCTAATTGGAGTGGTTGGTGTATTCCATACCTCTAGCGATTGGATTTCACTCAAAACTCACCAAATGACTCCTCCCACCATATTATGATGTTGCCCAAGTTTTGGGGTCGATCCGAAATCAATAGGTGTTCCAAATTGGACAATTCAAGTTCAACGGCAGTTTGTTCCTAATTGGAGTGGTTGGTGTATTCCATACTTCTAAAGATTGGATTTCACTCAAAACTCACCAAATGACTCCTCCCACCATATTATGATGTTGCCCAAGTTTTGGGCTCGATCCGGAATCAATAGGTGTGAGAAATTGGACAATTCAAGTTCAACGGCAGTTTGTTCCTAATTGGAGTGGTTGGTGTATTCCATACTTCTAGCGATTGGATTTCACTCAAAACTCACCAAATGACTCCTCCCACCATATTATGATGTTGCCCAAGTTTGGGGCTTGATCAGAAATCAATGGGTTTGAGAAATTGGACAATTCAAGTTCAACGACAGTTCGTTCCAAATTGGAGTGGTTGGTGTATTTCATACTTCTAGCGATTGGATTTCTCTCAAAACTCACCAAATGACTCCTCCCACCATATTATGATGTTGCCCAAGTTTTGGGCTCGATCCGAAATCAATAGATGTTCCAAATTGGACAATTCAAGTTCAACGACAGTTCGTTCCTAATTGGAGTCGTTGGTGTATTCCATACTTCTAGCGATTGGATTTCACTCGAAACTCACCAAATGACTCCTCCACCATATTATGATGTTGCCCAAGTTTTGGGCTCGATCCGAAATCGATAGGTGTGAGAAATTGGACAATTCAAGTTCGACAGCAGTTCGTTCCTACTTGGAGTGGTTGGTGTATTCCACACTTCTAGCGATTGCATTTCACTCAAAACTCACCAAATGACTCCTCCCACCATATTATGATGTTGCCCAAGTTTTGGGCTCGATCCGAAATCAATAGGTGTGAGAAATTGGACAATTCAAGTTCACCGGCAGTTCGTTCCTAATTGGACAATTCATGTTCAACGGCAGTTCGTTCCTAATTGGAGTGGTTGGTGTATTCCATAGTTCTAGTGATTGGATTTCACTCAAAATTCACCAAAGGACTCCTCCCACCATATTATGATGTTGCCCAAGTTTTGTGCTCGATCCGTAATCAATAGGTGTGAGAAATTGGACAATTCAAGTTCAACGGCAGTTTGTTCCTAATTGGAGTGGTTGGTGTATTCCATACTTCTAGAGATTCGATTTCACTCAAAACTCACCAAATGACTCCTCCCACCATATTATGATGTTGCCCAAGTTTGGGTCTCGATCCGAAATCAATAGGTTTGAGCAATTGGACAATTCAAGTTCAACGGCAGTTCGTTCCTAATTGGAGTGGTTGGTGTATTCCATACCTCTAGCGAATGGATTTCACTCAAAACTCACCAAATGACTCCTCCCACCATATTATGATGTTGCCCAAGTTTTGGGCTCGATCTGAAATCAATAGGTGTTCCAAATTGGACAATTCTAGTTCAACGGCAGTTCGTTCCTAATTGGAGTGGTTGGTGTATTCCCTACTTCTAGCGATTGGATTTCACTCAAAACTCACCAAATGACTCCTCCCACCATATTATGATGTTGCCCAAGTTTGGGGCTCGGTCCGAAATCAATAGGTGTTCCAAATTGGACAATTCAAGTTCAACGGCAGTTCGTTCCTAATTGGAGTGGTTGGTGTATTCCCTACTTCTAGCGATTGGATTTCACTCAAAACTCACCAAATGACTCTTCCCACCATATTATGATGTTGCCCAAGTTTGGGGCTCGGTCCGAAATCAATAGGTTTGAAAAATTGGACAATTCAAGTTCAACGGCAGTTCGTTCCTAATTGGAGTGGTTGGTGTATTCCGTACTTCTAGCGATTGGATTTCACTCAAAACTCACCAAATGACTCCTCCCACCATATTATGATGTTGCCCAAGTTTAGGGTTCGATCCGAAATCAATAGGTGTGAGAAATTGGACAATTCAAGTTCAACAGCAGTTCGTTCCTAATTGGAGTGGTTGGTGTATTCCATACTTCTAAAGATTGGATTTCACTCAAAACTCACCAAATGACTCCTCCCACCATATTATGATGTTGCCCAAGTTTTGGGCTCGATCCGGAATCAATAGGTGTGAGAAATTCGACAATTCAAGTTCAACGGCAGTTTGTTCCTAATTGGAGTGGTTGGTGTATTCCATACTTCTAGCGATTGGATTTCACTCAAAACTCACCAAATGACTCCTCCCACCATATTATGATGTTGCCCAAGTTTGGGGCTCGATCCGAAATCAATCGGTTTGAGAAATTGGACAATTCAAGTTCAACGGCAGTTTGTTCCGAATTGGAGTGGTTGGTGTATTCCATACTTCTAGCGATTGGATTTCACTCAAAACTCACCAAATGACTCCTCCCACCATATTATGATGTTGCCCAGGTTTAGGGTTCGATCCGAAATCAATAGGTGTGAGAAATTGGACAATTCAAGTTCAACAGGAGTTCGTTCCTAATTGGAGTGGTTGGTATATTCCACACTTCTAGCGATTGCATTTCACTCAAAACTCACCAAAGGCCTCCTCCCACCATATTATGATGTTGCCCATGTTTTGGGCTTGATCCGAAATCAATAGGTGTTCGAAATTGGACAATTCAAGTTCAACGGCAGTTCGATCCTAATTGGAGGGGTTGGTGTATTCCTTACTTCTAGCGATTGGATTTCACTCAAAACTCACCAAATGACTCCTCCCACCATATTATGATGTTGCCCAAGTTTTGGGGTCGATCCGAAATCAATAGGTGTTCCAAATTGGACAATTCAAGTTCACCGGCAGTTCGTTCCTAATTGGAGTGGTTGGTGTATTTCATACTTCTAGCGATTGGATTTCACTCAAAACTCACCAAATGACTCCTCCCACCATATTATGTTGTTGCCCAAGTTTTGGGCTTGATCCGAAATCAATAGGTGTTCCAAATTGGACAATTCATGTTCAACGGCAGTTCGTTCCTAATTGGAGTGATTGGTGTATTCCATACTTCTAGTGATTGGGTTTCATTCAAAATTCACCAAAGGACTCCTCCCACCATATTATGATGTTGCCCAAGTTTTGGGCTCGATCCGAAATCTATAGGTGTGTGAAATTAGACAATTCAAGTTCAACGGAAGTTCGTTCCTAATTGGAGTGGTTGGTGTATTCCATACTTCTAGCGATTGGATTTCACTCAAAACTCACCAAATGACTCCTCCCACCATATTATGATGTTGCCCAAGTTTTGGGCTTGATCCGAAATCAATAGGTGTTCCAAATTGGACAATTCATGTTCAACGGCATTTCGTTCCTAATTGGAGTAGTTGGTGTATTCCGTACTTCTAGCGATGGGATTTCACTCAAAACTAACCAAATGACTCCTCCCACCATATTATGATGTTGCCCAAGTTTTGGGCTCGATCCGAATTCAATAGGTGTGAGAAATTGGACAATTCAAGTTCAACGGCAGTTCGTTCCTAATTGGAGTGGTTGGTGTATTCCATACTTCTAGTGATTGGATTTCACTCCAAACTCACCAAATGACTCCTCCCACCATATTATGATGTTGCCCAAGTTTTGGGTTCGAGCCGAAATCAATAGGTGTTCCAAATTGGATAATTCAAGTTCAACGGCATTTCGTTCCTAATTGGAGTGGTTGGTGTATTCCATACTTCTAGCGATGGGATTTCACTCAAAACTAACCAAATGACTCCTCCCACCATATTATGATGTTGCCCAAGTTTTGGGCTCGATCCGAAATCAATAGGTGTGAGAAATTGGACAATTCAAGTTCAACGGCAGATCGTTCCTAATTGGAGTGGTTGGTGTATTCCATACTTCTAGCTATTGGATTTCACTCAAAACTAACCAAATGACTCCTCCCACCATATTATGATTTTGCCCAAGTTTTGGGCTCAATCCGAAATCAGTAGGTGTGAGAAATTGGACAATTCAAGTTCAACGGCAGTTCGTTCCTAATTGGAGTGGTTGTTGTATTCCATACGTCTAGCGATTGGATTTCACCCAAAACTCACCAAATGACTCCTCCCACCATATTATGATGTTGCCCAAGTTTTGGGCTCGAACCGAAATCAATAGGTGTGAGAAATTGGACAATTCAAGTTCAACGGCAGTTCGTTCCTAATTGGAGTGGTTGGTGCATTCCATACTTCTAGCGATTGGATTTCCACTACAACAAAAAAGCTTTTTGATGACATGGTTTTAATGACGTGTCAGGAATACACGTCATTAATTGTAATTATCTATGACGTGCTTTTAAAATGCGTCATTGAAGCTGGTTTGTGATATCCTTTCAATGACATCCGGATATGCACGCCATTGAATATGCATTCAATGACGCGTTTTACGCGTCATAGATTTTTTTGACTTTACATGACGTTGGATCTGCGTCATGAAACGTTTGTTAAATCAATGACGCATATTGCGCGTCATAAATGTCTATGACGTTTGGGTTGCGTCATGGAATCAAGTATCCATGGCTGGCTAGCTGCATCATGGAAGTGTTTTTCAATGACGTTTCCTATGCGTCATAGATCTATGAAAATTTCCCACCTTTTTTTTTTCGTTCCACGCAATTATTTTTTACCTCTTTAATTTTGGCCGCTATTTTTTCACATATTATAAAAATATTTTTAATAACCTTAAGATGACGCGTCTTGAGCGCCATAAAAGCTTTAACGATTTGACGACGCAGTATATGCGTCATGGAATTGGTTTTGAGGACGCAGTATACGCATCATAGAATGTAATTTTACGACGTAGATTCTGCGTCATGAAATTTGGTTTTGAGGCCCCAATTTTTTTTCACGTTGCGCTCTTTTTTTGGGTGAAATTTTAGTTTGCCCGCTATTCCCTTCCAGAAGGCGCGCTCTCTCTCTCTGTCTTTCTAAAATATTCTCCTCATTCTCATACCTAAGGATCTCTCTCTCTCTGTCCCCAACTCCAAATCTTCTCTTCATTCTCTCTCATCTCTCCCTTCCCTTTCTTTTCTTTTTCTGTTCACTCTTCACTCATTCTCCAGCACCCCCTGATCTTCTCCTCATCTTTTCTTCTCGTGTATCTCCAACGGTGGCTTATTTTGCTGGGGATGTGTGATATTGAGTTTTGAAGGTGGAGATTCTAATTGAAGTTGTGGTAATTCAATGCTCAAGGTACGAATTTTTTCTTCTTCTTCTCTTCTTTGCATTTTTCTCATTTATATTTTAGTTTGCCCCTAATTCTTTTTTATATTATCATTTTTGTAATGAATTTTCGGGACATTTGAGCTGTTGAAGAGGTGTCTTTTCGAGCCTTTAATTTCTTCTGGGGACATTTGAGAGAGCTTCATAAAGCCATTGTCAGCTTGGGCAATTCGTTGAGAGAGCTAAGGAATTTTGAATTTCTTCTTGAACCCTTTGTAAGTTTGTTTTCTCATATTTTAATTTCTTGTTTTTGGATGTTGTTGTCTTGTTGGGTTGATTATTTAAATTGTGTAGTTGATTGATTGCTCCACAGAACCCACGAAACTAAATGGAAGAAGAGTATGAATTGGATTTATTAAGTTTGGGTGTATTGATCAACTTTCAGTTTCGGGTTTTGGTTTTTCAAACTTCGATTCTTGTTGGTAATTGAGTAGCAGTCATAACTGAAATATATACTTGTTTTTAAGATTGTTCAAAAGTGTTTTGGGGTTTTGTTTTGTTAAAAAAACAAATAGGTGCAGAAGTTGTTCAGTTTCAGATTTTTAGAAAGTGTGATTGTTTTACCCACATTGACTGTTAGTTTTGCACAGGTTGTGGGTTAGTTTTGAGATATAAGTACTTGGTTTTAAACTATACATATCCAGGATTAAAAGCCCTCTGATATCATGTAATTTGGCTGAAGTTTGATACCTAAAGTTTGGTAATTAAAGTATGACTACAAAATCTGTCAAAAACAGGGGCTGCAGTTTCAGTTTTGAAACACTTACCTTTGTTATATGAAAATAGACATCTCAATGAACATTTGAAAACTTGTTTCATGTAAATCAGAGTTAAATTGAATTTATGGTAACTTTTCCAAGTTAGTGTTATGCTGCAGAAAAACAGAAAAGTCTGTAACTTAGTCTGTTTTGAATTCAGTTTTTGACATGATTCCTGAACTTCGAATTGAATGAATTTTTGATATGATGAGGTTCTATATGTCTTGTTATGATCTGGAAAGTTTTACATTCTTTTGAATTAAACTGAATGTTTAGTTAGCAACACCACTGCAAATGTTAGGGGCATGGCCACAGAGCTTAGGATTTCCTCTGTCAAGATTGTAACCCCAATTAACCTTCTATGCAATTGATCGTCTTTGAGAGGTGATAGGTTCCAGCCCAAAAGAATTGAACAAAACTAACTGGTTTTTGGGTTTTGGATATAATGCCATATATGATATTAGTTTCTCTTACCATCCCTCCCCGTACTTGCACCTATTTCTTATCTTTCTTTTTTTCTGGTTTTTTGGTAAGTTAACTTCATTCAGGAATTTTTGGTCCTTAAAATTTGTTTTGTTGGATTCTATTGTTCCTCTTGTTTTATATGGCATTTGGTTTAGCAAGACATTTCTATCAAATGAAATTTCCACAAATGAAATTTCCAATTTTGACCAAGAATTTACAGACCTGTATCATTTTCATTCATGCTTGCTTGTAATTTCTAGACCTTCATTCTCATTTTCTAATCTTCTGTTTTAATGCAGGTGTGGTTGTAATTATTTTAGTACCTTTTACACTCTCTTTTGGACATGAAGCATCACATCCTCTCATACGATCATGGAGCATACTTTGTTTTGGACAGTCTAAGTATCAAATCTTCTCAAACTTCATAGGATTGACTTTGTGGGATTAGTTCAAGACAATATTAATGTACTAGCATCATTTTGAGTAATAGAAATATAATTTAGAGTACTTTGCCTTTGTGTCTTCATTTTTGCTTCTATATATTAATTTATTTTTTAATAATTATAATGATGGGATATATATAAATATTAGAATTTTAATTTTTTTTTTATAAATAAAGAATTTCAATGACGTCTGAACTGTGTCATGAAAAATATTTCAATGACGTCTCATCAGCGTCGTTAAGTTCCATGACGCCTAGTCCGCGTCATGTAAAGTCCTAAAAGAAGGCGTCAAATAGAACGTCATATTCATAATGACGCTTAATTGACGTCATCAAAACTTCATACATGACATCGAGGACGCGTCATAGAAAGAGTAGGACGACACACGATCCGCGTCATTGAAACCCCATTCCATAACGCGGAACAGACGTCGTGTTTTGAAAAAAGTTTCCATGACCCCCCCTTTCGACGACGCAGGTTACGACGCCTGATCCGCGTCATTAAATGACTTCCATGACGCAAATCAGACGTCATAGAAGGGTTTTTGTGTTGTAGTGTTCACTCAAAACTCCCCAAATGACTCCTCCCACCATATTATAATGTTGCCCAAGTTTTGGGCTCGATCCGAAATCAATAGGTGTTCCAAATTGGACAATTCAAGTTCAACGGCAGTTCGTTCCTAATTGGAGTGGTATTCCATACTTCTAGCGATTGGATTTCACTCAAAACTCACCAAATGACTCCTCCCACCATATTATGATGTCGCCCAAGTTTGGGGCTCGATCCGAAATCAATAGGTGTTCCAAATTGGACAATTCAAGTTCAACGGCAGTTCGTTCCTAATTGAAGTGGTATTCCATACTTCTAGCGATTGGATTTCACTCAAAACTCACCAAATGACTCCTCCCACCATATTATGATGTTGCCCAAGTTTGGGGCTCGAACCGAAATCAATAGGTGTGAGAAATTGGACAATTCAAGTTCAACGGCAGTTCGTTCCTAATTGGAGTCGTTGGTGTCTTCCATACTTCTAGCGATTGGATTTCACTCAAAATTCACCAAATGACTCCTCCCACCATATTCTGCTGTTGCCCAAGTTTTGGGCTCGATCCGAAATCAATAGGTGTGAGAAATTGGACAATTCGTGTTCAAAGGCAGTTCCTTCCTAATTGGAGTGGTTGCTGTATTCCATACTTCTAGCGATTGGATTTCACTCAAAACTCACCAAATGACTCCTCCCACCATATTATGATGTTGCCCAAGTTTTGGGCTCGATCCAAAATCAATAGGTGTGAGAAATTGGTCAATTCAATTTCAACGACAGTTCGTTCCAAATCGGAGTAGTTGTTGTATTCCATACTTCTAGCGATTGGATTTCACTCAAAACTCACTAGATGACTCCTCCCACCATATTATGATTTTTCCCAACTTTTTGGCTCGATCCGAAATCAATAGGTGTGAGAAATTGGACAATTCAAGTTCAACGGCAGTTCGTTCCTAATTGGAGTGGTTGGTGTATTCCATACTTCTAGCGATTGGATTTCACTCAAAATTAACCAAATGACTCCTCCCACCATATTATGATGTTGCCCAAGTTTTGGGCTCGATCCGAAATCAATAGGTGTGAGAAATTGGACAATTCAAGTTCAACGGCAGTTCGTTCCAAATTGGAGTGGTTGGTGTATTCCACACTTCTAGCGATTGGATTTCACCCAAAACTCACCAAATGACTCCTCCCACCATATTATGATGTTGCCCAAGCTTTGGGCTAGATCCGAAATCAATAGGTGTTCCAAATTGGACAATTCAAGTTCAACGGCAGTTCGTTCCTAATTGGAGTGCTTGGTGTATTCCGTACTTCTAGCAATTGGATTTCACTCAAAACTCACCAAATGACTCCTCCCACCATATTATGATATTGCCCAAGTTTTGGGCTCGATCCGAAATCAATAGGTGTTCCAAATTGGACAATTCAAGTTCAACGGCAGTTCGTTCCTAATTGGAGTCGTTGGTGTATTCCATACTTCTAGCGATTGGATTTCACCCAAAACTCACCAAATGACTCCTCCCACCATATTATGATGTTGCCCAAGTTTTTGGCTAGATCCGAAATCAATAGGTGTTCCAAATTGGACAATTCAAGTTCAACGGCAGTTCGTTCCTAATTGGAGTGGTTGGTGTATTCCGTACTTCTAGCAATTGGATTTCACTCAAAACTCACCAAATGACTCCTCCCACCATATTATGATATTGCCCAAGTTTTGGGCTCGATCCGAAATCAATAGGTGTTCCAAATTGGACAATTCAAGTTCAACGGCAGTTCGTTCCTAATTGGAGTCGTTGGTGTATTCCATACTTCTAGCGATTGGATTTCACTCAAAATTCACCAAATGACTCCTCCCACCATATTATGCTGTTGCCCAAGTTTTGGGCTCGATCCGAAATCAATAGGTGTGAGAAATTGGACAATTCGTGTTCAAAGGCAGTTCCTTCCTAATTGGAGTGGTTGCTGTATTCCATACTTCTAGCGATTCAATTTCACTCAAAACTCACCAAATGACTCCTCCCACCATATTATGAAGTTGCCATAGTTTTGGGCTCAACCCGAAATCAATAGGTGTGAGAAATTGGACAATTCAAGTTCAACGGCAGTTCGTTCCTAATTGGAGTGGTTGGTGTATTCCATACTTCTAGCGATTGGATTTCACTCAAAATTCACCAAAAGACTCCTCCCACCATATTATGATGTTGCCCAAGTTTTGGGCTCGATCTGAAATCAATAGGTGTGAGAAATTGGACAATTCAAGTTCAACGGCAGTTCGTTCCAAATTGGAGTGGTTGGTGTATTCCACACTTCTAGCGATTGGAATTCACCCAAAACTCACCAAATCACTCCTCCCACAATATTATGATGTTGCCCAAGTTTGCGGCTCGATCCGAAATCAATTGGTGTGAGAAATTGGACAATTCAAGTTCAACGACAGTTCGTTCCTAATTGGAGTGCTTGGTGTATTCCATACTTCTAGAGATTGGATTTCACTCAAAACTCACCAAATGACTCCTCCCACCATATTATGATGTTTCCCAAGTTTGGGGCTCGATCCGAAATCAATAGGTGTGAGAAATTGGACACTTCAAGTTCAACGGCAGTTCATTCCTAATTGGAGTGGTTGGTGTATTCCATACTTCGAGCGATTGGATTTCACTCAAAACTAACCAAATGACTCCTCCCACTGTATTATGATGTTGCCCAAGTTTTGGGCTCAATCCGAAATCAATAGTTGTGAGAAATTGGACAATTCAAGTTCAACGGTAGTTCGTTCCTAATTGGAGTGGTTGGTGTATTCCACACTTCTAGCGATTGGATTTCACCCAAAACTCACCAAATGACTCCTCCCACCATATTATGATGTTGCCCAAGTTTTGGGCTAGATCCGAAATCAATAGGTGTTCCAAATTGGACAATTCAAGTTCAACGGCAGTTCGGTCCTAATTGGAGTGGTTGGTGTATTCCGTACTTCTAGCAATTGGATTTCACTCAAAACTCACCAAATGACTCCTCCCACCATATTATGATATTGCCCAAGTTTTGGGCTCGATCCGAAATCAATAGGTGTTCCAAATTGTACAATTCAAGTTCATCGGCAGTTCGTTCCTAATTGGAGTCGTTGGTGTATTCCATACTTCTAGCGATTGGATTTCACTCAAAATTCACCAAATGACTCCTCCCACCATATTATGATGTTGCCCAAGTTTTGGGCTCCATCCGAAATCAATAGGTGTGAGAAATTGGACAATTCAAGTTCAACGGCAGTTCATTCCTAATTGGAGTGGTTGGTGTATTCCACACTTCTAGCAATTGGATTTCACCCAAAACTCACCAAATGACTCCTCCCACCATATTATGATGTTGCCCAAGTTTGCGGCTCGATCCGAAATCAATAGGTGTGAGAAATTGGACAATTCAAGTTCAACGACAGTTCGTTCCTAATTGGAGTGGTTGGTGTATTCCATACTTCTAGCGATTGGATTTCACTCAAAACTCACCAAATGACTCCTCCCACCATATTATTGTTGAGAATTAATGACTAACTCACTGCCCTTTTAAGATCTTGTTGTTGATGGACTTTGGACAAAGAACTCAATGATGGATGAGTCTTACACACACACACAGAAATTAACCAAGCACAAATGACACAAGTGTTTATAGAGGTTCAGCAAATTGCCTACATCCTCTTTGGTGATCACCTTGAGAAATTTCACTAATGAAGATAGGTTACAACTTTGGTTTACAAAGGAAACCCCCTTAGAACACTACCCTCACAATCTGTTTCTCTCACACCCTTGCTCAACACCTTGATACACTTAGAGAACTCTCTTGCTCTCCCCTTATTTTTTCTGAACACACAACTAAAACTTCAGCTCTAACTCAACTTGGAATACCAGCTTCTTCCACTTACAATTATTCAACTTGTTTTCTCCTCTTGTGTTATCTTACTTCACCCCATTTCCTACACAAGCCAATAGACAAGAGATAAGATATCAGCTTGTCCTCCACGTTCTTCCCTTTAGTCACCACTTAGACTAAATGTCAGATCAAGTAGGTAAATAGAATCCAACTCAGCCACCTCCCACTTACACCAGAAAATGGAGAGTGATATCTTTGAAATAAGATAACCAATTAGCCATGAGTGCTCTCCCAACTATCCAGCAGGTAGTCAACGTTCATTTAACTCAGAAGTGACCCACTAAGCCTCTGAAATCTTGTGGAAAGCGATAGCCATTGAAAACACTGTTGAAAACGCGTAAGAAATCGTCACAGCACGACTGGGACGACCGGTCGCCAGTTCCTGGCGACCGGTCGCTTTTGGTTTTTCCTCCAGACCTTGAATCTGCTTCTAAACGACCGGTCGCAAATGCTAAGCGACCGGTCGCTAGCTTCCTGCGACCGGTCGCAAAGAACTGGCGACCGGTCGCTCGTTGATGTTGCTCCAGACTTCGAATCTGCTTCAAAACGACCGGTCGCAAATGCCTAGCGACCGGTCGCTTTTAGGCAGATTCAAAATCTTCCTTTCAGCGCCAAAACCAACCTTGTATCCTTAGTTGAGCCATTTTCCCAACAATTATTATGTTGCTCAAGTTTAGGGCTCGATCCGAAATCAATAGGTGTGAGAAATTGGACAATTCAAGTTCAACGGCAGTTCGTTCCTAATTGGAGTGGTTGGTGTATTCCATACTTCTAGCGATTGGATTTCACTCAAAACTAACCAAATGACTCCTCCCACCATATTATGATGTTGCCCAAGTTTTGGGCTCGATCTGAAATCAATAGGTGTGAGAAATTGGACAATTCAAATTCAACGGCAGTTCGTTCCTAATTGGAGTGGTTGGTGTATTCCACACTTCTAGCGATTGGATTTCCCCCAAAACTCACCAAATGACTCCTCCCACCATATTATGATGTTGCCCAAGTTTGCGGCTCGATCCGAAATCAATAGGTGTGAGAAATTGGACAATTCAAGTTCAACGACAGTTCGTTCCTAATTGGAGTGGTTGGTGTATTCCATACTTCTTGCAATTGGATTTCACTCAAAACTCACCAAATGACTCCTCCCACCATATTATGATGTTGCCCATGTTTTGGGCTCGATCCGAAATAAATAGGTGTTCCAAATTGGACAATTCAAGTTCAACGGCAGTTCGTTCCTAATTGGAGTCGTTGGTGTATTCCATACTTCTAGCGATTGGATTTCACTCAAAATTCACCAAATGACTCCTCCCACCATATTATGATGTTGCCCAAGTTTTGGGCTCGATCCGAAATCAATAGGTGTGAGAAATTGGGCAATTCAAGTTCAACGGCAGTTCGTTCCTAATTGGAGTGGTTGGTGTATTCCACACTTCTAGCGATTGGATTTCACCCAAAACTCACCAAATGACTCCTCCCACCATATTATGATGTTGCCCAAGTTTGCGGCTCGATCCGAAATCAATAGTTGTGAGAAATTGGACAATTCAAGTTCAACGACAGTTCGTTCCTAATTGGCGTGGTTGGTGTATTGCATACTTCTAGCGATTGGATTTCACTCAAAACTCACCAAATGACTCCTCCCACCATATTATGATGTTGCCCAAGTTTGGGGCTCGATCCGAAATCAATAGGTGTGAGAAATTGGACAATTCAAGTTCAACGGCAGTTCGTTCCTAATTGGAGTGGTTGGTGTATTCCATACTTCTAGCGATTGGATTTCACTCAAAACTAACCAAATGACTCCTCCCACCATATTATGATGTTGCCCAAGTTTTGGGCTCGATCTGAAATCAATAGGTGTGAGAAATTGGACAATTCAAGTTCAACGGCAGTTCGTTCCTAATTGGAGTGGTTGGTGTATTCCATACTTCTAGCAATTGGATTTCACTCAAAACTCACCAAATGACTCCTCCCACCATATTATGATGTTGCCCATGTTTTGGGCTCGATCCGAAATCAATAGGTGTTCCAAATTGGACAATTCAAGTTCAACGGCAGTTCGTTCCTAATTGGAGTCGTTGGTGTATTCCATACTTCTAGCGATTGGATTTCACTCAAAATTCACCAAATGACTCCTCCCACCATATTATGATGTTGCCCAAGTTTTGGGCTCGATCCGAAATCAATAGGTGTGAGAAATTGGACAATTCAAGTTCAAAGGCAGTTCCTTCCTAATTGGAGTGGTTGCTGTTGCGTAGATTTAGCTCCACCAAAATGGATTTAGCTGCATCCTCAACTTGTGATACTCGCAAGTGCACGAACCGTTGGTAGTATAGCATATGTAAGTGCGAGGTCGATTCCACAGGGATTGGTGATTGAATGATCCAATTTAGTTTCCCTACACAAAATAGAAACAAAAAAAAGAACATAAAACAAGGAAGAAAGAAATAAGTAACTCAAGCAAATAAGTTCCCAAGTTCAATTTAGATTAATGGATTGATTCTAGCTAAAGTATGATTAAGCCATGGTGTGTGGTCATAACCTTGTGTTCCTAATTCCCTAATTTGATCATTTGTTGTCTAACCTAAAATTAAGCATTAGGAACCCATTAAGCATAGAAGAACATTTTAAACAACCAAGTATGTATCTAATCCCTGTTGTCGAATGTCCATACATACTCTTCCTATTCATAGTTCAATTCGAATTAAAGCATGGTGTATACTCTTAATTCAAACCAAAATGGTGATCAATCATTCAAACTAGCATATTAACTTATAAGCATAATGAATAAGAACAAAAACCATAATTGAAACTTGGAAACTAATTCAACTTGAAAACTTTAAGAAAAGAATTTACATTACAAAGAAAAATAAACTACAACTAAGAAGCAAAAGGAAAGCTAGAATTGAGAACTAGAAAGCAAAATTAAGAGAATTTGAGGGAGAGAAGGGAAGGGAGCTCTAGAGAAGTGTTTGAGAGCTCCCCCCCTTGGGGTGTGTTTACAAGCTTAGAGAACCTCCCTATTTATAGGCCTAAGGAAGTGAAAAATCTGAATTCAATATGGCTAATGCATACAACACTTGTTTTATAAAATTTGAAATGGTTGATGCACTTGTATTAGAAAATTTGAATTGGTTGATGCACTTGTATTAGAAATTCTTGAATTGGTTGATGCACTTCACCAATAGATCCCACCAGCAGCCCTAGCTCATCTTCATGTCACCATGACCAAGCTTCCAACCAGAAATGATAGCTCATACCTAGCTCACCATGACCAAGCATCCAACCAGCACATGCTGAGGTCAGCATGACCAGCAACTTCAAGGGCTTACAACTTGGGCTTCTCTTAATCAAATTAGGACTTTAAGCACTCGAAATTGAAGTTCAGAATGTCTTCTTTCCAGCCATATATCATTTGGGCCAATCCAAGGTCGGAGGAGGAAGTTAAGGCCAAAACAAATTGCTAACTCATTTTGCGCGCTGATAAAATCCATCCTGAGCATGGCTCTGTGTTTGCTAGGTAACAGACTCCATATTTATCCAATGGGGCTGAAATTTGGATATGTTATAGTACACACCCATTGGAACAATGTTCATGAAGAATGCTGCCTCATCCGAGCTGTGTAGGTTTCTGAAACAAGGCTTGCAATGTGACCTACGGAACTGGACTGGCAGGGGGCTGTAGCCAAAATGAGTTTGTCATTAAGCTCTTCTTTCCTTCATCCAAATTAGGCCTTAACATGCTTGAATTGCATGAATTATGCTCTCTTGCTCCATTGGCCTACAAAACACACAAAGGGAGGCAAATCACTTAGAAATCTAGGAAACTAAGCAAAAGAAGTAAGTAAATAGGGCATGTATATGTATGAAATTATGAGCTTAACAGTTGCTGTATTCCATACTTCTAGCGATTCGATTTCAGTCAAAACTCACCAATGACTCCTCCCACCATATTATGAAGTTGCCATAGTTTTGGGCTCAACCCGAAATCAATAGATGTGAGAAATTGGACAATTCAAGTTCAACGGCAGTTCGTTCCTAATTGGAGTGGTTGGTGTATTCCATACTTCTAGCGATTGGATTTCACTCAAAATTCACCAAATGACTACTCCCACCATATTATGATGTTGCCCAAGTTTTGGGCTCGATCTGAAATCAATAGGTGTGAGAAATTGGACAATTCAAGTTCAACGACAGTTCGTTCCAAATTGGAGTGGATGGTTGTTAAGCTTATAATTTCATACATATACATGCCCAAATTTACTTACTTCTTTTGCTTAGTTTCCTAGATTTCTATGTTATTTGCCTCCCTTTGTGTGTTTTGTAGGCAAATAGAGCAAGAGAGCATAATTCATGCAATTCAAGCATGTTAAGGCCTAATTTGGATGAATGGATGAAGAGCTTAAAAGACAAACTCATTTTGGCTACAGCCCCCTGCCAGTCCAGTTCCGTAGGTCATATTGCAAGCTTTGTTTCAGCAATCTACACAGCTCGGATGAGGCAGAATTCTTCATGAAAGTTGTTCCAATGGGTGTGTACTATAACATATCCAAAATTCAGCCCCATTGGATAAATATGGAGTCTATTACCTAGCAAACACAGAGCCATGCTCAGGATGGATTTTATCAGCGCGCAAAATGAGTTAGCAGTTTGTTTTGGCCTTAACTTCCTCCTCCGACCTTGGATTGGCCCAAATGATATATGGCTGGAAAGAAGACATTCTGAACTTCAAGTTTGAGTGCTTAAAGTCTTAATTTGCTTAAGGGAAGCCCAATTCGTAAGCCCTTGAAGTTGCTGGTCATGCTGACCTCAAGATGAGCTATTGTTTCTGGTTGGAAGCTTGGTCATGGTGAGCTAGGCATGAGCTATTGAGCTGGTTGGAAGCTTGGTCATGGTGACATGAAGATGAGCTAGGGCTTCTGGTGGGATTTATTGGTGAAGTGCATCAACCATTTCAGATTTTATAAAACAAGTGTTGTATGCATTAGCCATATTGAATTCAGATTTTTCACTTCCTTAGGCCTATAAATAGGGAGGTTCTCTAAGCTTGTAAACACACCCCAAGGGGGGGAGCTCTCAAACACTTCTCTAGAGCTCCCTTCCCTTCTCTCCCTCAAATTCTCTAGAGAAGTGTTTGAGAGCTCCCCCCCTTGGGGTAGGGGTGGGCATATAAACTGGAAAACCGGAAAACCGAACCAAACCGGATGAAAAAAAACCGGACAAAACCGAGTTGACTAAAAAGTCAACAAAACCGGACCGGACCGGACCGGACCGGTCCAGTATTTAATATATATTTTTTGGTGGCCCAACCACTAAGCCCAGAATTTTTCTCACTTCCCAAACCCAACTACTAACATCTAACCTTAGCCAAGCCCAACAACAAAAGCCCATCAACCAACACCTAACCCTAAAACCACCTTTTCTTTCCTTCCTCTCTCCTTTATCTTTTCAATCCGCCGCAGCTTCTCTCTTTTATTTTCTCTCTCTCTCTCTCTCTCTCTCTCTCTCTCTCTCTCTCTCTTTTTCTTCTTCTTTCTCTTTCTTCTTCCTCTTTCTAATTCCAATTTTCTCTCTCTCTCATTCTCTCTGACTCGGCGGCGTCACGAAACCAGGTGAGCTAGTTACTCTCTTTCTAATTCTTCATTGCTTATTGTGTTGCCTCGTTCTCTCATTTTTTGTTTTATTTGATTCACGATCGAAGATGTGGGTATGATTGATTTAGGGTTCTATCAAACGCAAACGTTCAGTATTCCTTCGTTTCATTCTCGTTGTTTTTTCTACTGTAAAAATTTCAAGCTCGAAGTAAAACCCTAATTGCTGTTTGGAGATAATGAAAATGAAAATTTCAAGCTCGAAGTAAAACCCCAATTTTCTCTCTCTCTCTCTCTCTCTCTCTCTCTCTCTGTATTTTTTTTTTTGGACTAGGCTTGATGTGTCTGAGAGTGGCTTGGCGGCAGTTGTGCGGCTTAGCAATGGTGACATGAGAACACATAACAATGACATGTATGTAGTTTCCGATTCTCCAAAGTTTATTAATTCATTGGACAACACTTTTGTGCAATCATATCATGGAGGACATACTTTCTCACCTGCAGTCAACTCATATGGCTTCACAGCAGTAGATAACAGAAGAAGCAGTATATCTTTGCACAGGAAATCCAGGGGCTGGGAGAGCTT
The DNA here is from genome assembly GCF_965620075.1 of Prunus avium. NCBI lineage: Eukaryota > Viridiplantae > Streptophyta > Magnoliopsida > Rosales > Rosaceae > Prunus > Prunus avium. The sequence continues at coordinate 29,103,341 of NC_142284.1, forward strand.
AATAGAGAAGGTTTGAAAAAGATGCCTCTTTGTGTTGCCCTTGCCTCCGAGAAAGAACAAGGGGAAGATGGAGCTTTTTTTTTCTTTTTTTTTCAGTGGAAAATGGAGTAGTTTAAATGTTATTTCTATAATTTTTTTAGTAATTTCGTTTGCAATTAAGTGTATTTGTTTTGTTATTGGCATGTAATTTTAAATTTAATGTTTGGGATGATTGGGTGGGAATTGGGCTAATTGTGAATTTGTAGGCCCAAATTTTGTTTAAAAACTTCAGTTGGGCTTAAATCTCTAAAAATTTATAATAAAAAAATCAATTGGGCCCAACGGCCGGTCCAAATTGTAAAATCGGAAACCGAACCGGATATAAACCGGTTCGGGTTGGTGCGGTTCTCTTAGGTGTTTAATTGAAAAACCGGACCGAACCGGATCGGATGAACAGTACCGGTTTCGGTTTCGGGTTTAGGGGAGAACCGGGCCGAACCGGACCGTGCCCACCCTTCCCTTGGGGTGTGTTTACAAGCTTAGAGAACCTCCCTATTTATAGGCCTAAGGAAGTGAAAAATCTGAATTCAATATGGCTAATGCAAGTTCAACGGCAGTTCGTTCCAAATTGGAGTGGATGGTGTATTCCATACTTCTAGCGATTGGATTTCACTCAAAACTCACCTAATGACTCCTCCCGCCATATTATCATGTTGCCCAAGTTTGGGGCTCGATTCGAAATCAATAGGTGTTCCAAATTGGACAATTCAAGTTCAACGACAGTTCGTTCCTAATTGGAGTGGTTGGTGTATGCCACACTTCTAGCAATTGGATTTCACTCAAAACTCACCAAACGACTCCTCCCACCATATTATGATGTTTCCCAAGATTTGGGCTCGATCCGAAATCAATAGGTGTGAGAAATTAGACAATTCAAGTTCAACTGCAGTTCGTTCCTAATTGGAGTGGTTGGTGTATTCCATACTTCTAGCAATTGGATTTCAATCAAAACTCACCAAATGACTCCTCCCGCCATATTATGATGATGCCCAAGTTTGGGGCTCGATCCGAAATCAATAGGTGTGATAAATTGGACAATTCAATTTCAACGGCAATTCGTTCCTAATTGGAGTGGGTGGTGTATTCCATACATCTAGCAATTAGATTTCACTCAAAACTCACCAACTGACTCCTAACACCAGATTATCTTGTTGCCCAAGTTTTGGGCTCGATCCGAAATCAATAGGTGTGAGAAATTAGACAATTCAAGTACAACGGCAGTTCGTTCCTAATTGGAGTGGTTGGTGTATTCCATACTTCTAGCGATTGGATTTCAATCAAAACTCACCAAATGACTCCTCCCGCCATATTATGATGTTGCCCAAGTTTGGGGCTCGATCCGAAATCAATAGGTGTGATAAATTGGACAATTCAAGTTCAACGGCAATTCGTTCCTAATTGGAGTGGTTGGTGTATTCCATACTTCTAGCAATTGGATTTCCCTCAAAACTCACCAAATGACTCCTCCCACCATATTATCATGTTGCCCAAGTTTTGGGCTCGATCCGAAATCAATAGGTGTTAGAAATTGGACATTTCAAGTTCAACAGCAGTTCGTTCCCAATTGGAGTGGTTGGTGTATTCCATACTTCTAGCGATTGGATTTCACTCAAAACTCACCAAATTACTCCTCCCACGATATTATCATGTTGCCCAAGATTTGGGCTCGATCCGAAATCAATAGGTGTGGGAAATTGGACAATTCAAGTTCAACAGGAGTTCGTTACTAATTGGAGTGGTTGGTGTATTCCATACATCTAGCGATTGGATTTCACTCAAAACTCACCAACTGACTCCTAACACCAGATTATCATGTTGCCCAAGTTTTGGGCTCGATCCGAAATCAATAGGTGTGAGAAATTGGACAATTCAAGTTCAACGGCAGTTCGTTCCTAATTGGAGTGGTTGGTGTATTCCATACTTCTAGCGATTGGATTTCACTCAAAACTCACCAAATGACTCCTCCCACCATATTATGATGTTGCCCATGTTTGGGGCTCTATCCGAAATCAATAGGTGCGAGAAATTGGACAATTCAAGTTCGATGGCAGTTCGTTCCTAGTTGGAGTGGTTGGTGTATTCCATACTTCTACTGATTGGATTTCACTCAAAGCTCACCAAATTACTCCTCCCACCATATTACCATGTTGCCCAAGTTTTGGGCTCGATACGAAATCAATTGGTGTGAGAAATTGGACAATTCAAGTTCAACGGCAGTTCGTTCCTAATTGGAGTGGTTGGTGTATTCCATACTTCTAGCGATTGGATTTCACTCAAAACTCACCTAATTACTCCTCCCACCATATTATCCTGTTGCCCAAGTTTTGGGCTCGATCCGAAATCAAAGGTGTGAGAAATTGGACAATTCAAGTTCAACGGCAATTCGTTCCTAATTGGAATGGTTTGTGTATTCCATACTTCTAGCGATTGGATTTCAATCAAAACTCGCCAAATCACTCCTCCCGCCATATTATGATGTTGCCCAATTTTGGGGCTCGATCGGAAATCAATAGGTGTGAGAAATTGGACAATTCAAGTTCAACGGCAGTTCGTTCCTAATTGGAGTGGTTGGTGTATTCCATACTTCTAGCGATTGGATTTCACTCAACACACACCAAATGACTCCTCCCACCATATTATGATGTTGCCCAAGTTTGGGGCTTGATCCGAAATCAATAGGTGTGAGAAATTGGACTATTCAAGTTCAACGGCAGTTCGTTCCTAATTGGAGTGGTTGGTGTATTCTGTACTTCTAAAGACTGGATTTCACTCAAAACTAACCAAATGACTACTCCCACCATATTATGAAGTTACCCAAGTTTTGGGCTCGATCCGAAATCAGTAGGTGTGAGAAATTGGACAATTCAAGTTCGACGGCAGTTCGTTCCTAATTGGAGTGGTTGGTGTATTCCATACATCTACCGATTGGATTTCATTCAAAACTCACCAATTGACTCCTAACACCAGATTATCAAGTTGCCCAAGTTTTGGGCTCGATCTGAAATCAATAGGTGTGAGATATTGGACAATTCAAGTTCAACGGCAGTTCGTTCCTAATTGGAGTGGTTGGCGTATTCCATACTTCTAGTGATTGGATTTCACTCAAAACTCACCAAATTACTCCTCCCACCATATTACCATGTTGCCCAAGTTTTGGTCTCGATCCGAATTCAATTGGTGTGAGAAATTGGACAATTCAAGTTCAAAAGCGGTTCGTTCCTAATTGGAGTGGTTGGTGTATTCCATACATCTGGCGATTGGATTTCACTCAAAACTCACCAAATGACTCCTCCCACCATATTATCGTGTTGCCCAAGTTTTGGGCTCAATCCGAAATCAATAGGTGTGAGAAATTGAACAATTCAAGTTCAACGGCAGTTCGTTCCTAATTGGAGTGGTTGGTGTATTCCATACATCTAGCGATTGGATTTCACTCAAAATCACCAACTGACTCCTAACACCAGATTATCATGTTGCCCAAGTTTTGGGCTCGATCCGAAATCAATAGGTGTGAGAAATTGGACAATTCAAGTACAACGGCAGTTCGTTCCTAATTGGAGTGGTTAGTGTATTCCATACTTCTAGCGATTGGATTTCAATCACAACTCGCCAAATGACTCCTCCCGCCATTTTATGATGTTGCCCAATTTTGGGGCTCGATCGGAAATCAATAGGTATGAGAAATTGGACAATTCATGTTCAATGGCAGTTCGTTCCTAATTGGAGTGGTTGGTGTATTCCATACTTCTAGCGATTGGATTTCACTCAAAACTAACCAAATGACTCCTCCCACCATATTATGGTGTTGCCCAAGTTTTGGGCTCGATCCGAAATCAATAGGTGTGAGAAATTGGACAATTCAATTTCAACGGCAGTTCGTACCTAATTGTAGTGGTTGGTGTATTCCATACTTCTTGCGATTGGATTTCACTCAAAACTCACCAAATGACTCCTCCCACCATATTATGATGTTGCCCAAGTTTTGGGCTCGATCCGAAATCAATAGGTGTTTCAAATTGCACAATTCAAGTTCAACGGCGGTTCGTTCCTAATTGGAGTGGATGGTGTACTCCATACTTCTGGCGATTGGATTTTACTCAACACTAACCAAATGACTCCAAACACTACATTTTGATGTTGCCCAAGTTTTGGGCTCGATCCGAAATCAATAGGAGAAAGAAACTGGAAAATTTAAGTTCAACGGCAGTTCGTTCCTAATTGGAGTGGTTGGTGTATTCCATACTTCTAGCGATTGGATTTCACTCAAAACTCACCAAATGACTCCTCCCACAATATTATGATGTTGCCCACGTTTTGGGCTCGATCCGAAATCATTTGGTGTGAGAAATTGGACAATTCAAGTTCAATGGCAGTTCGTTCCTAATTGGTGTGGTTGGTGCATTCCCTACTTCTAGCGATTCGATTTCACTCAAAACTCACCAAATGACTCCTCCCACCATATTATGATGTTGCCCAAGTTTTGGGTTCGATCTGAAATCAATAGGTGTGGGAAATTGGACAATTCAAGTTCAACGGCAGTTCATTCCAAATTGGAGTGGTTGCTGTATTCTATACTTCTAGCGATTGGATTTCACTCAAAACTCACCAAACGACTCCTAACACCATATTATCATGTGGCCCAAGTTTTGGGCTCAATCCGAAATCAATAGGTGTGAGAAATTGGACAATTCAAGTTCAAAGGCAGTTCGTTCCTAATTGGAGTGGTTGGTGTATTCCATACTTCGAGCGATTGGATTTCACTCAAAACACACCAAATGACTCCTCCCAACATATTATGGTGTTGCCCAAGTTTTGGGCTCGATCCGAAATGAATAGGTGTGAGAAATTGGACAATTCCAGTTCAACGGCAGTTCGTACCTAATTGTAGTGGTTGGTGTGTTCCGTACTTCTAGCGATTGTATTTCACTCAAAACTCCCCAAACGACTCCTCCCACCATATTATGATGTTGCCCAAGTTTTGGGCTCGATCCGAAATCAATAGGTGTTCCAAATTGGACAATTCAAGTTCAGCTGCAGTTCGTTCCTAATTGGAGTGGTTGGTGTATGACATACTTCTAGCGATTGGATTTCACTCAAAACTCACCAAATGACTCCTCCCAACATATTATGGTGTTGCCCAGGTTTTGGGCTCGATCCGAAATCAATAGGTGTGAGAAATTGGACAATTCAATTTCAACGGCAGTTCGTACCTAATTGTAGTGGTTGGTGTATTCCATACTTCTTGCGATTGGATTTCACTCAAAACTCACCAAATGGCTCCTCCCACCATATTATGATGTTGCCCAAGTTTTGGGCTCGATCCGAAATCAATAGGTGTTTCAAATTGCACAATTCAAGTTCAACGGCGGTTCGTTCCTAATTGGAGTGGATGGTGTACTCCATACTTCTGGCGATTGGATTTTACTCAAAACTCACCAAATGACTCCTAACACTACATTATGATGTTGCCCAAGTTTTGGGATCGATCCGAAATCAATAGGAGAAAGAAACTGGAAAATTTAAGTTCAACGGCAGTTCGTTCCTAATTGGAGTGGTTGGTGTATTCCATACTTCTAGCGATTGGATTTCACTCAAAACTCACCAAATGACTCCTCCCACAATATTATGATGTTGCCCACGTTTTGGGCTCGATCCGAAATCATTTGGTGTGAGAAATTGGACAATTCAAGTTCAAAGGCAGTTCGTTCCTAATTGGAGTGGTTGGTGTATTCCATACTTCGAGCGATTGGATTTCACTCAAAACACACCAAATGACTCCTCCCAACATATTATGGTGTTGCCCAAGTTTTGGGCTCGATCCGAAATGAATAGGTGTGAGAAATTGGACAATTCCAGTTCAACGGCAGTTCGTACCTAATTGTAGTGGTTGGTGTGTTCCGTACTTCTAGCGATTGTATTTCACTCAAAACTCCCCAAATGACTCCTCCCACCATATTATGATGTTGCCCAAGTTTTGGGCTCGATCCGAAATCAATAGGTGTTCCAAATTGGACAATTCAAGTTCAACTGCAGTTCGTTCCTAATTGGAGTGGTTGGTGTATGACATACTTCTAGCGATTGGATTTCACTCAGAACTCACCAAATGACTCCTCCCATCATATTTTGGTGTTGCCCAAGTTTATGGCTCGATCCGAAATCAATAGGTGTGAGAAATTGGACAATTCAAGTTCAACGGCAGTTCGTTCCTAATTGGAGTGGTTGGTGTATTCCACACTTCTAGCGATTGGATTTCACCCAAAACTCACCAAATGACTCCTCCCACCATATTATGATGTTGCCCAAGTTTGCGGCTCGATCTGAAATCAATAGGTGTGAGAAATTGGACAATTCAAGCCCAACGACAGTTCGTTCCAAATTGGAGTGGTTGGTGTATTCCATACTTCTAGCGATTGGATTTCACTCAAAACTAACCAAATGACTCCTCCCACCATATTATGATGTTGCCCAAGTTTTGGGCTCGATCTGAAATCAATAGGTGTGAGAAATTGGACAATTCAAGTTCAACGGCAGTTCGTTCTTAATTAGAGTGGTTGGTGTATTCCATACTTCTAGCAATTGGATTTCACTCAAAACTCACCAAATGACTCCTCCCACCATATTATGATGTTGCCCATGTTTTGGGCTCGATCCGAAATCAATAGGTGTTCCAAATTGGACAATTCAAGTTCAACGGCAGTTCGTTCCTAATTGGAGTCGTTGGTGTATTCCACACTTCTAGCGATTGGATTTCACTCAAAATTCACCAAATGACTCCTCCCACCATATTATGATGTTGCCCAAGTTTTCGGCTCGATACGAAATCAATAGGTGTGAGAAATTGGACAATTCAAGTTCAACGGCAGTTCGTTCCTAATTGGAGTGGTTGGTGTATTCCACACTTCTAGCGATTGGATTTCACCCAAAACTCACCAAATGACTCCTCCCACCATATTATGATGTTGCCCAAGTTTGCGGCTCGATCCGAAATCAATAGGTGTGAGAAATTGGACAATTCAAGTTCAACGGCAGTTCGTACCTAATTGGAGTGGTTGGTGTATTCCATACTTCTAGCGATTGGATTTCACTCAAAATTCACCAAATGACTACTCCCACCATATTATGATGTTGCCCAAGTTTGGGGCTTGATCCGAAATCAATAGGTGTGAGAAATTGGACAATTCAAGTTCAACGACAGTTCGTTCCAAATTGGAGTGGATGGTTGTTAAGCTCATAATTTCATACATATACATGCCCAAATTTACTTACTTCTTTTGCTTAGTTTCCTAGATTTCTATGTTATTTGCCTCCCTTTGTGTGTTTTGTAGGCAAATAGAGCAAGAGAGCATAATTCATGCAATTCAAGCATGTTAAGGCCTAATTTGGATGAATGGATGAAGAGCTTAAAAGACAAACTCATTTTGGCTACAGCCCCCTGCCAGTCCAGTTCCGTAGGTCATATTGCAAGCTTTGTTTCAGCAACCTACATAGCTCGGATGAGGCAGAATTCTTCATGAAAGTTGTTCCAATGGGTGTGTACTATAACATATCCAAAATTCAGCCCCATTGGATAAATATGGAGTCTATTACCTAGCAAACACAGAGCCATGCTCAGGATGGATTTTATCAGCGCGCAAAATGAGTTAGAAGTTTGTTTTGGCCTTAACTTCCTCCTCCGACCTTGGATTCGCCCAAATGATATATGGCTGGAAAGAAGACATTCTGAAGTTCAAGTTTGAGTGCTAAAGTCTTAATTTACTTAAGGGAAGCCCAATTCGTAAGCCCTTGAAGTTGCTGGTCATGCTGACCTCAGGATGAGCTATTGTTTCTGGTTGGAAGCTTGGTCATGGTGAGCTAGGCATGAGCTATTGAGCTGGTTGGAAGCTTGGTCATGGTGACATGAAGATGAGCTAGGGCTGCTGGTGGGATTTATTGGTGAAGTGCATCAACCATTTCAGATTTTATAAAACAAGTGTTGTATGCATTAGCCATATTGAATTCAGATTTTTCACTTCCTTAGGCCTATAAATAGGGAGGTTCTCTAAGCTTGTAAACACACCCCAAGGGGGGGAGCTCTCAAACACTTCTCTAGAGCTCCCTTCCCTTCTCTCCCTCAAATTCTCTAGAGAAGTGTTTGAGAGCTCCCCCCCTTGGGGTAGGGGTGGGAATATAAACCGGAAAACTGGAAAACCGAACCAAACCGGATGAAAAAAAACCGGAAAAAACCGAGTTGACTAAAAAGTCAACAAAACCGGACCGGACCGGACCGGACTGGTCCAGTATTTAATATATATTTTTTGGGGGCCCAACCACTAAGCCCAGAGTTGCCCATGTTTTGGGCTCGATCCGAAATCAATAGGTGTTCCAAATTGGACAATTCAAGTTCAACGGCAGTTCGTTCCTAATTGGAGTGGTTGGTGTATTCCACACTTCTAGCGATTGGATTTCACCCAAAACTCACCAAATGACTCCTCCCACCATATTATCAAGTTGCCCAAGTTTTGGGCTCGATCTGAAATCAATAGGTGTGAGATATTGGACAATTCAAGTTCAACGGCAGTTCGTTCCTAATTGGAGTGGTTGGTGTATTCCATACTTCTAGTGATTGGATTTCAATCAAAACTCACCAAATTACTCCTCCCACCATATTACCATGTTGCCCAAGTTTTGGGCTCGATACGAAATCAATTGGTGTGAGAAATTAGACAATTCAAGTTCAACGGCAGTTCGTTCCTAATTGGAGTGGTTGGTGTATTCCATACTTCTAGCGATTGGATTTCACTCAAAACTCACCTAATTACTCCTCCCACCATATTATCATGTTGCCCAAGTTTTGGGCTCGATCCGAAATCAATAGGTGTGAGAAATTGGACAATTCAAGTTCAACGGCAGTTCGTTCCTAATTGGAGTGGTTGGTGTATTCCATACTTCTGGCGATTGGATTTTACTCAAAACTCACCAAATGACTCCGAACACTATATTATGATGTTGCCCAAGTTTTGGGCTCGATCCGAAATCAATAGGTGAAAGAAATTGGACAATTCAAGTTCAACGGCAGTTTGTTCCTAATTGGAGTGGTTGGTGTATTCCATACTTCTAGCGTTTGGTTTTCACTCAAAACTCACCAAATGACTCCTCCCACAATATTATGATGTTGCCCACGTTTTGGGCTCGATCCGAAATCATTAGGTGTGAGAAATTGGACAATTCAAGTTCGATGGCAGTTCGTTCCTAATTGGAGTGGTTGGTGCATTCCCTACTTCTAGCGATTCGATTTCACCCAAAACTCACCAAATGACTCCTCCCACCCTATTATGATGTTGCCCAAGTTTTGGGCTCGATCTGAAATCAATAGGTGTTCCAAATTGGACAATTCAAGTTCAACGGCAGTTTGTTCCTAATTGGAGTGGTTGCTGTATTGCATACTTCTAAAGATTGGATTTCACTCAAAACTCACCAAATGACTCCTAACACCATATTATGATGTTGCCCAAGTTTTGGGCTCGATGCGGAATCAATAGGTGTGAGAAATTGGACAATTCAAGTTCAACGGCAGTTCCTTCCTAATTGGAGTGGTTGGTGTATTCCATACTTCTAGCGATTGGATTTCACTCAAAACTCACCAAATGACTCCTCCCACCATATTATGATGTTGCCCAAGTTTGGGGCTTAATCAGAAATCAATGGGTTTGAGAAATTGGACAATTCAAGTTCAACGGCAGTTCGTTCCAAATTGGAGTGGTTGGTGTATTCCATACTTCTAGCGATTGGATTTCTCTCAAAACTCACCAAATGACTCCTCCCACCATATTATGATGTTGCCCAAGTTTTCGGTTCGATCCGAAATCAATAGATGTTCCAAATTGGACAATTCAAGTTCAACGACTGTTCGTTCCTAATTGGAGTCGTCGGTGTATTCCATACTTCTAGCGATTGGATTTCACTCGAAACTCACCAAATGACTCCTCCACCATATTATGATGTTGCCCAAGTTTTGGGCTCGATCCGAAATCAATAGGTGTGAGAAATTGGACAATTGAAGTTCAACGGCAGTTCGTACCTAATTGGAGTGGTTGGTGTATTCCATACTTCTAGCGATTTGATTTCACTCGAAACTCACCAAATGACTCCTCCCACCATATTATGATGTTGCCCATGTTTTGGGCTCCATCCGAAATCGATAGGTGTGAGAAATTGGACAATTCAAGTTCGACAGCAGTTCGTTCCTACTTGGAGTGGTTGGTGTATTCCATACTTCTAGCGATTGGATTTCACTCAAAACTCACCAAATGACTCCTCCCACCATATTATGATGTTGCCCAAGTTTTGGGCTCGATCCGAAATCAATAGGTGTGAGAAATTGGACAATTCAAGTTCACCGGCAGTTCGTTCCTAATTGGAGTGGTATTCCATACTTCTAGCGATTAGATTTCACTCAAAACTCACCAAATGACTCCTCCCACCATATTATGATGTCGCCCAAGTTTGGGGCTCGATCCGAAATCAATAGGTGTTCCAAATTGGACAATTCAAGTTCAAGGGCAGTTCGTTCCTAATTGGAGTGGTATTCCATACTTCTAGCGATTGGATTTCACTCAAAACTCACCAAATGACTCCTCACACCATATTATGATGTTGCCCAAGTTTAGGGCTCGATCCGAAATCAATAGGTGTGAGAAATTGGACAATTCAAGTTCAACGGCAGTTCGTTCCTAATTGTAGTGGTTGGTGTATTCCATACTTCTAGCGATTGGATTTCAATCAAAATTCACCAAAAGACTCCTCCCACCATATTATGATGTTGCCCAAGTTTTGGGCTCGATCCGAAATCAATAGGTGTTCCAAATTGGACAATTCAAGTTCAACGGCAGTTCGTTCCTAATTGGAGTGGTATTCCATACTTCTAGCGATTGGATTTCACTCAAAACTCACCAAATGACTCCTCCCACCATATTATGATGTTGCCCAAGTTTGGGGCTCGATCCGAAATCAATAGGTGTGAGAAATTGGACAATTCAAGTTCAACGTCAGTTCGATCCTAATTGGAGTGGTTGGTGTATTCCATACTTCTAGCGATTGGATTTCACTCAAAACTCACCACATGACTCCTCCCACCATATTATGATGTTTCCCAAGTTTTGGGTACGATCCGAAATCAATAGGTGTTCCAAATTGGACAATTCAAGTTCAACGGCAGTTCGTTCCTAATTGGAGTGGTATTCCATACTTCTAGCGATTGGATTTCACTCAAAACTCACCAAATGACTCCTCCCACCATATTATGATGTTGCCCAAGTTTGGGGCTCGATTCGAAATCAGTAGGTGTGAGAAATTGGACAATTCAAGTTCAACGTCAGTTCGTTCCTAATTGGAGTGGTTGGTGTATTCCATACTTCTAGCGATTGGATTTCACTCAAAACTCACCAAATGACTCCTCCCACCATATTATGATGTTGCCCAAGTTTGGGGCTCGATCCGAAATCAATAGGTGTGAGAAATTGGACAATTCAAGTTCAACGTCAGTTCGTTCCTAATTGGAGTGGTTGGTGTATTCCATACTTCTAGCGATTGGATTTCACTCAAAACTCACCAAATGACTCCTCCCACCATATTATGATGTTGCCCAAGTTTTGGGCTTGATCCGAAATCAACAGGTGTTCCAAATTGGACAATTCAAGTTCAACAGCAGTTCGTTCCTAATTGGAGTGGTTGGTGTATTCCATACTTCTAGCGAATGGATTTCACTCAAAACTCACCAAATGACTCCTCCCACCATATTATGATGTTGCCCAAGTTTTGGGCTTGATCCGAAATCAATAGGTGTGAGAAATTGGTCAATTCAATTTCAACGACAGTTCCTTCCTAATCGGAGTAGTTGTTGTATTCCATACTTCTAGCGATTGGATTTCACTCAAAACTCACCAAATGACTCCTCCCACCATATTATGATGTTGCCCAAGTTTTGGGCTCGATCCGAAATCAATAGGTCTGAGAAATTGGTCAATTCAATTTCAACGACAGTTCGTTCCAAATCGGAGTAGTTGTTGTATTCCATACTTCTAGCGATTGGATTTCACTCAAAACTCACCAAATGACTCCTCCCACCATATTACGATGTTGGCCAAGTTTTGGGCTCGATCCGAAATCAATAGGTGTGAGAAATTGGACAATTCAAGTTCAACGACAGTTCGTTCCTAATTGGAGTGGTTGGTGTATTCCATACTTCTAGCGATTGGATTTCACTCAAAACTCACCAAATGACTCCTCCCTCCATATTATGATGTTTCCCAAGTTTTGGGTACGATCCGAAATCAATAGGTGTTCCAAATTGGACAATTCAATTTCAACGGCAGTTCGTTCCTAATTGGAGTGGTATTCCATACTTCTTGCGATCGGATTTCACTCAAAACTCACCAAATGACTCCTCCCACCATATTATGATGTTGCCCAAGTTTGGGGCTCGATTCGAAATCAATAGGTGTGAGAAATTGGACAATTCAAGTTCAACGTCAGTTCGTTCCTAATTGGAGTGGTTGGTGTATTCCATACTTCTAGCGATTGGATTTCACTCAAAACTCACCAAATGACTCCTCCCACCATATTATGATGTTGCCCAAGTTTTGGGCTTGATCCGAAATCAACAGGTGTTCGAAATTGGACAATTCAAGTTCAACGGCAGTTCGTTCCTAATTGGAGGGGTTGGTGTATTCCATAATTCTAGCGAATGGATTTCACTCAAAACTCACCAAATGACTCCTCCCACCATATTATGATGTTGCCCAAGTTTTGGGCTCGATCCGAAATCAAAAGGTGTGAGAAATTGGTCAATTCAATTTCAACGACAGTTCGTTCCTAATCGGAGTAGTTGTTGTATTCCATACTTCTAGCGATTGGATTTCACTCAAAACTCACCAAACGACTCCTCCAACCATATTATGATGTTGCCCAAGTTTTGGGCTCGATCCGAAATCAATAGGTGTGAGAAATTGGACAATTCAAGTTCAACGACAGTTCGTTCCTAATTGGAGTGGTTGGTGTATTCCCTACTTCTAGCGATTGGATTTCACTCAAAACTCTCCAGATGACTCCTCCCACCATATTATGATTTTTCCCAAGTTTTGGGCTCGATCCGAAATCAATAGGTGTTCCAAATTGGACAATTCAAGTTCAACGGCAGTTCGTTCCTAATTGGGGTGGTTGGTGTATTCCATACTTCTAGGGATTGGATTTCACTCAAAACTCACCAAATGACTTCTCCCACCATATTTTGATGTTGCCCAAGTTTTGGGCTCGATCCGAAATCAATAGGTGTTCCAAATTGGACAATTCAAGTTCAACGGCAGTTCGTTCCTAATTGGAGTCGTTGGTGTATTCCATACTTCTAGCGATTGGATTTCAATCAAAATTCACCAAAAGACTCCTCCCACCATATTATGATGTTGCCCAAGTTTTGGGCTCGATCCGAAATCAATAGGTGTTCCAAATTGGACAATTCAAGTTCAACGGCAGTTCGTTCCTAATTGGAGTGGTTGGTGTATTCCATACTTCTAGCGATTGGACTTCACTCAAAATTCACCAAATGACTACTCCCACCATATTATGATGTTGCCCAAGTTTTGGGCTCGATCCAAAATCAATAGGTGTGAGAAATTGGACAATTCAAGTTCAACGGCAGTTCGTTCCTAATTGAAGTGGTTGGTGTATTCCATACTTCTAGCGATTGGATTTCACTCAAAACTAACCAAATGACTCCTCCCACCATATTATGATGTTGCCCAAGTTTTGAGCTCGATCCGAAATCAATAGGTGTGATGAATTGGACAATTTAAGTTGAACGACAGTTCTTTCCTAATTGGAGTGGTTGGTGTATTCCATACATCTAGCGATTGGATTTCACTCAAAACTCACCAACTGACTACTAACACCAGATTATCATGTTGCCCAACTTTTGGGCTCGATCCGAAATCGATAGGTGTGACAAATTGGACAATTCAAGTTCAACGGCAGTTCGTTCCTAATTGGAGTGGTTGGTGTATTCCATACTTCTAGTGATTGGATTTCACTCAAAGCTCCCCAAATGACTCCTCCCACCATATTACCTTGTTGCCCAAGTTTTGGGCTCGATCCGAAATCAATTGGTGTGAGACATTGGACAGTTCAAGTTCAACGGCAGTTCGTTCCTAATTGGAGTGGTTGGTGTATTCCATACATCTAGCGATTGGATTTCACTCAAAACTCACCTAATTACTCCTCCCACCATATTATCATGTTGCCCAAGTTTTGGGCTCGATCCGAAATCAATAGGTGTGAGAAATTGGACAATTCAAGTTCAACGGCAGTTCGTTCCTAATTGGAGTGGTTCATGTATTTCCTACTTCTAGCATATGGATTTCACTCAAAACTCACCAAATGACTCCTCAGCCCATATTATGATGTTGCCCATGTTTGGGGCTCGATCCAAAATCAATAGGTGTGAGAAATTGGACAATTCAAGTTCAACGGCAGTTCGTTCATAATTGGAGTGGTTGCTGTATTCTATACTTCTAGCGATTGGATTTCACTCAAAACTCACCAAACGACTCCTAACACCATATTATCATGTTGCCCCAGATTTGGGCTCGATCCGAAATCAATAGGTGTGAGAAATTGGACAATTCAAGTTCTACGACAGTTCGTTCCTAATTGGAGTGGTTGGTGTATTCCATACTTCGAGCGATTGGATTTCACTCAAAACACACCAAATGACTCCTCCCAACATATTATGGTGTTGCCCAAGTTTTGGGCTCGATCCGAAATCAATGGGTGTGAGAAATTGGACAATTCAATTTCAACGGCAGTTCGTACGTAATTGTAGTGTTTGGTGTATTCCATACATCTAGCGATTGGATTTCACTCAAAACTCACCAAATGACTCCTCCCGCCATATTATGATATTGCCCAATTTTGGGGCTCGATCGGAAATCAATAGGTGTGAGAAATTGGACAATTCATGTTCAATGGCAGTTCGTTCCTAATTGGAGTGGTTGGTGTATTCCATACTTCTAGCGATTGGATTTCACTCAAAGCTCACCAAATGACTCGTAACACCAGATTACCATGTTGCCCAAGTTTTGGGCTCGATCCGAAATCAATTGGTGTGAGAAATTGGACAATTTAAGTTGAACGACAGTTCGTTCCTAATTGGAGTGGTTGGTGTATTCCATACATCTAGCGATTGGATTTCTCTCAAAACTCACCAACTGACTACTAACACCAGATTATCATGTTGCCCAACTTTTGGGCTCGATCTGAAATCGATAGGTGTGACAAAGTGGACAATTCAAGTTCAATGGCAGTTCGTTCCTAATTGGAGTGGTTGGTGTATTCCATACTTCTAGTGATTGGATTTCACTCAAAGCTCCCCAAATTACTCCTCCCACCATATTACCTTGTTGCCCAAGTTTTGGGCTCGATCCGAAATCAATTGGTGTGAGACATTGGACAGTTCAAGTTCAACGGCAGTTCGTTCCTAATTGGAGTGGTTGGTGTATTCCATACATCTAGCGATTGGATTTCACTCAAAACTCACCTAATTACTCCTCCCACCATATTATCATGTTGCCCAAGTTTTGGGCTCGATCCGAAATCAATAGGTGTGAGAAATTGGACAATTCAAGTTCAACGGCAGTTCGTTCCTAATTGGAGTGTATTCTATACTTCTAGCGATTGGATTTCACTCAAAACTCACCAAATGACTCCTAACACCGTATTATCACGTTGCCCAAGTTTTGGGCTCGATCCGAAATCAATAGGTGTGAGAAATTGGACAATTCAAGTTCAACGGCAGTTCGTTCCTAATTGGAGTGGTTGGTGTATTCCATACTTCTGGCGATTGGATTTTACTCAAAACTCACCAAATGACTCCTAACACTATATTACGATGTTGTCCAAGTTTTGGGCTCGATCCGAAATCAATAGGTGAAAGAAACTGGACAATTCAAGTTCAACGGCAGTTCGTTCCTAATTGGAGTGGTTGGTGTATTCTATACTTCTAGCGATTGGATTTCACTCAAAACTCACCAAATGACTCCTCCCACAATATTATGATGTTGCCCACGTTTTGGGCTCGATCCGAAATCATTAGGTGTGAGAAATTGGACAATTCAAGTTCGATGGTTGTTCGTTCCTAATTGGAGTGGTTGCTGCATTCCCTACTTCTAGCGATTCGATTTCACTCAAAACTCACCAAATGACTCCTCCCACCCTATTATGATGTTGCCCAAGTTTTGGGCTCGATCTGAAATCAATAGGTGTGAGAAATTGGACAATTCAAGTTCAACGGCAGTTCATTCCAAATTGGAGTGGTTGCTGTATTCTATACTTCTAGCGATCGGATTTCACTCAAAACTCACCAAACGACTCCTAACACCATATTATCATGTTGCCCAAGTTTTGGGCTCGATCCGAAATCAATAGGTGTGAGAAATTGGACAATTCAAGTTCAAAGGCAGTTCCTTCCTAATTGGAGTGGTTGCTGTATTCCATACTTCTAGCGATTCGATTTCACTCAAAACTCACCAAATGACTCCTCCCTCCATATTATGAAGTTGCCATAGTTTTGGGCTCAACCCGAAATCAATAGATGTGAGAAATTGGACAATTCAAGTTCAACGGCAGTTCGTTCCTAATTGGAGTGGTTGGTGTATTCCATACTTCTAGCGATTGGATTTCACTCAAAATTCACCAAATGACTACTCCCACCATATTATGATGTTGCCCAAGTTTTGGGCTCGATATTAAATCAATAGGTGTGAGAAATTGGACAATTCAAGTTCAACGGCAGTTCGTTCCTAATTGGAGTGGTTGGTGTATTCCATACTTCTAGCGATTGGATTTCACTCACAACTCACCAAATGACTCCTCCCACCATATTATGATGTTGCCCAAGTTTGGGGCTCGATT
Organism: Prunus avium; assembly: GCF_965620075.1. Lineage (NCBI taxonomy): Eukaryota > Viridiplantae > Streptophyta > Magnoliopsida > Rosales > Rosaceae > Prunus > Prunus avium. The sequence goes on from NC_142284.1 coordinate 29,120,318, forward strand.
CGAAATCAATAGGTGTGAGAAATTGGACAATTCAAGTTCAACGACAGTTCGTTCCAAATTGGAGTGGATGGTTGTTAAGCTCATAATTTCATACGTATACATGCCCAAATTTACTTACTTCTTTTGCTTAGTTTCCTAGATTTCTATGTTATTTGCCTCCCTTTGTGTGTTTTGTAGGCAAATAGAGCTAGAGAGCATAATTCATGCAATTCAAGCATGTTAAGGCCTAATTTGGATGAATGGATGAAGAGCTTAAAAGACAAACTCATTTTGGCTACAGCCCCCTGCCAGTCCAGTTCCGTAGGTCATATTGCAAGCTTTGTTTCAGCAACCTACACAGCTCGGATGAGGCAGAATTCTTCATGAAAGTTGTTCCAATGAGTGTGTACTATAACATATCCAAAATTCAGCACCATTGGATAAATATGGAGTCTATTACCTAGCAAACACAGAGCCATGCTCAGGATGGATTTTATCAGCGCGCAAAATGAGTTAGCAGTTTGTTTTGGCCTTAACTTCGTCCTCCGACCTTGGATTGGCCCAAATGATATATGGCTGGAAAGAAGACATTCCGAACTTCAAGTTTGAGTGCTTAAAGTCTTAATTTGCTTAAGGGAAGCCCAATTCGTAAGCCCTTGAAGTTGCTGGTCATGCTGACCTCAGGATGAGCTATTGTTTCTGGTTGGAAGCTTGGTCATGGTGAGCTAGGCATGAGCTATTGAGCTGGTTGGAAGCTTGGTCATGGTGACATGAAGATGAGCTAGGGCTGCTGGTGGGATTTATTGGTGAAGTGCATCAACCATTTCAGATTTTATAAAACAAGTGTTGTATGCATTAGCCATATTGAATTCAGATTTTTCACTTCCTTAGGCCTATAAATAGGGAGGTTCTCTAAGCTTGTAAACACACCCCAAGGGGGGGAGCTCTCAAACACTTCTCTAGAGCTCCCTTCCCTTCTCTCCCTCAAATTCTCTAGAGAAGTATTTGAGAGCTCCCCCCCTTGGGGTAGGGGTGGGCATATAAACCGGAAAACCGGAAAACCGAACCAAACCGGATGAAAAAAAACCGGAAAAAACCGAGTTGACTAAAAAGTCAACAAAATCAGACCGGACCGGTTCAAACCGGTTCCAGTTCCTGTTTTACACAAAATAGCACCGGACCGGACCGGTCCAGTATTTAATATATATTTTTTGGTGGCCCAACCACTAAGCCCAGAATTTTTCTCACTTCCCAAACCCAACTACTAACATCTAACCTTAGCCAAGCCCAACAACAAAAGCCCATCAACCATCACCTAACCCTAAAACCACCTTTTCTTTCCTTCCTCTCTCCTTTATCTTTTCAATCCGCCGCAGCTTCTCTCTTTTATTTTTTTTTTCTCTCTCTCTCTCTCTCTCTCTCTCTCTCTCTCTCTCTCTCTCTCTCTCTCTCTCTCTCTCTTTCTTCTTCTTTCTCTTTCTTCTTCCTCTTTCTAATTCCAATTTTCTCTCTCTCTCATTCTCTCTGACTCGGCGGCATCACGAAACCAGGTGAGCTAGTTACTCTCTTTCTAATTCTTCATTGGTTATTGTGTTGCCTCGTTCTCTCATTTTTTGTTTTATTTGATTCACGATCGAAGATGTGGGTATGATTGATTTAGGGTTCTATCAAACGCAAACGTTCAGTATTCCTTCGTTTCATTCTCGTTGTTTTTTCTACTGTAAAAATTTCAAGCTCGAAGTAAAACCCTAATTGCTGTTTGGAGATAATGAAAATGAAAATTTCAAGCTCGAAGTAAAACCCCAATTTTCTCTCTCTCTCTCTCTCTCTCTCTCTCTCTCTCTCTCTCTGTATTTTTTTTTTTGGACTAGGCTTGATGTGTCTGAGAGTGGCTTGGCGGCAGTTGTGCGGCTTAGCAATGGTGACATGAGAACACATAACAATGACATGTATGTAGTTTCCGATTATCCAAAGTTTATTAATTCATTGGACAAGACTTTTGTGCAATCATATCATGGAGGACATACTTTCTCACCTGCAGTCAACTCATATGGCTTCACAGCAGCAGATAACAAAAGAAGCAGTATATCTTTGCACAGGAAATCCAGGGGCTGGGAGAGCTTAATAGAGAAGGTTTGAAGAAGATGCCTCTTTGTGTTGCCCTTGCCTCCGAGAAAGAACAAGGGGAAGATGGAGCTTTTTTTTTCTTTTTTTTTCAGTGGAAAATGGAGTAGTTTAAATGTTATTTCTATAATTTTTTTAGTAATTTTGTTTGCAATTAAGTGTATTTGTTTTGTTATTGGCATGTAATTTTAAATTTAATGTTTGGGATGATTGGGTGGGAATTGGGCTAATTGTGAATTTGTAGGCCCAAATTTTGTTTAAAAACTTCAGTTGGGCTTAAATCTCTAAAAATTTATAATAAAAAAATCAATTGGGCCCAAGGGCCGGTCCAAATTGTAAAATCGGAAACCGAACCGGATATAAACCGGTTCGGGTTGGTGCGATTCTCTTAGGTGTTTAACTGAAAAATCGGACCGAACCGGACCGGATGAACAGTACCGATTCCGGTTTCGAGTTTAGGGGAGAACCGGGCCGAACCGGACTGTGCCCACCCTTACTTTGCGGTGTGTTTACAAGCTTAGAGAACCTCCCTATTTATAGGCCTAAGGAAGTGAAAAATCTGAATTCAATATGGCTAATGCAAGTTCAACGGCAGTTCGCTCCAAATTGGAGTGGATGGTGTATTCCATACTTCTAGCGATTGGATTTCACTCAAAACTCACCTAATGACTCCTCCCGCCATATTATCATGTTGCCCAAGTTTGGGGCTCGATCCGAAATCAATAGGTGTTCCAAATTGGACAATTCAAGTTCAACGACAGTTCGTTCCTAATTGGAGTGGTTGGCGTATGCCACACTTCTAGCGATTGGATTTCACTCAAAACTCACCAAATAACTCCTCCCACCGTATTATGAAGTTGCCCAAGTTTTGGGCTCAATCTGAAATCAATAGGTGTGGGAAATTGGACAATTCAAGTTCAACGGCAGTTCGTTCCTAATTGGATTGGTTGGTGTATTCCATACTTCTAGCGATTGGATTTCAATCAAAACTCACCAAATGACTCCTCCCGCCATATTATGTTGTTGCCCAAGTTTGGGGCTCGATCCGAAATCAATAGGTGTGATAAATTGGACAATTCAAGTTCAACGGCAATTCGTTCCTAATTGGAGTGGTTGGTGTATTCCATACATCTAGCGATTGGATTTCACTCAAAACTCACCAACTGACTCCTAACACCAGATTATCTTGTTGCCCAAGTTTTGGGCTCGATCCGAAATCAATAGGTGTGAGAAATTAGACAATTCAAGTACAACGGCAGTTCGTTCCTAATTGGAGTGGTTGGTGTATTCCATACTTCTAGCGATTGGATTTCAATCAAAACTCACCAAATGACTCCTCCAGCCATATTACGATGTTGCCCAAGTTTGGGGCTCGATCCGAAATCAATAGGTGTGATAAATTGGACAATTCAAGTTCAACGGCAATTCGTTCCTAATTGGAGTGGTTGGTGTATTCCATACTTCTAGCGATTGGATTTCACTCAAAACTCACCAAATTACTCCTCCCACCATATTATCATGTTACCCAAGATTTGGGCTCGATCCGAAATCAATAGGTGTGAGAAATTGGACAATTCAAGTTCAACGGCAATTCGTTCCTAATTGGAGTGGTTGGTGTATTCCATACTTCTAGCGATTGGATTTCACTCAAAACTCACCAAATTACTCCTCCCACCATATTATCATGTTACCCAAGATTTGGGCTCGATCCGAAATCAATAGGTGTGAAAAATTGGACAATTCAAGTTCAACGACAATTCGTTCCTAATTGGAATGGTTGGTGTATTCCATACTTCGAGCGATTGGATTTCACTCAAAACTCACCAAATGACTCCTCCCACCATATTATGATGTTGCCCAAGTTTTGGGCTCGATCCGAAATCAATAAGTGTGAGAAATTGGACAATTCAAGTTCAACGGAAGTTCGTTCCTAATTGGGTTGGTTGGTGTATTCCAAACATCTAGCGATTGGATTTCCCTTAAAACTCACCAAATGACTCCTCCCACCATATTATCATGTTGCCCAAGTTTTGGGCTCGATCCGAAATCAATAGGTGTGAGAAATTGGACAATTCAAGTTGAACGAAAGTTCTTTCCTAATTGGAGTGGTTGGTGTATTCCATACTTCTAGCGATTGGATTTCCCTCAAAACTCACCAAATGACTCCTCCCACCATATTATCATGTTGCCCAAGTTTTGGGCTCGATCCGAAATCAATAGGTGTTAGAAATTGGACAATTCAAGTTCAACGGCAGTTCGTTCCCAATTGGAGTGGTTGGTGTATTCCATACTTCTAGCATTTGGAATTCACTCAAAACTCACCAAATTACTCCTCCCACCATATTATCATGTTACCCAAGATTTGGGCTCGATCCGAAATCAATAGGTGCGAGAAATTGGACAATTCAAGTTCGATGGCAGTTCGTTCCTAGTTGGAGTGGTTGGTGTATTCCATACTTCTGGGGATTGGATTTCACTCAAAACTCACCAAATTACTCCTCCCACCATATTACCATGTTACCCAAGATTTGGGCTCGATCTGAAATCAATTGGTGTGAGAAATTGGACAATTCAAGTTCAACGGCACTTCGTTCCTAATTGGAGTGGTTGGTGTATTCCATACTTCTAGCGATTGGATTTCACTCAAAACTCACCTAATTACTCCTCCCACCATATTATGATGTTGCCCAAGTTTTGGGCTCGATCCGAAATCAATAAGTGTGAGAAATTGGACAATTGAAGTTCAACGGCAGTTCTTTCCTACTTGGGGTGGTTGGTTTATTCCATACATCTCGCGATTGGATTTCCCTCAAAACTCACCAAATGACTCCTCCCACCATATTATCTTTTTGCCCAAGTTTTGGGCTCGATCCGAAATCAATAGGTGTGAGAAATTGGACAATTCAAGTTCAACAGAAGTTCTTTCCTAATTGGAGTGGTTGGTGTATTCCATACCTCTAGCGTTTGGATTTCACTCAAAACTCACCAAATGACTCCTAACACCAGATTATCATGTTGCCCTAGTTTTGGGCTCGATTCGAAATCAATAGGTGTGAGAAATTGGACAATTCAAGATCAACGGCAGTTCGTTCCTAATTGGAGTGGTTGGTGTATTCCATACTTCTAGCGATTGGATTTCACTCAAAACTCACCTAATTACTCCTCCCACCATATTATCCTGTTGCCCAAGTTTTGGGCTCGATCCGAAATCAATAGGTGTGAGAAATTAGACAATTCAAGTTCAACGGCAATTCGTTCCTATTGGGAATGGTTTGTGTATTCCATACTTCTAGCGACTGGATTTCACTCAAAACTCACCAAATGAGTCCTCCCACCATATTATGATGTTGCCCAAGTTTTGGGCTCGATCCGAAATCAATAGGTGTGAGAAATTGGACAATTCAAGTTCAACGGCAGTTCGTTCCTAACTGGAGTGGTTGGTGTATTCCATACTTCTAGCGATTGGATTTCACTAAAAACTCACCAAATGACTCCTCCCACCATATTATGATGTTGCCCAAGTTTTGGGCTCGATCCGAAATCAATAAGTGTGAGAAATTGGACAATTCAAGTTCAACGGCAGTTCTTTCCTACTTGGGGTGGTTGGTTTATTCCATACATCTAGCGATTGGATTTCCCTCAAAACTCACCAAATGACTCCTCCCACCATATTATCTTTTTGCCCAAGTTTTGGGCTCGATCCAAAATCAATAGGTGTGAGAAATTGGACAATTCAAGTTCAACAGAAGTTCTTTCCTAATTGGAGTGGTTGGTGTATTCCATACCTCTAGCGTTTGGATTTCACTCAAAACTCACCAAATGACTCCTAACACCAGATTATCATGTTGCCCTAGTTTTGGGCTCGATCCGAAATCAATAGGTGTGAGAAATTGGACAATTCAAGTTCAACGGCAGTTCGTTCCTAATTGGAGTGGTTGGTATATTCCATACTTCTAGCGATTGGATTTCACTCAAAACTCACCAAATGACTCCTCCCCCCATATTATGATGTCGCCCAAGTTTGGGGCTTGATCCGAAATCAATAGGTGTGAGAAATTGGACTATTCAAGTTCAACGGCAGTTCGTTCCTAATTGGAGTGGTTGGTGTATTCTGTACTTCTAAAGACTGGATTTCACTCAAAACTAACAAAATGACTACTCCCACCATATTATGAAGTTACCCAAGTTTTGGGCTCGATCCGAAATCAGTAGGTGTGAGAAATTGGACAATTCAAGTTCGACGGCAGTTCGTTCCTAATTGGAGTGGTTGGTGTATTCCATACTTCTAGTGATTGGATTTCACTGAAAACTCACCAAATTACTCCTCCCACCATATTACCTTGTTAGCCAAGTTTTGGGCTCGATCCGAATTCAATTGGTGTGAGAAATTGGACAATTCAAGTTCAAAAGCGGTTCGTTCCTAATTGGAGTGGTTGGTGTATTCCATACATCTAGCAATTGGATTTCACTCAAAACTCACCAAATGACTCCTCCCACCATATTATCGTGTTGCCCAAGTTTTGGGCTCAATCCGAAATCAATAGGTGTGAGAAATTGGACAATTCAAGTTCAACGGCAGTTCGTTCCTAATTGGAGTGGTTGGTGTATTCCATACATCTAGCGATTGGATTTCACTCAAAACTCACCAACTGACTCCTAACACCAGATTATCATGTTGCCCAAGTTTTGGGCTCGATCCGAAATCAATAGGTGTGAGAAATTGGACAATTCAAGTACAACGGCTGTTCGTTCCTAATTGGAGTGGTTGGTGTATTCCATACTTCTAGCAATTGGATATCAATCAAAACTCGCTGAATGACTCCTCCCGCCATATTATGATGTTGCCCAATTTTGGGGCTCGATCGGAAATCAATAGGTGTGAGAAATTGGACAATTCATGTTCAATGGCAGTTCGTTCCTAATTGGAGTGGTTGGTGTATTCCATACTTCTAGCGATTGGATTTCACTCAAAGCTCACCAAATGACTCGTAACACCAGATTACCATGTTGCCCAAGTTTTGGGCTCAATCCGAAATCAATAGGTGTGAGAAATTGGACAATTCAAGTTCAACGGCAGTTCGTTCCCAAATGGAGTGGTTGGTGTATTCCATACTTCGAGCGATTGGATTTCACTCAAAACACCCCAAATGACTCCTCCCAACATATTATGGTGTTGCCCAAGTTTTGGGCTCGATCGGAAATCAATAGGTGTGAGAAATTGGACAATTCAAGTTCAACGGCAGTTCGTTCCTAATTGGAGTGTATTCTATACTTCTAGCGATTGGATTTCACTCAAAACTCACCAAATGACTCCTAACACCATATTATCACGTTGCCCAAGTTTTGGGCTCGATCCGAAATCCATAGGTGTGAGAAATTGGACAATTCAAGTTGAACGACAGTTCGTTCCTAATTGGAGTGGTTGGTGTATTCCATACATCTAGCGATTGGATTTCACTCAAAACTCACCAACTGACTACTAACACCAGATTATCATGTTGCCCAACTTTTGGGCTCGATCCGAAATCGATAGGTGTGAGAAATTGGACAATTCAAGTTCAACGGCAGTTCGTTCCTAATTGGAGTGGTTGTTGTATTCTATACTTCTAGAGATTGGATATCACTCAAAACTCACCAAACGACTCCTAACACCATATCATCATGTTGCCAAAGTTTTGGGCTCAATCCGAAATCAATAGGTGTGAGAAATTGGACAATTCAAGTTCAACGGCAGTTCGTTCCCAAATGGAGTGGTTGGTGTATTCCATACTTCGAGCGATTGGATTTCACTCAAAACACCCCAAATGACTCCTCCCAACATATTATGGTGTTGCCCAAGTTTTGGGCTCGATCCGAAATCAATAGGTGTTCCAAATTGCACAATTCAAGTTCAACGGCAGTACGTTCCTAATTGGAGTTGTTGGTGTATTCCATACTTCTAGCGATTGGATTTCCCTCAAAACTCACCAAATGACTCCTCCCACCATATTATCATGTTGCCCAAGTTTTGGGCTCGATCGGAAATCAATAGGTGTGAGAAATTGGACAATTCAAGTTCAACGGCAGTTCGTTCCTAAGTGGAGTGTATTCTATACTTCTAGCGATTGGATTTCACTCAAAATTCACCAAATGACTCCTAACACCATATTATCACGTTGCCCAAGTTTTGGGCTCGATCCGAAATCCATAGGTGTGAGAAATTGGACAATTCAAGTTCAACGGCAGTTCGTTCCTAATTGGAGTGGTTGGTGTATTCCATACTTCTGGCGATTGGATTTTACTCAAAACTCACCAAATGACTCCTCACACTATATTATGATGTTGCCCAAGTTTTGGGCTCGATCCGAAATCAATAGGAGAAAGAAACTGGACAATTCAAGTTCAACGGCAGTTCGTTCCTAATTAGAGTGGTTGGTGTATTCCATACTTCTAGCGATTGGATTTCACTCAAAACTCACCAAATGACTCCTCCCACAATATTATGATGTTGCCCAAGTTTTGGGCTCGATCCGAAATCCATAGGTGTGAGAAATTGGACAATTCAAGTTCAACGGCAGTTCGTTCCTAATTGGAGTGGTTGGCGTATTCCATACTTCTAGCGATTGGATTTCACTCAAAACTCACCAAATGACTCCTCCCACCATATTATGATGTTGCCCAAGTTTTGGGCTCGATCCGAATTCAATAGGTGAAAGAAATTGGACAATTCAAGTTCAACGGCAGTTCGTTCCTAATTGGAGTTGTTGGTGTATTTCATACTTCTAGCGATTGGATTTCCCCCAAAACTCACCAAATGACTCCTCCCACCATATTATCACGTTGCCCAAGTTTTGGGCTCGATCCGAAATCAATTGGTGTGAGAAATTGGACAATTCAAGTTCAACGGCAGTTCGTTCCTAATTGGAGTGGTTGGTGTATTCCATACTTCTGGCGATTGGATTTTACTCAAAACTCACCAAATGACAACTAACACTATATTATGATGTTGCCCAAGTTTTGGGCTCAATCCGAAATCAATAGGTGAAAGAAATTGGACAATTCAAGTTCAACGGCAGTTCGTTCCTAATTGGAGTGGTTGGTGTATTCCATACTTCTAGCGATTGGATTTCACTCAAAACACACCAAATGACTCCTCCCACCATATTATGATGTTGCCCAAGTTTTGGGCTCGATCCGAAATCAATAGGTGAAAGAAATTGGACAATTCAAGTTCAACGGCAGTTCGTTCCAAATTGGAGTGGTTGGCGTATTCCATACTTCTAGCGATTGGATTGCACTCAAAACTCACCAAATGACTCCTCCCACCATATTATTGTGTTGCCCAAGTTTTGGGCTCGATCCGAAATCAATAGGTGTGAGAAATTGGACAATTCAAGTTCAACGGCAGTTCGTTCCTAATTGGAGTGGTTGGTGTATTCCATACTTCTAGCGATTGGATTTCACTCAAAACTCACCAAATGACTCCTCCCACCATATTATGATGTTGCCAAAGTTTTGGGCTCGATCCGAAATCAATAGGGGTTCCAAATTGGGCAATTCAAGTTCAACGGCAGTTCGTTTCTAATTGGATTGGTTGGTGTATTCCATACCTCTAGTGATTGGATTTCACTCAAAACTAACCAAATGACTCCTCCCACCATATTATTAAGTTGCCCAAGTTTTGGGCTCGATCTGAAATCAATAGGTGTGAGAAATTGGACAATTCAAGTTGAACGGCAGTTCGTTCCTAATTGGAGTGGTTGGTGTATTCCATACTTCTAGCGATTGGATTTCACTCAAAACTCACCAAATGATTCCTCCCACCATATTATGATGTTGCCCAAGATTTGGGCTCGATCCGAAATCAATACGTGTGAGAAATTCGACAACTCAAGTTCAACGGCAGTTCGTTCCTAATTGGAGTGGTTGGTGTATTCCATACTTCTACCGATTGGATTTCACTCAAAACTCACCAAATGACTCCTCCCACTATATTATCATGTTGCCCAACTTTTGGGCTCGAGCCGAAATCAATAGGTGTGAGAAATTGGACCATTCAAGTTCAATGGCAGTTTATTCCTAATTGGAGTGGTTGGTGTATTCCATACTTCTAGCGATTGGATTTCACTCAAAACTCACCAAATGACTCCTCCCACCATATTATGATGTTGCCCAAGTTTTGTGCTCGATCCGAAATCAATAGGTGTTCCAAATTGGAAAATTCAAGTTCAACGGCAGTTCGTTCCTAATTGGAGTGGTTGGTGTATTCCATACTTCTAGTGATTGGATTTCACTCAAAACTAACCAAATGACTCCTCCCACCATATTATGATGTTGCCCAAGTTTTGGGCTCGATCTGAAATCAATAGGTGTTCCAAATTGCACAATTCAAGTTCAACGGCAGTTCGTTCCTAATTGGAGTGGTTGGTGTATTCCATACTTCTAGCGATTGGATTTCACTCAAAACTCACCAAATGATTCCTCCCACCATATTATGATGTTGCCCAAGATTTGGGCTCGATCCGAAATCAATAGGTGTTCCAAATTGGACAATTCAAGTTCAACGGCTGTTCATTCCTAACTGGAGTGGTTGGTGTATTCCATACTTCTAGCGATTGGATTTCACTCAAAACTCACCAAATGACTCCTCCCACCATATTATCAGGTTGCCCAATTTTGGGCTCGAGCCGAAATCAATAGGTGTGAGAAATTGGAAAATTCAAGTTCAATGGCAGTTCGTTCCTAATTGGAGTGGTTGGTGTATTCCACACTTCTAGCGATTGGATTTCACTCAAAACTCACCAAATGACTCCTCCCACCATATTATGATGTTGCCCAAGTTTTGGGCTCGATCCGAAATCAATAGGTGTTCCAAATTGGGCAATTCAAGTTCAACGGCAGTTCGTTCCTAATTGGATTGGTTGGTGTATTCCATACTTCTAGCGATTGGATTTCACTCAAAACTAACCAAATGACTCCTCCCACCATACTATGATGTTGCCCAAGTTTTGGGCTCGATCTGAAATCCATAGGTGTGAGAAATTGGACAATTCAAGTTCAACGGCAGTTCGTTCCTAATTGGAGTGGTTGGTGTATTCCATACTTCTAGCGATTGGATTTCACTCAAAACTCACCAAATGATTCCTCCCACCATATTATGATGTTGCCCAAGATTTGGGCTCGATCCGAAATCAATAGGTGTTTCAAATTGGACAATTCAAGTTCAACGGCAGTTCGTTCCTCATTGGAGTGGTTGGTGTATTCCATACTTCTAGCGATTCGATTTCACCCAAAACTCACCAAATGACTCCTCCCACCATATTATCATGTTGCCCAAGTTTTGGGCTCGAACCGAAATCAATAGGTGTTCCAAATTGGACAATTCAAGTTCAACGGCTGTTCGTTCCTAATTGGAGTGGTTGGTGTATTCCATACTTCTAGCGATTGGATTTCACTCAAAACTCACCAAATGACTCCTCCCACCATATTATCATGTTGCCCAACTTTTGGGCTCGAGCCGAAATCAATAGGTGTGGGAAATTGGACAATTCAAGTTCAATGGCAGTTCGTTCCTAATTGGAGTGGTTGGTGTATTCCATACTTCTAGCGATTGGATTTCACTCAAAACTCACCAAATGACTCCTCCCACCATATTATCATGTTGCCCAACTTTTGGGCTCGAGCCGAAATCAATAGGTGTGGGAAATTGGACAATTCAAGTTCAATGGCAGTTCGTTCCTAATTGGAGTGGTTGGTGTATTCCATACTTCTAGCGATTGGATTTCACTCAAAACTCACCAAATGACAACTCCCACCATATTATGATGCTGCCCAAGTTTTGGGCTCAATCCGAAATCAATAGGTGTTCCAAATTGGGCAATTCAAGTTCAACGGCAGTTCGTTCCTAATTGGAGTGGTTGGTGTATTCCATCCTTCTAGTGATTGGATTTCACTCAAAACTAACGAAATGACTCCTCCCACCATATTATGATGTTGCCCAAGTTTTGGGCTCGATCTGAAATCAATAGGTGTGGGAAATTGGACAATTCCAGTTCAACGGCAGTTCGTTCCTAATTGGAGTGGTTGGTGTAATCCATACTTCTAGCGATTGGATTTCACTCAAAACTCACCAAATGACTCCTCCCACCATATTATGTTGTTGCCCAAGTTTTGGGCTCGATCCGAAATCAATAGGTGTTCCAAATTGGACAATTCAAGTTCAACGGCAGTTCGTTCCTAATTGGAGTGGTTGGTGTATTCCATACTTCTAGCGATTGGATTTCACTCAAAACTCACCAAATGACTCCTCCCACCATATCATGATGTTGCCCAAGTTTTGGGCTCGATCCGAAATCAATAGGTGTTCCAAATTGGACAATTCAAGTTCAACGGCAATTCGTTCCTAATTGGAGTTGTTGGTGTAATCCATACTTCTAGCTATTGGATTTCACTCAAAACTCACCAAATGACTCCTTGATCGGTTCATAATTGTATATTATTTCTTACCCTTCTAGCTTATGATTTGGTTATGTTTTTGAGTTAAACTTGTGCTTTTAATCCTTTTTGTGTTTATCTTTCAGTTAATTGAGCTTTAGGTAACAATGATGGCTTTGGAGAACATAATTCATGCAATTCAAGCATGTTAAGGCCTAATTTGGATGAATTGATGAAGAGCTTAAAGACAAATTCATTATGGCTACAGCCCCCTGCCAGTCCAGTTCCGTTGGTCATATTGCAAGCTTTGTTTCAGCAACCTACATAGCTCGGATGAGGCCACATTCTTCATGAAAGTTGCTCCAATTGGTGTGTACTATAACATATCCAAAATTCAGCCCCATTGGATAAATCTGGAGTCCGTTACCTAGCAAACACAGAACCATGCTCAGGATGAATCTTATCAGCGCGGAAAATGAGTTAGCAATTTGTTTCGGTCTTAACTTCTTCCTCCGACCTTGGATTGGCCCAAATAACATATGGCTGGAAAGAAGACATTCTGAACTTCAATTTAGAGTGCTTAAAGTCCTAATTTGATTAAGAGAAGGCCAAGTTGTAAGCCCTTGAAGTTGCTGGTCATGCTGACCTCAGCATGTGCTGGTTGGATGCTTGGTCATGGTGAGCTAGGTATGAGCTATCATTTCTGGTTGGAAGCTTGGTCATGGTGACATGAAGATGAGCTAGGGCTGCTGGTGGGATTTAGTGGTGAAGTGCATCAACCAATTCAAGATTTTCTAATACAAGTGCATCACCCATTTCAGATTTTCTAATACAAGTGCATCAACCATTTCAGATTTTATAATTCAAGTGTTGTATGCATTAGTCTTATTGAATTCTGATTTTCACTTCCCCTAGGCCTATAAATAGGGATGTTCTCTAAGCTTGTAATAACACCCCAAGGGGGGGGAGCTCTCAAACACTTCTCTAGAGCTCCCTTCCCTTCTCTCCCTCAAATTCTCTTAGTTTCCCTTTGTAGTTCTCAATTGTTGTAATAAGATCATTCTATTAAATTTTCTTTGTACTAAATATCAAACATCTCTCTACTTCCCTTCTCTTCCAAAAGTCTCCATGTCTCAAACACTTCACAAACACATTTCTCTTCCTTCCCTAAGTTCTCAAATTCTCCAAGTTCACAAACATCCTCCAAGTTCTCAACCACTCTCTTCCAAATTCTCAAAGTTCCTAAACACTCTCTTCCAAAATCCACAAAGATCTCAAAACACCTCTCTACTTTCTTCTCCAAATCCTCCAAGTTCTCAAACACTCTCTTCCAAATTCCCCATGTCTTAAACACATTCCCTTCCAAAATCCTCAAAGCTCTCAAACACATGTTCTTCCAAAATTCTCTAAAGTTCCCAAACACTTTCTTCTCCCTCCTCAAAGTTCTCAAACACTTCCTTTCTTCCTCAAAGTTCTCTTAGTTTCCTTAATGTTTTCTTAGTTGTAATTTATTTTTCTTTGTTATGTAAATTCTTTTCTTAAGTTTTCAAGTTGAATTAGTTTCCAAGTTTCAATTATGGTTTTTGTTCTTATTCATTATGCTTATAAGTTAATATGCTAGTTTGAATGATTGATCACCATTTAGGCTTGCATGTTAGCTATCTTGGTTTGAATTAAGAGTATACACCATGCTTTAATTCGAATTGAACTATGAATAGGAAGAGTATGTATGGACATTCGACAACAGGGATTAGATACATACTTGGTTGTTTAAAATGTTCTTCTATGCTTAATGGGTTCCTAATGCTTAATTTTAGGTTAGACAACAAATGATCAAATTAGGGAATTAGGAACACAAGGTTATGACCACACACCATGGCTTAATCATACTTTAGCTAGAATCAATCCATTAATCTAAATTGAACTTGGGAACTTATTTGCTTGAGTTACTTATTTCTTTCTTCCTTGTTTTATGTTCTTTGTTTTTGTTTCTATTTTGTGTAGGGAAACTAAATTGGATCATTCAATCACCAATCCCTGTGGAATCGACCTCACACTTACATATGCTATACTACCAACGGTTCGTGCACTTGCGAGTATCACAAGTTGAGGATGCAGCTTAATCCATTTTGGTGGAGCTAAATCTACGCAACACTCCTCCCACCATATTATGATGTTGCCCAAGTTTTGGGCTCGATCCGAAATCAATAGGTCTACAAAATTGGACAATTCAAGTTCAACGACAGTTCGTTCCTAATTGGAGTGGTTGGTGAATTCCATACTTCTAGCGATTGGATTTCACTGAAAACTCACCAAATGACTCCTCCCACCATATTATGACGTTGCCCAAGTTTTGGTCTCGATCCGAAATCAATAGGTGTGAGAAATTGGACAATTCAAGTTCAACGGCAGTTCGTTCCTAATTGGAGTGGTTGGTGTATTACATACTTCTAGCGTTTGGATTTCACTCAAAACTCACCAAAAGATTCCTCCCACCATATTATGATGTTGCCCAAGATTTGGGCTCGATCCGAAATCAATAGGTGTTCCAAATTGGACAATTCAAGTTCAACGGCATGTCGTTCCTAATTGGAGTGGTTGGTGTATTCCATACTTCTAGCGATTGGATTTCACTCAAAACCCACCAAATGACTCCTCCCACCATATTATGATGTTGCCCAAGTTTTGGGCTCGAACCGAAATCAATAGGTGTTCCAAATTGGACAATTCAAGTTCAACGGCTGTTCGTTTCTAATTGGAGTGGTTGGTGTATTCCAAACTTCTAGCGATTGGATTTCACTCAAAACTCACCAAATGATTCCTCCCACCATATTATGATGTTGCCCAAGATTTGGGCTCGATCCGAAATCAATAGGTGTTCCAAATTGGACAATTCAGGTTCAACAGCAGTTCGTTCCTAATTGGAGTGGTTGGTGTATTCCATACTTCTAGCGTTTGGATTTCACTCAAAACTAACCAAATGACTTCTCCCACCATATTATGATGTTGCCCAAGTTTGGGGCTCGATCCAAAATCAATAGGTGTGAGAAATTAGACAATTCAAGTTCAACGGCAGTTCGTTCCTAATTGGAGTGGTTGGTGTATTCCATACTTCTAGCGATTGGATTTCACTCAAAACTCACCAAATGATTCCTCCCACCATATTATGTTGTTGCCCACGTTTTGGGCTCGATCCGAAATCAATAGGTGTTCAAAATCGGGCAATTCAAGTTCAACGGCAGTTCGTTCCTAATTGGAGTGGTTAGTGAATTCCATACTTCTAGCGATTGGATTTCACTCAAAACTCACCAAATGACTCCTCCCACCATATTATGACGTTAACCAAGTTTTGGGCTCGATCCGAAACCAATAGGTGTTCCAAATTGGACAATTTAAGTTCAACGACAGTTCGTTCCTAATTGGAGTGATTGGGGTATTCCATACTTCTTGCGATTGGATTTCACTAAAAACCCACCAAATGACTCCTCCCACCATAATATGATGTTGTCCAAGTTTTGGGGTCGATCCGAAACCAATAGGTGTTCCAAATTGGGCAATTCAAGTTGAACGGCAGTTCGTTCCTAATTGGAGTGGTTGGTGTATTCCATCCTTCTAGTGATTGGATTTCACTCAAAACTAACGAAATGACTTCTCCCACCATATTATGATGTTTCCCAAGTTTTGGGCTCGATCTGAAATCAATAGGTGTGAGAAATTGGACAATTCAAGTTCAACGGCAGTTCGTTCCTAATTGGAGTGATTGGGGTATTCCATACTTCTTGCGATTGGATTTCACTGAAAACTAACCAAATGACTACTCCCACCATATTATGATGTTGCCCAAGTTCTGGGCTCGATCTGAAATCAATAGGTGTGAGAAATTGGACAATTCAAGTTCAACGGCAGTATGTTCCTAATTGGAGTGGTTGGTGTATTCCATACTTCTAGCGATTGGATTTCACTCAAAACTCACCAAATGACTCCTCCCACCATATTATGATGTTGCCCAAGTTTTGGGCTCGATCCGAAATCAATAGGTGTTCCAAATTGAACAATTCAAGTTCAACGGCAGTTCGTTCCTAATTGGAGTGGTTGGTGTATTCCATCCTTCTAGTGATTGGATTTCACTCAAAACTAACGAAATGACTTCTCCCACCATATTATGATGTTGCCCAAGTTTTGGGCTCGATCTGAAATCAATAGGTGTGAGAAATTGGACAATTCAAGTTCAACGGCAGTTCGTTCCTAATTGGAGTGGTTGGTGTATTCCATACTTCAAACAATTGGATTTCACTCAAAACTCACCAAATGACTCCTCCCACCGTATTATGATGTTGCCCAAGTTTTGGGATCGATCCGAAATCAATTGGTGTGAGAAATTGGTCAATTCAATTTCAACGGCATTTCGTTCCTAATTGGAGTGGTTGGTGTATTCCATACTTCTAGCGATTGGATTTCACTCAAAACTCACCAAATGACTCCTCCCACCATATTATGATGTTGCCCAAGTTTTGGGCTCGATCCGAAATCAATAGGTGTTCCAAATTGGACAATTCAAGTTCAACGGCAGTTCGTTCCTAATTGGAGTGGTTGGTGTATTCCATACTTCTTGCGACTGGATTTCACTCAAAACTGACCAAAAGACTCCTCCCACCATATTATGATGTTGCCCAAGTTTTGGGCTCGATCCGAAATCAGTAGGTGTGAGAAATTGGACAATTCAAGTTCAACGGCAGTTCGTTCCTAATTGGAGTGGTTGGTGTATTCCACACTTCTAGCGATTGGATTTCACTCAAAACTCACCAAATGACTCCTCCCACCATATTATGATGTTGCCCAAGTTTGGGGCTCGATCCGAAATCAATAGGTTTGAGAAATTGGACAATTCAAGTTCAACGGCAGTTCGTTCCTAATTGGAGTGGTTGGTGTATTCCATACTTCTAGCGATTGGATTTCACTCAAAACTCACCAAATGACTCCTCCCACCATATTATGACGTTGCCCAAGTTTGGGGCTCGATCCGAAATCAATAGGTGTTCCAAATTGGACAATTCAAGTTCAACGGCAGTTCGTTCCTAATTGGAGTGGTTGGTGTATTCCATACTTCTTGCGATTGGATTTCACTCAAAACTCACCAAATGACTCCTCCCACCATATTATGATTTTGCCCAAGTTTTGGGCTCGATCCGAAATCAATAGGTGTTCCAAATTGGGCAATTCAAGTTGAACGGCAGTTCATTCCAAATTGGAGCGGTTGGTGTATTCTTTACTTCTAGCGATTGGATTTCACTCAAAACTCACCAAATGACACCTCCCACCATATTATGATGTTGCCCAAGTTTTGGGCTCGATCCGAAATCTATAGGTGTTCCAAATTGGACAATTCAAGTTCAACGGCAGTTCGTTCCTAATTGGATTGGTTGGTGTATTCCATACTTCTTGCGATTGGATTTCACTCAAAACTCACCAAATGACTCCTCCCACCATATTATGATGTTGCCCAAGTTTTGGGCTAGATCCGAAATCAATTGGTGTGAGAAATTGGACAATTCAAGTTGAACGGCAGTTCATTCCTAATTGGAGTGTTTGGTGTATTCCGTACTTCTAGCGATTGGATTTCACTCAAAACTCACCAAATGACTCCTCCCACCATATTAGGACGTTGCCCAAGTTTTGGGCTCGATCCGAAATCAATAGGTGTTCCAAATTGGACAATTCAAATTCAACGGCAGTTCGTTCCTAATTGGAGTGGTTGGTGTATTCCATACTTCTAGCAATTGGATTTCACTCAAAACACACCAAATGACTCCTCCCACCATATTATGGTGTTGCCCAAGTTTTGGGCTCGATCCGAAATCATTAGGTGTGAGAAATTGGACAATTTAAGTTCAACGGCAGTTCGTTCCTAATTGGAGTGGTTGGTGTATTCCATACTTCTAGCGATTGGATTTCACTCAAAACGCACCAAATGACTCCTCCCACCATATTATGATGTTGCCCAAGTTTTGCGCTCGATCCGAAATCAATAGGTGTGAGAAATTGGACAATTCAAGTTCAACGGCAGTTCGTTCCTAATTGGAGTCGTTGGTGTATTCCATACTTCTAGCGTTTGGATTTCACTCAAAACTCACCAAATGACTCCTCCCACCATATTATGATGTTGCCCAAGTTTTGGGATCGATCCGAAATCAATAGGTGTGAGAAATTGGTCAATTCAATTTCAACGGCATTTCGTTCCTAATTGGAGTGGTTGGTGTATTCCATACTTCTAGCGATTGGATTTCACTCAAAACTCACCAAATGACTCCTCCCACCATATTATGATGTTGCCCAAGTTTTGGGCTCGATCCGAAATCAATAGGTGTTCCAAATTGGACAATTCAAGTTCAACGGCAGTTCGTTCCTAATTGGAGTGGTTGGTGTATTCACTCAAAACACACCAAATGACTCCTCCCACCATATTATGATGTTGCCCAAGTTTTGGGCTCGATCCGAAATCAATAGGTGTTCCAAATTGGACAATTCAAGTTCAACGGCAGTTCGTTCCTAATTGGAGTGGTTGGTGTATTCACTCAAAACACACCAAATGACTCCTCCCACCATATTATGATGTTGCCCAAGTTTTGGGCTCGATCCGAAATCAATAGGTGTTCCAAATTGGACAATTCAAGTTCAACGGCAGTTCGTTCCTAATTGGAGTGGTTGGTGTATTCCATACTTCTAGCGTTTGGATTTCAATCAAAACTCACCAAATGACTACTCCCACCATATTTTGATGTTGCCCAAGTTTTGGGATCGATCCGAAATCAATAGGTGTGAGAAATTGGTCAATTCAATTTCAACGGCATGTCGTTCCTAATTCGAGTGGTTGGTGTATTCCATACTTCTAGCGATTGGATTTCACTCAAAACTCACCAAATGACTCCTCCCACCATATTATGATGTTGCCCAAGTTTTGGGCTCGATCCGAAATCAATAGGTGTCAGAAATTGGACAATTCAAGTTCAACGGCAGTTCGTTCCTAATTGGAGTGGTTGGTGTATTCCATACTTCTAGCGATTGGATTTCACTCAAAACGCACCAAATGACTGCTCCCACCATATTATGATGTTGCCCAAGTTTTGGGCTCGATCCGAAATCAACAGGTGTGAGAAATTGGACAATTCAAGTTCAACGGCAGTTCGTTCCTAATTGGAGTGGTTGGTGTATTCCATACGTCTACCGATTGGATTTCACTCAAAACTCACCAAATGACTCCTCCCACCATATTATGATGTTGCCCAAGTTTTGGGCTCGATCTGAAATCAATAGGTGTTCGAAATTGGACAATTCAAGTTCAACGACAGTTTGTTCCTAATTGGAGTGGTTGGTGTATTCCATACTTCTAGCGTTTGGATTTCACTCAAAACTCACCAAATGACTCCTCCCACCATATTATGATGATGCCCAAGTTTTGGGATCGATCCGAAATCAATAGGTGTGAGAAATTGGTCAATTCAATTTCAACGGCATTTCGTTCCTAATTGGAGTGGTTGGTGTATTCCATACTTCTAGCGAGTGGATTTCACTCAAAACTCACCAAATGAATCCTCCCACCATATTATGATGTTGCCCAAGTTTTGGGCTCGATCCGAAATCAATAGATGTTCCAAATTGGACAATTCCTGTTCAACGGCAGTTCGTTCCTAATTGGAGTGGTTGGTGTATTCCATACCTCTTGCGATTGGATTTCACTCAAAACTCACCAAATGACTCCTCCCACCATATTATGATGTTGCCCAAGTTTTGGGCTCTATCCGAAATCAATATGTGTGAGAAATTGGACAATTCAAGTTCAACGGCAGTTCGTTCCTAATTGGAGTGGTTGGTGTATTCCATACTTCTAGCGATTGGATTTCACTCAAAACTCACCAAATGACTCCTCCCACCATATTATGATGTTGCCCAAGTTTTGGGCTCGATCCGACATCAATAGGTGTGAGAAATTGGACCAAGTTGAACGGCAGTTCGTTCCTAATTGGAGTGGTTGGTGTATTCGATACTTCTAGCGATTGGATTTCACTCAAAACTCACCAAATGACTCCTCCCACCATATTATGATGTTGCCCAAGTTTTGGGCTCGATCCAAAATCAATAGGTGTTCCAAATTGGACAATTCAAGTTCAACGGCAGTTCGTTCCTAATTGGAGTGGTTGGTGTATTCCATACTTCTAGCGATTGGATTTCACTGAAAACGCACCAAATGACTCCTCCCACCATATTATGATGTTGCCCAAGTTTTGGGCTCGATCCGAAATCAATAGGTGTGGGAAATTGGACAATTCAAGTTCAACGGCAGTTCGTTCCTAATTAGAGTGGTTGGTGTATTCCGAACTTCTAGCGATTGGATTTCACTCAAAACTCACCAAATGACTCCTTGTTGCATTCCTAAGAGGACACAAATTAATGTACAAACAACCAATTAAAAATACCCGCAAGTGCACGAATCTATTGAAGTATAGATTATGTAAGTACGGGGTCGATCCCACGAAGAACTTGTCGGCTTCCTATAAGTTCTAATTTCAGTACGTAAAGAACACTTAATTGACACACCAGAAATGCACAAATGCAAAATGGAAACTAAAAATGAGTAAAGAAGTGTAAAAGAAATGAAACAACACAAGAAAACTAAACAAAAACACAAACAGCATTTTCTATCGCCATTTTATCACCACTTTATCACCTGTGAACAGTGCTGTGAACAGTGAACAGTGCGACCGGTCGTTTTTGGACAGATTCATGTGCGACCGGTCGCCTAAACAGTAACGACCGGTCATTTTTGGCAGATTCGTTTCTCTGTTTTTCAGTTTCGACCTCTGTCCAGTATTTTGCCTATATCTTTCCAACCGTACGTCCAAAATTCACGTTCTTTATACGGTTGGATTCAGCACAGAAAATGGAAGAACACAACGCGGACCAAAGGTCCAAAACAATTACGAAAACAGATAAAATTTAATAACAAAGACACATAACGTGTCAAACACGCAACTCACACACACATTGGGGGGGGGGGGGGTTTGATTTGTTTGAAGTGACCTATTTCTATTGCATGAAAGTAAATGGACTTTGAAATTAAATGAGAATGGCAGAGATGAATTATCAAAGAGTGGAATCAAGATGTAACAAACACTAGGGTTTTGGAATCCACCCTAAACAATTCTACCAATGTTCATGGATACTCAAGTGATGAACTCTAAACGTGTTGATGAAGATGTTCGCAATCAAGACCATGGGTCGTGGCTCAAGACGCATTGATTCTCTCTAATATACGTAAAGTGCATGGTTCGTGCTACAATACTTGTGCCCTCCCCATAACCGAACCTAGGTATGGTTCGTACTTCGATTCAATTACAAGGAGAACCCATTAAGTTCAAAGAGAATATGAACATCACAAGAATCCTAATAGCATGGTATTTACATTAGGTATTCAAGAAACCAAATCACATGGATGATTCTTACTTCATCCATTTATTGCTTAGGATAACATGAAGATACACATAATCCCAACAATCTCAAGAAGCATGCTTTCAAAGATGGCCAACCAAGGAAAAACACACATCAAGGATAGATTAATTTGGTGAATTGGAATTCATCAACAATATCTAGAAATTCATACACTCAAGCATCAAAACAATAAGGTAATCATGTTTAGGGCTTCAACCTAAGCCCTAGCTATGGAGTTTAGTTCCTCATAATCATTTCAAACACAAATTCGAAATATAACTAGAAAGAGTTTACAGATTTGGAAATGATGAAAGCTTGAAGTCTTCAATGGTGGAAGTCTTCCCCCTTCTTCCTGCGGCTGCACCTCCCTCTCCTTCCTTCCTTAGCTTTTTTGCTCTCCAATCTCCTCCTCAATTGTGGAATGATGTAATGAATCCAATACCCCCGTTGAAAAGCCTCTCCAATATCAGATTACACTCCCTTTGCTTCCCTCTCTCCTCCTTTCCAGCTTTACTTTTAGTATTCTAATGCAAAGTCTTCACCCATTGTCTTCTTGTCCCCTTGCAAATAATGAAGCCTTGTCCTCACAAAGATGCCAAATGCTTCAGAAAATATCTCATCTACTAAGGTAAATTCTTGTTACCAAGTGTTATGGTAACAAGAATAATCAAGATGACACAATGGAGGTAAAAGCTGGCCAATTCCGGATTTCCAGAGCTGTGGTAACATGCTGGATTGGTTGGATAGGCAATACTTGTCCAATGGAGCTCAAATTTGGATATGTTGTAGTTAACATCCATTGGAACAAGTCTCATGAAGATCATGACCTCATCCGAGCACCAGAGCATGTTGATCCCAGGCCAAGAAGTTGACCTACGAAAATGAACAAAAACAAAATTTATAACTAATAAAGCACTTTTAGCTCATTTTCATTCCAACCAAGGTAAAATCTAAGAAAACACAAAAAGGAAGTAAAAAGCTATAAAATGTCAAGAACTAACTCAAAATAGTGGGTGAATAACATGAAAAATCATGTGTAAAAATGAACCGAACACTCCTCCCACCATATTATGATGTTGCACAAGTTTTGGGATCGATACGAAATCAATAGGTGTGAGAAATTGGTCAATTCAATTTCAACGGCATGTCGTTCCTAATTGGAGTGGTTGGTGTATTCCATAGTTCTAGCGATTGGATTTCACTCAAAACTCACCAAATGACTCCTCCCACCATATTACGATGTTGCCCAAGTTTTGGGCTCGATCCGAAATCAATAGGTGTTCCAAATTGGACAATTCAAGTTCAACGGCAGTTCGTTCCTAATTGGAGTGGTTGGTGTATTCCATACTTCTAGCGATTGGATTTCACTCAAAACGAACCAAATGACTCCTCCCACCATATTATGATGTTGCACAAGTTTTGGGATCGATCCGAAATCAATAGGTGTGAGAAATTGGTCAATTCAATTTCAACGGCATGTCGTTCCTAATTGGAGTGGTTGGTGTATTCCATACTTCTTGCGATTGGATTTCACTCAAAACTCACCAAATGACTCCTCCCACCATATTATGATGTTGCCCAAGTTTTGGGCTCGATCCGAAATCAATAGGTGTGAGAAATTGGACAATTCAAGTTCAACGGAAGTTCGTTCCTAATTGGAGTGGTTGGTGTATTCCATAGTTCTAGCAATTGGATTTCACTCAAAACTCACCAAATGACTCCTCCCACCATATTATGATGTTGCCCAAGTTTTGGGCTCGATTCGAAATCAATAGGTGTGAGAAATTGGACAATTCAAGTTGAACGGCAGTTCGTTCCTAATTGCAGTGGTTGGTGTATTCCATACTTCTAGCGATTGGATTTCACTCAAAACTCACCAAATGACTCCTCCCACCATATTATGATGTTGCCCAAGTTTTGGGCTCGATCCAAAATCAATAGGTGTTCCAAATTGGACAATTCAAGTTCAACGGCAGTTCGTTCCTAATTGGAGTGATTGGTGTATTCCATACTTCTAGCGATTGGATTTCACTCAAAACGCACCAAATGACTCCTCCCACCATATTATGATGTTGCCCAAGTTTTGGGCTCGATCCGAAATGAATAGGTGTGAGAAATTGGACAATTCAAGTTCAACGGCAGTTCGTTCCTAATTGGAGTGGTTGGTGTATTCCATAGTTCTAGCGATTGGATTTCACTCAAAACTCACCAAATGACTCCTCCCACCATATTATGATGTTGCCCAAGTTTTGGGCTCGATCCGAAATCAATAGGTGTGAGAAAATGGACAATTCAAGTTGAACGGCAGTTCGTTCCTAATTGGAGTTGTTGGTGTGTTCCGTACTTCTAGCGATAGGATTTCACTCAAAACGAACCAAAGGACTCCTCCCACCATATTATGATGTTGCACAAGTTTTGGGATCGATCCGAAATCAATAGGTGTGAGAAATTGGTCAATTCAATTTCAATGGCATGTCGTTCCTAATTGGAGTGGTTGGTGTATTCCATACTTCTTGCGATTGGATTTCACTCAAAACTCACCAAATGACTCCTCCCACCATATTATGATGTTGCCCAAGTTTTGGGCCCGATCCGAAATCAATAGATGTGAGAAATTGGACAATTCAAGTTCAACGGCAGTTTGTTCCTAATTGGAGTGGTTGGTGTATTACATAGTTCTAGCGATTGGATTTCACTCAAAACACACCAAATGACTCCTTCCACCATATTATGATGTTGCCCATGTTTTGGGCTCGATCCGAAATCAATCGGTGTGAGAAATTGGACAATTCAAGTTGAACGGCAGTTCGTTCCTAATTGGAGTGGTTGGGGTATTCCATACTTCTAGCGATTGGATTTCACTCAAAACGAACCAAATGACTCCTCCCACCATATTATGAGGTTGCACAAGTTTTGGGATCGATCCGAAATCAATAGGTGTGAGAAATTGGTCAATTCAATTTCAACAGCATGTCGTTCCTAATTGGAGTGGTTGGTGTATTCCATACTTCTTGCAATTGGATTTCACTCAAAACTCACCAAATGACTCCTCCCACCATATTATGATGTTGCCCAAGTTTTGGGCCCGATCCGAAATCAATAGGTGTGAGAAATTGGACAATTCAAGTTCAACAGCAGTTCGTTCCTAATTGGAGTGGTTGGTGTATTCCATAGTTCTAGCGATTGGATTTCACTCAAAACTCACCAAATGACTCCTCCCACCATATTATGATGTTGCCCAAGTTTTGGGCTCGATCCGAAATCAATAGGTGTGAGAAATTGGACAATTCAAGTTGAACGACAGTTCGTTCCTAATTGGAGTGGTTGGGGTATTCCATACTTCTAGCGATTGGATTTCACTCAAAATGCACCAAATGACTCCTCCCACCATATAATGATGTTGCCCAAGTTTTGGGCTCGATCCGAAATCAATAGGTGTGAGAAATTGGTCAATTCAATTTCAATGGCATGTCGTTCCTAATTGGAGTGGTTGGTGTATTCCATACTTCTTGCGATTGGATTTCACTCAAAACTCACCAAATGACTCCTCCCACCATATTATGATGTTGCCCAAGTTTTGGGCTCGATCCGAAATCAATAGATGTGAGAAATTGGACAATTCAAGTTCAACGGCAGTTTGTTCCTAATTGGAGTGGTTGGTGTATTACATAGTTCTAGCGATTGGATTTCACTCAAAACACACCAAATGACTCCTCCCACCATATTATGATGTTGCCCAAGTTTTGGGCTCGATCCGAAATCAATAGGTGTGAGAAATTGGTCAATTCAATTTCAACGGCAGTTCGTTCCTAATTGGAGTGGTTGGTGTATTCCATACCTCTAGCGATTGGATTTCACTCAAAACTCACCAAATGAATCCTCCCACCATATTATGATGTTTCCCAAGTTTTGGGCTCAATCCGAAATCAATAGGTGTTCGAAATTGGACAATTCAAGTTCAACGGCAGTTCGTTCCTAATTGGAGTGGTAGGTGTATTCCATACTTCTAGCGATTGGATTTCACTCAAAACGCACCAAATGACTCCTCCCACCATATTATGATGTTGCCCAAGTTTTGGGCTCGATCCGAAATCAATAGGTGTGAGAAATGGGACAATTCAAGTTCAACGGCAGTTCGTTCCTAATTGGAGTGGTTGGTGTATTCCAAACTTCTAGCAATTGGATTTCACTCAAAACTCACCAAATGACTCGTCCCACCATATTATTATGTTGCCCAAGTTTTGGGATCGATCCGAAATCAATAAGTGTGAGAAATTGGTCAATTCAATTTCAACTGCATTTCGTTCCTAATTGGACAATTCAAGTTCTACGGCAGTTCGTTCCTAATTGGAGTGGTTGGTGTATTCCATACTTCTAGTGATTGGATTTCACTCAAAACTCACCAAATGACTCCTCCCACAATATTATGATGTTCCCCAAGTTTTGGTCTCGATCCGAAAACAATAGGTGTCAGAAATTGGACAATTCAAGTTCAACGGCAGTTCGTTCCTAATTGGAGTGGTTGGTGTATTCCATACTTCTAGCGTTTGGATTTCACTCAAAACTCACCAAATGACTCCTCCCACCATATTTTGATGTTGCCCAAGTTTTGGGATCGATCCGAAATCAATAGGTGTGGGAAATTGGTCAATTCAATTTCAACGGCATGTCGTTCCTAATTGGAGTGGTTGGTGTATTCCATACTTCTAGCGATTGGATTTTACTCAAAACTCACCAAATGACTCCACCCACCATATTATGATGTTGCCCAAGTTTTGGGCTCGATCCGAAATCAATAGGTGTGAGAAATGGGACAATTCAAGTTCAACGGCAGTTCGTTCCTAATTGGAGTTGTTGGTGTATTCCATACTTCTAGCGATTGGATTTCACTCAAAACTCACCAAATGACTCCTCCCACCATATTATGATGTTGCCCAAGTTTTGGGCTCGATCCGAAATCAGTAGGTGTTCCAAATTGGACAATTCAAGTTCAACGGCAGTTCGTTCCTAATTGGAGGGGTTGGTGTATTCCATACTTCTAGCGATTGGATTTCACTCAAAACGAACAAAATGACTCCTCCCACCATATTATGATGTTGCCCAAATTTTGGGCTCGATCCGAAATCAATAGGTGTTCCAAATTGGACAATTCAAGTTCAACGGCAGTTCGTTCCTAATTGGAGTGGTTGGTGTATTCCATAATTCTAGCGATTGGATTTCACTCAAAACTCACCAAATGACTCCTCCCACCATATTATGATGTTGCCCAAGTTTTGGGCTCGATCCGAAATCAATAGGTGTGAGAAATTGGACAATTCAAGTTGAACGGCAGTTCGTTCCTAATCGGAGTGGTTGGTGTATTCCATACTTCTAGCGATTGGATTTCACTCAAAACACACCAAATGACTCCTCCCACCATATTATGATGTTGCCCAAGTTTTGGGCTCGATCCGAAATCAAAAGGTGTGAGAAATGGGACAATTCAAGTTCAACGGCAGTTCGTTCCTAATTGGAGTTGTTGGTGTATTCTATACTTCTAGCGATTGGATTTCACTCAAAACTCACCAAATGACTCCTCCCACCATATTATGATGTTGCCCAAGTTTTGGGCTCGATCCGAAATCAGTAGGTGTTCCAAATTGGACAATTCAAGTTCAACGGCAGTTCGTTCCTAATTGGACGGGTTGGTGTATTCCATACTTCTAGCGATTGGATTTCACTCAAAACTCACCAAATGACTCCTCCCACCATATTATGATGTTGCCCAAGTTTTGGGCTCGATCCGAAATCAATAGGTGTGAGAAATTGGACAATTCAAGTTCAACGACAGTTCGTTCCTAATTGGGGTGGTTGGTGTATTCCATACTTCTAGC
Source organism: Prunus avium (assembly GCF_965620075.1). Lineage (NCBI taxonomy): Eukaryota > Viridiplantae > Streptophyta > Magnoliopsida > Rosales > Rosaceae > Prunus > Prunus avium. The sequence continues at coordinate 29,148,190 of NC_142284.1, forward strand.
GATTGGATTTCACTCAAAACTCACCAAATGAGTCCTCCCACCATATTATGATGTTGCCCAAGTTTTGGGCTCGATCCGAAATCAATAGGTGTGAGAAATTGGACAATTCAATTTCAACGGCATGTCGTTCCAAATTGGAGTGGTTGGTGTATTCCATACTTCTAGCGGTTGGATTTCACTCAAAACTCACCAAATGACTCCTCCCACCATATTATGATGTTGCCCAAGTTTTGGGCTTGATCCGAAATCAATAGGTGTGAGAAATGGGACAATTCAAGTTCAACGGCAGTTCGTTCCTAATTGGAGTGGTTGGTGTATTCCATACTTCTAGCGATTGGATTTCACTCAAAACTCACCAAATGACTCCTCCCACCATATTATGATGCTGCCCAAGTTTTGGGCTCGATCCGAAATCAATAGGTGTGAGAAATGGGACAATTCAAGTTCAACGGCAGTTCGTTCCTAATTGGAGTGGTTGGTGTATTCCATACTTCTAGCGATTGGATTTCACTCAAAACTCACCAAACGACTCCTCCCACCATATTATGATGTTGCCCAAGTTTTGGGCTCGATCCGAAATCAATAGGTGTCAGAAATTGGACAATTCAAGTTCAACGGCAGTTCGTTCCTAATTGGGGTGGTTGGTGTATTCCATACTGTTAGCGATTCGATTTCACTCAAAACGAACCAAACGACTCCTCCCACCATATTATGATGTTGCCCAAATTTTGGGCTCGATCCGAAATCAATAGGTGTTCCAAATTGGACAATTCAAGTTCAACGGCAGTTCGTTCCTAATTGGAGTGGTTGGTGTATTCCATACTTCTAGCGTTTGGATTTCACTCAAAACTCACCAAATGACTCCTCCCACCATATTTTGATGTTGGCCAAGTTTTGGGATCGATCCGAAATCAATAGGTGTGGGAAAGTGGTCAATTCATTTTCAACGGCATGTCGTTCCTAATTGGAGTGGTTGGTGTATTCCATACTTCTAGCGATTGGATTTCACTCAAAACTCACCAAATGACTCCTCCCACCATATTATGATGTTGCCCAAGTTTTGGGCTTGATCCGAAATCAATAGGTGTGAGAAATGGGACAATTCAAGTTCAACGGCAGTTCGTTCCTAATTGGAGTGGTTGGTGTATTCCATACTTCTAGCGATTGGATTTCACTCAAAACTCACCAAATGACTCCTCCCACCATATTATGATGCTGCCCAAGTTTTGGGCTCGATCCGAAATCAATAGGTGTGAGAAATGGGACAATTCAAGTTCAACGGCAGTTCGTTCCTAATTGGAGTGGTTGGTGTATTCCATACTTCTAGCGATTGGATTTCACTCAAAACTCACCAAATGACTCCTCCCACCATATTATGATGTTGCCCAAGTTTTGGGCTCGATCCGAAATCAATAGGTGTCAGAAATTGGACAATTCAAGTTCAACGGCAGTTCGTTCCTAATTGGACAATTCAAGTTCTACGGCAGTTCGTTCCTAATTGGAGTGGTTGGTGTATTCCATACTTCTAGCGATTGGATTTCACTCAAAACTCACCAAATGACTCCTCCCACCATATTATGATGTTGCCCAAGTTTTGGGCTCGATCCGAAATCAATAGGTGTGAGAAATTGGACAATTCAAGTTCAACGACAGTTCGTTCCTAATTGGGGTGGTTGGTGTATTCCATACTTCTAGCGTGTGGATTTCACTCAAAACTCACCAAATGACTCCTCCCACCATATTTTGTTGTTGCCCAAGTTTTGGGATCGATCCGAAATCAATAGGTGTGGGAAATTGGTCAATTCAATTTCAACGGCATGTCGTTCCAAATTGGAGTGGTTGGTGTATTCCATACTTCTAGCGATTGGATTTCACTCAAAACTCACCAAATGACTCCTCCCACCATATTATGATGTTGCCCAAGTTTTGGGCTCGATCCGAAATCGATAGGTGTTCCAAATTGGACAATTCAAGTTCAACGGCAGTTCGTTCCTAATTGGAGTGGTTGGTGTATTCCATACTTCTAGCGATTGGATTTCACTCAAAACTCACCAAATGACTCCTTTCACCATATTATGATGTTGCCCAAGTTTTGGGATCGATCCGAAATGAATAGGTGTGAGAAATTGGTCAATTCAATTTCAACGGCAGTTCGTTCCTAATTGGAGTGGTTGGTGTATTCCATACCTCTAGCGATTGGATTTCACTCAAAACTCACCAAATGAATCCTCCCACCATATTATGATGTTGCCCAAGTTTTGGGCTCGATCCGAAATCAATAGGTGTTCGAAATTGGACAATTCAAGTTCAACGGCAGTTCGTTCCTAATTGGAGTGGTTGGTGTATTCCAAACTTCTAGCGATTGGATTTCACTCAAAACTCACCAAATGACTCCTCCCACCATATTATTATGTTGCCCAAGTTTTGGGATCGATCCGAAATCAATAAGTGTGAGAAATTGGTCAATTCAATTTCAACTGCATTTCGTTCCTAATTGGACAATTCAAGTTCTACGGCAGTTCGTTCCTAATTGGAGTGGTTGGTTTATTCCATACTTCTAGCGATTGGATTTCACTCAAAACTCACCAAATGACTCCTCCCACCATATTATGATGTTGCCCAAGTTTTGGGCTCGATCCGAAATCAATAGGTGTGAGAAATTGGACAATTCAAGTTCAACGACAGTTCGTTCCTAATTGGGGTGGTTGGTGTATTCCATACTTCTAGCGATTGGATTTCACTCAAAACTCACCAAATGAGTCCTCCCACCATATTATGATGTTCCCCAAGTTTTGGTCTCGATCCGAAATCAATAGGTGTCAGAAATTGGACAATTCAAGTTCAACGGCAGTTCGTTCCTAATTGGAGTGGTTGGTGTATTCCATACATCTAGCGTTTGGATTTCACTCAAAACTCACCAAATGACTCCTCCCACCATATTTTGATGTTGCCCAAGTTTTGGGATCGATCCGAAATCAATAGGTGTGGGAAATAGGTCAATTCAATTTCAACGGCATGTCGTTCCAAATTGTACTGGTTGGTGTATTCCATACTTCTAGAGATTGGATTTCACTCAAAACTCACCAAATGACTCCTCCCACCATATTATGATGTTGCCCAAGTTTTGGGCTCGATCCGAAATCAATAGGTGTGAGAAATGGGACAATTCAAGTTCAACGGCAATTCGTTCTTATTTGGAGTTGTTGGTGTATTCCATTCTTCTAGCGATTGGATTTCACTCAAAACGCTCCAAATGACTCCTCCCACCATATTATGATGTTGCCCAAGTTTTGGGCTCTATCCAAAATCAATAGGTGTGAGAAATGGGACAATTCAAGTTCAATGGCAGTTCGTTCCTAATTGGAGTGGTTGGTGTATTCCATACTTCTAGCGATTGGATTTCACTCAAAACTCACCAAACGACTCCTCCCACCATATTATGATGTTGCCCAAGTTTTGGATCGATCCGAAATCAATAGGTGTGAGAAATTGGTCAATTCAATTTCAACGGCATTTCGTTCCTAATTGGAGTGGTTGGTGTATTCCGTACTACTAGAGATTGGATTTCACTCAAAACTCACCAAATGACTCCTCCCACCATATTATGATGTTGCCCAAGTTTTGGGCTCAATCCGAAATCAGTAGGTGTGAGAAATTGGACAATTCAAGTTCAACGGCTGTTCGTTCCTAATTGGACAATTCAAGTTCTACGGCAGTTCGTTCCTAATTGGAGTGGTTGGTGTATTCCATACTTCTAGCGATTGGATTTCACTCAAAACTCACCAAATGACTCCTCCCACCATATTATGATGTTGCCCAAGTTTTGGGCTCAATCCGAAATCAGTAGGTGTGAGAAATTGGACAATTCAAGTTCAACGGCAGTTCGTTCCTAATTGGAGTGGTTGGTGTATTCCATACTTCTAGCAATTGGATTTCACTCAAAACGGACCAAATGACTCCTCCCACCGTATTATGATGTTGCCCATGTTTTGGGCTCGATCCGAAATCAATAGGTGTGAGAAATTGGACAATTCAAGTTCAACGGCAGTTCGTTCCTAATTGGAGTGGTTGGTGTATTCCATTCTTCTAGCGATTGGATTTCACTCAAAACTCACCAAATGACTCCTCCCACCATATTATGATGTTGCCCAAGTTTTGGGCTCGATCCAAAATCAATAGGTGTTCCAAATTGGACAATTCAAGTTAAATGGCAGTGCGTTCCTAATTGGAGTTGTTGGTGTATTCCATACTTCTAGCGATTGGATTTCACTCAAAACGAACCAAATGACTCCTCCCACCATATTTTGATGTTGCCCAAGTTTTGGGCTCGATTCGAAATCAATAGGTGTTCCAAATTGGACAATTCAAGTTCTACGGCAGTTCGTTCCTAATTAGAGTGGTTGGTGTATTCCATACTTCTAGCGATTGGATTTCACTCAAAACACACCAAATGACTCCTCCCACCCTATTATGATGTTGCCCAAGTTTTCGGCTCTATCCGAAATCAATAGGTGTGAGAAATTGGACAATTCAAGTTCAACGGCAGTTCGTTCCTAATTGGAGTGGTTGGTGTATTCCATACTTCTAGCGTTTGGATTTCAATCAAAACTCAACAAATGACTACTCCCACCATATTTTGATGTTGCCCAAGTTTTGGGATCGATCCGAAATCAATAGGTGTGGGAAATTGGTCAATTCAATTTCAACGGCATGTCGTTTCTAATTGGAGTGGTTGGTGCATTCCATACTTCTAGCGATTGGATTTCACTCAAAACTCACAAAATGACTCCTCCCACCATATTATGATGTTGCCCAAGTTTCGGGCTCGATCCGAAATCAATAGGTGTTCGAAATTGTACAATTCAAGTTCAACGGCAGTTCGTTCCTAATTGGAGTGGTTGGTGTATTCCATTCTTCTAGCGTTTGGATTTCACTCAAAACTCACCAAATGACTCCTCCCACCATATTATGATGTTGCCCAAGTTTTGGGATCGATCCGAAATCAATTGGTGTGAGAAATTGGTCAATTCAATTTCAACGGCAGTTCGTTCCTAATTGGAGTGGTTGGTGTATTCCATACTTCTAGCGATTGGATTTCACTCAAAACTCACCAAATGACTCCTCCCAACAGATTATGATGTTGCCCAAGTTTTGGGATCGATCCGAAATCAATAGGTGTGAGAAATTGGTCAATTCAATTTCAACGGCAGTTCGTTCCTAATTGGAGTGGTTGGTGTATTCCATACTTCTAGCGATTGGATTTCACTCAAAACTCACCAATTGAGTCCTCCCACCATATTATGATGTTGCCCAAGTTTTGGGCTCGATCCGAAATCAATAGGTGTGAGAAATTGGACAATTCAAGTTCAACGGCAGTTCGTTCCTAATTGGGGTGGTTGGTGTATTCCATACTTCTAGCGATTGGATTTCACTCAAAACTCACCAAATGACTCCTCCCACCATATTATGGTGTTGCCCAAGTTTTGGGATCGATCCGAAATCAATAGGTGTGAGAAATTGGTCAATTCAATTTCAACGGCATGTCGTTCCTAATTGGAGTGGTTGGTGTATTCCATACTTCTAGCGATTGGATTTCACTCAACACTCACCAAATGAATCCTCCCACCATATTATGTTGTTGCCCAAGTTTTGGGCTCGATCCGAAATCAGTAGGTGTTAGAAATTGGACAATTCAACTTCAACGGCAGTTCTTTCCTGATTGGAGTGGTTGGTGTATTCCATACTTCTAGCGATTGGATTTCACTCAAAACGCACCAAATGACTCCTCCCACCATATTATGATGTTGCCCAAGTTTTGGGCTCGATCCGAAATCAATAGGTGTGAGAAATTGCACAATTCAAGTTCAACGGCAGTTCGTTCCTAATTGGAGTGGTTGGTGTATTCCATAGTTCTAGCGATTGGATTTCACTCAAAACTCACCAAATGACTCCTCCCACCATATTATGATGTAGCCCAAGTTTTGGGCTCGATCCGAAATCAGTAGGTTTTCCAAATTGGACAATTCAAGTTCAACGGCAGTTCGTTCCTAATTGGAGTGGTTGGTGTATTCCGTACTTCTAGCGTTTGGATTTCACTCAAAACTCACCAAATCACTCCTCCCACCATACTATGATGTTGCCCAAGTTTTGGGATCGATCCGAAATCAATAGGTGTGAGAAATTGGTCAATTCAATTTCTACGGCATGTCGTTCCTAATTGGAGTGGTTGGTGTATTCCATACTTCTAGCGATTGGATTTCACTCAAAACTCACCAAATGAATCCTCCCACCATATTATGATGTTGCCCAAGTTTTGGGCTCGATCCGAAATCAATAGGTGTGAGAAATTGGACAATTCAAGTTCAACGGCAGTTCGTTCCTAATTGGAGTGGTTGGTGTATTCCATACTTCTAGCGATTGGATTTCACTCAAAACTCACCAAATGACTCCTCCCACCATATTATGATGTTGCCCAAGTTTTGGATCGATCCGAAATCAATAGGTGTGAAAAATTGGTCAATTAAATTTCAACGGCATGTCGTTCCTAATTGGAGTGGTTGGTGTATTCCATACTTCTAGCGATTGGATTTCACTCAAAACTCAACAAATGAATCCTCCCACCATATTATGATGTTGCCCAAGTTTTGGGCTCGATCCGAAATCAGTATGTGTGAGAAATTGGACAATTCAAGTTCAACGGCAGTTCGTTCCAAATTGGAGTGGTTGGTGTATTCCATACTTCTAGCGATTGGATTTCACTCAAAACGCACCAAATGACTCCTCCCACCATATTATGATGTTGCCCAAGTTTTGGGATCGATCCGAAATCAATAGGTGTGAGAAATTGGTCAATTCAATTTCAACGGCATTTCGTTCCTAATTGGAGTGGTTGGTGTATTCCGTACTACTAGCGATTGGATTTCACTCAAAACTCCCCAAATGACTCCTCCCACCATATTATGATGTTGCCCAAGTTTTGGATCGATCCGAAATCAATAGGTGTGAGAAATTGGTCAATTCAATTTCAACGGCATGTCGTTCCTAATTGGAGTGGTTGGTGTATTCCATACTTCTAGCGATTGGATTTCACTCAAAACGCACCAAATGACTCCTCCCACCATATTATGATGTTGCCCAAGTTTTGGAATCGATCCGAAATCAATAGGTGTGAGAAATTGGTCAATTCAATTTCTACGGCATGTCGTTCCTAATTGGAGTGGTTGGTGTATTCCATACTTCTAGCGATTGGATTTCACTCAAAACTCACCAAATGAATCCTCCCACCATATTATGATGTTGCCCAAGTTTTGGGCTCGATCCGAAATCAGTAGGTGTGAGAAATTGGACAATTCAACTTCAACGGCAGTTCGTTCCTAATTGGAGTGGTTGGTGTATTCCAAACTACTAGCGATTGGATTTCACTCAAAACTCACCAAATGACTCCTACCACCATATTATGATGTTGCCCAAGTTTTGGGATCGATCCGAAATCAATAGGTGTGAGAAATTGGTCAATTCAATTTCAACGGCATTTCGTTCCTAATTGGAGTGGTTGGTGTATTCCAAACTACTAGCGATTGGATTTCACTCAAAACTCACCAAATGACTCCTCCCACCATATTATGATGTTGCCCAAGTTTTGGATCGATCCGAAATCAATAGGTGTGAAAAATTGGTCAATTCAATTTCAACGGCATGTCGTTCCTAATTGGAGTGGTTGGTGTATTCCATACTTCTAGCGATTGGATTTCACTCAAAACTCAACAAATGAATCCTCCCACCGTATTATGATGTTGCCCAAGTTTTGGGATCGATCCGAAATCAATAGGTGTGAGAAATTGGTCAATTCAATTTCAACGGCATTTCGTTCCTAATTGGAGTGGTTGGTGTATTCCGTACTACTAGCGATTGGATTTCACTCAAAACTCACCAAATGACTCCTCCCACCATATTATGATGTTGCCCAAGTTTTGGATCGATCCGAAATCAATAGGTGTGAGAAATTGGTCAATTCAATTTCAACGGCATGTCGTTCCTAATTGGAGTGGTTGGTGTATTCCATACTTCTAGCGATTGGATTTCACTCAAAACTCACCAAATGACTCCTCCCACCATATTATGATGTTGCCCAAGTTTTGGGCCCGATCCGAAATCAATAGGTGTGAGAAATTGGACAATTCAAGTTCAACGGCAGTTCGTTCCTAATTGGAGTGGTTGGTGTATTCCATACTTCTAGCGTTTGGATTTCACTCAAAACTCACCAAATGACTCCTCCCACCATATTTTGATGTTGCCCAAGTTTTGGGATCGATCCGAAATCAATAGGTGTTCCAAATTGGACAATTCAAGTTCAACGGCAGTTCGTTCCTAATTGGAGTGGTTGGTGTATTCCATACTTCTAGCAATTGGATTTCACTCAAAACGCACCAAATGACTCCTCCCACCATATTATGATGTTGCGTAAGTTTTGGGCTCGATCCGAAATCAATAGGTGTGAGAAATTGGACAATTCAAGTTCAACGGCAGTTCGTTCCTAATTGGGGTGGTTGGTGTATTCCATACTTCTAGCTATTGGATTTCACTCAAAACTCACCAAATGACTCCTCCCACCATATTATGATGTTGCCCAAGTTTTGGGCTCGATCCGAAATCAATAGGTGTTCCAATTTGGACAATTCAAGTTCAACGGCAATTTGTTCCTAATTGGAGTGGTAGGTGTATTCCACACTTCTAGCGATTGGATTTCACTCAAAACGCACCAAATGACTCCTCCCACCATATTATGATGTTGCCCAAGTTTTGGCCTCGATCCGAAATCAATAGGTGTGAGAAATTGGACAATTCAAGTTCAACGGCAGTTCTTTCCTAATTGGAGTGGTTGGTGTATTCCATACTTCTAGCAATTGGATTTCACTCAAAACGCACCAAATGACTCCTCCCACCATATTATGATGTTGCCCAAGTTTTGGGCTCGATCCGAAATCAATAGGTGTGAGAAATTGGACAATTCAAGTTCAACGGCAGTTCGTTCCTAATTGGAGTGGTTGGTGTATTCCATACTTCTAACGATTGGATTTCACTCAAAACTCACCAAATGACTCCTCCCACCATATTATGATGTTGCCCAAGTTTTGGGCTCGATCCGAAATCAATAGGTGTTCCAAATTGGACAATTCAAGTTCAACGGCAGTTCGTTCCTAATTGGAGGTGTTGGTGTATTCCATACTTCTAGCGATTGGATTTCACTCAAAACGAGCCAAATGACTCCTCCCACCATATTATGATGTTGCCCAAGTTTTGGGCTCGATCCGAAATCAATAGGTGTTCCAAATTGGACAATTCAAGTTCAACGGCAGTTCGTTCCTAATTGGAGTGGTTGGTGTATTCCATACTTCTAGCGATTGGATTTCACTCAAAACTCACCAAATGACTCCTCCCACCATATTATGTTGTTGCCCAAGTTTTGGGCTCGATTCGAAATCAATAGGTGTGAGAAATTGGACAATTCAAGTTCAACGGCAGTTTGTTCCTAATTCGAGTGGTTGGTGTATTCCATACTTCTAGCCATTGGATTTCACTCAAAACTCACCAAATGACTACTCCCACCATATTAGGATGTTTCCCAAGTTTTGGGCTCGATCCGAAATCAATAGGTGTTCCAAATTGGACAATTCAGGTTCAACGGCAGTTCGTTCCTAATTGGAGTGGTTGGTGTATTCTAGACTTCTAGCGATTGGATTTCACTCAAAACTCACCAAATGACTCCTCCCACCATATTATGATGTTGCCCAAGTTTTGGGCTCGATCCGAAATCAATAGGTGTTCGAAATTGGACAATTCAAGTTCAACGGCAGTTCGTTCCTAATTGGAGTGGTTGGTGTATTCCATACTTCTAGCGTTTGGATTTCACTCAAAACTCACCAAATGACTCCTTCCACCATATTATGATGTTGCCCAAGTTTTGGGCTCGATCCGAAATCAATAGGTGTGAGAAATTGGACAATTCAAGTTCAACGGCAGTTCGTTCCTAGTTGGAGTGGTTGGTGTATTCCATACTTCTAGCGATTGGATTTCACTCAAAACGCACCAAATGACTCCTCCCACCATACTATGATGTTGCCCAAGTTTTGGGCTCGATCCGAAATCAATAGGTGTTCCAAATTGGACAATTCAAGTTCAACGGCAGTTCGTTCCTAATTGGAGTGGTTGGTGTATTCCATACTTCTTGCGATTGGATTTCACTCAAAACGAACCAAATGACTCCTCCCACCATATTATGATGTTGCCCAAGTTTTGGGCTCGATCCGAAATCAATAGGTGTTCCAAATTGGACAATTCAAGTTCAACGGCAGTTCGTTCCTAATTGGAGTGGTTGGTGTATTCCATACTTCTAGCGATTGGATTTCACTCAAAACGAACCAAATGACTCCTCCCACCATATTATGATGTTGCCCAAGTTTTGGGCTCGATCCGAAATCAATAGGTGTTCCAAATTGGACAATTCAAGTTCAACGGCAGTTCGTTCCTAATTGGAGTGGTTGGTGTATTCCATACTTCTAGCGATTGGATTTCACTCAAAACTCACCAAATGACTCCTCCCACCATATTATGATGTTGCCCAAGTTTTGGGCTCGATCCGAAATCAATAGGTGTTCCAAATTGGACAATTCAAGTTCAACGGCAGTTCGTTCCTAATTGGAGTGGTTGGTGTATTCCATACTTCTAGCGATTGGATTTCACTCAAAACTCACCAAATGAATCCTCCCACCATATTACGATGTTGCCCAAGTTTTGGGCCCGATCCGAAATCAGTAGGTGTGAGAAATTGGACAATTCAAGTTCAACGGCAGTTCGTTCCTAATTGGAGTGGTTGGTGTATTCCATACTTCTAGCAATTGGATTTCACTCAAAACGCACCAAATGACTCCTCCCACCATATTATGATGTTGCCCAAGTTTTGGGTTCGATCCGAAATCAATAGGTGTGAGAAATTGGACAATTCAAGTTCAACGGCAGTTCGTTCCTAATTGGAGTGGTTGGTGTATTCCCTACTTCTAGCGATTGGATTTCACTCAAAACTCACCAAATGACTCCTCCCACCATATTATGATGTTGCCCAAGTTTTGGGCTCGATCCGAAATCAATAGGTGTGAGAAATTGGACAATTCAAGTTCAACGGCAGTTCGTTCCTAATTGGAGTGGTTGGTGTATTCCATACTTCTGGCGATTGGATTTCACTCAAGATTCACCAAATGACTCCTCCCACCATATTATGATGTTGCCCAAGTTTTGGGCTCGATCCGAAATCAATAGGTGTTCCAAATTGGACAATTCAAGTTCAACGGCAGTTCGTTCCTAATTGGAGTGGTTGGTGTATTCCATACTTCTAGCGATTGGATTTCACTCAAAACGAACCAAATGACTCCTCCCACCATATTATGATGTTGCCCAAGTTTTGGGCTCGATCCGAAATCAATAGGTGTTCCAAATTGGACAATTCAAGTTCAACGGCAGTTCGTTCCTAATTGGAGTGGTTGGTGTATTCCATACTTCTAGCGATTGGATTTCACTCAAAACTCACCAAATGACTCCTCCCACCATATTATGATGTTGCCCAAGTTTTGGGCTCGATCCGAAATCAATAGGTGTGAGAAATGGGACAATTCAAGTTCAACGGCAGTTCGTTCCTAATTGGAGTGGTTGGTGTATTGCATACTTCTAGCGATTGGATTTCACTCAAAACGCACCAAATGACTCCTCCCACCATATTATGGTGTTGCCCAAGTTTTGGGCTCGATCCGAAATCAATAGGTGTTCCAAATTGGACAATTCAAGTTTAACGACAGTTCGTTCCTAATTGGAGTGGTTGGTGTATTCTAGACTTCTAGCGATTGGATTTCACTCAAAACTCACCAAATGACTCCTCCCACCATATTATGATGTTGCCCAAGTTTTGGGCTCGATCCGAAATCAATAGGTGTTCGAAATTCGACAATTCAAGTTCAACGGCAGTTCGTTCCTAACTGGAGTGGTTGGTGTATTCCTTACTTCTAGCGAATGGATTTCACTCAAAACGAACCAAATGACTCCTCCCACCATATTATGATGTTGCCCAAGTTTTGGGCTCGATCCGAAATCAATAGGTGTTCCAAATTGGACAATTCAAGTTCAACGGCAGTTCGTTCCTAATTGGAGTGGTTGGTGTATTCCATACTTCTAGCGATTGGATTTCACTCAAAACTCACCAAATGAATCCTCCCACCATATTACGATGTTGCCCAAGTTTTGGGCCCGATCCGAAATCAGTAGGTGTGAGAAATTGGACAATTCAAGTTCAACGGCAGTTCGTTCCTAATTGGAGTGGTTGGTGTATTCCATACTTCTAGCAATTGGATTTCACTCAAAACGCACCAAATGACTCCTCCCACCATATTATGATGTTGCCCAAGTTTTGGGTTCGATCCGAAATCAATAGGTGTGAGAAATTGGACAATTCAAGTTCAACGGCAGTTCGTTCCTAATTGGAGTGGTTGGTGTATTCCATACTTCTAGCGATTGGATTTCACTCAAAACTCACCAAATGACTCCTCCCACCATATTATGATGTTGCCCAAGTTTTGGGCTCGATCCGAAATCAATAGGTGTGAGAAATTGGACAATACAAGTTCAACGGCAGTTCGTTCCTAATCGGAGTGGTTGGTGTATTCCATACTTCTAGGAATTGGATTTCACTCAAAACGCACCAAATGACTCCTCCCACCATATTACGATGTTGCCCAAGTTTTGGTCTCGATCCGAAATCAATAGGTGTGAGAAATTGGACAATTCAAGTTCAACGGCAGTTCGTTCCTAATTGGAGTGGTTGGTGTATTCCATACTTCTAGCGATTGGACTTCACTCAAAACGCACCAAATGACTCCTCCCACCATATTATGATGTTGCCCAAGTTTTGGGCTCGATCCGAAATCAATAGGTGTTCCAAATTGGGGTGGTTGGTGTATTCCATACTTCTAGCGATTGGATTTCACCCAAAACTCACCAAATGACTCCTCCCACCATATTATGATGTACCCCAAGTGTTGGGCTCGATCCGAAATCAATAGGTGTTCCAAATTGGACAATTCAAGTTCAACGGCAGTTCGTTCCTAATATGAGTGGTTGGTGTATTCCATACTTCTAGCGTTTGGATTTCACTCAAAACTCACCAAATGACTCCTCCCACCATATTTTGATGTTGCCCAAGTTTTGGGATCGATCCGAAATCAATAAGTGTGGGAAATTGGTCAATTCAATTTCAACGGCATGTCGTTCCTAATTGGAGTGGTTGGTGTATTCCATACTTCTAGCGATTGGATTTCACTCAAAACTCACCAAATGACTCCTCCCACCATATTATGATGTTGCCCAAGTTTTGGGCTTGATCCGAAATCAATAGGTGTGAGAAATGGGACAATTCAAGTTCAACGGCAGTTCGTTCCTAATTGGAGTGGTTGGTGTATTCCATACTTCTAGCGATTGGACTTCACTCAAAACGCACCAAATGACTCCTCCCACCATATTATGATGTTGCCCAAGTTTTGGGCTCGATCCGAAATCAATAGGTGTGAGAAATTGGTCAATTCAATTTCAACAGCATTTCGTTCCTAATTGGAGTGGTTGGTGTGTTCCATACTTCTAGCGATTGGATTTCACTGAAGATTCACCAAATGACTCCTCACACCATATTATGATGTTGCCCAAGTTTTGGGCTCGATCCGAAATCAATAGGTGTGAGAAATTGGACAATTCAAGTTCAACGGCAGTTCGTTCCTAATTGGAGTGGTTGGTGTATTCCATACTTCTAGCGATTGGATTTCACTCAAAACTCACCAAATGACTCCTCCCACCATATTATGATGTTGCCCAAGTTTTGGGCTCGATTCGAAATCAATTGGTGTGAGAAATTAGACAATTCAAGTTCAACGGCAGTTCGTTCCTAATTGGAGTGCTTGGTGTATTCCATACTTCTAGCGATTGGATTTCCCTCAAAACTCACCAAATGACTCCTCCCACCATATTATGATGTTGCCCAAGCTTTGGGCTCGATCAGAAATCAATACGTGTGACAAATTGGACAATTCAATTTCAACGGCAGTTCGTTCCTAATTGGAGTGGTTGGTGTATTCCATACTTCTAGCGATTGGATTTCACTCAAAACTCACCAAATGACTCCTCCCACCATATTAAGATTTTGCCCAAGTTTTGGGCTCGATCCGAAATCAATAGGTGTGAGAAATTGGACAATTCAAGTTCAACGGCAGTTCGTTCCTAATTGGAGTGGTTGGTGTATTCCATGCTTCTAGCGATTGGATTTCACTCAAAACTCACCAAATGACTCCTCCCACCATATTATGATGTTGCCCAAGTTTTGGGCTCGATCCGAAATGAATAGGTGTGAGAAATTGGACAATTGAAGTTCAACGGCAGTTCGTTCCTAATTGGAGTGGTTGGTGTATTCCATACTTCTAGAAATTGGATTTCACTCAAAACTCTCCAACTGACTCCTCCCCCCATATTATGATGTTGCACAAGTTTTGGGCTCGATCCGAAATCAATAGGTGTGAGAAATTGGACAATTCAAGTTCAACGGCAGTTCGTTCCTAATTGGAGTGGTTGGTGTATTCCATACTTCTAGCAATTGGATTTCACTCAAAACTCTCCAACTGACTCCTCCCACCATATTATGATGTTGCCCAAGTTTTGGGCTCGATCCGAAATCAATAGGTGTGAGAAATTGGTCAATTCAATTTCAACGGCATTTCGTTCCTAATTGGAGTGGTTGGTGTATTCCATACTTCTAGCGGTTGGATTTCACTCAAAACTCAGCAAATGACTCCTCCCACCATATCATGCTGTTGCCCAAGTTTTGGGCTCGATCCGAAATCAATAGGTGTGAGAAATTGGACAATTCAAGTTCAACGGCAGTTCGTTCCTAATTGTAGTGGTTGGTGTATTCCATACTTCTAGCGATTGGATTTCACTCAAAACTCACCAAACGACTCCTCCCACCATATTATGATGTTGCCCAAGTTTTGGGCTCGATCCGAAATCAGTAGGTGTGAGAAATTGGTCAATTCAATTTCAACGGCATTTCGTTCCTAATTGGAGTGCTTGGTGTATTCCATACTTCTAGCGATTGGATTTCACTCAAAACTCACCAAATGACTCCTCCCACCATATTATGAAGTTGCCGAAGTTTTGGGCTCGATCCGAAATCAATAGGTGTGAGAAATTGGACAATTCAAGTTCAACGGCAGTTCGTTCCTAATTGGAGTGGTTGGTGTATTCCATGCTTCTAGCGATTGGATTTCACTCAAAACTCACCAAATGACTCCTCCCACCATATTATGATGTTGCCCAAGTTTTGGGCTCGATCCGAAATGAATAGGTGTGAGAAATTGGACAATTGAAGTTCAACGGCAGTTCGTTCCTAATTGGAGTGGTTGGTGTATTCCATACTTCTAGAAATTGGATTTCACTCAAAACTCTCCAACTGACTCCTCCCCCCATATTATGATGTTGCACAAGTTTTGGGCTCGATCCGAAATCAATAGGTGTGAGAAATTGGACAATTCAAGTTCAACGGCAGTTCGTTCCTAATTGGAGTGGTTGGTGTATTCCATACTTCTAGCAATTGGATTTCACTCAAAACTCTCCAACTGACTCCTCCCACCATATTATGATGTTGCCCAAGTTTTGGGCTCGATCCGAAATCAATAGGTGTTCCAAATTGGACAATTCAAGTTCAACGGCAGTTCGTTCCTAATTGGAGTGGCTGGTGTATTCCATACTTCTAGCGATTGGATTTCACTCAAAACTCACCAAATGACTCCTCCCACCATATTATGATGTTGCCCAAGTTTTGGGCTCGATCCGAAATCAATAGGTGTTCCAAATTGGACAATTCAAGTTCAACGGCATTTCGTTCCAAATTGGAGTGGTTGGTGTTTTCCATACTTCTAGCGATTGGATTTCACTCAAAATTCACCAAATGACTCCTCCCACCATATTATGTTGTTGCCCAAGTTTTGGGCTCGATCCGAAATCAATAGGTGTTCCAAATTGGACAATTCAAGTTCAACGGCAGTTCGTTCCTAATTGGAGTGGTTGGTGTATTCCATACTTCTAGCCATTGGATTTCACTCAAAACTCACCAAATGACTCCTCCCACCAATATATGATGTTGCCCAAGTTTTGGGCTCGATCCGAAATCAATAGGTGTTCCAAATTGGACAATTCAAGTTCAACGGCAGTTCGTTCCTAATTGGAGTGGTTGGTGTATTCCATACTTCTAGCGATTGGATTTCACTCCAAACTCACCAAATGGCTCCTCCCACCATATTATGATGTTGCCCAAGTTTTGGGCTCGATCCGAAATCAATAGGTGTGAGAAATTGGACAATTCAAGTTCAACGGCAGTTCGTTCCTAATTGGAGTGGTTGGTGTATTCCATACTTCTAGCAATTGGATTTCACTCAAAACTCTCCAACTGACTCCTCCCCCCATATTATGATGTTGCACAAGTTTTGGGCTCGATCCGAAATCAATAGGTGTGAGAAATTGGACAATTCAAGTTCAACGGCAGTTCGTTCCTAATTGGAGTGGTTGGTGTATTCCATACTTCTAGCAATTGGATTTCACTCAAAACTCTCCAACTGACTCCTCCCACCATATTATGATGTTGCCCAAGTTTTGGGCTCGATCCGAAATCAATAGGTGTGAGAAATTGGTCAATTCAATTTCAACGGCATTTCGTTCCTAATTGGAGTGGTTGGTGTATTCCATACTTCTAGCGGTTGGATTTCACTCAAAACTCAGCAAATGACTCCTCCCACCATATCATGCTGTTGCACAAGTTTTGGGCTCGATCCGAAATCAATAGGTGTGAGAAATTGGACAATTCAAGTTCAACGGCAGTTCGTTCCTAATTGTAGTGGTTGGTGTATTCCATACTTCTAGCGATTGGATTTCACTCAAAACTCACCAAACGACTCCTCCCACCATATTATGATGTTGCCCAAGTTTTGGGCTCGATCCGAAATCAGTAGGTGTGAGAAATTGGTCAATTCAATTTCAACGGCATTTCGTTCCTAATTGGAGTGCTTGGTGTATTCCATACTTCTAGCGATTGGATTTCACTCAAAACTCACCAAATGACTCCTCCCACCATATTATGAAGTTGCCGAAGTTTTGGGCTCGATCCGAAATCAATAGGTGTGAGAAATTGGACAATTCAAGTTCAACGGCAGTTCGTTCCTAATTGGAGTGGTTGGTGTATTCCATACTTCTAGCGATTGGATTTCACTCAAAACTCACCAAATGACTCCTCCCAGCATATTATGATGTTGCCCAAGTTTTGGGCTCGATCCGAAATCAATAGGTGTTCCAAATTGGACAATTCAAGTTCAACGGCATTTCGTTCCAAATTGGAGTGGTTGGTGTTTTCCATACTTCTAGCGATTGGATTTCACTCAAAACTCACCAAATGACTCCTCCCACCATATTATGATGTTGCCCAAGTTTTGGGCTCGATCCGAAATCAATAGGTGTTCCAAATTGGACAATTCAAGTTCAACGGCAGTTCGTTCCTAATTGGAGTGGCTGGTGTATTCCATACTTCTAGCGATTGGATTTCACTCAAAACTCACCAAATGACTCCTCCCACCATATTATGATGTTGCCCAAGTTTTGGGCTCGATCCGAAATCAATAGGTGTTCCAAATTGGACAATTCAAGTTCAACGGCATTTCGTTCCAAATTGGAGTGGTTGGTGTTTTCCATACTTCTAGCGATTGGATTTCACTCAAAACTCACCAAATGACTCCTCCCACCATATTATGATGTTGCCCAAGTTTTGGGCTCGATCCGAAATCAATAGGTGTTCCAAATTGGACAATTCAAGTTCAACGGCAGTTCGTTCCTAATTGGAGTGGTTGGTGTATTCCATACTTCTAGCCATTGGATTTCACTCAAAACTCACCAAATGACTCCTCCCACCAATATATGATGTTGCCCAAGTTTTGGGCTCGATCCGAAATCAATAGGTGTTCCAAATTGGACAATTCAAGTTCAACGGCAGTTCGTTCCTAATTGGAGTGGTTGGTGTATTCCATACTTCTAGCGATTGGATTTCACTCCAAACTCACCAAATGGCTCCTCCCACCATATTATGATGTTGCCCAAGTTTTGGGCTCGATCCGAAATCAATAGGTGTGAGAAATTGGACAATTCAAGTTCAACGGCAGTTCGTTCCTAATTGGAGGAGTTGGTGTATTCCATACTTCTAGCGATTGGATTTCACTCAAAACTCACCAAATGCCTCCTCCCACCGTATTATGATGTTGCCCAAGTTTTGGGCTCGATCCGAAATCAATAGGTGTTCCAAATTGGACAATTCAAGTTCAACGGCAGTTCGTTCCTAATTGGAGTGGTTGGTGTATTCCATACTTCTAGCCATTGGATTTCACTCAAAACTCACCAAATGACTCCTCCCACCATATTATGATGTTGCCCAAGTTTTGGGCTCGATCCGAAATCAATAGGTGTTCCAAATTGGACAATTCAAGTTCAACGGCAGTTCGTTCCTAATTGGAGTGGTTGGTGTATTCCATACTTCTAGCGATTGGATTTCACTCCAAACTCACCAAATGGCTCCTCCCACCATATTATGATGTTGCCCAAGTTTTGGGCTCGATCCGAAATCAATAGGTGTGAGAAATTGGACAATTCAAGTTCAACGGCAGTTCGTTCCTAATTGGAGTGGTTGGTGTATTCCATACTTCTAGCGATTGGATTTCACTCAAAACTCACCAAATGACTCCTCCCACCATATTATGATGTTGCCCAAGTTTTGGGCTCGATCCGAAATCAATAGGTGTTCAAAATAGGACAATTCAAGTTGAACGGCAGTTCGTTCCTAATTGGAGTGGTTGGTGTATTCCATACTTCTAGCGATTGGATTTCACTCAAAACTCCCCAAATGACTCCTCCCACCATATTATGATGTTGCCCAAGTTTTGGGCTCGATCCTAAATCAATACGTGTGAGAAATTGGTCAATTCAATTTGAATGGCAGTTGATCGGTTCATAATTGTATATCATTTTGTACCCTTCTAGCTTATGATTTGGTTATGTTTTTGAGTTAAACTTGTGCTTTTAATCCTTTTTGTGTTTATCTTTCAACTTTAGGGAACAATGTTGGCTTTGGATAGGAAATGATGCAATCCATGCATGTTAAAGCCTGATTTGGATAAAGGGAAGAAGAGCTTAAAGACAAACTCATTTTGGCTACAGCCCCCTGCCAGTCCAGTTTCGTAGGTCATATTGAAGCTTTGTTTCAGCAACCTACATAGCTCGGATGAGGCCACATTCTTCATGAAAGTTGTTCCAATGGGTGTGTACTATAACATATCCAAAATTCAGCCCCATTGGATAAATATGGAGTCTGTTACCTAGCAAACACAGAACCATGCTCAGGATGGATCTTATCAGCGCGGAAAATGAGTTAGCAATTTGTTTCGGCCTTAACTTCTTCCTCCGACCTTGGATTGGCCCAAATAACATATGGCTGGAAAGAAGACATTCTGAACTTCAATTTCGAGTGCTTAAAGTCCTAATTTGATTAAGAGAAGCCCAAGTTGTAAGCCCTTGAAGTTGCTGGTCATGCTGACCTCAGCATGTGCTGGTTGGATGCTTGGTCATGGTGAGCTAGGTATGAGCTATCATTTCTGGTTGGAAGCTTGGTCATGGTGACATGAAGATGAGCTAGGGCTGCTGGTGGGATCTATTGGTGAAGTGCATCAACCAATTCAAGATTTTCTAATACAAGTGCATCACCCAATTTAGATTTTCTAATACAAGTGCATCAACCATTTCAGATTTTATAAAACAAGTGTTGTATGCATTAGCCATATTGAATTCAGATTTTCACTTCCCCTAGGCCTATAAATAGGGAAGTTCTCTAAGCTTGTAAACACACCCCAAGGGGGGGAGCTCTCAAACACTTCTCTAGAGCTCCCTTCCCTTCTCTCCCTCAAATTCTCTTAGTTTCTCTTTCTAGTTTTCAATTGTTGTAATGAAATCTTTTGTGCTGAAATTTTCCTTAAGTTTTTCTTAGTTCCACTTTACTTTTCATTATGTAAATTCTTTTCTTTAGTTTCAAGTTTGATTAGTTTCCAAGTTTCAATTATGGTTCATGTTCTTATTCATTATGCTTATAAGTTAATATGCTAGTTTGAATGATTGATCACCATTAAGGCTTGCATGTTAGCTATCTTGGTTTGAATTAAGAGTATACACCATGCTTTAATTCGAATTGAACTATGAATAGGAAGAGTATGTATGCACATTCGACAACAGGGATTAGATACATGCTTGGTTGTTTAAATTGTTCTTCTATGCTTAATGGGTTCCTAATGCTTAATTTTAGGTTAGACAACAAATGATCAAATTAGGGAATTAGGAACACAAGGTTATGACCACACACCATGGCTTAATCATACATTAGCTAGAATCAATCCGTTAATCTAATTGAACTTGGGAACTTATCTGCTTGAGTTAGTTATTTCTTTCTTCCTTGTTTTATTTATTTCCCTTCTTTTTCATTTCTGTTTTGTGTAGGGAAAATGAATTGAATCATTCAATCACCAATCCTCGTGGGATCGACCTCGCACTTACATACGCTATACTACCGAACGGCTCGTGCACTTGCGAGTATCACAAGTTGAGGATGCAACTGAATCCATTTTGGTGCAGCTGTATCTACGCAACAGCAGTTCGTTCCTAATTGGAGTGGTTGGTGTATTCCATACTTCTGGCGATTGGATTTCACTGAAAACTCACCAAATGACTCCTCCCACCATATTATGATGTTGCCCAAGTTTTGGGCTCGATCCGAAATCAATAGGTGTTCCAAATTGGACAATTCAAGTTCAACGGCAGTTGGTTCCTAATTGGAGTGGTTGGTGTATTCCATACTTCTAGCGATTGGATTTCACTCAAAACTCACCAAATGACTCCTCCCACCATATTATGATGTCGCCCAAGTTTTGGGCTCGATCCGAAATCAATAGGTGTTCCAAATTGGACAATTCAAGTTCAACGGCAGTTCGTTCCTAATTGGAGTGGTTGGTGTATTCCGTACTTCTAGCGTTTGGATTTCACTCAAAACTCACCAAATGACTCCTCCCACCATATTATGATGTTGCCCATGTTTTGGGATCGATCCGAAATCAATAGGTGTGAGAAATTGGTCAATTCAATTTCAACGGCATGTCGTTCCTAATTGGAGTGGTTGGTGTATTCCATACTTCTAGCGATTGGATTTCACTCAAAACTCACCAAATGAATCCTCCCACCATATTATGATGTTGCCCAGGTTTTGGGCTCGATCCGAAATCAATAGGTGTGAGAAATTGGTCAATTCAAGTTTAACGGCAGTTCGTTCCTAATTGGAGTGGTTGGTGTATTCCAGACTTCTAGCGATTGGATTTCACTCAAAACTCACCAAATGACTCCTCCCACCATATTATGATGTTGCCCAAGTTTTGGGCTCGATCCGAAATCAATAGGTGTGCGAAATTGGACAATTCAAGTTCAACGGCTGTTCGTTCCTAATTCGAGTGGTTGGTTTATTCCATACTTTTAGCGATTGGATTTCACTCAAAACTCACCAAATGACTCCTCCCACCATATTATGATGTTGCCCAAGTTTTGGGCTCGATCCGAAATCAATAGGTGTTCAAAATAGGACAATTCAAGTTGAATGGCAGTTCGTTCCTAATTGGAGTGGTTGGTGTATTCCATACTTCTAGCGATTGGATTTCACTCAAAACTAACCAAATGACTCCTCCCACCATATTATGATGTTGCCCAAGTTTTGCGCTCGATCCGAAATCAATAGGTGTTCGAAATTGGACAATTCAAGTTCAACGGCAGTTCGTTCCTAATTGGAGTGGTTGGTGTATTCCATACTTCTAGCGTTTGGATTTCACTCAAAACTCACCAAATGACTCCTCCCACCATATTATGATGTTGCCCAAGTTTTGGGATCGATCCGAAATCAATAGTTGTGAGAAATTGGTCAATTCAATTTCAACGGCATTTCGTTCCTAATTGAAGTGGTTGGTGTATTCCATACTTCTAGCGATTGGATTTCACTCAAAACTCACCAAATGACTCCTCCCACCATATTATGTTGTTGCCCAAGTTTTGGGCTCGATCCGAAATCAGTAGATGTTCCAAATTGGACAATTCAAGTTCAACGGCAGTTCGTTCCTAATTGGAGTGGTTGGTGTATTCCAAACTTGTAGCGATTGGATTTCACTCAAAACTCACCAAATGACTCCTCTCACCATATTATGATGTTGCCCAAGTTTTGGGCTCGATCCGAAATCAATAGGTGTTCCAAATTGGACAATTCAAGTTCAACGGCAGTTCGTTCCTAATTGGAGTGGTTGGTGTATTCCAAACTTCTAGCGATTGGATTTCACTCAAAACTCACCAAATGACTCCTCCCACCATATTATGATGTTGCCCAAGTTTTGGGCTCGATCCGAAATCAATAGGTGTTCCAAATTGGACAATTCAAGTTCAACGGCAGTTCGTTCTTAATTGGAGTGGTTGGTGTATTCCATACTTCTAGCGATTGGATTTCACTCAAAACTCTCCAAATGACTCCTCCCACCATATTATGATGTTGCCCAAGTTTTGGGCTCGATCCGAAATCAATAGGTGTTTCAAATTGGACAATTCAAGTTCAACGGCAGTTCGTTCCTATTTGGAGTGGTTGGTGTATTCCAAACTTCTAGCGATTGGATTTAACTCAAAACTCACCAAATGACTCCTCCCACCATATTATGATGTTGCCCAAGTTTTGGGCTCGATCCGAAATCAATAGGTGTTCCAAATTGGACAATTCAAGTTCAACGGCAGTTCGTTCCTAATTGGAGTGGTTGGTGTATTCCAAACATCTAGCGATTGGATTTCACTCAAAACTCACCAAATGACTCCTCCCACCATATTATGATGTTGCCCAAGTTTTGGGCTCGATCCGAAATCAATAGGTGTGCGAAATTGGACAATTCAAGTTCAACGGCTGTTCGTTCCTAATTCGAGTGGTTGGTTTACTCCATACTTTTAGCGATTGGATTTCACTCAAAACTCACCAAATGACTCCTCCCACCATATTATGATGTTGCCCAAGTTTTGGGCTCGATCCGAAATCAATAGGTGTTCAAAATAGGACAATTCAAGTTGAACGGCAATTCGTTCCTAATTGGAGTGGTTGGTGTATTCCATACTTCTAGCGATTGGATTTCACTCAAAACTCACCAAATGACTCCTCCCACCATATTATGATGTTGCCCAAGTTTTGGGCTCGATCCGAAATCAATAGGTGTGCGAAATTGGACAATTCAAGTTCAACGGCAGTTCGTTCCTAATTGGAGTGGTTGGTGTATTCCATACTTCTAGCGTTTGGATTTCACTCAAAACTCACCAAATGACTCCTCCCACCATATTATGATGTTGCCCAAGTTTTGGGCTCGATCCGAAATCAATAGGTGTTCCAAATTGGACAATTCAAGTTCAACGGCATTTGGTTCCTAATTGGAGTGGTTGGTGTATTCCATACTTCTAACGATTGGATTTCACTCAAAACTCACCAAATGACTCCTCCCACCATATTATGATGTCGCCCAAGTTTTGGGCTCGATCCGAAATCAATAGGTGTTCCAAATTGGACAATTCAAGTTCAACGGCAGTTCGTTCCTAATTGGAGTGGTTGGTGTATTCCGTACTTCTAGCGTTTGGATTTCACTCAAAACTCACCAAATGACTCCTCCCACCATATTATGATGTTGCCCAGGTTTTGGGATCGATCCGAAATCAATAGGTGTGAGAAATTGGTCAATTCAAGTTTAACGGCAGTTCGTTCCTAATTGGAGTGGTTGGTGTATTCCAGACTTCTAGCGATTGGATTTCACTCAAAACTCACCAAATGACTCCTCCCACCATATTATGATGTTGCCCAAGTTTTGGGCTCTATCCGAAATCAATAGGTGTGCGAAATTGGACAATTCAAGTTCAACGGCTGTTCGTTCCTAATTCGAGTGGTTGGTTTATTCCATACTTTTAGCGATTGGATTTCACTCAAAACTCACCAAATGACTCCTCCCACCATATTATGATGTTGCCCAAGTTTTGGGCTCGATCCGAAATCAATAGGTGTTCAAAATAGGACAATTCAAGTTGAACGGCAGTTCGTTCCTAATTGGTGTGGTTGGTGTATTCCATACTTCTAGCGATTGGATTTCACTCAAAACTCACCAAATGAATCCTCCCACCATATTATGATGTTGCCCAGGTTTTGGGCTCGATCCGAAATCAATAGGTGTGAGAAATTGGTCAATTCAAGTTTAACGGCAGTTCTTTCCTAATTGGAGTGGTTGGTGTATTCCAGACTTCTAGCGATTGGATTTCACTCAAAACTCACCAAATGACTCCTCCCACCATATTATGATGTTGCCCAAGTTTTGGGCTCGATCCGAAATCAATAGGTGTGCGAAATTGGACAATTCAAGTTCAACGGCTGTTCTTTCCTAATTCGAGTGGTTGGTTTATTCCATACTTTTAGCGATTGGATTTCACTCAAAACTCACCAAATGACTCCTCCCACCATATTATGATGTTGCCCAAGTTTTGGGCTCGATCCGAAATCAATAGGTGTTCAAAATAGGACAATTCAAGTTGAACGGCAATTCGTTCCTAATTGGAGTGGTTGGTGTATTCCATACTTCTAGCGATTGGATTTCACTCAAAACTCACCAAATGACTCCTCCCACCATATTATGATGTTGCCCAAGTTTTGCGCTCGATCCGAAACCAATAGGTGTTCGAAATTGGACAATTCAAGTTCAACGGCAGTTCGTTCCTAATTGGAGTGGTTGGTGTATTCCGTACTTCTAGCGTTTGGATTTCACTCAAAACTCACCAAATGACTCCTCCCACCATATTATGATGTTGCCCATGTTTTGGGATCGATCCGAAATCAATAGGTGTGAGAAATTGGTCAATTCAATTTCAACGGCATGTCGTTCCTAATTGGAGTGGTTGGTGTATTCCATACTTCTAGCGATTGGATTTCACTCAAAACTCACCAAATGAATCCTCCCACCATATTATGATGTTGCCCAGGTTTTGGGCTCGATCCGAAATCAATAGGTGTGAGAAATTGGTCAATTCAAGTTTAACGGCAGTTCGTTCCTAATTGGAGTGGTTGGTGTATTCCAGACTTCTAGCGATTGGATTTCACTCAAAACTCACCAAATGACTCCTCCCACCATATTATGATGTTGCCCAAGTTTTGGGCTCGATCCGAAATCAATAGGTGTGCGAAATTGGACAATTCAAGTTCAACGGCTGTTCGTTCCTAATTCGAGTGGTTGGTTTACTCCATACTTTTAGCGATTGGATTTCACTCAAAACTCACCAAATGACTCCTCCCACCATATTATGATGTTGCCCAAGTTTTGGGCTCGATCCGAAATCAATAGGTGTTCAAAATAGGACAATTCAAGTTGAACGGCAGTTCGTTCCTAATTGGAGTGGTTGGTGTATTCCATACTTCTAGCGATTGGATTTCACTCAAAACTCACCAAATGACTCCTCCCACCATATTATGATGTTGCCCAAGTTTTGCGCTCGATCCGAAATCAATAGGTGTTCGAAATTGGACAATTCAAGTTCAACGGCAGTTCGTTCCTAATTGGAGTGGTTGGTGTATTCCATACTTCTAGCGTTTGGATTTCACTCAAAACTCACCAAATGACTCCTCCCACCATATTATGATGTTGCCCAAGTTTTGGGATCGATCCGAAATCAATAGTTGTGAGAAATTGGTCAATTCAATTTCAACGGCATTTCGTTACTAATTGAAGTGGTTGGTGTATTCCATACTTCTAGCGATTGGATTTCACTCAAAACTCACCAAATGACTCCTCCCACCATATTATGTTGTTGCCCAAGTTTTGGGCTCGATCCGAAATCAGTAGGTGTTCCAAATTGGACAATTCAAGTTCAACGGCAGTTCGTTCCTAATTGGAGTGGTTGGTGTATTCCAAACTTGTAGCGATTGGATTTCACTCAAAACTCACCAAATGACTCCTCTCACCATATTATGATGTTGCCCAAGTTTTGGGCTCGATCCGAAATCAATAGGTGTTCCAAATTGGACAATTCAAGTTCAACGGCAGTTCGTTCCTAATTGGAGTGGTTGGTGTATTCCAAACTTGTAGCGATTGGATTTCACTCAAAACTCACCAAATGACTCCTCCCACCATATTATGATGTTGCCCAAGTTTTGGGCTCGATCCGAAATCAATAGGTGTTCCAAATTGGACAATTCAAGTTCAACGGCAGTTGGTTCTTAATTGGAGTGGTTGGTGTATTCCATACTTCTAGCGATTGGATTTCACTCAAAACTCACCAAATGACTCCTCCCACCATATTATGATGTTGCCCAAGTTTTGGGCTCGATCCGAAATCAATAGGTGTTCCAAATTGGACAATTCAAGTTCAACGGTAGTTCGTTCCT
Organism: Prunus avium; assembly: GCF_965620075.1. NCBI lineage: Eukaryota > Viridiplantae > Streptophyta > Magnoliopsida > Rosales > Rosaceae > Prunus > Prunus avium. The sequence goes on from NC_142284.1 coordinate 29,174,822, forward strand.
ATTTGGAGTGGTTGGTGTATTCCAAACTTCTAGCGATTGGATTTAACTCAAAACTCACCAAATGACTCCTCCCACCATATTATGATGTTGCCCAAGTTTTGGGCTCGATCCGAAATCAATAGGTGTTCCAAATTGGACAATTCAAGTTCAACGGCAGTTCGTTCCTAATTGGAGTGGTTGGTGTATTCCAAACATCTAGCGATTGGATTTCACTCAAAACTCACCAAATGACTCCTCCCACCATATTATCATGTTGCCCAAGTTTTGGGCTCGATCCGAAATCAATAGGTGTTCAAAATAGGACAATTCAAGTTGAACGGCAGTTCGTTCCTAATTGGAGTGGTTGGTGTATTCCCTACTTCTAGCGATTGGATTTCATTCAAAACGCACCAAATGACTCCTCCCACCATATTATGATGTTGCCCAAGTTTTGGGCTCGATCCGAAATCAATAGGTGTTCAAAATAGGACAATTCAAGTTGAACGGCAGTTCGTTCCTAATTGGAGTGGTTGGTGTATTCCATACTTCTAGCAATTGGATTTCACTCAAAACTCACCAAATGACTCCTCCCACCATATTATGATGTTGCCCAAGTTTTGGGCTCGATCCGAAATCAATAGGTGTGCGAAACTGGACAATTCAAGTTCAACGGCAGTTCGTTCCTAATTGGAGTGGTTGGTGTATTCCATACTTCTAGCGTTTGGATTTCACTCAAAACTCACCAAATGACTCCTCCCACCATATTATGATGTTGCCCAAGTTTTGGGCTCGATCCGAAATCAATAGGTGTGCGAAATTGGACAATTCAAGTTCAACGGCTGTTCGTTCCTAATTCGAGTGGTTGGTTTACTCCATACTTTTAGCGATTGGATTTCACTCAAAACTCACCAAATGACTCCTCCCACCATATTATGATGTTGCCCAAGTTTTGCGCTCGATCCGAAATCAATAGGTGTTCCAAATTGGACAATTCAAGTTCAACGGCAGTTCTTTCCTAATTGGAGTGGTTGGTGTATTCCATACTTCTAGCGTTTGGATTTCACTCAAAACTCACCAAATGACTCCTCCCACCATATTATGATGTTGCCCAAGTTTTGGGATCGATCCGAAATCAATAGTTGTGAGAAATTGGTCAATTCAATTTCAACGGCATTTCGTTCCTAATTGAAGTGGTTGGTGTATTCCATACTTCTAGCGATTGGATTTCACTCAAAACTCACCAAATGACTCCTCCCGCCATATTATGTTGTTGCCCAAGTTTTGGGCTCGATCCGAAATCAGTAGGTGTTCCAAATTGGACAATTCAAGTTCAACGGCAGTTCGTTCCTAATTGGAGTGGTTGGTGTATTCCAAACTTGTAGCGATTGGATTTCACTCAAAACTCACCAAATGACTCCTCTCACCATATTATGATGTTGCCCAAGTTTTGGGCTCGATCCGAAATCAATAGGTGTTCCAAATTGGACAATTCAAGTTCAACGGCAGTTCGTTCCTAATTGGAGTGGTTGGTGTATTCCATACTTCTAGCGATTGGATTTCACTCAAAACTCACCAAATGACTGCTCCCACCATATTATGATGTTGCCCAAGTTTTGGGCTCGATCCGAAATCAATAGGTGTGAGAAATTGAACAATTCAAGTTCAACGGCAGTTCGTTCCTAATTGGAGTGGTTGGTGTATTCCATACTTCTAGTGATTGGATTTCACTCAAAACGCACCAAATGACTCCTCCCACCATATTATGATGTTGCCCAAATTTTGGGCTCGATCCGAAATCAATAGGTGTTCCAAATTGGACAATTCAAGTTCAACGGCAGTTCGTTCTTAATAGGAGTTGTTGGTGTATTCCATACTTCTAGCGATTGGATTTCACTCAAAACTCACCAAACGACTCCTCCCACCATATTATGATGTTGCCCAAGTTTTGGGCTCGATCCGAAATCAATAGGTGTTCAAAATAGGACAATTCAAGTTGAACGGCAGTTCGTTCCTAATTGGAGTGGTTGGTGTATTCCATACTTCTAGCGATTGGATTTCACTCAAAACTCACCAAATGACTCCTCCCATCATATTATGATGTTGCCCAAGTTTTGGGCTCGATCCGAAATCAATAGGTGTTCCAAATTGGACAATTCAAGTTCAACGGCAGTTCGTTCCTAATTGGAGTGGTTGGTGTATTCCACACTTCTAGCGATTGGATTTCACTCAAAACGCACCAAATGTCTCCTCCCACCATATTATGATGTTGCCCAAATTTTGGGCTCGATCCGAAATCAATAGGTGTTCCAAATTGGACAATTCAAGTTCAACGGCAGTTCGTTCTTAATAGGAGTTGTTGGTGTATTCCATACTTCTAGCGATTGGATTTCACTCAAAACCCACCAAACAACTCCTCCCACCATATTATGATGTTGCCCAAGTTTTGGGCTCGATGCGAAATCAATAGGTGTTCAAAATAGGACAATTCAAGTTGAACGGCAGTTCGTTCCTAATTGGAGTGGTTGTTGTATTCCATACTTCTAGCAATTGGATTTCACTCAAAACTCACCAAATGATTCCTCCCACCATATTATGATGTTGCCCAAGTTTTGGGCTCGATCCGAAATCAATAGGTGTGCGAAATTGGACAATTCAAGTTGAACGGCAGTTCGTTCCTAATTGGAGTGGTTGGTGTATTCCATACTACTAGCGATTGGATTTCACTCAAAACGCACCACATGACTCCTCCCACCATATTATGATGTTGCCCAAGTTTTGGGCTCGATCCGAAATCAATAGGTGTTCCAAATTGGACAATTCAAGTTCAACGGCAGTTCGTTCTTAATTGGAGTCGTTGGTGTATTCCATACTTCTAGCGATTGGATTTCACTCAAAACTCACCAAACGACTCCTCCCACCATATTATGATGTTGCCCAAGTTTTGGGCCCGATCCGAAATCAATAGGTGGTCAAAATAGGACAATTCAAGTTGAACGACAGTTCGTTCCTAATTGGAGTGGTTGGTGTATTCCATACTTCTAGCGATTGGATTTCACTCAAACCTCACCAAATGACTCCTCCCACCATATTATGATGTTGCCCATGTTTTGGGCTCGATCCGAAATCAATAGGTGTGAGAAATTGGACAATTCAAATTCAACGGCAGTTCGTTCCTAATTGGAGTGGTTGGTGTATTCCATACTTCTAGCGATTGGATTTCACTCAAAACTCACCAAATGACTCCTCCCACCATATTATGATGTTGCCCAAGTTTTGGGCTCGATCCGAAATCAATAGGTGTTCCAAATTGGACAATTCAAGTTCAACGGCAGTTCGTTCCTAATTGGAGTGGTCGGTGTATTCCAAACTTCTAGCGATTGGATTTCACTGAAAACTCACCAAATGACTCCTCCCACCATATTATGATGTTCCCCAAGTTTTGGGCTCGATCCGAAATCAATAGGTGTTCCAAATTGGACAATTCAAGTTCAACGGCAGTTCGTTCCTAATTGGAGTGGTTGGTGTATTCCATACTTCGAGCGATTGGATTTCACTCAAAACTCACCAAATGACTCCTCCCACCATATTATGATGTTGCCCAAGTTTTGGGCTCGATCCGAAATCAACAGGTGTGAGAAATTGGACAATTCAAGTTCAACGGCAGTTCGTTCCTAATTGGAGTGGTTGATGTATTCCATACTTCTAGCGATTGGATTTCACTCAAAACTCACCAAATGACTCCTCCCACCATATTATGATGTTGCCCAAGTTTTGGGCTCGATCCGAAATCAGTAGGTGTTCGAAATTGGACAATTCAAGTTCAACGGCAGTTCGTTCCTAATTGGAGTGGTTGGTGTATTCCATACTTCTAGCGATCGGATTTCACTCAAAACTCACCAAATGACTCCTCCCACCATATTATGATGTTGCCCAAGTTTTGGGCTCGATCCGAAATCAATAGGTGTTCCAAATTGGACAATTCAATTTCAACGGCAGTTCGTTCCTAATTGGAGCGGTTGGTGTATTCCATACTTCTAGCGATTGCATTTCACTCAAAACTCACCAAACGACTACTCCCACCATATTTTGATGTTGCCCAAGTTTTGGGCTCGATCCGAAATCAATAGGTGTGAGAAATTGGTCAATTCAATTTCAACAGCATTTCGTTCCTAATCGGAGTGGTTGGTGTATTCCATACTTCTAGCGATTGGATTTCACTGAAAACTCACCAAATGACTCCTCCCCCCATATTATGATGTTGCCCAAGTTTTGGGCTCGATCCGAAATCAATAGGTGTTCCAAATTGGACAATTCAAGTTCAACGGCAGTTCGTTCTTAATTGTAGTGGTTGGTGTATTCCATACTTCTAGCGATCGGATTTCACTCAAAACTCACTAAATGACTCCTCCCACCATATTATCATGTTGCCCAAGTTTTGGGCTCGATCCGAAATCAAAAGGTGTGCGAAATTGGACAATTCAAGTTCAACGGCAGTTCGTTCCTAATTGGAGTGGTTGGTGTATTCCATACTTCTAGCGATTGGATTTCACTCAAAACTCACCAAATGACTCCTCCCACCATATTATGATGTTGCCCAAGTTTTGGGCTCGATCCGAAATCAATAGGTGTTCCAATTTGGACAATTCAAGTTCAACGGCAGTTCGTTCTTAATAGGAGTTGTTGGTGTATTCCATACTTCTAGCGATTGGATTTCACTCAAACCTCACCAAATGACTCCTCCCACCATATTATGCTGTTGACCAAGTTTTCGGCTCGATCCGAAATCAATAGGTGTTCCAAATTGGACAATTCAAGTTCAACGGCAGTTCGTTCCTAATTGGAGTGGTTGGTGTATTCCATACTTCTAGCGATTGGATTTCACTCAAAACTCACCAAATGACTCCTCCCACCATATTCTGTTGTTGCCCAAGTTTTGGGCTCGATCCGAAATCAATAGGTGTTCCAAATTGGACAATTCAAATTCAACGGCAGTTCGTTCTTAATTGGAGTGGTTGGTGTATTCCATACTTCTAACGATTGGATTTCATTCAAAACTCACCAAACGACTCCTCCCACCATATTATGTTGTTTTCCAAGTTTTGGGCCCGATCCGAAATCAATAGGTGTTCCAAATTGGACAATTCAAGTTCAACGGCAGTTCGTTCCTAATTGGAGATGTTGGTGTATTCATACTTCTAGCGATTGGATTTCACTCAAAACTCACCAAATGACTCCTCCCACCATATTATGATGTTGCCCAAGTTTTGGGCTCGATCCGAAATCAATAGGTGTGAGAAATTGGACAATTCAAATTCAACGGCAGTTCGTTCCTAATTGGAGTGGTTGGTGTATTCCATACTTCTAGCGATTGGATTTCACTCAAAACTCACCAAATGACTCCTCCCACCATATTATGATGTTGCCCAAGTTTTGGGCTCGATCCGAAATCAATAGGTGTTCCAAATTGGACAATTCAAGTTCAACGGCAGTTTGTTCCTAATTGGAGTGGTCGGTGTATTCCAAACTTCTAGCGATTGGATTTCACTGAAAACTCACCAAATGACTCCTCCCACCATATTATGATGTTGCCCAAGTTTTGGGCTCGATCCGAAATCAATAGGTGTTCCAAATTGGACAATTCAAGTTCAACGGCAGTTCGTTCCTAATTGGAGTGGTTGGTGTATTCCATACTTCGAGCGATTGGATTTCACTCAAAACTCACCAAATGACTCCTCCCACCATATTATGATGTTGCCCAAGTTTTGGGCTCGATCCGAAATCAACAGGTGTGAGAAATTGGACAATTCAAGTTCAACGGCAGTTCGTTCCTAATTGGAGTGGTTGGTGTATTCCATACTTCTAGCGATCGGATTTCACTCAAAACTCACCAAATGACTCCTCCCACCATATTATGATGTTGCCCAAGTTTTGTGCTCGATCCGAAATCAATAGGTGTTCCAAATTGGACAATTCAATTTCAACGGCAGTTCGTTCCTAATTGGAGTGGTTGGTGTATTCCATACTTCTAGCGATTGCATTTCACTCAAAACTCACCAAACGACTCCTCCCACCATATTTTGATGTTGCCCAAGTTTTGGGCTCGATCCGAAATCAATAGGTGTGAGAAATTGGTCAATTCAATTTCAACAGCATTTCGTTCCTAATCGGAGTGGTTGGTGTATTCCATACTTCTAGCGATTGGATTTCACTGAAAACTCACCAAATGACTCCTCCCACCATATTATGATGTTGCCCAAGTTTTGGGCTCGATCCGAAATCAATAGGTGTTCCAAATTGGACAATTCAAGTTCAACGGCAGTTCGTTCTTAATTGTAGTGGTTGGTGTATTCCATACTTCTAGCGATTGGATTTCACTCAAAACTCACCAAACGACTCCTCCCACCATATTATGATGTTGCCCAAGTTTTGGGCTCGATCCGAAATCAATAGGTGTTCAAAATAGGACAATTCAAGTTGAACGGCAGTTCGTTCCTAATTGGAGTGGTTGGTGTATTCCATACTTCTAGCGATTGGATTTCACTCAAAACTCACTAAATGACTCCTCCCACCATATTATCATGTTGCCCAAGTTTTGGGCTCGATCCGAAATCAAAAGGTGTGCGAAATTGGACAATTCAAGTTCAACGGAAGTTCGTTCCTAATTGGAGTGGTTGGTGTATTCCATACTTCTAGCGATTGGATTTCACTCAAAACTCACCAAATGACTCCTCCCACCATATTATGATGTTGCCCAAGATTTGGGCTCGATCCGAAATCAATAGGTGTTCCAAATTGGACAATTCAAGTTCAACGGCAGTTCGTTCCTAATTGGAGTGGTTGGTCTATTCCATACTTCTAGCGATTGGATTTCACTCAAAACAAACCAAATGACTCCTCCCACCATATTATTATGTTGCCCAAGTTTTGGGCTTGATCCGAAATCAATAGGTGTGAGAAATTGGACAATTCAAGTTCAACGACAGTTCGTTCCTAATTGGAGTGGTTGGTGTATTCCATACTTCTAGCGATTGGATTTCACTCAAAACTCACCAAATGACTCCTCCCACCATATTATGATATTGCCCAAGTTTTGGGCTCGATCCGAAATCAATAGGTGTGAGAAATTGGACAATTCAAGTTCAACGGCAGTTCGTTCCTAATTGGAGTGGTTGGTGTATTCCATACTTCTAGCGATTGGATTTCACTCAAAACTCACCAAAAGACTCCTCCCACCATATTATGTTGTTGCCCAAGTTTTGGGCCCGATCCGAAATCAATAGGTGTTCCGAATTGGACAATTCAATTTCGACGACAGTTAGTTCCAAATTGGAGTGGTTGGTGTATTCCATACTTCTAGCGATTGGATTTCACTCAAAACTCACCAAATGACTCCTCCCACCATATTATGATGTTGCCCAAGATTTGAGCCCGATCCGAAATCAATCGGTGTTCCAAATTGGACAATTCAAGTTCAACGGCACTTCGTTCCGAATTGGAGTGGTTGGTGTATTCCATACTTCTAGCGATTGGATTTCACTCAAAACTAACCAAATGACTCCTCCCACCATATTATGAAGTTGCCCAAGTTTTGGGCTCGATCCGAAATCAATAGGTGTTCCAAATTGGACAATTCAAGTTCAACGGCAGTTCGTTCCTAATTGGAGTGGTTGGTGTATTCCATACTTCTAGCGATTGGATCTCACTCAAAACTCGCCAAATGACTCCTCCCACCATATTATGATGTTGCCCAAGTTTTGGGCTCGATCCGAAATCAATAGGTGTTCCAAATTGGACAATTCAAGGTCAACGGCAGTTCGTTCCTAATTGGAGTGGTTGGTGTATTCCATACTTCTAGCGATTGGATTTCACTCAAAACTCACCAAATGACTCCTCCCACCATATTATGATGTTGCCCAAGTTTTGTGCTCGATCCGAAATCAATAGGTGTTCCAAATTGGTCAATTCAAGTTCAACGGCAGTTCGTTACTAATTGGAGTGGTTGGTGTATTCCATACTTCTAGCGATTGCATTTGACGCAAAACTCCCCAAATGACTCCTCCCATCATATTATGATGTTGCCCAAGTTTGGGGCTCGATCCGAAATCAATAGGTGTTCCAAATTGGACAATTCAAGTTCAACGGCAGTTCTTTCCTAATTGGAGTGGTTGGTGTATTCCATACTTCTAGCGATTGGATTTCACTCAAAACTCACCAAATGACTCCTCCCACCATATTATGATGTTGCCCAAGTTTTCGGCTCAATCCGAAATCAACAGGTGTGAGAAATTGGTCAATTCAATTTCAACAGCATTTCGTTCCTAATTGGAGTGGTTGGTGTTTTCCATACTTCTAGCGATTGGATTTCACTCAAAACTCACCAAATGACTCCTCCCACCATATTATGATGTTGCCCAAGTTTTGGGCTCGATCCGAAATCAATAGGTGTTCCAAATTGGACAATTCAAGTTCAACGGCAGTTCGTTCTTAATTGGAGTGGTTGGTGTATTCCATACTTCTAGCGATTGGATTTCACTCAAAACTCACCAAATGACTCCTCCCACCATATTGTGATGTTGCCCAAGTTTTGGGCTCGATCCGAAATCAATAGGTGTGAGAAATTGGACAATTCAAGTTCAACGGCAGTTTGTTCCTAATTGGAGTGGTTGGTGTATTCCATACTTCTAGCGATTGGATTTCACTCAAAACTCACCAAAGGACTCCTCCCACCATATTATGATGTTGCCCAAGTTTTGGGCTCGATCCGAAATCAATAGGTGTGAGAAATTGGTCAATTCAATTTCAACGGCATTTCGTTCCTAATTGGAGTGGTTGGTGTATTCCATACTTCTAGCGGTTGGATTTCACTCAAAACTCACCAAATGACTCCTCCCACCATATTATGATGTTGCCCAAGTTTTGGGCTCGATCCGAAATCAATAGGTGTTCCAAATTGGACAATTCAAGTTCAACGGCAGTTCGTTCCTAATTGGAGTGGTTGGTGTATTCCATACTTCTAGCGATTGGATTTCACTCAAAACTCACCAAATGACTCCTCCCACCATATTATGATGTTGCCCAAGTTTTGGGCTCGATCCGAAATCAATAGGTGTGAGAATTTGGTCAATTCAAGTTCAACGGCAGTTCGTTCCTAATTGGAGTGGTTGGTGTATTCCGTATTTCTAGCGATTGGATTTGACGCAAAACTCCCCAAATGACTCCTCCCATCATATTATGATGTTGCCCAAGTTTGGGGCTCGATCCGAAATCAATAGGTGTTCCAAGTTGGACAATTCAAGTTCAACGGCAGTTCGTTCCTAATTGGAGTGGTTGGTGTATTCCGTACTTCTAGCGACTGGATTTCACTCAAAACTCACCAAATGACTCCTCCCACCATATTATGATGTTGCCCAAGTTTTGGGCTCGATACGAAATAAATAGGTGTTCCAAATTGGACAATTCATGTTCAACGGCCGTTCGTTCCTAATTGGAGTGGTTGGTGTATTCCATACTTCTAGCGATTGGATCTCACTCAAAACTCACCAAATGACTCCTCCCACCATATTATGCTGTCGCCCAAGTTTTCGGCTCGATCCGAAATCAATAGGTGTTCCAAATTGGACAATTCAAGTTCAACGGCAGTTCTTTCCTAATTGGAGTGGTTGGTGTATTCCATACTTCTAGCGATTGGATTTCACTCAAAACTCACCAAATGACTCCTCCCCCCATATTATGGTGTTGCCCAAGTTTTCGGCTCAATCCGAAATCAACAGGTGTGAGAAATTGGTCAATTCAATTTCAACAGCATTTCGTTCCTAATTGGAGTGGTTGGTGTTTTCCATACTTCTAGCGATTGGATTTCACTCAAAACTCACCAAATGACTCCTCCCACCATATTATGATGTTGCCCAAGTTTTGGGCTCGATCCGAAATCAATAGGTGTTCCAAATTGGACAATTCAAGTTCAACGGCAGTTCGTTCTTAATTGGAGTGGTTGGTGTATTCCATACTTCTAGCGATTGAATTTCACTCAAAACTCACCAAATGACTCCTCCCACCATATTATGATGTTGCCCAAGTTTTGGGCTCGATCCGAAATCAAAAGGTGTGAGAAATTGGTCAATTCAATTTCAACGGCATTTCGATCCTAATTGGAGTGGTTGGTGTATTCCATACTTCTAGCGGTTGGATTTCACTCAAAACTCACCAAATGACCCCTCCCACCATATTATGATGTTGCCCAAGTTTTGGGCTCGATCCGAAATCAATAGGAGTTCCAAATTGAACAATTCAAGTTCAACGGCAGTTCGTTCCTAATTGGAGTGGTTGGTGTATTCCATACTTCTAGCGATTGGATTTCACTCAAAACTCACCAAATGACTCCTCCCACCATATTATGATGTTGCCCAAGTTTTGGGCTCGATCCGAAATCAATAGGTGTTCCAAATTGGACAATTCAAGTTCAACGGCAGTTCGTTCCTAATTGGAGTGGTTGGTGTATTCCATACTTCTAGCGATTGGATTTCAATCAAAACTCACCAAATGACTCCTCCCACCATATTATGATGTTGCCCAAGTTTTGGGCTCGATCCGAAATCAATAGGTGTGAGAAATTGGACAATTCAAGTTCAACGGCAGTTCGTTCCTAATTGGAGTGGTTGGTGTATTCCATACTTCAAGCGATTGGATTTCACTCAAACCTCACCAAATGACTCCTCCCACCATATTATGATGTTGCCCAAGTTTTGGGCTCGATCCGAAATCAATAGGTGTGAGAAATTGGACAATTCAAGTTCAACGGCAGTTCGTTCCTAATTGGAGTGGTTGGTGTATTCCATACTTCTAGCGATTGGATTTCAATCAAAACTCACCAAATGACTCCTCCCACCATATTATGATGTTGCCCAAGTTTTGGGCTCGATCCGAAATCAATAGGTGTGAGAAATTGGACAATTCAAGTTCAACAGCAGTTCGTTCCTAATTGGAGTGGTTGGTGTATTCCATACTTCTAGCGATTGGATTTCACTCAAACCTCACCAAATGACTCCTCCCACCATATTATGATGTTGCCCAAGTTTTGGGCTCGATCCGAAATCAATAGGTGTGAGAAATTGGTCAATTCAACTTCAACGGCATTTCGTTCCTAATTGGAGTGGTTGGTGTATTCCATACTTCTAGCGATTGGATTTCACACAAAACTTACCAAATGACTCCTCCCACCATATTATGATGTTGCCCAAGTTTTGGGCTCGATCCGAAATCAGAAGGTGTTCCAAATTGGACAATTCAAGTTCTACGGCAGTTCGTTCCTAATTGGAGTGGTTGGTGTATTCCATACTTCTAGCGATTGGATTTCACTCAAAACTCACCAAACGACTCCTCCCACCATATTATGATGTTGCCCAAGTTTTGGGCTCGATCCGAAATCAATAGGTGTTCCAAATTGGACAATTCAAGTTCAACGGCTATCCGTTCCTACTTGGAGTGGTTGGTGTATTCCATACTTCTAGCGATTGGATTTCACTCAAAACTCAACAAATGACTCCTCCCACCATATTATGATGTTGCCCAAGTTTTGGGCTCGATCCGAAATCAATAGGTGTGACAAATTGGACAATTCAAGTTCAACGGCAATTCGTTCCTAATTGGAATGGTTGGTGTATTCCATACCTCTAGCGATTGGATTTCACTCAAAACTCACCAAATGACTCCTCCCACCATATTATGATGTTGCCCAAGTTTTGGGCTCGATCCGAAATCAATAGGTGTGAGAAATTGGACAATTCAAGTTCAACGGCAGTTTGTTCCTAATTGGAGTGGTTGGTGTATTCCATACTTCTAGCGATTGGATTTCACTCAAAACTCACCAAAGGACTCCTCCCACCATATTATGATGTTGCCCAAGTTTTGGGCTCGATCCGAAATCAAAAGGTGTGAGAAATTGGTCAATTCAATTTCAACGGCATTTCGTTCCTAATTGGAGTGGTTGGTGTATTCCATACTTCTAGCGGTTGGATTTCACTCAAAACTCACCAAATGACTCCTCCCACCATATTATGATGTTGCCCAAGTTTTGGGCTCGATCCGAAATCAATAGGAGTTCCAAATTGAACAATTCAAGTTCAACGGCAGTTCGTTCCTAATTGGAGTGGTTGGTGTATTCCATACTTCTAGCGATTGGATTTCACTCAAAACTCACCAAATGACTCCTCCCACCATATTATGATGTTGCCCAAGTTTTGGGCTCGATCCGAAATCAATAGGTGTTCCAAATTGGACAATTCAAGTTCAACGGCAATTCGTTCCTAATTGGAGTGGTTGGTGTATTCCATACTTCTAGCAATTGGATTTCACTCAAAACTCACCAAATGACTCCTCCCACCATATTATGATGTTGCCCAAGTTTTGGGCTCGATCCGAAATCAATAGGTGTTCCAAATTCGACAATTCAAGTTCAACGGCAGTTCGTTCCTAATTGGAGTGGTTGGTGTATTCCATACTTCTAGCGATTGGATTTCAATCAAAACTCACCAAATGACTCCTCCCACCATATTATGATGTTGCCCAAGTTTTGGGCTCGATCCGAAATCAATAGGTGTGAGAAATTGGACAATTCAAGTTCAACGGCAGTTCGTTCCTAATTGGAGTGGTTGGTGTATTCCATACTTCAAGCGATTGGATTTCACTCAAAACTCACCAAATGACTCCTCCCTCCATGTTATGATGTTACCCAAGTTTTGGGCTCGATCCGAAATCAATAGGTGTGAGAAATTGGACAATTCAAGTTCAACGGCAGTTCGTTCCTAATTGGAGTGGTTGGTGTATTCCATACTTCTAGCGATTGGATTTCACTCAAAACTTACCAAATGACTCCTCCCACCATATTATGATGTTGCCCAAGTTTTGGGCTCGATCCGAAATCAGAAGGTGTTCCAAATTGGACAATTCAAGTTCTACGGCAGTTCGTTCCTAATTGGAGTGGTTGGTGTATTCCATACTTCTAGCGATTGGATTTCACTCAAAACTCACCAAATGACTCCTCTAAACATATTATGATGTTGCCCAAGTTTTTGGCTCGATCAGAAATCAATAGGTGTTCCAAATTGGACAATTCAAGTTCAACGGCAATTCGTTCCAAATTGGAGTGGTTGGTGTATTCCATACCTCTAGCGATTGGATTTCTCTCAAAACTCACCAAATGACTCCTCCCTCCATATTATCATGTTGCCCAAGTTTTGGGCTCGATCCGAAATCAATAGGTGTGAGAAATTGGACAATTCAAGTTCAACGACAGTTCGTTCGTAATTGGAGTGGTTGGTGTATTCCATACTTCTAGCGATTGGATTTCACTCAAAACTCACCAAATGACTCCTCCCTCCATATTATCATGTTGCCCAAGTTTTGGGCTCGATCCGAAATCAATAGGTGTGAGAAATTAGACAATTCAAGTTCAACGGCAGTTCGTTCCTAATTGGAGTGGTTGGTGTATTCCATACTTCTAGCGATTGGATTGCACTCAAAACTCACCAAAGGACTCCTCCCACCATATTATGATGTTGCCCAAGTTTTGGGCTCGATCCGAAATCAATAGGTGTGAAAATTGGACAATTCAAGTTCAACGGCAGTTCGTTCCTAATTGGAGGGGTTGGTGTATTACATACTTCTAGCGATTGGATTTCAATCAAAACTCACCAAATGACTCCTCCCACCATATTATGATGTTGCCCAAGTTTTGGGCTCGATCCGAAATCAATAGGTGTGAGAAATTGGACAATTCAAGTTCAACGGCAGTTCGTTCCTAATTGGAGTGGTTGGTGTATTCCATACTTCTAGCGATTGGATTTCACTCAAACCTCACCAAATGACTCCTCCCACCATATTATGATGTTGCCCAAGTTTTGGGCTCGATCCGAAATCAATAGGTGTGAGAAATTGGTGAATTCAATTTCAACGGCATTTCGTTCCTAATTGGAGTGGTTGGTGTATTCCATACTTCTAGCGATTGGATTTCACTCAAAACTCACCAAATGACTCCTCCCACCATATTATGATGTTGCCCAAGTTTTGGGCTCGATCCGAAATCAATAGGAGTTCCAAATTGGACAATTCAAGTTCAACGGCAGTTCGTTCCTAATTGGAGTGGTTGGTGTATTCCACACTTCTAGCGATTGGATTTCACTCAAAACTCACCAAACGACTCCTCCCCCCATATTATGATGTTGCCCAAGTTTTGGGCTCGATCCGAAATCAATAGGTGTTCAAAATTGGACAATTCAAGTTGAACGGCAGTTCGTTCCTAATTGGAGTGGTTGGTGTATTCCATACTTCTAGCGATTGGATTTCAATCAAAACTCACCAAATGACTCCTCCCACCATATTATGATGTTGCCCAAGTTTTGGGCTCGATCCGAAATCAATAGGTGTGAGAAATTGGACAATTCAAGTTCAACGGCAGTTCGTTCCTAATTGGAGTGGTTGGTGTATTCCACACTTCTAGCGATTGGATTTCACTCAAACCTCACCAAATGACTACTCCCACCATATTATGACGTTGCCCAAGTTTTGGGCTCGATCCGAAATCAATAGGTGTGAGAAATTGGTCAATTCAACTTCAACGGCATTTCGTTCCTAATTGGAGTGGTTGGTGTATTCCATACTTCTAGCGATTGGATTTCACTCAAAACTCACCAAATGACTCCTCCCACCATATTATGATGTCGCCCAAGTTTTGGGCTCGATCCGAAATCAATAGGTGTTCCAAATTGGACAATTCAAGTTCAACGGCAGTTCGTTCCTAATTGGAGTGGTTGGTGTATTCCATACTTCAAGCGATTGGATTTCAATCAAAACTCACCAAATGACTCCTCCCACCATATTATGATGTTGCCCAAGTTTTGGGCTCGATCAGAAATCAATAGGTGTGAGAAATTGGACAATTCAAGTTCAACGGTAGTTCGTTCCTAATTGGAGTGGTTGGTGTATTCCATACTTCTAGCGATTCGATTTCACTCAAAACTCACCAAAGGACTCCTCCCACCATATTATGATGTTGCCCAAGTTTTGGGCTCGATCCGAAATCAATAGGTGTGAGAAATTGGACAATTCAAGTTCAACGGCAGTTCGTTCCTAATTGGAGTGGTTGGTGTATTCCATACTTCTAGGGATTGGATTTCACTGAAAATTCACCAAATGACTCCTCCCACCATATTATGTTGTTGCCCATGTTTTGGGCTCGATCCAAAATCGATAGGTGTTCCAAATTGGACAATTCAAGTTCAACGGCAGTTCGTTCCTAATTGGAGTGGTTGGTGTATTCCATACTTCTAGCAATTGGATTTCACTCAAAACTCACCAAATGACTCCTCCCACCATATTATGATGTTGCCCAAGTTTTGGGCTCGATCCGAAATCAATAGGTGTTCCAAGTTGGACAATTCAAGTTCAACGACAGTTCGTTCCAAATTGGAGTTGTTGGTGTATTCCAAACTTCTAGCGATTGGATTTCACTCAAAACGCACCAAATGACTCCTCCCACCATATTATGATGTTGCCCAAGTTTTGGGCTCGATCCGAAATCAATAGGTGTGAGAAATTGGACAATTCAAGTTCAACGGCAGTTCGTTCCTAATTGGAGTGGTTGGTGTATTCCATACTTCTAGCGATTGCATTTCACTCAAAACTCCCCAAATGACTCCTCACACCATATTATGATGTTGCCCAAGTTTTGGGCTCGATCCGAAATCAATAGGTGTTCCAAATTGGACAATTCAAGTACAACAGCAGTTCGTTCCTAATTGGAGTGGTTGGTGTATTCCATACTTCTAGCGATTGGATTTCACTCAAAACGCACCAAATGACTCCTCCCACCATATTATGTTGTTGCCCAAAATTTGGCCTCGATCCGAAATCAATAGGTTTGAGAAATTGGACAATTCAAGTTCAACGGCAGTTCGTTCCTAATTGGAGTGGTTGGTGTATTCCATACATCTAGCGATTTGATTTCACTCAAAACTCACCAAATGACTCCTCCCACCATGTTATGATGTTGCCCAAGTTTTGGGATCGATCCGAAATCAATTGGTGTGAGAAATTGGTCAAATCAATTTCAACGGCATTTCGTTCCTAATTGGAGTGGTTGGTGTATTCCATACTTCTAGCTATTGGATTTCACTCAAAACTCACGACATGACTCCTCCCACCACATTAAGATGTTGCGCAAGTTTTGGGATCGATCCGAATTCAATAGGTGTTCCAAATTGGACAATTCAAGTTCAACGGCAGTTCGTTCCTAATTGGAGTGGTTGGTGTATTCCATACTTCTAGCTATTGGATTTCACTCAAAACTCACCAAATGACTCCTCCCACCATATTATGTTGTTGCCCAAGTTTGGGGCTCGATCCAAAATCAATAGGTGTGAGAAATTGGAGAGTTCAAGTTCAACGGCAGTTCGTTCCTAATTGCAGTGGTTGGTGTATTCCATACTTCTTGCGATTGGATTTCACTCAAAACTCACCAAATGACTCCTCCCACCATATTATGATGTTGCCCAAGTTTTGGGCTTGATCCGAAATCAATAGCTGTTCCAAATTGGACAATGCAAGTTCAACGGCAGTTCGTTCCTAATTGGAGTGGTCGGTGTATTCCATACTTCTAGCGATTGGATTTCACTCAAAACTCACCAAATGACTCCTCCCACTATATTATGATGTTGCCCAAGATTTGGCCTCAATCCGAAATCAATAGGTGTTCCAAATTGGACAATTCAAGCTCAACGGCAGTTCGTTCCTAATTGGAGTGGTTGGTGTATTCCATACTTCTAGCGATTGGATTTCACTCAAAACTAACCAAATGACTCCTCCCACCATATTATGATGTTGCCCAAGTTTGGGGCTCGATCCGAAACCGATAGGTGTGAGAAATTGGAGAGTTCAAGTTCAACGGCAGTTCATTCCTAATTGCAGTGGTTGGTATATTCCATACTTCAAGCGATTTGATTTCACTCAAAACTCACCAAATGACACCTCCCACCATATGATGATGTTGCCCAAGTTTTGGGCTCGATCAGAAATCAATATGTGTGAGAAATTGGACAATTCAATTTGAACGGCAGTTCGTTCCTAATTCGAGTGGTTGGTGTATTCCATACTTCTAGCGATTGGATTTCACTCAAAACTCACCAAATGACTCCTCCCACCATATTATGATGTTGCCCAAGTTTTGCGCTCGATCCGAAATCAATAGGTGTTCCAAATTGGACAATTCAAGTTCAACGGCAGTTCGTTCCTAATTGGAGTGGTTGGTGTATTCCATACTTCTAGCGTTTGGATTTCACTCAAAACTCACCAAATGACTCCTCCCACCATATTATGATGTTGCCCAAGTTTTGGGATCGATCCGAAATCAATAGTTGTGAGAAATTGGTCAATTCAATTTCAACGGCATTTCGTTCCTAATTGAAGTGGTTGGTGTATTCCATACTTCTAGCGATTGGATTTCACTCAAAACTCACCAAATGACTCCTCCCGCCATATTATGTTGTTGCCCAAGTTTTGGGCTCGATCCGAAATCAGTAGGTGTTCCAAATTGGACAATTCAAGTTCAACGGCAGTTCATTCCAAATTGGAGTGGTTGGTGTATTCCATACTTCTAGCGATTGGATTTCACTCAAAACTCACCAAATGACTCCTCCCACCATATTATGTTGTTGCCCAAGATTTGGCCTCGATCCGAAATCAATAGGTTTGAGAAATTGGACAATTCAAGTTCAACGGCAGTTCGTTCCTAATTGGAGTGGTTGGTGTATTCCATACATCTAGCGATTTGATTTCACTCAAAACTCACCAAATGACTCCTCCCACCATGTTATGATGTTGCCCAAGTTTTGGGATCGATCCGAAATCAATTGGTGTGAGAAATTGGTCAAATCAATTTCAACGGCATTTCGTTCCTAATTGGAGTGGTTGGTGTATTCCATACTTCTAGCTATTGGATTTCACTCAAAACTCACGACATGACTCCTCCCACCACATTAAGATGTTGCGCAAGTTTTGGGATCGATCCGAATTCAATAGGTGTTCCAAATTGGACAATTCAAGTTCAACGGCAGTTCGTTCCTAATTGGAGTGGTTGGTGTATTCCATACTTCTAGCTATTGGATTTCACTCAAAACTCACCAAATGACTCCTCCCACCATATTATGTTGTTGCCCAAGTTTGGGGCTCGATCCACAATCAATAGGTGTGAGAAATTGGAGAGTTCAAGTTCAACGGCAGTTCGTTCCTAATTGCAGTGGTTGGTGTATTCCATACTTCTTGCGATTGGATTTCACTCAAAACTCACCAAATGACTCCTCCCACCATATTATGATGTTGCCCAAGTTTTGGGCTTGATCCGAAATCAATAGCTGTTCCAAATTGGACAATGCAAGTTCAACGGCAGTTCGTTCCTAATTGGAGTGGTCGGTGTATTCCATACTTCTAGCGATTGGATTTCACTCAAAACTCACCAAATGACTCCTCCCACTATATTATGATGTTGCCCAAGATTTGGCCTCAATCCGAAATCAATAGGTGTTCCAAATTGGACAATTCAAGTTCAACGGCAGTTCGTTCCTAATTGGAGTGGTTGGTGTATTCCATACTTCTAGCGATTGGATTTCACTCAAAACTAACCAAATGACTCCTCCCACCATATTATGATGTTGCCCAAGTTTGGGGCTCGATCCGAAACCGATAGGTGTGAGAAATTGGAGAGTTCAAGTTCAACGGCAGTTCATTCCTAATTGCAGTGGTTGGTGTATTCCATACTTCAAGCGATTTGATTTCACTCAAAACTCACCAAATGACACCTCCCACCATATGATGATGTTGCCCAAGTTTTGGGCTCGATCAGAAATCAATACGTGTGAGAAATTGGACAATTCAATTTGAACGGCAGTTCGTTCCTAATTCGAGTGGTTGGTGTATTCCATACTTCTAGCGATTGGATTTCACTCAAAACTCACCAAATGACTCCTCCCACCATATTATGTTGTTGCCCAAGTTTTGGGCTCGATCCGAAATCAATAGATGTGAGAAATTGGACAATTCAAGTTCAACGGCAGTTCGTTCCTAATTGGAGTGGTTGGTGTATTCCATACTTCTATCGATTGGATTTCACTCAAAACTCACCAAATGTTTCCTCCCACCATATTATGATGTAGACCAAGTTTTGGAC
Source organism: Prunus avium (assembly GCF_965620075.1). Lineage (NCBI taxonomy): Eukaryota > Viridiplantae > Streptophyta > Magnoliopsida > Rosales > Rosaceae > Prunus > Prunus avium. The sequence continues at coordinate 29,194,014 of NC_142284.1, forward strand.
TCGATCCGAAATCAATAGGTGTTCCAAATTGGACAATTCAAGTTCAACGGCAGTTCGTTCCTAATTGTAGTGGTTGGTGTATTCCATATTTCTAGCGATTGGATTTCACTCAAAACTCACCAAATGACTCCTCCCACCATATTATGGTGTTGCCCAAGTTTTGGGCTCGATCCGAAATCAATAGGTGTTCAAAATTGGACAATTCAAGTTGAACGGCAGTTCATTCCAAATTGGAGTGGTTGGTGTATTCCATACTTCTAGCGATTGGATTTCACTCAAAACTCACCAAATGACTCCTCCCACCATATTATGTTGTTGCCCGAGTTTTGGGCTCGATCCGAAATCAATAGATGTGAGAAATTGGACAATTCAAGTTCAACGGCAGTTCGTTCCTAATTGGAGTGGTTGGTGTATTCCATACTTCTATCGATTGGATTTCACACAAAACTCACCAAATGACTCTTCCCACCATATTATGATGTTGCCCAAGTTTTGGGCTCGATCCGAAATCAATAGGTGTGAGAAATTGGAGAGTTCAAGTTCAACGGCAGTTCGTTCCTAATTGCAGTGGTTGGTGTATTTCATACTTCAAGCGATTGGATTTCTCTCAAAACTCACCAAATGACTCCTCCCACCGTATGATGATGTTGCCCAAGTTTTGGGCTCGATCAGAAATCAATACGTGTGAGAAATTGGACAATTCAAGTTCAACGGCAGTTCGTTCCCAATTGGAGTGGTTGGTGTATTCCATACTTCTAGCGATTGGATTTCACTCAAAACTCACCAAATGACTCCTCCCACCATATTATGATGTTGCCCAAGTTTTGGGCTCGATCCGAAATCAATAGATGTGAGAAATTGGACAATTCAAGTTCAACGACAGTTCGTTCCTAAATGTAGTGGTTGGTGTATTCCATACTTCTAGCGATTGGATTTCACTCAAAACTCACCAAATGACTCCTCCCACCATATTATGTTGTTGCCCAAGTTTGGGGCTCGATCAGAAATCAATAGGTGTGAGAAATTCGAGAATTCAAGTTCAACGGCAGTTCGTTCCTAATTGGAGTGGTTGGTGTATTCCATACTTCTATCGATTGGATTTCACTCAAAAGTCACCAAATGACTCCTCCCACCATATTATGATGTTGCCCAAGTTTTGGTCTCGATCCGAAATCAATAGGTGTTCCAAATTGGACAATTCAAGTTCAACGGCAGTTCGTTCCTAATTGCAGTGGTTGGTGTATTCCACACTTCTTGCGATTGGATTTCACTTAAAACTCACCAAATGACTCCTCCCACCATATGATGATGTTGCCCAAGTTTTGGGCTCGATCAGAAATCAATACGTGTGAGAAATTGGACAATTCAATTTCAACGGCAGTTCGTTCCTAATTTGAGTGGTTGGTGTATTCCATACTTCTAGCGATTGGATTTCACTCAAAACCCACCAAATGACTCCTCCCACCATATTATGATGTTGCCCAAGTTTTGGGCTCAATCCGAAATCAATAGGTGTTCCAAATTGGACAATTCAAGTTCAACGGCAGTTCGTTCCCAATTGGAGTGGTTGGTGTATTCCATACTTCTAGCGATTGGATTTCACTCAAAACTCACCAAATGACTACTCCCACCATAATATGATGTTGCCCATGTTTTGGGCCCGATCCGAAATCAATACGTGTTCCAAATTGGACAATTCAAGTTCCACAGCAGTTCGTTCCTAATTCGAGTGGTTGGTGTATTCCATACTTCTAGCGATTGGATTTCACTCAAAACTCACCAAATGACTCCTCCCACCATATTATGATGTTGCCCAAGTTTTGGGCTCGATCCGAACTCAATAGGTGTGAGAAATTAGACAATTCAAGTTCAACGGCAGTTCGTTCCTAATTGGAGTGGTTGGTGTATTCCATACTTCTGGCGATTGGATTTCACTCAAAACTCACCAAATGACTCTTCCCACCATATTATGATGTTGCCCAAATCTTGGGCTCGATCCGAAATCAATAGGTGTTCCATATTACCCAATTCAAGTTCAACGGCAGTTCGTTCCTAATTGGAGAGGTTGGTGTATTCCATACTTGTAGCGATTGGATTTCACTCAAAACTCACCAAATGACTCCTCCCACCATATTATGATGTTGCCCAAGTTTTGGGCTCGATCCGAAATCAATAGGTGTGAGAAATTGGGCAATTCAAGTTCAACGGCAGTTCGTTCCTAATTGTAGTGGTTGGTGTATTCCATACTTCTAGCAATTGGATTTCACTCAAAACTCACCAAATGACTCCTCCCACCATATTATGATGTTGCCCAAGTTTTGGGCTCGATCCGAAATCAATAGGTGTGAGAAATTTGACTACTCAAGTTCAACGGAAGTTCGTTCCTAATTGGTGTGGTTGGTGTATTTCATACTTCTAGAGATTGGATTTCACTCAAAACTCACCAACTGACTCCTCCCACCATATTATGATGTTGCCCAAGTTTGGGGCTCGATCCGAAATCAATAGGTGTCAGAAATTGGTCAATTCAATTTCAACGACAGTTCGTTCCTAATTTGAGTAGTTGTTGTATTCCATACTTCTAGCGATTGGATTTCACTCAAAACTCACCAAATGACTCCTCCCACCATATTATGATGTTGCCCAAGTTTTGGGATCGATCCGAAATCAATAGGTGTGAGAAATTGGAGAATTCAAGTTCAACGGCAGTTTGTTCTTAATTGGAGTGGTTGGTGTATTCCAGACTTCTAGCGATTGGATTTCACTCAAAAGTCCCCAAATGACTCCTCCCACCATATTATGATGTTGCCCAAGTTTTGGGCTCGTTCCGAAATCAATAGGTGTGAGAAATTGGACAATTTAAGTTCAACGGCAGTTCGTTCCTAATTGGAGTGGTTGGTGTATTCCACACTTCTAGTGATTGGATTTCCCTCAAAACTCCCCAAATGACTCCTCCCACCATATTATGATGTTGCCCAAGTTTTGGGCTCGATACGAAATCAATAGGTGTGAGAAATTCGAGAATTCAAGTTCAACGGCAGTTTGTTCCTAATTGGAGTGGTTGGTGTATTCCACACTTCAGGCGATTGGATTTCACTCAAAACACACCAAATGAATCCTCCCACGGTATTATGATGTTGCCCAAGTTTTGCTCTCGATCCGAAATCAATAGGTGTGAGAAATTGGACAATTCAAGTTCAACGGCAGTTCGTTCCTAATTGGAGTGGTTGGTGTATTCCACACTTCTAGCGATTGGATTTCACTCAAAACTCCCCAAATGACTCCTCTCACCATATTATGATGTTGCCCAAGTTTTGGGTTCGATCCGAAATCAATAGGTGTGAGAAATTGGAGAATTCAAGTTCAACGGCAGTTTGTTCCTAATTGGAGTGGTTGGTGTATTCCACACTTCTAGCAATTGGATTTAACTCAAAACTCACCAAATGAATCCTCCCACGGTATTATGATGTTGCCCAAGTTTTGGGCTCGATCCGAAATCAATAGGTGTGAGAAATTGGACAATTCAAGTTCAACGGCAGTTTGTTCCTAATTGGAGTGGTTGGTGTATTCCATACTTCTAGCGATTGGATTTCACTCAAAACTCACCAAAGGAATCCTCCCACCATATTATGATGTTGCCCAAGTTTTGGGCTCGATTCGAAATCAATAGGTGTGAGAAATTGGACAATTCAAGTTCAACGGCAGTTTGTTCCTAATTGGAGTGGTTGGTGTATTCCATACTTCTAGCGATTGGATTTCACTCAAAACTCACCAAATGACTCCTCCCACCATATTAATATGTAGCCCAAGTTTTGGGCTCGATACGAAATCAGTAGGTGTGAGAAATTGGACAATTCAAGTTCAACGGCAGTTAGTTCCTAATTGGAGTGGTTGGTGTATTCCATACTTCTAGCGATTGGATTTCACTCAAAACTCACCAAAGGACTCCTCCCACCATATTATGATGTTGCCCAAGTTTTGGGCTCGACTCGAAATCAATAGGTGTGAGAAATTGGACAATTCAAGTTCAACGGCAGTTCGTTCCTAATTGGGGTGGTTGGTGTATTCCACACTTCTAGCGATAGGATTTAACTCAAAACTCACCAAATGAATCCTCCCACCATATTATGATGTTGCCCAAGTTTTGGGCTCGATCCGAAATCAATAGGTGTGAGAAATTGGACAATACAAGTTCAACGGCAGTTTGTTCCTAATTGGAGTGGTTGGTGTATTCCATACTTCTAGCGATTGGATTTCACTCAAAACTAACCAAATGACTCCTCCCACCATATTATGACATTTCCCAAGTTTGGGGCTCGATCCGAAATCAATAGGTGTGAGAAATTGGACAATTCAAGTTCAACGGCAGTTCGTTCCTAATTGGAGTGGTTGGTGTATTCCACACTTCTAGCGATTGGATTTCTCTCAAAACTCACCAAATGACTCCTCCCACCAAATTATGATGTTGCCCAAGTTTGGGGCTCGATCCGAAATCAATAGGTGTTCCAAATTGGGCAATTCAAGTTCAACGGCAGTTCGTTCCTAATTGGAGTGGTTGGTGTCTTCCATACTTCTAGCGATTGGATTTCACTCAAAACTCACCAAACGACTCCTCCCACCATATTATGATGTTGCCCAAGTTTTGGGCTCGATCCGAAATCAATAGGTGTGAGAAATTGGACAATTCAAGTTCAACGGCAGATCGTTCCAAATTGGAGTGGTTGGTGTATTCCATACTTCTAGCGATTGGATTTCACTCAAAACTCACCAACTGACTCCTCCCACCATATTATGATGTTTCCCAAGTTTGGGGCTCGATCCGAAATCAATAGGTGTGAGAAATTGGACAATTCAAGTTCAACGGCAGTTCGTTCCTAATTGGAGTGGTTGGTGTATTCCACACTTCTAGCGATTGGATTTCTCTCAAAACTCACCAAATGACTCCTCCCACCAAATTATGATGTTGCCCAAGTTTGGGGCTCGATCCGAAATCAATAGGTGTTCCAAATTGGGCAATTCAAGTTCAACGGCAGTTCGTTCCTAATTGGAGTGGTTGGTGTCTTCCATACTTCTAGCGATTGGATTTCACTCAAAACTCACCAAATGACTCCTCCCACCATATTATGTAGACCCGGCAATATTGCACACGACCCGTTAACACGACACGAATTCGCACGAAATTATCAGTATTTGGGTTGAGCTTATTGGGTCGGGTTGAAAACGGGTGAACCCGTTAGCCACCCGTTAAGCTAACGGGTCGTTTCGGGTCGAAAACGGGTTAACCCGTTACCACCCGTTAAGAAGGTTAATTTTGTAATTTTGCAAAATATTTTTCTTTTCTTTTCTTCTTGCCCTTTTCTTTCTTCTTTCCGTGTCTTTTTCTTCTTACCTTTTTGTCTTTTTCTTCTTTCCCCTTTTCCTTTTCTTCTTCCTCTCGTTCTTCTCTTCTGCTCTGTTCTTCTCTTTTTCTCTTCTGCTATCTTTTTGTCAAGATTCTCTTCTGCTCTTCTTCTCTCCACTCAATAGACTCCGCCAACCCAGCCACCAGGGATGACTTCGCCAACCCAGCCACCAGGGATCAAAGAGGAGGTATCTAGGTCGGTCCACAGAGGGTGATTGATTCTAGAGTTGTTGGTTTTGGTTCTCTCAGTTAATTTTGAATTTTCTTTCTTCCTCAATTTATTTAGTTGTTGAGTTTTTAAGATATCTGTGAGAGAGAGATATATACTGTTTTGGGGTGAGAGGACTGAAATGAAGAGGGAAAGAGGGAAGAAAAGTTAGGGTTGGGGTTTGGGGGAAAAAAGACAGAGAAGGCGTGTTGGTAGAGAAGCTGTGATAGTTTTTTTTTTTTTTTTTTTTTTTTCTGGTTTATTCTTAACGGGATAACGGGTCGTGTCGGATATTCGCGAATTGTAACGGGTCGTGTTTGGGTCTAGTATTTGTCACCCGTTAACTTAACGGGTCGTGTTCGTGTCAACCCGTTAAGAAAACGGGTTAACCCGTTAACGACCCGGAACCCGTTAAAACGACCCGTTTGCCAGCTCTAATATTATGATGTTGCCCAAGTTTTGGGCTCGATCCGAAATCAATAGGTGTGAGAAATTGGACAATTCAAGTTCAACGGCAGATCGTTCCAAATTGGAGTGGTTGGTGTATTCCATACTTCTAGCGATTGGATTTCACTCAAAACTCACCAACTGACTCCTCCCACCATATTATGATGTTGCCCAAGTTTTTGGCTCGATCCGAAATCAATAGGTGTGAGAAATTGGACAATTCAAGTTCAACAGCAGTTCGTTCCTAATTGGAGTGGTTGGTGTATTCCATACTTCTAGCGATTGGATTTCACTCAAAACTCCCGAAATGACTCCTCCCACCATATTATCATGTTGCCCAAGTTTTGGTCTTGATCCGAAATCAATAGGTGTTCGAAATTGGACAATTCAAGTTCCACGGCAGTTCTTTCCTAATTGGAGTGGTTGGTGTATTCCATACTTCTAGCGATTGGATTTCACTCAAAACTCACCAAATGACTCCTCCCACCATATTATGATGTTGCCCAAGTTTTGGGCTCGATCCGAAATCAATAGGTGTTCCAAATTGGACAATTCAAGTTCAATGGCAGTTCGTTCCTAATTGGAGTGGTTGGTGTATTCCATACTTCTAGCGATTGGATTTCGCTCAAAACTCACCGAATGACTCCTCCCACCAAATTATGATGTTGCCCAAGTTTTGGGTCGATCCGAAATTAATAGGTGTTCCAAATTGGACAATTCCAGTTCAACGGCAGTTCGTTCCTAATTGGAGTGGTTGGTGTATTCCATACTTCTAGCGATTGGATTTCACTCAAAACTCACCAAATGACTCCTCCCACCATAATATGATGTTGCCCATGTTTTGGGGTCGATCCGAAATCAATAGGTGTGAGAAATTGGACAATTCAAGTTCAACGGCAGTTCGTTCCTAATTGGAGTGGTTGGTGTATTCCATACTTCTAGCGATTGGATTTCACTCAAAACTCACCAAATGACTCCTCCCACCATATTATGATGTTGCCCAAGTTTGGGGCTCGATCGGAAATCAATAGGTGTGAGAAATTGGATAATTCAAGTTCAACGGCAGTTCGTTCATAATTGGAGTGGTTGGTGTATTCCATACTTCTAGCAATTGGATTTCACTCCAAACTCACCAAGTGACTCCTCCCACCATATTATGATGTTGCACAAGTTTGGGGTTCGATCCGAAATCAATAGGTGTTAGAAATTGGACAATTCAAGTTCAACGGCAGTTCGTTCCTAATGGGAGTGGTTGGTGTATTCCATACTTCTAGCGTTTGGATTTCACTCAAAACTCACCAAATGACTCCTCCCACCATATTATGATGTTGCCCAAGTTTTGGGCCTGATCCGAAATCAATAGGTGTGAGAAATTGGACAATTCAAGTTCAACGGCAGTTCGTCCCTAATTGGAGTGGTTGGTGTATTCCATACTTCTAACGATTGGATTTCACTCAAAACTCACCAAATGACTCCTCCCACCATATTATGATGTTGCCCAAGTTTGGGGCTCGATCCGAAATCAATAGGCGTGAGAAATTGGACATTTCAAGTTCAACGGCAGTTCGTTCCTAATTGGTGTGGTTAGTGTATTCCATACTTCTAGCGATTGGATTTCACTCAAAACTCACTAAATGACTCCTGACACCATATTATGATGTTGCCGAAGTTTGTGGCTCGATCCGAAATCAATAGGTGTGAGAAATTGGACAATTCAAGTTCAACGGCAGTTCGTTCCTAATTGGAGTGGTTGGTATATTCCATACTTCAAGCGAATGGATTTCACTCAAAACTCACCAAATGACTCTTCCCACCATATTATGATGTTGCCCAAGTTTGGGGATCGTTCCGAAATCAATAGGTGTGAGAAATTGGACAATTCAAGTTCAACGTCAGTTCGTTCCTAATTGGAGCGGATGGTGTATTCCATACTTCAAGCGAATGGATTTCACTCAAAACTCACCAAATGACTCTTCCCACCATATTATGATGTTGCCCAAGTTTGGGCTTGATCCGAAATCAATAGGTGTTCCAAATTGGACAATTCAAGTTCAATGGCAGTTCGTTCCTAATTGGAGTGGTTGGTGTATTCCATACTTCTAGCGATTGGATTTCACTCAAAACTAACCAAATGACTCCTCCCACCATATTATGATGTTGCACAAGTTTGGGGTTCGATCCGAAATCAATAGGTGTTAGAAATTGGACAATTCAAGTTCAATGGAAGTTCGTTCCTAATTGGATTGGTTGGGGTATTCCATACTTCTAGCGATTGGATTTCACTCAAAACTCACCAAATGACTCCTCCCACCATATTAAGATGTTGCCCAAGTTTTGGGCTCGATCTGAAATCAATAGGTGTTCCAAATTGGATAATTCAAGTACAACGGCAGTTCGTTCCTAATTGGAGTGGTTGGTGTATTCCATACTTCTAGCGATTGGATTTCACTCAAAACTAACCAAATGACTCCTCGCACCATATTATGTTGTTGCCCAAGTTTTGGGCTCGATTCGAAATCAATAGGTGTTCCAAATTGGACAATTCAAGTTCAACGGCAGTTGGTTCCTAATTGGAGTGGTTGGTGTATTCCATACTTCTAGCGATTGGATTTCACTCAAAACTAACCAAATGACTCCTCCCACAATATTATGTTGTTGCCCAAGTTTTGGGCTCGATTCGAAATCAATAGGTGTTCCAAATTGGACAATTCAAGTTCAACGGCAGTTGGTTCCTAATTGGAGTGGTTGGTGTATTCCATACTTCTAGCGATTGGATTTCACTCAAAACTAACCAAATGACTCCTCGCACCATATTATGATGTTGCCCAAGTTTTGGGCTCGATCCGAAATCAATAGGTGTTCCAAATTGGACAATTCAAGTACAACGGCAGTTCGTTCCTAATTGGAGTGGTTGGTGTATTCCATACTTCTAGCGATTGGATTTCACTCAAAACTAACCAAATGACTCCTCGCACCATATTATGTTGTTGCCCAAGTTTTGGGCTCGATTCGAAATCAATAGGTGTTCCAAATTGGACAATTCAAGTTCAACGGCAGTTGGTTCCTAATTGGAGTGGTTGGTGTATTCCATACTTCTAGCGATTGGATTTCACTCAAAACTAACCAAATGACTCCTCCCACAATATTATGTTGTTGCCCAAGTTTTGGGCTCGATTCGAAATCAATAGGTGTTCCAAATTGGACAATTCAAGTTCAACGGCAGTTGGTTCCTAATTGGAGTGGTTGGTGTATTCCATACTTCTAGCGATTGGATTTCACTCAAAACTAACCAAATGACTCCTCGCACCATATTATGATGTTGCCCAAGTTTTGGGCTCGATCCGAAATCAATAGGTGTTCCAAATTGGACAATTCAAGTTCAACGACAGTTCTTTCCTAATTGGAGTTGTTGGTGTATTCCATTCTTCTAGCGATTTGATTTCACTCAAAACTCACCAAATGACTCCTCCCACCATATTATGATGTTGCACAAGTTTGGGGTTCGATCCGAAATCAATAGGTGTTAGAAACTGGACAATTCAAGTTCAACGGCAGTTCGTTCCTAATGGGAGTGGTTGGTGTATTTCATACTTCTAGCGATTGGATTTCACTCAAAACTCACCAAATGACTCCTCCCACCATATTATGATCTTGCCCAAGGTTTGGGCCTGATCCGAAATCAATAGGTGTGAGAAATTGGAAAATTCAAGTTCAACGGCAGTTCGTTCCTAATTGGAGTGGTTGGTGTATTCCATACTTCTAGCGATTGGATTTCACTCAAAACTCACCAAATGACTCCTCCCACCATATTATGATGTTGCCCAAGTTTGGGGTTCGATCCGAAATCAATAGGTGTGAGAAATTGGACAATTCAAGTTCAACGGCTGTTCGTTCCTAATTGGACTGGTTGGTGTATTCCATACTTCTAGCGATTGGATTTCACTCAAAACTCACCAAATGACTCCTCCCACCATATTATGATGTTGCCCAGGTTTGGGGCTCGATCCGAAATCAATAGGTGTGAGAAATTGGACCATTCAAGTTCAACGGCAGTTCGTTCCTAATTGGAGTGGTTGGTGTATTCCATACTTCTAGCGATTGGATTTCACTCAAAACTCACCAAATGACTCCTCCCACCATATTAAGATGTTGCCCAAGTTTTGGGCTCGATCTGAAATCAATAGGTGTTCCAAATTGGACAATTCAAGTTCAACGACAGTTCTTTCCTAATTGGAGTTGTTGGTGTATTCCATTCTTCTAGCGATTGGATTTCACTCAAAACTAACCAAATGACTCCTCCCACTATATTATGGTGTTGCCCAAGTTTTGGGCTCGATCCGAAATCAATAGGTGTTCCAAATTGGACAATTCAAGTTCAATGGCAGTTCGTTCCTAATTGGAGTGGTTGGTGTATTCCATACTTCTAGCGATTGGATTTCACTCAAAACTCACCAAATGACTCCTGCCACCATATTATGATGTTGCCCAAGTTTTGGGCTCGATCCGAAATCAATAGGTGTGAGAAATTGGAGAATTCAAGTTTAAGGGCAGTTCGTTCCTAATTGGAGTGGTTGGTGTATTCCATACATCTAGCGATTGGATTTCACTCAAAACTAACCAAATGACTACTCCCACCATATTATGATGTTGCCCAAGTTTTCGGCTCGATCCAAAATCAATAGGTGTGAGAAATTGGACAATTCAAGTTTAACGGCAGTTCGTTCCTAATTGGAGAGGTTGGTGTATTCCATACTTCTAGCTATTGGATTTCACTCAAAACTCACCAAATGACTCCTCCCACCATATTATGATGTTGCCCAAGTTTTGGGTTGGATCCGAAATCAATAGGTGTTCCAAATTGGACAATTCAAGTTCAACGGCAGTTCGTTCCTAATTGCAGTGGTTGGTGTATTCCATACTTCTAGCGATTGGATTTCACTCAAAACTCACCAAATGACTCCTCCCACCATATTATGGTGTTGCCCAAGTTTTGGGGTCGATCCGAAATCAATAGGTGTGAGAAATTGGAGAATTCAAGTTTAACGGCAGTTCGTTCCAAATTGGAGTGGTTGGTGTATTCCATACTTCTAGCGAATGGATTTCACTCAAAACTCACCAAATGACTCCTCCCACCATATTATGATGTTGCACAAGTGTGGGGTTCGATCAGAAATCAATAGGTGTGACAAATTGGACAATTCAAGTTCAACGGCAGTTTATTCCTAATTGGAGTGGTTGGTGGATTCCATACTTCTAGCGATTGGATTTCACTCAAAACTCACCAAATGACTCCTCCCACCATATTATGATGTTGTCCAAGTTTGGGGCTCGATCCGAAATCAATAGGTGTGAGAAATTGGACAATTCAAGTTCGACAGCAGTTCGTTCCTATTAGCAGTGGTTGGTGGGGATTGGATTTCACTCAAAACTCACTAAATCACTCCTCCCACCATATTACGATGTTGCCCAGGTTTTGGGCTCGATCCGAAATCAATAGGTGTTCCAAATTGGACAATTCAAGTTCAACGGCAGTTCGTTCCTAATTGGAGTGGTTGGTGTATTCCACACTTCTAGCGATTGGATTTCACTCAAAACTCACCAAATGACTCCTCCCACCGTATTATGATGTTGCCCGAGTTTTGGGCTCGATCCGAAATCAATAGGTGTGAGAAATTGAACAATTCAAGTTCAACGGCAGTTCGTTCCTAATTGGAGTGGTTGGTGTATTCCATACTTCTAGCGATTGGATTTCACTCAAAACTCACCAAATGACTCCTCCCACAATATTATGATGTTGCCCAAGTTTTGGGCTCGATCCGAAATCAATAGGTGTGAGAAATTGGACAATTCAAGTTCAACGGCAGTTCGTTCCTAATTGGAGTGGTTGGTGTATTCCATACTTCTAGCGATTGGATTTCACTCAAAACTCACCAAATGGCTCCTCCCACCATATTATGATGTTTCCCAAGTTTTGGGCTCGATCCGATATCAATAGGTGTTCCAAATTGGACAATTCAAGTTCAACGGCAGTTCGTTCCTAATTGGAGTGGTTGGTGTATTCCATACTTCTAGCGATTGGATTTCACTCAAAACTCACCAAATGACTCCAACCACCATATTATGATGTTGCCCAAGTTTTGGGCTCGATCCGAAATCAATAGGTGTGAGAAATTGGACAATTCAAGTTCAACGGCAGTTCATTCCTAATTGGAGTGGTTGGCGGATTCCATACTTCTAGCGATTGGATTTCACTCAAAACTCACCAAATGACTCCTCCCACCGCATTATGATGTTGCCCAAGTTTTGGGCTCGATCCGAAATCAATAGGTGTGAGAAATTGGACAATTCAAGTTCAATGGCAGTTCGTTCCTAATTGGAGTGGTTGGTGTATTCCATACTGCTAGCGATTGGATTTCACTCAAAACTCACCAAATGACTCCTCCCACCATATTATGATGTTGCCCAAGTTTTGGGCTCGATCCGAAATCAATTGGTGTGAGAAATTGGACAATTCAAGTTCAACGGCAGTTCGTTCCTAATTGGAGTGGTTGGTGTTTTCCATACTTCTAGCGATTGGATTTAACTCAAAACTCACCAAATGACTCCTCCCACCATATTATGATGTTGCCCAAGTTTTGGGCTCGATCAGAAATCAATACGTGTGAGAAATTGGACAATTCAATTTCAACGGCAGTTCGTTCCTAATTGGAGTGGTAGGTGTATTACATACTTCTAGCGATTGGATTTCACTCAAAACTCACCAAATGACTCCTCCCATCATATTATGATGTTGCCCAGGTTTTGGGCTCGATCCGAAATCAATAGGTGTGAGAAATTGGACAATTCAAGTTCAACGGCAGTTCGTTCCTAATTGGAGTGGTTGGTGTATTCCATACTTCTAGCGATTGGATTTCACTCAAAACTCACCAAATGACTCCTCCCACCATATTATGATGTTGCCCAAGTTTTGGGCTCGATCAGAAATCAATACGTGTGAGAAATTGGACAATTCAATTTCAACGGCAGTTCGTTCCTAATTGGAGTGGTAGGCGTATTCCATACTTCTAGCGATTGGATTTCACTCAAAACTCACCAAATGACTCCTCCCATCATATTATGATGTTGCCCAGGTTTTGGGCTCGATCCAAAATCAATCAGTGTTCCAAATTGGACAATTCAAGTTCAACGGCAGTTCGTTCCCAATTGGAGTGGTTGGTGTATTCCATACTTCTAGCCATTGGATTTCACTCAAAACTCACCAAATGACTCCTCCCACCATATTATGATGTTGCCCAAGTTTTGGGCTCGATCCGAAATCAATAGGTGCTCAAAATTGGACAATTCAAGTTCAACGGCAGTTCGTTCCAAATTGGAGTGTATTCTATACTTCTAGCGATTGGATTTCACTCAAAACTCACCAAATGACTCCTAACACCATATTATCACGTTGCCCAAGTTTTGGGCTCGATCCGAAATCAATAGGTGTGAGAAATTGGACAATTCAAGTTCAACGGCAGTTCGTTCCTAATTGGAGTGGTTGGTGTATTTCATACTTCTGGCGATTGGATTTTACTAAAAACTCACCAAATGACTCCTAACACTATATTATGATGTTGCCCAAGTTTTGGGCTCGATCCGAAATCAATAGGTGAAAGAAATTGGACAATTCAAGTTCAACGGCAGTTCGTTCCTAATTGGAGTGGTTGGTGTATTTCATACTTCTAGCGTTTGGATTTCACTCAAAACTCACCAAATGACTCCTCCCACAATATTATGATGTTGCCCACGTTTTGGGCTCCATCCGAAATCATTAGGTGTGAGAAATTGGACAATTCAAGTTCGATGGCAGTTCGTTCCTAATTGGAGTGGTTGGTGCATTCCCTACTTCTAGCGATTCGATTTCACCCAAAACTCACCGAATGACTCCTCCCACCCTATTATGATGTTGCCCAAGGTTTGGGCTCGATCTGAAATCAATAGGTGTTCCAAATTGGACAATTCAAGTTCAACGGCAGTTTGTTCCTAATTGGAGTGGTTGCTGTATTCCATACTTCTAAAGATTGGATTTCACTCAAAACTCACCAAATGACTCCTAACACCATATTATGATGTTGCCCAAGTTTTGGGCTAGATCCGGAATCAATAGGTGTGAGAAATTGGACAATTCAAGTTCGACAGCAGTTCGTTCCTACTTGGAGTGGTTGGTGTATTCCACACTTCTACCGATTGCATTTCACTCAAAACTCACCAAATGACTCCTCCCACCATATTATGATGTTGCCCAAGTTTTGGGCTCGATCCGAAATCAATAGGTGTGAGAAATTGGACAATTGAAGTTCACCGGCAGTTCGTACATAATTGGAGTGGTTGGTGTATTCCATACTTCTAGAGATTCGATTTCACTCAAAACTCACCAAATGACTCCTCCCACCATATTATGATGTTGCCCAAGTTTGGGTCTCGATCCGAAATCAATAGGTTTGAGCAATTGGACAATTCAAGTTCAACGGCATTTCGTTCCTAATTGGAGTGGTTGGTGTATTCCATACCTCTAGCGAATGGATTTCACTCAAAACTCACCAAATGACTCCTCCCACCATATTATGATGTTGCCCAAGTTTTGGGCCCGATCCGAAATCAATAGGTGTTCCAAATTGGACAACTCAAGTTCAACGGCAGTTCGTTCCTAATTGGAGTGGTTGGTGTATTCCCTACTTCTAGCGATTGGATTTCACTCAAAACTCACCAAATGATTCCTCCCACCATATTATGATGTTGCCCAAGTTTGGGGCTCGGTCCGAAATCAATAGGTGTGAGAAATTGGACAATTCAAGTTCAACGGCAGTTCGTTCCTAATTGGAGTGGTTGGTGTATTCCATACTTCTAGCAATTGGATTTCACTCAAAACTCACCAAATGACCCCTCCCACCATATTATGATGTTGCCCAAGTTTTGGGCTCGATCCGAAATCAATTGGTGTAGAAATTGGACAATTCAAGTTCAACGGCATTTCGTTCCTAATTGGAGTGGTTGGTGTATTCCATACTTCTAAAGATTGGATTTCACTCAAAACTCACCAAATGACTCCTCCCACCATATTATGATGTTGCCCAAGTTTTGGGCTCGATCCGGAATCAATAGGTGTGAGAAATTGGACAATTCAAGTTCAACGGCAGTTTGTTCCTAATTGGAGTGGTTGGTGTATTCCATACTTCTAGCGATTGGATTTCACTCAAAACTCACCAAATGACTCCTCCCACCATCTTATGATGTTGCCCAAGTTTGGGGCTCGATCCGAAATCAATCGGTTTGAGAAATTGGACAATTCAAGTTCAACGGCAGTTCGTTCCTAATTGGAGTGGTTGGTGTATTCCATACTTCTAGCGATTGGATTTCACTCAAAACTCACCAAATGACTCCTCCCACCATATTATGATGTTGCCCAAGTTTAGGGTTCGATCCGAAATCAATAGGTGTGAGAAATTGGACAATTCAAGTTCAACAGCAGTTCGTTCCTAATTGGAGTGGATGGTATATTCCACACTTTTAGCGATTGCATTTCACTCAAAACTCACCAAAGGACTCCTCCCACCATATTATGATGTTGCCCAACTTTTGGGCTTGATCCGAAATCAATAGGTGTTCGAAATTGGACAATTCAAGTTCAACGGCAGTTCGTTCCTAATTGGAGTGGTTGGTGTATTCCTTACTTCTAGTGATTGGATTTCACTCAAAATTCACCAAAGGACTCCTCCCACCATATTATGATGTTGCCCAAGTTTTGGGCTCGATCCGAAATCTATAGGTGTGTGAAATTAGACATTTCAAGTTCAATGAAAGTTCGTTCCTAATTGGAGTGGTTGGTGTATTCCATACTTCTAGCGATTGGATTTCACTCAAAACTCACCAAATGACTCCTTCCACCATATTATGATGTTGCCCAAGTTTGGGGCTCGAGTCGAAATCAATAGGTGTTCCAAATTGGACAATTCAAGTTCAACGGCAGTTCGTTCCTAATTGGAGTGGTTGGTGTATTCCATACTTCTGGCGATTGGATTTCACTCAAAACTCACCAAATGACTCCTCCCACCATATTATGATGTTGCCCAAGTTTTGGGCTCGATCCGAAATCAATAGGTATTCCAAATTGGACAATTCAAGTTCAACGGCAGTTCGTTCCTAATTGGAGTGGTTGGTGTATTCCATACTTCTAGCGATTGGATTTCACTCAAAACTAACCAAAGCACTCCTCCCACCATATTATGATGTTCCCAAGTTTTGGGCTCGATCCGAAATCAATAGGTGTTCGAAATTGGATAATTCAAGTTCAACGGCAGTTCGTTCCAAATTGGAGTGGTTGGTGTATTCCATACTTCTAGTGATTGGATTTCACTCCAAACTCACCAAATGACTCCTCCCACCATATTATGATGTTGCCCAAGTTTTGGGTTCGAGCCGAAATCAATAGGTGTTCCAAATTGGATAATTCAAGTTCAACGGCAGTTCGTTCCTAATTGGAGTGGTATTCCATACTTCTAGCGATTGGATTTCACCCAAAACTCACCAAATGACTCCTCCCACCATATTATGATATTGCCCAAGTTTTGGGCTATATCCGAAATCAATAGGTGTTCCAAATTGGACAATTCAAGTTCAACGGCAGTTCATTCCTAATTGGAGTGGTTGGTGTATTCCGTACTTCTAGCAATTGGATTTCACTGAAAACTCACCAAATGACTCCTCCCACCATATTATGATATTGCCCAAGTTTTGGGCTCGATCCGAACTCAATAGGTGTTCCAAATTGGACAATTCAAGTTCAACGGCAGTTCGTTCCTAATTGGAGTCGTTGGTGTATTCCATACTTCTAGCGATTGGATTTCACTCAAAATTCACCAAATGAGTCCTCCCACCATATTATGTTGTTGCCCAAGTTTTGGGCTCGATCCGAAATCAATAGGTGTGAGAAATTGGACAATTCTAGTTAAAAGGCAGTTCCTTCCTAATTGGAGTGGTTGCTGTATTCCATACTTCTAGCGATTGGATTTCACTCAAAACTCACCAAATGACTCCTCCCACCATATTATGATGTTGCCCAAGTTTGGGGCTCGATCCGAAATCAATAGGTGTGAGAAATTGGACAATTCAAGTTCAACGGCAGTTCGTTCCTAATTGGAGTGTATTCTATACTTCTAGCGATTGGATTTCACTCAAAACTCACCAAATGACTCCTAACACCATATTATCACGTTGCCCAAGTTTTGGGCTCGATCCGAAATCAATAGGTGTGAGAAATTGGACAATTCAAGTTCAACGGCAGTTCGTTCCTAATTGGAGTGGTTGGTGTATTCTATACTTCTGGCGATTGGATTTTACTCAAAACTCACCAAATGACTCCTAACACTATATTACGATGTTGCCCAAGTTTTGGGCTCGATCCGAAATCAACAGGTGAAAGAAACTGGACAATTCAAGTTCAACGGCAGTTCGTTCCTAATTGGAGTGGTTGGTGTATTCCATACTTCTAGCAATTGGATTTCACTCAAAACTCACCAAATGACTCCTCCCACCATATTATGATGTTGCCCGTGTTTTGGGCTCGATCCGAAATCAATAGGTGTTCCAAATTGGACAATTCTAGTTCAACGGCAGTTCGTTCCTAATTGGAGTCGTTGGTGTATTCCATACTTCTAGCGATTGGATTTCACTCAAAATTCTCCAAATGACTCCTCCCACCATATTATGATGTTGTCCAAGTTTTGGGCTCGATCCGAAATCAATAGGTGTGAGAAATTGGACAATTCAAGTTCAAAGGCAGTTCCTTCCTAATTGGAGTGGTTGCTGTATTCCATACTTGTAGCGATTCGATTTCACTCAAAACTCACCAAATGACTCCTCCCACCATATTATGAAGTTGTCATAGTTTTGGGCTCAACCCGAAATCAATAGATGTGAGAAATTGGACAATTCAAGTTCAACGGCAGTTCGTTCCTAATTGGAGTGGTTGGTGTATTCCATACTTCTAGCGATTGGATTTCACTCAAAATTCACCAAATGACTACTCCCACCATATTATGATGTTGCCCAAGTTTTGGGCTCGATCTGAAATCAATAGGTGTGAGAAATTGGACAATTCAAGTTCAACGGCAGTTCGTTCCTAATTGGAGTGGTTGGTGTATTTCCTACTTCTAGCAATTGGATTTCACTCAAAACTCACCAAATGACTCCTCAGACCATATTATGATGTTGCCCATGTTTGGGGCTCGATCCGAAATCAATAGGTGTGAGAAATTGGACAATTCAAGTTCAACGGCAGTTCGTTCATAATTGGAGTGGTTGCTGTAGTCTATACTTCTAGCGATTGTATTTCACTCAAAACACGCCAAATGACTCCTCCCAACATATTATGGTGTTGCCCAAGTTTTGGGCTCGATCCGAAATCAGTTAGTGTGAGAAATTGGACAATTCAATTTCAACGGCCGTTCATACCTAATTGTAGTGTTTGGTGTATTCCATACTTCTAGCGATTGGATTTCACTCAAAACTCACCAAATGACTCCTCCCACCATATTATGATGTTGCCCAAGTTTTGGGCTCGATCCGAAATCAATAGGAGAAAGAAACTGGACAATTCAAGTTCAACGGCAGTTCGTTCCTAATTGGAGTGGTTGGTGTATTCCATACTTCTAGCGATTGGATTTCACTCAAAATTCATCAAATGACTCCTCCCACAATATTATGATGTTGCCCAAGTTTTGGGCTCGATTTGAAATCAATAGGTGTGGGAAATTGGACAATTCAAGTTCAACGGCAGTTCATTCCAAATTGGAGTGGTTGCTGTATTCTATACTTCTAGCGATTGGATTTCACTCAAAACTCACCAAACGACTCCTAACACCATATTATCTTGTGGCCCAAGTTTTGGGCTCAATCCGAAATCAATAGGTGTGAGAAATTGGACAATTCAAGTTCAAAGGCAGTTTGTTCCTAATTAGAGTGGTTGGTGTATTCCATACTTCGAGCGATTGGATTTCACACAAAACACACCAAATGACTCCTCCCAACATATTATGGTGTTGCCCAAGTTTTGGGCTCGATCCGAAATCAATAGGTGTGAGAAATTGGACGATTCAAGTTCAACGGCAGTTCGTACCTAATTGTAGTGGTTGGTGTATTCCATACTTCTAGCGATTGGATTTCACTCAAAACTCACCAAATGATTCCTCCCACCATATTATGATGTTGCCCAAGTTTTGGGCTCGATCCGAAATCAATAGGTGAAAGAAATTGGACAATTCAAGTTCAACGGCAGTTCGTTCCTAATTGGAGTTGTTGGTGTATTCCATACTTCTAGCGATTGGATTTCCCTCAAAACTCACCAAATGACTCCTCCCACCCTATTATGATGTTGCCCAAGTTTTGGGCTCGATCTGAAATCAATAGGTGTGAGAAATTGGACAATTCAAGTTCAACGGCAGTTCATTCCAAATTGGAGTGGTTGCTGTATTCTATACTTCTAGTGATCGGATTTCACTCAAAACTCACCAAACGACTCCTAACACCATATTATCATGTTGCCCAAGTTTTGGGCTCGATCCGAAATCAATAGGTGTGAGAAATTGGACAATTCAAGTTCAAAGGCAGTTCCTTCCTAATTGGAGTAGTTGCTGTATTCCATACTTCTAGCGATTCGATTTCACTCAAAACTCACCAAATGACTCCTCCCACCATATTATGAAGTTCCCATAGTTTTGGGCTCAACCCGAAATCAATAGATGTGAGAAATTGGACAATTCAAGTTCAACGGCAGTTCGTTCCTAATTGGAGTGGTTGGTCTATTCCATACTTCTAGCGATTGGATTTCACTCAAAATTCACCAAATGACTACTCCCACCACATTATGATGTTGCCCAAGTTTTGGGCTCGATATGAAATCAATAGGTGTGAGAAATTGGACAATTCAAGTTCAACGGCAGTTCGTTCCTAATTGGAGTGGTTGGTGTATTCCATACTTCTTGCGATTGGATTTCACTCACAACTCACCAAATGACTCCTCCCACCATATTATGATGTTGCCCAAGTTTGGGGCTCGATCCGAAATCAATAGGTGTGAGAAATTGGACAATTCAATTTCAACGACAGTTCGTTCCAAATTGGAGTGGATGGTTGTTAAGCTCATAATTTCATACATATACATGCCCAAATTTACTTACTTCTTTTGCTTAGTTTCCTAGATTTCTATGTTATTTGCCTCCCTTTGTGTGTTTTGTAGGCAAATAGAGCAAGAGAGCATAATTCATGCAATTCAAGCATGTTAAGGCCTAATTTGGATGAATGGATGAAGAGCTTAAAAGACAAACTCATTTTGGCTACAGCCCCCTGCCAGTCCAGTTCCGTAGGTCATATTGCAAGCTTTGTTTCAGCAACCTACACAGCTCGGATGAGGCAGAATTATTCATGAAAGTTGTTCCAATGAGTGTGTACTATAACATATCCAAAATATGGAGTCCATTACCTAGCAAACACAGAGCCATGCTCAGGATGGATTTTATCAGCGCGCAAAATGAGTTAGCAGTTTGTGTTGGCCTTAACTTCCTCCTCCGACCTTAGATTGGCCCAAATGATATATGGCTGGAAAGAAGACATTCTGAACTTCAAGTTTGAGTGCTTAAAGTCTTAATTTGCTTAAGGGAAGCCCAATTCGTAAGCCCTTGAAGTTGCTGGTCATGCTGACCTCAGGATGAGCTATTGTTTCTGGTTGGAAGCTTGGTCATGGTGAGCTAGGCATGAGCTATTGAGCTGGTTGGAAGCTTGGTCATGGTGACATGAAGATGAGCTAGGGCTGCTGGTGGGATTTATTGGTGAAGTGCATCAACCATTTCAGATTTTATAAAACAAGTGTTGTATGCATTAGCCATATTGAATTCAGATTTTTCACTTCCTTAGGCCTATAAATAGGGAGGTTCTCTAAGCTTGTAAACACACCCCAAGGGGGGGAGCTCTCAAACACTTCTCTAGAGCTCCCTTCCCTTCTCTCCCTCAAATTCTCTAGAGAAGTATTTGAGAGCTCCCCCCCTTGGGGTAGGGGTGGGCATATAAACCGGAAAACCGGAAAACTGAACCAAACCGGATGAAAAAAAACCGGAAAAAACCGAGTTGACTAAAAAGTCAACAAAATCGGACCGGACCGGTTCAAATCGGTTCCAGTTCCTGTTTTACACAAAATAGCACCGGACCGGACCGGTCTAGTATTTAATATATATTTTTTGGTGGCCCAACCACTAAGCCCAGAATTTTTCTCACTTCCCAAACCCAACTACTAACATCTAACCTTAGCCAAGCCCAACAACAAAAGCCCATCAACCAACACCTAACCCTAAAACCACCTTTTCTTTCCTTCCTCTCTCCTTTATCTTTTCAATCCGCCGCAGCTTCTCTCTTTTATTTTCTCTCTCTCTCTCTCTCTCTCTCTCTCTCTCTCTCTCTCTCTCTCTCTCTTTCTTCTTCTTTCTCTTTCTTCTTCCTCTTTTTAATTCCAATTTTCTCTCTCTCTCATTCTCTCTGACTCGGCGGCGTCACGAAACCAGGTGAGCTAGTTACTCTCTTTCTAATTCTTCATTGCTTATTGTGTTGCCTCGTTCTCTCATTTTTTGTTTTATTTGATTCACAATCGAAGATGTGGGTATGATTGATTTAGGGTTCTATCAAACGCAAACGTTCAGTATTCCTTCGTTTCATTCTCGTTGTTTTTTCTACTGTAAAAATTTCAAGCTCGAAGTAAAACCCTAATTGCTGTTTGGAGATAATGAAAATGAAAATTTCAAGCTCGAAGTAAAACCCCAATTTTCTCTCTCTCTCTCTCTCTCTCTCTCTCTCTCTCTCTCTCTCTCTCTCTGTATTTTTTTTTTTGGACTAGGCTTGATGTGTCTGAGAGTGGCTTGGCGGCAGTTGTGCGGCTTAGCAATGGTGACATGAGAACACATAACAATGACATGTATGTAGTTTCCGATTCTCCAAAGTTTATTAATTCATTGGACAAGACTTTTGTGCAATCATATCATGGAGGACATACTTTCTCACCTGCAGTCAACTCATATGGCTTCACAGCAGCAGATAACAGAAGAAGCAGTATATCTTTGCACAGGAAATCCAGGGGCTGGGAGAGCTTAATAGAGAAGGTTTGAAGAAGATGCCTCTTTGTGTTGCCCTTGCCTCCGAGAAAGAACAAGGGGAAGATGGAGCTTTTTTTTTCTTTTTTTTTCAGTGGAAAATGGAGTAGTTTAAATGTTATTTCTATAATTTTTTTAGTAATTTTGGTTGCAATTAAGTGTATTTGTTTTGTTATTGGCATGTAATTTTAAATTTAATGTTTGGGATGATTGGTTGGGAATTAGGCTAATTGTGAATTTGTAGGCCCAAATTTTGTTTAAAAACTTCAGTTGGGCTTAAATCTCTAAAAATTTATAATAAAAAAATCAATTGGGCCCAAGGGCCGGTCCAAATTGTAAAACCGGAAACCAAACCGGATATAAACCGGTTCGGGTTGGTGCGATTCTCTTAGGTGTTTAATTGAAAAATCGGACAGAACCGGACCGGATGAATAGTACCGGTTCCGGTTTCGGGTTTAGGAGAGAACCGGGCCGAACGGGACCGTGCCCACCCTTACCTTGGGGTGTGTTTACAGGCTTAGAGAACCTCCCTATTTATAGGCCTAAGGAAGTGAAAAATCGGAATTCAATATGGCTAATGCAAGTTCAACGGCAGTTCGTTCCAAATTGGAGTGGATGGTGTATTCCATACTTCTAGCGATTGGATTTCACTCAAAACTCACCTAATGACTCCTCCCGCCATATTATCATGTTGCCCAAGTTTGGGGCTCGATCCGAAATCAATAGGTGTTCCAAATTGGACAATTCAAGTTCAACGACAGTTCGTTCCTAATTGGAGTGGTTGGTGTATGCCACACTTCTAGCGATTGGATTTCACTCAAAACTCACCAAATTACTCCTCCCACCATATTACCTTGTTGCCCAAGTTTTGGGCTCGATCCGAATTCAATTGGTGTGAGAAATTGGACAATTCAAGTTCAAAAGCGGTTCGTTCCTAATTGGAGTGGTTGGTGTATTCCATACATCTAGCGATTGGATTTCACTCAAAACTCACCAAATGACTCCTCCCACCATATTATCGTGTTGCCCAAGTTTTGGGCTCAATCCGAAATCAATAGGTGTGAGAAATTGGACAATTCAAGTTCAACGGCAGTTCGTTCCTAATTGGAGTGGTTGGTGTATTCCATACTTCTAGCGATTGGATTTCACTCAAAACTCACCAAATGACTCCTCCCACCATATTATGATGTTGCCCAAGTTTGGGGCTCGATCCGAAATGAATAGGCGTAAGAAATTGGACAATTCAAGTTCAACGGCAGTTCGTTCCTAATTGGAGTGGTTGGTGTATTCCGTACTTCTAGCGATTGGATTTCACTCAAAATTTACCCAATGACTCCTCCCACCATATTATGATGTTGCCCAAGTTTTGGGCTCGATCCGATATCAATAGGTGTGAGCAATTGGAAAATTCAAGTTCAACGGCAGTTCGTTCCTAATTGGAGTGGTTGGTGTATTCCATACTTCTAGCGATTGGATTTCACTCAAAACTCACCAAATGACTCCTCCCACCATATTATGATGTTGCCCAAGTTTTGGGCTCGTTCCAAAATCAATAGTTGTGAGAAATTGGACAATTCAAGTTCAACGGCAGTTCGTTACTAATTGGAGTGGTTGGTGTATTCCCTACTTCTAGCGATTGGATTTCACTCAAAACTCACCAAATGACTCCTCCCACCATATTATGATGTTGCCCAAGTTTGGGGATCGATCCGAAATCAATAGGCGTAAGAAATTGGACAATTCAAGTTCAACGGCAGTTCGTTCCTAATTGGAGTGGTTGGTGTATTCCGTACTTCTAGCGATTGGATTTCATTAAAACTCACCAAATGACTCCTCCCACCATATTATGATGTTGCCCAAGTTTTGGGCTCATTCCAAAAGTAATAGTTGTGAGAAATTGGACAATTCAAGTTCAACGGCAGTTCGTTCCTAATTGGAGTGGTTGGTGTATTCCATACTTCTAGCGATTGGATTTCACTCAAAACTCACCAAATGACTCCTCCCACCATATTATCAGGTTGCCCAATTTTTGGCTCGAGCCGAAATCAATAGTTGTGAGAAATTGGACAATTCAAGTTCAATGGCAGTTCATTCCTAATTGGAGTGGTTGGTGTATTCCATACTTCTAGCGATTGGATTTCACTCAAAACTCACCAAATGACTCCTCCCACCATATTATCATGTTGCCCAAGTTTTGTGCTCGATCCGAAATAAATAGGTGTTCCAAATTGGGCAATTCAAGTTCAACGGCAGTTCGTTCCTAATTGGAGTGGTTGGTGTATTCGATACTTCTAGTGATTGGATTTCACTCAAAACTAACCAAATGACTCCTCCCACCGTATTATGATGTTGCCCAAGTTTTGGGCTCGATCTGAAATCAATAGGTGTGAGAAATTGGACAATTCAAGTTCAACGGCAGTTCGTTCCTAATTGGAGTGGTTGGTGTATTCCATACTTCTAGGGATTGGATTTCACTCAAAACTCACCAAATGATTCCTCCCACCATATTATGATCTTGCCCAAGATTTGGGGTCGATCCGAAATCAATAGGTGTGAGAAATTGGACAATTCAAGTTCGACGGCAGTTCGTTCCTAATTGGAGTGGTGGGTGTATTCCATACTTCTAGCGATTGGATTTCACTCAAAACTCACCAAATGACTCCTCCCACCATATTATCAGGTTGCCCAATTTTGGGCTCGAGCCGAAATCAAAAGGTGTGAGAAATTGGACAATTCAAGTTCAATGGCAGTTCGTTCCTAATTGGAGTGGTTGGTGTATTCCATACTTCTAGCGATTGGATTTCACCCAAAACTCACCAAATGACTCCTCCCACCATATTATCTTGTTGCCCAAGTTTTGGGCTCGAACCGAAATCAAAAGGTGTTCCAAATTGGACAATTCAAGTTCAACGGCTGTTCGTTCCTAATTGGAGTGGTTGGTGTATTCCATACTTCTAGCGATTGGATTTCACTCAAAACTCACCAAATGACTCCTCCCACCATATTATCATGTTGCCCAAGTTTTGTGCTCGATCCGAAATAAATAGGTGTTCCAAATTGGGCAATTCAAGTTCAACGGCAGTTCGTTCCTAATTGGAGTGGTTGGTGTATTCGATACTTCTAGTGATTGGATTTCACTCAAAACTAACCAAATGACTCCTCCCACCGTATTATGATGTTGCCCAAGTTTTGGGCTCGATCTGAAATCAATAGGTGTGAGAAATTGGACAATTCAAGTTCAACGGCAGTTCGTTCCTAATTGGAGTGGTTGGTGTATTCCATACTTCTAGGGATTGGATTTCACTCAAAACTCACCAAATGATTCCTCCCACCGTATTATGATCTTGCCCAAGATTTGGGGTCGATCCGAAATCAATAGGTGTGAGAAATTGGACAATTCAAGTTCGACGGCAGTTCGTTCCTAATTGGAGTGGTGGGTGTATTCCATACTTCTAGCGATTGGATTTCACTCAAAACTCACCAAATGACTCCTCCCACCATATTATCAGGTTGCCCAATTTTGGGCTCGAGCCGAAATCAAAAGGTGTGAGAAATTGGACAATTCAAGTTCAATGGCAGTTCGTTCCTAATTGGAGTGGTTGGTGTATTCCATACTTGTAGCGATTGGATTTCACCCAAAACTCACCAAATGACTCCTCCCACCATATTATCATGTTGCCCAAGTTTTGGGCTCGAACCGAAATCAAAAGGTGTTCCAAATTGGACAATTCAAGTTCAACGGCTGTTCGTTCCTAATTGGAGTGGTTGGTGTATTCCATACTTCTAGCGATTGGATTTCACTCAAAACTCACCAAATGACTCCTCCCACCATATTATCATGTTGCCCAAATTTTGGGCTCGAGCCGAAATCAATAGGTGTGGGAAATTGGACAATTCAAGTTCAATGGCAGTTCGTTCCTAATTGGAGTGGTTGGTGTATTCCATACTTCTAGCGATTGGATTTCACTCAAAACTCACCAAATGACTACTCCCACCATATTATGATGCTGCCCAAGTTTTGGGCTCGATCCGAAATCAATAGGTGTTCCAAATTGGGCAATTCAAGTTCAACGGCAGTTCGTTCCTAAGTGGAGTGGTTGGTGAATTCCATACTTCTAGCGATTCGATTTCACTCAAAACTCACCAAATGACTCCTCCCACCATATTATGACGTTGCCCAAGTTTTGGTCTCGATCCGAAATCAATAGGTGTGAGAAATTGGACAATTCAAGTTCAACGGCAGTTCGTTCCTAATTGGAGTGGTTGGTGTATTCCATACTTCAAGTGATTGGATTTCACTCAAAACTAACCAAATGACTCCTCCGACCATATTATGATGTTGCCCAAGTTTGGGGCTCGATCCGAAATCAATAGGTTTGAGAAATTGGACAACTCAAGTTCGACGGCAGTTCGTTCCTAATTGAAGTGGTTGGTGTATTCCATACTTCTACCGATTGGATTTCGCTCAAAACTCCCCAAATAACTCCTCCCACTATATTATCATGTTGCCCAACTTTTGGGCTCGAGCCGAAATCAATAGGTGTGAGAAATTGGACAATTCAAGTTCAATGGCAGTTTATTCCTAATTGGAGTGGTTGGTGTATTCCATACTTCTAGGGATTGGATTTCACTCAAAACTCACCAAATGATTCCTCCCACCATATTATGATGTTGCCCAAGATTTGGGCTCGATCCGAAATCAATAGGTGTTCCAAATCGGACAATTCAAGTTCAACAGCAGTTCGTTCCTAATTGGAGTGGTTGGTGTATTCCATACTTCAAGTGATTGGATTTCACTCAAAACTAACCAAATGACTCCTCCCACCATATTATGATGTTGCCCAAGTTTGGGGCTCGATCCGAAATGAATAGGCGTAAGAAATTGGACAATTCAAGTTCAACGGCAGTTCGTTCCTAATTGGAGTGGTTGGTGTATTCCATACTTCTAGCGATTGGATTTCACTCAAAACTCACCAAATGACTACTCCCACCATATTATGATGCTGCCCAAGTTTTGGGCTCGATCCGAAATCAATAGGTGTTCCAAATTGGACAATTCAAGTTCAACGGCAGTTCGTTCCTAACTGGAGTGGTTGGTGAATTCCATACTTCTAGCGATTGGATTTCACTCAAAACTCACCGAATGACTCCTCCCACCATATTATGACGTTGCCCAAGTTTTGGGCTCGATCCGAAATTAATAGGTGTTCCAAATTGGACAATTCAAGTTGAACGGCAGTTCGTTCCTAATTGGAGTGGTTGGTGTATTCCATACTTCTTGTGATTGGATTTCACTCAAAACTCACCAAATGACTCCTCCCACCATATTATGATGTTGCCCAAGTTTTGGGCTCGATCCGAAATCAATAGGTGTGAGAAATTGGACAATTCAAGTTCAACGGCAGTTCGTTCCTAATTGGAGTGGTTGGTGTATTCCATACTTCTAGCGATTGGATTTCACTCAAAACTCACCAAATGACTCCTCCCACCATATTATGATGTTGCCCAAGTTTGGGGCTCGATCCGAAATCAATAGGTGTGAGAAATTGGACAATTCAAGTTCAATGGCAGTTCGTTCCTAATTGGAGTGGTTAGTGTATTCCATACTTCTTGCGATTGGATTTCACTCAAAACTCACCAAATGACTCCTCCCACCATATTATGATGTTGCCCAAGTTTTCGGCTCGATCTGAAATCAATAGGTGTGAGAAATTGGACAATTCAAGTTCAACGGCAGTTCGTTCCTAATTGGAGTGGTTGGTGTATTCCATACTTCTAGCGATTGGATTTCACTCAAAACTCACCAAATGACTCCTCCCACCATATTATGATGTTGCCCAAGTTTTGGGCTCGATCCGAAATCAATAGGTGTGAGAAATTGGACAATTGAAGTTCAACGGCAGTTCGTTCCTAATTGGAGTGGTTAGTGTATTCCATACTTCTAGCGATTGGATTTCACTCAAAACTCACCAAATGACGCCTCCCACCATATTATGTTGTTGCCCAAGTTTTGGGCTCGATCCGAAATCAATAGGTGTTCCAAATTGGACAATTCAAGTTCAACGGCAGTTCGTTCCTAATTGGAGTGGTTGGTGTATTCCATGCTTCTAGCGATTGGATTTCACTCAAAACTCACCAAATGACTCCTCCCACCATATTATGATGTTGCCCAAGTTTTGGGCTCGATCCGAAATCAATAGGTGTTCAAAATTGGACAATTCAAGTTCAACGGCAGTTCGTTCCTAATTGGAGTGGTTGGTGAATTCCATACTTCTAGCGATTGGATTTCACTCAAAACTTACCAAATGACTCCTCCCACCATATTATGACGTTGCCCAAGTTTGGGGCTCGATCCGAAATCAATAGGTGTTCCAAATTGGACAATTCAAGTTCAACGGCAGTTCGTTCCTAATTGGAGTGGTTGGTGTATTCCATACTTCTTGCGATTGGATTTCACTTAAAACTCACCAAATGACTCCTCCCTCTATATTATGATGTTGCCCAAGTTTTGGGCTCGATCCGAAATCAATAGGTGTTCCAAATTGGACAATTCAAGTTCAACGGCAGTTCGTTCCTAATTGGAGTGCTTGGTGTATTCCATAGTTCTAGCGATTGGATTTCACTCAAAACTCACCAAATGACTCCTCCCACCATATTATGATGTTGCCCAAGTTTTCGGCTCGATCTGAAATCAATAGGTGTGAGAAATTGGACAATTCAAGTTCAACGGCAGTTCGTTCCTAATTGGAGTGGTTGGTGTATTCCATACTTCTAGCGATTGGATTTCAATCAAAACTAACCAAATGACTCCTCCCACCATATTATGATGTTGCCCAAGTTTGGGGCTCGATCCGAAATCAATAGGTGTGAGAAATTGGACAATTCAAGTTCAATGGCAGTTCGTTCCTAATTGGAGTGGTTAGTGTATTCCATACTTCTTGCGATTGGATTTCACTCAAAACTCACCAAATGACTCCTCCCACCATATTATGATGTTGCCCAAGTTTTCGGCTCGATCTGAAATCAATAGGTGTGAGAAATTGGACAATTCAAGTTCAACGGCAGTTCGTTCCTAATTGGAGTGGTTGGTGTATTCCATACTTCTAGCGATTGGATTTCACTCAAAACTCACCAAATGACTCCTCCCACCATATTATGATGTTGCCCAAGTTTTGGGCTCGATCCGAAATCAATAGGTGTGAGAAATTGGACAATTCAAGTTCAACGGCAGTTCGTTCCTAATTGGAGTGGTTGGTGTATTCCATACTTCTAGCGATTGGATTTCACTCAAAACTCACCAAATGACTCCTCCCACCATATTATGATGTTGCCCAAGTTTGGGGCTCGATCCGAAATCAATAGGTGTGAGAAATTGGACAATTGAAGTTCAACGGCAGTTCGTTCCTAATTGGAGTGGTTAGTGTATTCCATACTTCTAGCGATTGGATTTCACTCAAAACTCACCAAATGACGCCTCCCACCATATTATGTTGTTGCCCAAGTTTTGGGCTCGATCCGAAATCAATAGGTGTTCCAAATTGGACAATTCAAGTTCAACGGCAGTTCGTTCCTAATTGGAGTGGTTGGTGTATTCCATGCTTCTAGCGATTGGATTTCACTCAAAACTCACCAAATGACTCCTCCCACCATATTATGATGTTGCCCAAGTTTTCGGCTCGATCTGAAATCAATAGGTGTGAGAAATTGGACAATTCAAGTTCAACGGCAGTTCGTTCCTAATTGGAGTGGTTGGTGTATTCCATACTTCTAGCGATTGGATTTCAATCAAAACTAACCAAATGACTCCTCCCACCATATTATGATGTTGCCCAAGTTTGGGGCTCGATCCGAAATCAATAGGTGTGAGAAATTGGACAATTCAAGTTCAATGGCAGTTCGTTCCTAATTGGAGTGGTTAGTGTATTCCATACTTCTTGCGATTGGATTTCCCTCAAAACTCACCAAATGACTACTCCCACCATATTATGATTTTGCCCAAGTTTTGGGCTCGATCCGAAATCAATAGGTGTTCCAAATTGGGCAATTCAAGTTGAATGGCAGTTCGTTCCAAATTGGAGTGGTTGGTGTATTCCACACTTCTAGCGTTTGGATTTCACTCAAAACTCACCAAATGACTCCTCCCACCATATTTTGATGTTGCCCAAGTTTTGGGATCGATCCGAAATCAATAGGTGTTAGAAATTGGTCAATTCAATTTCAACGGCATTTCGTTCCTATTTGGAGTGGTTGGTGTATTCCATACTTCTAGCGATTGGATTTCACTCAAAACTCACCAAATGACTCCTCCCACCATATTATGATGTTGCCCAAGTTTTGGGCTCGATCCGAAATGTATAGGTGTTCAAAATTGGACAATTCAAGTTCAACGGCAGTTCGTTCCTAATTGGAGTGGTTGGTGTATTCCATAGTTCTAGCGATTGGATTTCACTCAAAACTCACCAAATGACTCCTCCCACCATATTATGATGTTGCCCAAGTTCTGGGCTCGATCCGACATCAATAGGTGTGAGAAATTGGACAATTCAAGTTGAACGGCAGTTCGTTCCTAATTGGAGTGGTTGGTGTATTCCATACTTCTAGCGATTGGATTTCACTCAAAACTCTCCAAATGACTCCTCCCACCATATTATGTTGTTGCCCAAGTTTTGGGCTCGATCCGAAATCAATAGGTGTTTCAAATTGGACAATTCAAGTTCAACGGCAGTTCGTTCCTAATTGGAGTGGTTGGTGTATTCCATACTTCTAGCGATTGGATTTCACTCAAAACTCACCAAATGACTCCTCCCACCATATTATGATGTTGCCCATGTTTGGGGCTCGATCCGAAATCAATAGGTGTTCCAAATTGGACAATTCAAGTTCAACGGCAGTTCGTTCCTAATTGGAGTGGTTGGTGTATTCCATACTTCTAGCGATTGGATTTCACTCAAAACTCACCAAATGACTCCTCCCACCATATTATGATGTTGCCCAAGTTTTGGGTTCGATCCGAAATCAATAGGTGTTCCAAATTGGACAATTCAAGTTCAACGGCAGTTCGTTCCTAATTGGAGTGGTTGGTGTATTCCATACTTCCAGCGATTGGATTTCACTCAAAACGCACCAAATGACTCCTCCCACCATATTATGATGTTGCCCAAGTTTTGGGCTCAATCCGAAATCAATAGGTGTGAGAAATTAGACAATTCAAGTTCAACGGCAGTTCGTTCCTAATTGGAGTGGTTGGTGTATTCCATAGTTCTAGCGATTGGATTTCACTCAAAACTCACCAAATGACTCCTCCCACCATACTATGATGTTGCCCAAGTTTTGGGCTCGATCCGAAATCAATAGGTGTGAGAAATTGGACAATTCAAGTTGGACGGCAGTTCGTTCCTAATTGGAGTGGTTGGTGTGTTCCATACTTCTAGCGATTGGATTTCACTCAAAACGAACCAAATGACTCCTCCCACCATATTATGTTGTTGAACAAGTTTTGGGATCGATCCGAAATCAATAGGTGTGAGAAATTGGTCAGTTCAATTTCTACGGCATGTCGTTCCTAATTGGAGTGGTTGGTGTATTCCATACTTCTTGCGATTGGATTTCACTCAAAACTCACCAAATGACTCCTCCCACCTTATTATGATGTTGCCCAAGTTTTGGGCTCGATCCGAAATCAATAGATGTGAGAAATTGGACAATTCAAGTTCAACGGCAGTTCGTTCCTAATTGGAGTGGTTGGTGTATTCCATAGTTCTAGCGATTGGATTTCACTCAAAACTTACCAAATGACTCCTCCCACCATATTATGATGTTGCCCAAGTTTTGGGCTCGATCCGAAATCAATAGGTGTGAGAAATTGGACAATTCAAGTTGAACGGCAGTTCGTTCCTAATTGGAGTGGTTGGTGTATTCCATACTTCTAGCGATTGGATTTCACTCAAAACTCACCAAATGACTCCTCCCACCATATTATGATGTTGCCCAAGTTTTGGGCTCGATCCGAAATCAATAGGTGTTCCAAATTGGACAATTCAAGGTCAACGGCAGTTCGTTCCTAATTGGAGTGGTTGGTGTATTCCATACTTCTAGCGATTGGATTTCACTCAAAACGCACCAAATGACTCCTCCCACTATATTATGATGTTGCCCAAGTTTTGGGCTCGATCCGAAATCAATAGGTGTGAGAAATTGGACAATTCAAGTGGAACGGCAGTTCGTTCCTAATTGGAGTGGTTGGTGTATTCCATAGTTCTAGCGATTGGATTTCACTCAAAACTCCCCAAATGACTCCTCCCACCATATTATGATGTTGCCCAAGTTTTGGGCTCGATCCGAAATCAATCGGTGTGAGAAATTGGACAATTCAAGTTGAACGGCAGTTCGTTCCTAATTGGAGTGGTTGGTGTATTCCATAGTTCTAGCGATTGGATTTCACTCAAAACGAACCAAATGACTCCTCCCACCATATTATGAGGTTGCACAAGTTTTGGGATCGATCCGAAATCAATAGGTGTGAGAAATTGGTCAATTCAATTTCAACAGCATGTCGTTCCTAATTGGAGTGGTTGGTGTATTCCATACTTCTTGCGATTGGATTTCACTCAAAACTCACCAAATCACTCCTCCCACCATATTATGATGTTGCCCAAGTTTAGGGCCCGATCCGAAATCAATAGGTGTGAGAAATTGGACAATTCAAGTTCAACGGCAGTTCGTTCCTAATTGGAGTAGTTGGTGTATTCCATACTTCTAGCGATTGGATTTCACTCAAAACTCACCAAATGACTCCTCCCACCATATTATGATGTTGCCCAAGTTTTGGGCTCGATCCGAAATCAATAGGTGTTTCAAATTGGACAATTCAAGTTCAACGGCAGTTCGTTCCTAATTGGAGTGGTTGGTGTATTCCATACTTCTAGCGATTGGATTTTACTCAAAACTCACCAAATGACTCCTCCCACCATATTATGATGTTGCCCAAGTTTTGGGCTCGATCCAAAATGAATAGGTGTTCAAAATTGGACAATTCAAGTTCAACGACAGTTCGTTCCTAATTGGAGTGGTTGGGGTATTCCATACTTCTAGCGATTGGATTTCACTCAAAACGCACCAAATGACTCCTCCCACCATATTATGATGTTGCCCAAGTTTTGGGCTCGATCTGAAATCAATAGGTGTGAGAAATTGGACAATTCAAGTTCAACGGCAGTTCGTTCCTAATTGGAGTGGTTAGTGTATTCCATACTTCTAGCGATTGGATTTCACTCAAAACTCACCAAATGACTCCTCCCACCATATTATGATGTTGCCCAAGTTTTGGGCTCGATCCGAAATCAATAGGTGTTCCAAATTGGACAATTCAAGTTCAACGGCAGTTCGTTCCTAATTGGAGTGGTTGGTGTATTCCATACTTCTAGCGATTGGATTTCACTCAAAACGCACCAAATGACTCCTCCCACTATATTAGGATGTTGCCCAAGTTTTGGGCTCGATCCGAAATCAATAGGTGTGAGAAATTGGACAATTCAAGTTCAACGGCAGTTCGTTCCTAATTGGAGTGGTTGGTGTATTCCATACTTCTAGCGATTGGATTTCACTCAAAACTCACCAAATGACTCCTCCCACCACATTATGATGTTGGCCAAGTTTTGGGCTCGATCCGAAATCAATAGGTGTTCCAAATTGGACAATTCAAGTTCAACGGCAGTTCGTTTCTAATTGTAGTGGTTGGTGTATTCCGTACTTCTAGCGTTTGGATTTCACTCAAAACTCACCAAATGACTCCTCCCACCATATTATGATATTTCCCAAGTTTTGGGATCGATCCGAAATCAATAGGTGTGAGAAAATGGTCAACTGAATTTCAACGGCATGTCGTTCCTAATTGGAGTGGTTGGTGTATTCCATACTTCTAGCGATTGGATTTCACTCAAAACTCACCAAATGAATCCTCCCACCATATTATGATGTTGCCCAAGTTTTGGGCTCGATCCGAAATCAATAGGTGTGAGAAATTGGACAATTCAAGTTCAACGGCAGTTCGTTCCTAATTGGAGTGGTTGGTGTATTCCATACTTCTAGCGATTGGATTTCATTCAAAACGCACCAAATGACTCCTCCCACCATATTATGATGTTGCCCAAGTTTTGGGCTCGATCCTAAATCAATAGGTGTGAGAAATTGGACAATTCAAGTTGAACGGCCGTTCGTTCCTAATTGGAGTGGTTGGTGTATTCCATACTTCTAGCGATTGGATTTCACTCAAAACTCACCAAATGACTCCTCCCACCATATTATGATGTTGCCCATGTTTTGGGCTCAATCCGAAATCAATAGGTGTTCCAAATTGGACAATTCAAGTTCAACGGCAGTTCGTTCCTAATTGGAGTGGTAGGTGTATTCCATACTTCTAGCGATTGGATTTCACTCAAAACTCACCAAAAGATTCCTCCCACCATATTATCATGTTGCCCAAGTTTTGGTCTCGATCCGAAATCAATAGGTGTGAGAAATTGGACAATTCAAGTTGAACGGCACTTCGTTCCTAATTGGAGTGGTTGGTGTATTCCACACTTCTAGCGATTGGATTTCACTCAAAATGCACCAAATGACTCCTCCCACCATATTATGATGTTGCCCAAGTTTTGGGCTCGATCCGAAATCAATAGGTGTGAGAAATTGGACAATTCAAGTACAACAGTTCGTTCCTAATTGGAGTGGTTGGTGTATTCCATACTTCTAGCGATTGGATTTCACTCAAAACTCACCAAATGACTCCTCCCACCATATTATGATGTTGCCCAAGTTTTGGGCTCGATTCGAAATCAATGGGTGTGAGAAATTGGACAATTCAAGTTCAACGGCAGTTCGTTCCTAATTGGAGTGGTTGGTGTATTCCATACTTCTAGCGATTGGATTTCACTCAAAACGCACCAAATGACTCCTCCCACCATATTATGATGTTGCCCAAGTTTTGTGCTCGATCCGAAATCAAATGGTGTGAGAAATTGGACAATTCAAGTTGAACGGCAGTTCGTTCCTAATTGGAGTGGTTGGTGTATTCCACACTTCTAGCGATTCGATTTCACTCAAAATGCCCCAAATGACTCCTCCCACCATATTATGATGTTGCCCAAGTTTTGGGCTCGATCCGAAATCAATAGGTGTGAGAAATTGGACAATTCAAGTTCAACGGCAGTTCGTTCCTAATTGGAGTGGTTGGTGTATTCCATACTTCTAGCGATTGGATTTCACTCAAAACTCACCAAATGACTCCTCCCACCATATTATGATGTTGCCCAAGTTTTGGGCTCAATCCGAAATCAATAGGTGTTCCAAATTGGACAATTCAAGTTCAACGGCAGTTCGTTCCTAACTGGAGTGGTGGGTGTATTCCGTACTTCTAGCGTTTGGATTTCACTCAAAACTCACCAAATGACTCCTCCCACCATATTATGATGTTGCCCAAGTTTTGGGATCGATCCGAAATCAATAGGTGTGACAAATTGGTCAATTCAATTTCAACGGCATGTCGTTCCTAATTGGAGTGGTTGGTGTATTCCATACTTCTAGCGATTGGATTTCACTCAAAACTCACCAAATGACTCCTCCCACCACATTATGATGTCGCCCAAGTTTTGGGCTCGATCCGAAATCAATAGGTGTTCCAAATTGGACAATTCAAGTTCAACGGCAGTTCGTTCCTAATTGGAGAGGTTGGTGTATTCCATATTTCTAGCGTTTAGATTTCACTCAAAACTCACCAAATGACTCCTCCCACCATATTATGATGTTGCCCAAGTTTTGGGCTCGATCCGAAATCAATGGGTGTGAGAAATTGGACAATTCAAGTTGAACGGCAGTTCGTTCCTAATTGGAGTGGTTGGTGTATTCCATACTTCTAGCGATTGGATTTCACTCAAAACTCACCAAATGACCCCTCCCACCATATTATGATGTTGCCCAAGTTTTGGGCTCGATCCGAAATCAATGGGTGTGAGAAATTGGACAATTCAAGTTCAACGGCAGTTCGTTCCTAATTGGAGTGGTTGGTGTATTCCATACTTCTAGCGATTGGATTTCACTCAAAACTCACCAAATGACCCCTCCCACCATATTATGATGTTGCCCAAGTTTTGGGCTCGATCCGAAATCAGTAGGTGTTCCAAATTGGACAATTCAACTTCAATGGCAGTTCGTTCCTAATTGGAGTGGTAGGTGTATGCCATACTTCTAGCGATTGGATTTAACTCAAAACGCACCAAATGACTTCTCCCACCATATTATGATGTTGCCCAAGTTTTGGGCTCGATCCGAAATCAATAGGTGTGAGAAATTGGACAATTCAAGTTCAACGGCAGTTCGTTCCTAATTGGAGTGGTTGGTGTATTCCCAACTTCTAGCGATTGGATTTCACTCAAAACTCACCAAATGACTCCTCCCACCATATTATGATGTTTTCCAAGTTTTGGGATCGATCCGAAATCAATAGGTGTGAGAAATTGGTCAATTCAATTTCAACGGCATTTCGTTCCGAATTGGAGTGGTTGGTGTATTCCAAACTACTAGCGATTGGATTTCACTCAAAACTCACCAAATGACCCCTCCCACCATATTATGATGTTGCCCAAGTTTTGGGCTCGATCCGAAATCAATAGGTGTGAGAAATTGGACAATTCAGGTTCAACGGCAGTTCGTTCCTAATTGGAGTGGTTGGTGTATTCCCAACTTCTAGCGATTGGATTTCACTCAAAACTCACCAAATGACTCCTCCCACCATATTATGATGTTGCCCAAGTTTTGGGATCGATCCGAAATCAATAGGTGTCAGAAATTGGTCAATTCAATTTCTACCGCATGTCGTTCCTAATTGGAGTGGTTGGTGTATTCCATACTTCTAGCGATTGGATTTCACTCAAAACTCACCAAATGACTCCTCCCACCATATTATGATGTTGCCCAAGTTTTGGGATCGATCTGAAATCAATAGGTGTGAGAAATTGGTCAAGTCAATTTCAACAGCATGTCGTTCCTAATTGGAGTGGTTGGTGTATTCTATACTTCTAGCGATTGGATTTCACTCAAAACTCACCAAATGAATCCTACCACCATATTATGATGTTGCCCAAGTTTTGGGCTCGATCCGAAATCAATAGGTGTGAGAAATTGGACAATTCAAGTACAACAACAGTTCGTTCCTAATTGGAGTGGTTGGTGTATTCCATACTTCTAGCGATTGGATTTCACTCAAAACTCACCAAATGAATCCTCCCACCATATTATGTTGTTGCCCAAGTTTTGGGCTCGATCCGAAATCAATAGGTGTGAGAAATTGGACAATTCAAGTTCAACGGCAGTTCGTTCCTAATTGGAGTGGTAGGTGTATTCCATACTTCTAGCGATTGGATTTCACTCAAAACTCACCAAATGACCCCTCCCACCATATTATGATGTTGCCCAAGTTTTGGGCTCGATCCGAAATCAGTAGGTGTTCCAAATTGGACAATTCAACTTCAATGGCAGTTCGTTCCTAATTGGAGTGGTAGGTGTATGCCATACTTCTAGCGATTGGATTTCACTCAAAACGCACCAAATGACTCCTCCCACCATATTATGATGTTGCCCAAGTTTTGGGCTCGTTCCGAAATCAATAGGTGTGAGAAATTGGTCAAGTCAATTACAACGGCATGTCGTTCCTAATTGGAGTGGTTGGTGTATTCCATACTTCTAGCGATTGGATTTCACTCAAAACGAACCAAATGAATCCTCCCACCATATTATGATGTTGCCCAAGTTTTGGGCTCGATCCGAAATCAATAGGTGTGAGAAATTGGACAATTGAAGTTCAACGGCAGTTCATTCCTAATTGGTGTGGTTGGTGTATTCTATACTTCTAGCGATTGGATTTCACTCAAAACGCACCAAATGACTCCTCCCACCATATTATGATGTTGCCCAAGTTTTGGGCTCGATCCGAAATCAATAGGTGTGAGAAATTGGACAATTCAAGTTCAACGGCGGTTCGTTCCTAATTGGAGTGGTTGGTGTATTCCATACTTCTAGCGATTGGATTTCACTCAAAATTCACCAAATGACTCCTCCCACCATATTATGATGTTGCCCATGTTTTGGGAATCCAAAATCAATAGGTGTTCCAAATTGGACAATTCAAGTTCAACGACAGTTCGTTCCTAATTGGAGTGGTAGGTGTATTCCATACTTCTAGCGATTGGATTTCACTCAAAACGCACCAAATGACTCCTCCCACCATATTATGATGTTGCCCACGTTTTGGGCTCGATCCGAAATCAATAGGTGTTCCAAATTGGACAATTCAAGTTCAACGGCAGTTCGTTCCTAATTGGAGTGGTTGGTGTATTCCGTACTTCTAGCGTTTGGATTTCACTCAAAACTCACCAAATCACTCCTCCCACCATATTATGATGTTGCCCAAGTTTTGGGATCGATCCGAAATCAATAGGTGTGAGAAATTGGTCAATTCAATTTCTACGGCATGTCGTTCCTAATTAGAGTGGTTGGTGTATTCCATACTTCTAGCGATTGGATTTCACTCAAAACTCACCAAATGAATCCTCCCACCATATTATGATGTTGCCCATGTTTTGAGCTCGATACGAAATCAATAGGTGTGAGAAATTGGACAATTCAAGTTCAACGGTAGTTCGTTCCAAATTGTAGTGGTTGGTGTATTCCAAACTTCTAGCGATTGGATTTCACTCAAAACTCACCAAATGACTCCGCCCACCACATTATGATGTTGCCCAAGTTTTGGGCTCGATCCGAAATCAATAGGTGTTCCAAATTGGACAATTCAAATTCAACGGCAGTTCATTCCTAATTGGAGTGGTTGGTGTATTCCATACTTCTAGCGTTTGGATTACACTCAAAACTCACCAAATGACTCCTCCCACCATATTATGATGTTGCCCAAGTTTTGGGATCGATCTGAAATCAATAGGTGTGAGAAATTGGTCAAGTCAATTTCAACAGCATGTCGTTCCTAATTGGAGTGGTTGGTGTATTCCATACTTCTAGCGATTGGATTGCTCTCAAAACTCGCCAAATGAATCCTCCCACCATATTATGATGTTGACCAAATTTTGGGCTCGATCCGAAATCAGTAGGTCTGAGAAATTGGACAATTCAAGTTCAACGGCAGTTCGTTCCTAATTGGAGTGGTTGGTGTATTCCGTACTTCTAGCAATTGGATTTCACTCAAAACGCACCAAATGACTCCTCCCGCCATATTATGATGTTGCCCAAGTTTGGGACTCGATCCGAAATCAATAGGTGTGAGAAATTGGACAATTCAAGTTCAACGGCAGTTCGTTCCTAATTGGAGTGGTTGGTGTATTCCATACTTCTAGCGATTGGATTTCACTCAAAACTCACCAAATGACTCCTCCCACCATATTATGATGTTGCCCAAGTTTTGGGCTCGATCCGAAATCAATAGCTGTTCCAAATTGGACAATTCAAGTTCAACAGCAGTTCGTTCCTAATTGGAGTGGTTGGTGTATTCCATACTTCTAGCGATTGGATTTCACTCAAAACTCACCAAATGACTCCTCCCACCATATTATGATGTTGCCCAAGTTTTGGGCTCGATCCGAAATCAATAGGTGTTCCAAATTGGACAATTCAAGTTCAACGGCAGTTCGTTCCTAATTGGAGTGGTTGGTGTATTCCATACTTCTAGCGATTGGATTTCACTCAAAACTCACCAAATGACTCCTCCCACCACATTACGATGTTGGCCAAGTTTTGGGCTCGATCCGAAATCAATAGGTGTTCCAAATTGGACAATTCAAGTTCAACGGCAGTTCGTTCCTAATTGTAGTGGTTGGTGTATTCCATACTTCTAGCGTTTGGATTTCACTCAAAACTCATAAAATGACTCCTCCCACCATATTATGATGTTGCCCAAGTTTTGGGCTCGATCCGAAATCAATAGGTGTTCCAAATTGGACAATTCAAGTTCAACGGCAGTTCGTTCCTAATTGGAGTGGTTGGTGTATTCCATACTTCTAGCGATTGGATTTCACTCAAAACTCACCAAATGACTCCTCCCACCACATTATGATGTTGGCCAAGTTTTGAGCTCGAACCGAAATCAATAGGTGTTCCAAATTGGACAATTCAAGTTCAACGGCAGTTCGTTCCTAATTGTAGTGGTTGGTGTATTCCATACTTCTAGCGTTTGGATTTCACTCAAAACTCATAAAATGACTCCTCCCACCATATTATGATGTTGCCCAAGTTTTGGGCTCGATCCGAAATCAATAGGTGTGAAAAATTGGACAATTCAAGTTCAACGGCAGTTCGTTCCTAATTGGAGTGGTTGGTGTATTCCATACTTATAGCGATTGGATTTCACTCAAAACTCACCAAATGACTCCTCTCACCATATTATGATGTTACCCAAGTTTTGGGATCGATCCGAAATCAATAGGTGTGAGAAATTGGTCAATTCAATTTCAACGGCATTTCGTTCCTAATTGGAGTGGTTGGTGTCTTCCAAACTACTAGCGATTGAATTTCACTCAAAACTCACCAAATGACTCCTCCCACCATATTATGATGTTGGCCAAGTTTTGGATCGATCCGAAATCAATAGGTGTGAAAAATTGGTCAATTCAATTTCAACGGCATGTCGTTCCTAATTGGAGTGGTTGGTGTATTCCATACTTCTAGCGATTGGATTTCACTCAAAACTCACCAAATGAATCCTCCCACCATATTATGATGTTGCCCAAGTTTTGGGCTCGATCCCAAATCAGTAGGTGTGAGAAATTGGACAATTCAACTTCAACGGCAGTTCGTTGCTAATTGGAGTGGTTGGTGTATTCCATACTTCTAGCAATTGGATTACACTCAAAACTCACCAAATGACTCCTCCCACCATATTATGATGTTGCCCAAGTTTTGGGCTCGATCCGAAATCAATAGGTGTGAGAAATTGGACAATTCAAGTTCAACGGCAGTTCGTTCCAAATTGGAGTGGTTGGTGTATTCCAAACTTCTAGCGATTGGATTTCACTCAAAACTCACCAAATGACTCCTCCCACCATATTATGATGTTGCCCAAGTTTTGGGATCGATCCGAAATCAATAGGTGTGAGAAATTGGTCAATTCAATTTCAACGGCAGTTCGTTCCTAATTGGAGTGGTTGGTGTATTCCATACTTCTAGCGATTGGATTTCACTCAAAACTCACCAAATGACTCCTCCCACCACATTATGATGTTGGCCAAGTTTTGAGCTCGATCCGAAATCAATAGGTGTTCCAAATTGGACAATTCAAGTTCAACGGCAGT
Organism: Prunus avium; assembly: GCF_965620075.1. Taxonomy (NCBI): domain Eukaryota; kingdom Viridiplantae; phylum Streptophyta; class Magnoliopsida; order Rosales; family Rosaceae; genus Prunus; species Prunus avium. Next base: position 29,235,582 of record NC_142284.1, read on the forward strand.
TCGTTCCTAATTGGAGTGGTTGGTGTATTCCAAACTTCTAGCGATTGGATTTCACTCAAAACTCACCAAATGACTCCTCCCACCATATTATGATGTTGCCCAAGTTTTGGATCGATCCGAAATCAATAGGTGTGAAAAATTGGTCAATTCAATTTCAACGGCATGTCGTTCCTAATTGGAGTGGTTGGTGTATTCCATACTTCTAGCGATTGGATTTCACTCAAAACTCACCAAATGAATCCTCCCACCATATTATGATGTTGCCCATGTTTTGAGCTCGATACGAAATCAATAGGTGTGAGAAATTGGACAATTCAAGTTCAACGGTAGTTCGTTCCAAATTGGAGTGGTTGGTGTATTCCAAACTTCTAGCGATTGGATTTCACTCAAAACTCACCAAATGACTCCTCCCACCACATTATGATGTTGGCCAAGTTTTGGGCTCGATCCGAAATCAATAGGTGTTCCAAATTGGACAATTCAAGTTCAACGGCAGTTCGTTCCTAATTGTAGTGGTTGGTGTATTCCATACTTCTAGCGTTTGGATTTCACTCAAAACTCACCAAATGACTCCTCCCACCATATTATGATGTTGCCCAAGTTTTGGGCTGGATCCGAAATCAATAGGTGTGAAAAATTGGAGAATTCAAGTTCAACGGCAGTTCGTTCCTAGTTGGAGTGGTTGGTGTATTCCACACTTATAGCGATTGGATTTCACTCAAAACTCACCAAATGACTCCTCCCACCATATTATGATGTTGCCCAAGTTTTGGGCTCGATCCGAAATCAATAGGTGTTCCAAATTGGACAATTCAAGTTCAACGGCAGTTCGTTCCTAATTGGAGTGGTTGGTGTATTCCGTACTTCTAGCGTTTGGATTTCACTCAAACCTCCCCAAATGACTCCTCCCACCATATTATGATGTTTCCCAAGTTTTGGGATCGATCCGAAATCAATAGGTGTGAGAAATTGGTCAATTGAATTTCAACGGCATGTCGTTCCTAATTGGAGTGGTTGGTGTATTCCATACTTCTAGCGATTGGATTTCATTCAAAACGCACTAAATGACTCCTCCTACCATATTATGGTGTTGCCCAAGTTCTGGGCTCGATCCGAAATCAATAGGTGTGAGAAATTGGACAATTCAAGTTCAACGGCAGTTCGTTCCTAATTGGAGTGGTTGGTGTATTCCATACTTCTAGCGATTGGATTTCACTCAAAACTCTCCAAATGACTCCTCCCACCATATTATGATGTTGCCCAAGTTTTAGGCTCGATCCGAAATCAATAGGTGTGAGAAATTGGACAATTCAAGTTCAACGGCAATTCGTTCCTAATTGGAGTGGTTGGTGTATTCCATACTTCTAGCGATTGGATTTCACTCAAAACGCACCAAATGACTCCTCCCACCATATTATGATGTTGCCCAAGTTTTGGGCTCGATCCGAAGTCAATAGGTGTTCCAAATTGGACAATTCAAGTTCAACGGCAGTTCGTTCCTAATTGGAGTGGTTGGTGTATTCCAAACTTCTAGCGATTGGATTTCACTCAAAACGCACCAAATGACTCCTCCCACCATATTATGATGTTGCCCAAGTTTTGGGATCGATCCGAAATCAATAGGTGTGAGAAATTGGTCAATTCAATTTCAACGGCATTTCGTACCTAATTGGAGTGGTTGGTGTATTCCATACTACTAGCGATTGGATTTCACTCAAAACTCACCAAATGACTCCTCCCACCATATTATGATGTTGCCCAAGTTTTGGATCGATCCGAAATCAATAGGTGTGAGAAATTGGTCAATTCAATTTCAACGGCAGTTCGTTCCTAATTGGAGTGGTTGGTGTATTCCATACTTCTAGCGATTGGATTTCACTCAAAACTCACCAAATGACTCCTCCCACCACATTATGATGTTGGCCAAGTTTTGAGCTCGATCCGAAATCAATAGGTGTTCCAAATTGGACAATTCAAGTTCAACGGCAGTTCGTTCCAAATTGGAGTGGTTGGTGTATTCCAAACTTCTAGCGATTGGATTTCACTCAAAACTCACCAAATGACTCCTCCCACCATATTATGATGTTGCCCAAGTTTTGGGCTCGATCCGAAATCAATAGGTGTGAGAAATTGGACATTTCAAGTTCAACGGCAGTTCGTTCCTAATTGGAGTGGTTGGTGTATTCCATACTTCAAGCAATTGGATTTCACTCGAAACGCACCAAATGACTCCTCCCACCATATTATGATGTTGCCCAAGTTTTGAGCTCGATCCGAAATCAATAGGTGTGAGAAATTGGACAATTCAAGTTCAACGGCAGTTCGTTCCTTATTGGAGTGGTTGGTGTATTCCATACTTCTAGCGATTGGATTTCACTCAAAACTCACCAAATGACTCCTCCCACCATATTATGATGTTGCCCAAGTTTTGGGCTCGATCCGAAATCAATAGGTGTTCCAAATTGGACAATTCAAGTTCAACGGCAATTCGTTCCTAATTGGAGGGGTTGGTGTATTCCACACTTCTAGCGATTGGATTTCACTCAAAACGAACCAAATGACTCCTCCCACCATATTATGATGTTGCCCAACTTTTGGGCTCGATCCGAAATCAATAGGTGTTCCAAATTGGACAATTCAAGTTCAACGGCAGTTCGTTCCTAATTGGAGTGGTTGGTGTATTCCATGCTTCTAGCGATTGGATTTCACTCAAAACTCACCAAATGACTCCTCCCACCATATTATGATGTTGCCCAAGTTTTGGGCTCGATCCGAAATCAATAGGTTTTCCAAATTGGACAATTCAAGTTCAACGGCAGTTCATTCCTAATTAGAGTGGTTGGTGTATTCCATACTTCTAGCGTTTGGATTTCACTCAAAACTCACCAAATGACTCCTCCCACCATATTTTGATGTTGCCCAAGTTTTGGGCTCGATCCGAAATCAATAGGTGTTCCAAATTGGACAATTCAAGTTCAACGGCAGTTCGTTCCTAATTGGAGTGGTTGGTGTATTCCATACTTCGAGCATTTGGATTTCACTCAAAACGCACCAAATGACTCCTCCCACCATATTATGATGTTGCCCAAGTTTTGGGCTCGATCCGAAATCAATAGGTGTGAGAAATTGGACAATTCAAGTTCAACGGCAGTTCGTTCCGAATTGGGGTGGTTGGTGTATTCCATACTTCTAGAGATTGGATTTCACTCAAAACTCTCCAAATGACTCCTCCCACCATATTATGCTGTCGCCCAAGTTTTGGGCTCGATCCGAAATCAATTGGTGTGAGACATTGGGCAATTCAAGTTCAACGGCAGTTCGTTCCTAATTGGAGTGGTTGGTGTATTCCATACTTCTAGCGATTGGATTTCACTCAAAACTAACCAAATGACTCCTCCCACCATATTATGCTGTTGCCCAAGTTTTGGGCTCGATCCGAAATCAATAGGTGTTCCAAATTGGACAATTCAAGTTCAACGGCAGTTCGTTCCTAATTGGAATGGTTGGTGTATTCCGTACTTCTAGCGATTGGATTTCACTCAAAACTCACCAAATGACTCCTCCCACCATATTATGATGTTGCCCAAGTTTTGGGCTCGATCCAAAATCAATAGGTGTGAGAAATTGGACAATTCAAGTTCAACGGCAGTTCGTTCCTAATTGGAGTGGTTGGTGTATTCCCAACTTCTAGCGATTGGATTTCACTCAAAACGAACCAAATGACTCCTCCCACCATATTATGATGTTGCCCAAGTTTTAGGCTCGATCCGAAATCAATAGGTGTTCGAAATTGGACAATTCAAGTTCAACGGCAGTTCGTTCCTAATTCGAGTGGTTGGTGTATTCCATACTTCTAGCGATTGGATTTCACTCAAAACTCACCAAGTGACACCTCCCACCGTATTATGATGTTGCCCAAGTTTTGGGCTGGATCCGAAATCAATAGGTGTTCCAAATTGGACAATTCAAGTTCAACGGCAGTTCGTTCCTAATTGGAGTGGTTGGTGTATTCCATACTTCTAGCGATTGGATTTCACTCAAAACTCACCAAATCACTCCTCCCACCATATTATGATGTTTCCCAAGTTTTGGCCTCGATCCGAAATCAATAGGTGTGAGAAATTGGACAATTCAAGTTCAACGGCAGTTCGTTCCTAATTGGAGTGGTTGGTGTATTCCATACTTCCAACGATTGGATTTCACTCAAAACTCACCAAATGACTCCTCCCACCATATTATGATGTTGCCCAAGTTTTGGGCTCGATCCGAAATCAATAGGTGTTCCAAATTGGACAATTCAAGTTCAACGGCAGTTCGTTCCTAATTGGAGTGGTTGGTGTATTCCGTACTTCTAGCGATTGGATTTCACTCAAAACTCACCAAATGACTCCTCCCACCATATTATGATGTAGCCCAAGTTTCAGGCTTGATCCGAAATCAATAGGTGTTCCAAACTGGACAATTCAAGTTCAACGGCAGTTCGTTCCTAATTGGAGTGGTTGGTGTATTCCATATTTCTAGCGATTGGATTTCACCCAAAACTAACCAAATGACTCCTCCCACCATATTATCATGTTGCACAAGTTTTGGGCTCAATCGGAAACAATAGGTGTGAGAAATTGGACAATTCAAGTTCAACGGCTGTTCGTTCCTAATTGGAGTGGTTGGTGTATTCCACACTTCTAGCGATTGGATTTAACCCAAAACTCACGAAATGACATCTCCCACCATATTATCATGTTGCCCAGGTTTTGGGCTTGATCCGAAATCAATAGGTGTGAGAAATTGGACAATTCAAGTTCATTCCTAATTGGAGTGGTTGGTGTATTCCATACTTCTAGCGATTGGATTTCACTCAAAACTCACCAAATGACTCCTCCCACCATATTACGAAGTTGCCCAAGTTTTGGGCTCGATCTGAAATCAGTAGGTGTGAGAAATTGGACAATTCAAGTTCAACGGCAGTTCGTTCCTAATTGGAGTGGTCGGTGTATTCCACACTTCTAGCGATTGGATTTCACTCAAAACTCACCAAATGACTCCCCCCACCATATTATGAAGTTGCCCAAGTTTTGGGCTCGATCCGAAATCAAAAGGTATGAGAAATTGGACAATTCAAGTTCAACGGCAGTTCGTTCCTAATTGGAGTGGTTCGTGTATTCCATACTTCTAGCGATTGGATTTCACTCAAAACTCACCAAATGACTCCTCCCACCATATTATGACGTTGCCCAAGTTTTGGGCTCGATAGGAAATCAATAGGTGTGTGAAATTGGACACTTCAAGTTCAACGGCAGTTCGTTCCTAATTGGAGTGGTGGGTGTATACCATACTTCTAGCGATTGGATTTCACTCAAAACTCACCAAATGACTCCTCCCGCCATATTATGATGTTGCCCAAGTTTTGGGCTCGATCCGATATCAATAGGTGTTCAAAATTGGACAATTCAAGTTCAACGGCAGTTCGTTCCTAATTGGAGTGGTTGGTGTATTCCACACTTCTAGCGATTGGATTTCACTCAAAACTCACCAAATGACACCTCCCACCATATTATGATGTTGCCCAAGTTTTGGGCTCGATCCGAAATGAATAGGTGTTCCAAATTGGACAATTCAAGTTCAACGGCAGTTCGTTCCTAATTGGAGTGGTTGGTGTATTCCACACTTCTAGCGATTGGATTTCACTCAAACTCACCAAATGACTCCTCCCACCATATTATGAGGTTGCCAAAGTTTTGGGTTCGATCCGAAATGAATAGGTGTTCCAAATTGGACAATTAAAGTTCAACGGCAGTTCGTTCCTAATTGGAGTGGTTGGTGTATTCCATACTTCTAGCGATTGGATTTCACTCAAAACTCACCAAATGACTCATCCCACCATATTATGAAGTTGCCCAAGTTTTGGGCCCGATCCGAAATCAATAGGTGTGAGAAATTGGACAATTCAAGTTCAACGGCAGTTCGTTCCTAATTGGAGTGGCTGGTGTATTCCATACTTCTAGCGATTGGATTTCACTCAAAACTCACCAAATGACTCCTCCCACCATATTATCATGTTGCCCAAGTTTTGGACTCGATCCGAAATCAATAGGTGAAAGGAATTGGACAAGTCAAGTTCAATGGCAGTTCGTTCCTAATTGGAGTGGTTGGTGTATTCCGTACTTCTACCTAATCGATTTCACTCAAAACTCACCAAATGACTCCTCCCACCTTATTATGAAGTTGCCGAAGTTTTGGACAATTCAAGTTCAACGGCAGTTCGTTCCAAATTGGAGTGGTCGGTGTATTCCATACTTCTAGCGATTGGATTTCACTCAGAACTCACCAAATGACCCCTCCCACCATATTATCATGTTGCCCAAGTTTTGGGCTCGATCTGAAATCAGTAGGTGTGAGAAATTGGACAATTCAAGTTCAACGGCGGTTCGTTCCTAATTGGAGTGGTTGGTGTATTCCATACTTCTAGCGATTGGATTTCACTCAAAACTTACCAAATGACTCCTCCCACCATATTATCATTTGCCCAAGTTTGGGGTTCGAACCGAAATCAATAGGTGTGAGAAATTGGACAATTTAAGTTCAACGGCAGTTCGTTCCTAATTGGAGTGGTTGGTGTATTCCATACTTCTAGCGATTGGATTTCACTCAAGACTCACCAAATGACTCCTCCCACCATATTATCATGTTGCCCAAGTTTTGGGCTCGATCCGAAATCAATAGGTGTAAGAAATTGGACAATTCAAGTTCAACGGCAGTTCGTTCCTAATTGGAGTGGTTGGTGTATTCCATACTTCTAGCGATTGGATTTCACTCAAAACTCACCAAATGACTCCTCCCACCATATTATGATGTTGCCCAAGTTTTGGGCTCGATCTGAAATCAAGAGGTGTGAGAAATTGGACAATTCAAGTTCAACGGCAGTTCGTTCCTAATTGGAGTGGTTAGTTGATTCCATACTTATAGCGATTCGATTTCACTCAAAACTCACCAAATGACTCCTCCCACCATATTATGAGGTTGCCCAAGTTTTGGGCTCGATCTGAAATCAAGAGGTGTGAGAAATTGGACAATTCAAGTTCAACGGCAGTTCATTCCTAATTGGAGTGTTTGGTGTATTCCATACTTCTAACGATTGGATTTCACTCAAAACTCACCAAATGACTACTCCCACCATATTATGATGTTACCCAATTTTGGGCTCGATCCGAAATCCATAGGTGTGAGAAATTCGACAATTCAAGTTCAACGGCAGTTCGTTCCTAATTGGAGTGGTTAGTTTATTCCATACTTCTAGCGATTGGATTTCACTCAAAACTCACCAAATGACTCCTCCCACCATATTATCATGTTGCCCAAGTTTTGGGATCGAACCGAAATCAATAGGTGTTCCAAATTGGACAATTCAAGTTCAACGGCTGTTCGTTCCTAATTGGAGTGGTTGGTGTATTCCGTACTTCTAGCGACGGGATTTCACTCAAAACTCACCAAATGACTCCACCCACCATATTATCATGTTGCCCAAGTTTTGGGCTCGATCCGAAATCCATAGGTGTTCCAAATTGGACAATTCAAGTTCAACGGCAGTTCGTTCCTAATTGGACTGGTTAGTTTATTCCATACTTCTAGCGATAGGATTTTGCTCAAAACTATCCAAATGACTCCTCCCACCATATTATCATGCTGCCCAAGTTTTGGGCTCGATCCGAAATCAATAGGTGTGAGAAATTGGACAATTCAAGTTCAATGGCAGTTCGTTCCTGATTGGAGTGGATGGTGTATTCTATACTTCTAGCGATTGGATTTCACCCAAAACTCACCAAATGACTCCTCCCACCATATTATCATGTTGCCCAAGTTTTGGGCTCGATCTGAAATCAATAGGTGTCAGAAATTGGACAATTCAAGTTCAACGGAAGTTCGTTCCTAATTGGAGTGGTTGGTGTAGTCAATACTTCTAGCGATTGGATTTCACTCAAAACTCACCAAATGACTCCTCCCCCCATATTATGATGTTGCCCAAGTTTTGGGCTCGATCCGAAGTCAATAGGTGTTCCAAATTGGACAAATCAAGTTCAACGGCAGTTCGTTCCTAATTGGAGTGGTTGGTGTATTCCATACTTCTAGCGATTTGATTTCACTCAAAACTCACCAAATGACTCCTCCCACCATATTATGTTGTTGCCCAAGTTTTGGGCTCGATCCGAAATCAGTAGGTGTTCCAAATTGGACAATTCAAGTTCAACGGCAGTTCGTTCCTAATTGGAGTGGTTGGTGTATTCCATACTTCTAGCGATTGGATTTCACTCAAAACTCACCAAATGACTCCTCCCACCATATTATGATGTTGCCCAAGTTTTGGGCTCGATCTGAAATCAAGAGGTGTGAGAAATTGGACAATTCAAGTTCAACGACAGTTCGTTCCTAATTGGAGTGGTTAGTTGATTCCATACTTATAGCGATTGGATTTCACTCAAAACTCACCAAATGACTCCTCCCACCATATTATGATGTTGCCCAAGTTTTGGGCTCGATCTGAAATCAAGAGGTGTGAGAAATTAGACAATTCAAGTTCAACGGCAGTTCGTTCCTAATTGGAGTGTTTGGTGTATTCCATACTTCTAACGATTGGATTTCACTCAAAACTCACCAAATGACTACTCCCACCATATTATGATGTTACCCAATTTTGGGCTCGATCCGAAATCCATAGGTGTGAGAAATTCGACAATTCAAGTTCAACGGCAGTTCGTTCCTAATTGGAGTGGTTAGTTTATTCCATACTTCTAGCGATTGGATTTCACTCAAAACTCACCAAATGACTCCTCCCACCATATTATCATGTTGCCCAAGTTTTGGGATCGAACCGAAATCAATTGGTGTTCCAAATTGGACAATTCAAGTTCAACGGCTGTTCGTTCCTAATTGGAGTGGTTGGTGTATTCCGTACTTCTAGCGACTGGATTTCACTCAAAACTCACCAAATGACTCCTCCCACCATATTATCATGTTGCCCAAGTTTTGGGCTCGATCCGAAATCCATAGGTGTTCCAAATTGGACAATTCAAATTCAACGGCAGTTCGTTCCTAATTGGACTGGTTAGTTTATTCCATACTTCTAGCGATTGGATTTTGCTCAAAACTATCCAAATGACTCCTCCCACCATATTATGATGTTGCCCAAGTTTTGGGCTCGATCCGAAATCAATAGGTGTGAGAAATTGGACAATTCAAGTTCAGTGGCAGTTCGTTCCTGATTGGAGTGGATTGTGTATTCTACACTTCTAGCGATTGGATTTCACCCAAAACTCACCAAATGACTCCTCCCACCATATTATCATGTTGCCCAAGTTTTGGGCTCGATCTGAAATCAATAGGTGTCAGAAATTGGACAATTCAAGTTCAACGGAAGTTCGTTCCTAATTGGAGTGGTTGGTGTAGTCAATACTTCTAGCGATTGGATTTCACTCAAAACTCACCAAATGACTCCTCCCCCCATATTATGGTGTTGCCCAAGTTTTGGGCTCGATCCGAAGTCAATAGGTGTTCCAAATTGGACAAATCAAGTTCAACGGCAGTTCGTTCCTAATTGGAGTGGTTGGTGTATTCCATACTTCTAGCGATTGGATTTCACTCAAAACTCACCAAATGACTCCTCCCACCATATTATGTTGTTGCCCAAGTTTTGGGGTCGATCCGAAATCAGTAGGTGTTCCAAATTGGACAATTCAAGTTCAACGGCAGTTCGTTCCTAATTGGAGTGGTTGGTGTATTCCATACTTCTAGCGATTGGATTTCACTCAAAACTCACCAAATGACTCCTCCCACCATATTATGATGTTGCCCAAGTTTTGGGCTCGATCTGAAATCAAGAGGTTTGAGAAATTGGACAATTCAAGTTCAACGGCAGTTCGTTCCTAATTGGAGTGGTTAGTTGATTCCATACTTATAGCGATTGGATTTCACTCAAAACACACCAAATGACTCCTCCCACCATATTATGATGTTGCCCAAGTTTTGGGCTCGATCTGAAATCAAGAGGTGTGAGAAATTGGACAATTCAAGTTCAACGGCAGTTCGTTCCTAATTGGAGTGTTTGTTTTATTCCATACTTCTCACGATTGGATTTCACTCAAAACTCACCAAATGACTACTCCCACCACATTATGATGTTACCCAATTTTGGGCTCGATCCGAAATCCATAGGTGTGAGAAATTCGACAATTCAAGTTCAACGGCAGTTCGTTCCTAATTGGAGTGGTTAGTTTATTCCATACTTCTAGCGATTGGATTTCACTCAAAACTCACCAAATGACTCCTCCCACCATATTATCATGTTGCCCAAGTTTTGGGATCGAACCGAAATCAATAGGTGTTCCAAATTGGACAATTCAAGTTCAACGGCTGTTCGTTCCTAATTGGAGTGGTTGGTGTATTCCGTACTTCTAGCGACTGGATTTCACTCAAAACTCACCAAATGACTCCTCCCACCATATTATCATGTTGCCCAAGTTTTGGGCTCGATCCGAAATCCATAGGTGTTCCAAATTGGACAATTCAAGTTCAACGGCAGTTCGTTCCTAATTGGACTGGTTAGTTTATTCCATACTTCTAGCGATTGGATTTTGCTCAAAACTATCCAAATGACTCCTCCCACCATATTATCATGTTGCCCAAGTTTTGGGCTCGATCCGAAATCAATAGGTGTGAGAAATTGGACAATTCAAGTTCAATGGCAGTTCGTTCCTGATTGGAGTGGATGGTGTATTCTATACTTCTAGCGATTGGATTTCACCCAAAACTCACCAAATGACTCCTCCCACCATATTATCATGTTGCCCAAGTTTTGGGCTCGATCTGAAATCAATAGGTGTCAGAAATTGGACAATTCAAGTTCAATGGCAGTTCGTTCCTAATTGGAGTGGTTGGTGTATTCCATACTTCTAGCGATTGGATTTTACTCAAAACTCACCAAATGACTCCTCCCACCATATTATGTTGTTGCCCAAGTTTTGGGGTCGATCCTGAATCAGTAGGTGTTCCAAATTGGACAATTCAAGTTCAACGGCTGTTCGTTCCTAATTGGAGTGGTTGGTGTATTCCATACTTCTAGCGATTGGATTTCACTCAAAACTCACCAAACGACTCCTCCCACCATATTATCAAGTTGCCTAAGTTTTGGGCTCGATCCGAAATCAGTAGGTGTGAGAAATTGGACAATTCAAGTTTAATGGCAATTCGTTCATAATTGGAGTGGTTGGTGTATTCCATACTTGTAGCGATTGGATTTCACTCAAAACTCACCAAATGTCTCCTCCCACCATATTATGATGTTGCCCAAGTTTTGGGCTCGATCCGAAATCAATAGGTGTTCCAAATTGGGCAATTCAAGTTCAACGGAAGTTCGTTCCTAATTGGAGTGGTTGGTGTATTCCATACTTCTAGTGATTGGATTTCACTCAAAACTAAAGAAATGACTCCTCCCACCATATTATGATGTTGCCCAAATGACTCCTAGCGATTGGATTTCACTCAAAACTCCCCAAATGACTCCTCTCACCATATTATCATGTTGCCCAAGTTTTGGGCCCGATCCGAAATCAATAGGTGTGAGAAATTGGACAATTCAAGTTCAATGGCAGTTCGTTCCTAATTGGAGTGGTTGGTGTATTCCATACTTCTAGCAATTGGATTTCACTCAAAACTCACCAAATGACTCCTGCCACCATATTATCATGTTGCCCAAGTTTTCGGCTCGATCCGAAATCAATAGGTGTGAGAAATTGGACAATTCAAGTTCGACGGCAGTTCGTTCCTAATTGGAGTGGTTGGTGTATTCCATGCTTCTAGCGATTGGATTTCTCTCAAAACTCACCAAATGACTCCTCCCACCATATTATGATGTTGCCCAAGTTTTGGGCTCGATCCGAAATCAATAGGTGTGAGAAATTGGACAATTCAAGTTCAACGGCAGTTCGTTCCTAATTGGAGTGCTTGGTGTATTCCATACTTCTAGCGATTGGATTTCACCCAAAACTCACCAAATGACTCCTCCCACCATATTATCATGTTGCCCAACTTTTGGGCTCGAACCGAAATCAATAGGTGTTCCAAATTGGACAATTCAAGTTCAACGGCTGTTCGTTCCTAATTGGAGTGGTTGGTGTATTCCATACTTCTAGCGATTGGATTTCACTCAAAACTCACCAAATGATTCCTCCCACCATATTATGATGTTGCCCAAGATTTGGGCTCGATCCGAAATCAATAGGTGTGAGAAATTGGACAATTCAAGTACGACGGCAGTTCGTTCCTAATTGGAGTGGTTGGTGTATTCCATACTTCTAGCGATTGGATTTCACTCAAAACTCACCAAATGACTCCTCCCACTATGTTATCTTGTTGCCCAACTTTTGGGCTCGAGCCGAAATCAATAGGTGTGAGAAATTGGACAATATAAGTTCAATGGCAGTTCGTTCCTAATTGGAGTGGTTGGTGTATTCCATACTTCTAGCTATTGGATTTCACTCAAAACTCACCAAATGACTCCTCCCACCATATTATGATGTTGCCCAAGTTTTGTGCTCGATCCGAAATCAATAGGTGTGAGAAATTGGACAATTCAAGTTCGACGGCAGTTCGTTCCTAATTGGAGTGGTTGGTGTATTCCATACTTCTAGCGATTGGATTTCACTCAAAACTCACCAAATGACTCCTCCCACTATATTATCATGTTGCCCAACTTTTGGGCTCGAGCCGAAATCAATAGGTGTGAGAAATTGGACAATATAAGTTCAATGGCAGTTCGTTCCTAATTGGAGTGGTTGGTGTATTCCATACTTCTAGCGATTGGATTTCAGTCAAAACTCACCAAATGACTCCTCCCACCATATTATGATGTTGCCCAAGTTTTGTGCTCGATCCGAAATCAATAGGTGTTCCAAATTGGGCAATTCAAGTTCAACGGCAGTTCGTTCCTAATTGGAGTGGTTGGTGTATTCCATACTTCTTGTGATTGGATTTCACTCAAAACTAACCAAATGACTCCTCCCACCGTATTATGATGTTGCCCAAGTTTTGGGCTCGATCTGAAATCAATAGGTGTGAGAAATTGGACAATTCAAGTTCAACGGCAGTTCGTTCCTAATTGGAGTGGTTGGTTGTTAAGCTCATAATTTCATACATATACATGCCCTATTTACTTACTTCTTTTGCTTAGTTTCTTAAATTTCTAAGTTATTTGCCTCCCTTTGTGTGTTTTGTAGGCAAATAAAGCAAGATAGCATAATTCATGCAATTCAAGCATGTTAAGGCCTAATTTGGATGAATGGATGAAGAGCTTAAAAGACAAACTCATTTTGGCTACAGCCCCTGCCAGTCCAGTTCCGTAGGTCATATTGCAAGCTTTGTTTCAGCAACCTACACAGCTCGGATGAGGCAGCATTCTTCATGAAAGTTGTTCCAATGGGTGTATACTATAACATATCCAAAATTCAGCCCCATTGGATAAATATGGAGTCTATTACCTAGCAAAAACAGAGCCATGCTCAGGATGGATTTTATCAGCGCGCAAAATGAGTTAGCAATTTGTTTTGGCCTTAACTTCCTCCTCCGACCTTGGATTGGCCCAAATGATATATGGCTGCAAAGAAGACATTCTGAACTTCACGTTTGAGTGCTTAAAGTCTTAATTTGCTTAAGTGAAGCCCAATTTGTAAGCCCTTGAAGTTGCTGGTCATGCTGACCTCAGGATGAGCTATTGTTTCTGGTTGGAAGCTTGGTCATGGTGAGCTAGGCATGAGCTATTGTAGCTGGTTGGAAGCTTGGTCATGGTGACATGAAAATGAGCTAGGGCTGCTGGTGGGATTTATTGGTCAAGTGTATCAACCAATTCATATTTTCTAATACAAGTGTTGTATGCATTAGCCATATCAAATTCAGATTTTCACTTCCCCTAGGCCTATAAATAGAGAAGTTCTCTAAGCTTGTAAACACACCCCAAGGGGGGGAAGCTCTCAAACACTTCTCTAGAGCTCCCTTCCCTTCTCTCCCTCAAATTCTCTTAATTTCTCTTTCTAGTTTTCAATTGTTATAATGAGATCTTTGTGCTGAAATTCTCCTTAAGTTTTTCCAAGTTCTACTTAATTTTCATTGTTATGTAAATTCTTTTCTTTAGTTTCAAGTTTGATTAGTTTCCAAGTTTCAATTATGGTTTTTGTTCTTATTCATTATGCTTATAAGTTAATATGCTAGTTTGAATGATTGATAACCATTTAGGCTTGCATGTTAGCTATCTTGGTTTGAATTAAGAGTAGACACCATGCTTTAATTCGAATTGAACTATGAATAGGAAGAGTATGTATGGACATTCAACAACAGGGATTAGATACATACTTGGTTGTTTAAAATGTTCTTCTATGCTTAATGGGTTCCTAATGCTTAATTTTAGGTTAGACAACAAATGATCAAATTAGGGAATTAGGAACACAAGGTTATGACCACACACCATGGCTTAATCATACTTTAGCTAGAATCAATCCATTAATCTAATTGAACTTGGGAACTTATCTGCTTGAGTTAGTTATTTCTTTCTTCCTTGTTTTATTTATTTCCTTTCTTTTTCATTTCTGTTTTGTGTAGGAAAAATGAATTGGATCATTCAATCACCAATCCTCGTGGGATCGACCTCGCACTTACATATGCTATACTACCAAACGGCAGTTCGTTCCTAATTGGAGTGGTTGGTGTATTCCATACTTCAAGCGAATGGATTTCACTCAAAACTCACCAAATGACTCCTCCTACCATATTAATATGTAGCCCAAGTTTTGGGCTCGATCCGAAATCAATAGGTGTGAGAAATTGGACAATTCAAGTTCAACGGCAGTTCGTTCCTAATTGGAGTGGTTGGTGTATTCCATACTTCTAGCGATTGGATTTCACTCAAAACTCACCAAATGACTCCTCCCACCATATTATGATGTTGCCCAAGTTTTGGGCTCGATCTGAAATCAAGAGGTGTGAGAAATTGGACAATTCAAGTTCAACGGCAGTTCGTTCCTAATTGGAGTGGTCAGTTGATTCCATACTTATAGCGATTGGATTTCACTCAAAACTCACCAAATGACTCCTCCCACCATATTATGACGTTGCCCAAGTTTTGGGCTCGATCCGAAATCAATAGGTGTGAGAAATTGGACAATTCAAGTTCAACGGCAGTTCGTTCCTAATTGGAGTGGTTGGTGTATTCCATACTTCTAGCGATTGGATTTCACTCAAAACTAACCAAATGACTCCTCCCACCATATTATGATGTTGCCCAAGTTTGGGGCTCGATCCGAAATCAATAGGTGTGAGAAATTGGACAATTTAAGTTCAACGGCAGTTCGTTCCTAATTGGAGTGGTTAGTGTATTCCATACTTCTAGCGACTGGATTTCACTCAAAACTCACCAAATGACTCCTCCCACCATATTATGATGTTGCCCAAGTTTTGGGCTCGATCCGAAATCAATAGGTGTTCAAAATTGGACAATTCAAGTTCAACGGCAGTTTGTTCCTAATTGGAGTGGTTGGTGAATTCCATACTTCTAGGGATTGGATTTCACTCAAAACTCACCAAATGACTCCTCCCACCATATTATGACGTTGCCCAAGTTTTGGGCTCGATCCGAAATCAATAGGTGTGAGAAATTGGACAATTCAAGTTCAACGGCAGTTCGTTCCCAATTGGAGTGGTTGGTGTATTCCATACTTATAGCGTTTGGATTTCACTCAAAACTCACGAAATGATTCCTCCCACCATATTATGATGTTGCCCAAGATTTGGGCTCGATCCGAAATCAATAGGTGTTCCAAATTGGACAATTCAAGTTCAACGGCAGTTCGTTCCTACTTGGAGTGGTTGGTGTATTCCATACTTCTAGCGATTGGATTTCACCCAAACCTCACCAAATGACTCCTCCCACCATATTATCATGTTCCCCAAGTTTTGGGCTCGAACCGAAATCAATAGGTGTTCCAAATTGGACAATTCAAGTTCAACGGCTGTTCGTTCCTAATTGGAGTGGTTGGTGTATTCCATACTTCTAGCGATTGGATTTCACTCAAAACTCACCAAATGACTCCTCCCACCATATTATGATGTTGCCTAATGTTGCGTAGATTTAGCTCCACCAAAATGGATTAAGCTGCATCCTCAACTTGTGATACTCGCAAGTGCACGAACCGTTGGTAGTATAGCATATGTAAGTGCGAGGTCGATTCCACAGGGATTGGTGATTGAATGATCCAATTTAGTTTCCCTACACAAAATAGAAACAAAAACAAAGAACATAAAACAAGGAAGAAAGAAATAAGTAACTCAAGCAAATAAGTTCCCAAGTTCAATTTAGATTAATGGATTGATTCTAGCTAAAGTATGATTAAGCCATGGTGTGTGGTCATAACCTTGTGTTCCTAATTCCCTAATTTGATCATTTGTTGTCTAACCTAAAATTAAGCATTAGGAACCCATTAAGCATAGAAGAACATTTTAAACAACCAAGTATGTATCTAATCCCTGTTGTCGAATGTCCATACATACTCTTCCTATTCATAGTTCAATTCGAATTAAAGCATGGTGTATACTCTTAATTCAAACCAAGATAGCTAACATGCAAGCCTAAATGGTGATCAATCATTCAAACTAGCATATTAACTTATAAGCATAATGAATAAGAACAAAAACCATAATTGAAACTTGGAAACTAATTCAACTTGAAAACTTAAGAAAAGAATTTACATAATGAAAAGTAAAGTGGAACTAAGAAAAACTTAAGGAAAATTTCAACACAAAAGATTTCATTACAACAATTGAAAACTAGAAAGAGAAACTAAGAGAATTTGAGGGAGAGAAGGGAAGGGAGCTCTAGAGAAGTGTTTGAGAGCTCCCCCCCTTGGGGTGTTTTTACAAGCTTGGGAAACCTCACTATATATAGGCCTAAGGAAGCTGAAAATCTGAATTAAGTATGGCTAATGCATACAACACTTGTTTTATAAAATCTGAAATGGTTGATGCACTTCACTAATGCATACAACACTTGCATTATAAAATCTGAAATGGTTGATGCACTTCACTAATAAATCCCACCAGCAGCCCTAGCTCATCTTCATGTCACCATGACCAAGCTTCCAACCAGAAATAATAGCTCATCCTGAGGTCAGCATGACCAGCAACTTCAAGGGCTTACGAATTGGGCTTCCCTTAAGCAAATTAAGACTTTAAGCACTCAAACTTGAAGTTCAGAATGTCTTCTTTCCAGCCATATATCATTTGGGCCAATCCAAGGTCGGAGGAGGAAGTTAAGGCCAAAACAAATTGCTAACTCATTTTGCGCGCTGATAAAATCCATCCTGAGCATGGCTTTGTGTTTGCTAGGTAACAGACTCCACAATTATCCAATGGGGCTGAATTTCGGATATGTTCTAGTATACACTCATTGGAACAACTTTCATGAAGAATGTGGCCTCATCCGAGCTATGTAGGTTGCTGAAACAAAGCTTGCAATATGACCTACGAAACTGGGCTGGCAGGGGACTGTAGCCAAAATTGAGTTTGTCTTTAAGCTCTTCATCCATTCATCCAAATTAGGCCCTAACATGCATGGATTGCATCATTTACTATCCAAAGCCATCATTATTACCTAAAGCTCAATGAACTGAAAGATAAACACAAAACGGATTAAAAGCACAAGTTTAACTCAAAAACATAACCAAATCATAAGCTAGAAGGGTACAAAATGATATACAATTATGAACCGATCAAATACCCCCAAACCTAGATTTTGCTAGTCCTCGAGCAAAACAACACAAAACAAAGTTAAAAACAAAACAAGAAGTTAACTAGACCACTTTCGTAGGTAACTCGATTGCATTGAGCGAATGCAACAAGCCTTTAAACCTCTAGGCATCCCTAGTAGGAGGAGTTGTGTCTCCTGAGGGTTTAACAGTTACGATACCCACAAACGTTTTTCTAACTCTACAAAACAAAATGGTTAGAAAACTTATTAGATTTGTTAGTTCTTAAGCAAAACCAAAACCAAAAACAATAAAAATAAAAACAAAACACAAAACACAAAAAAAACAAAATCAAAATAAAAACTCAAAACAATCTTTCCGAACATTTTGTGAAGAGAAATGACTCATGCACATGACTTAAACGTTTTGACAATAAAAGCTCAATTTTAGACATTATTCACAAAGCGGCAAAGTTCAAAACATAATATGCTCAAAGTGTAGTAGTGTGATAGCCAAATGCAACAAATTCCCCAATCTTAGTTTCCACACAATTTCAAAAATCATACCAAGCACAAATGCAACTTCAAATCTCACCAAAGTTGTCCTCTCACAAATGAATCACTCAGAAGAGGGCTACAATGCAACACTCAGTTATAGACATGGGATTAGAGTTAAATCATAAGGTACTTAACTCAAAAATAGGAAGATGAAGAACTTGCATTAATATGATCTCAAGAAGGAGGCCAAACACTTAAAAGTAGAAAAATGAATGCAATTCAAGCACATGACATTTAAGATCAATTTAGGTCTTTATTATAGGTTGTAATGGGGTCAAGGGTGTAAGGTGAGTGAGAAATGAAAGGTATGGATAATACAAAGTCCAAGGAACTCACAATGTAAGAGCATAAAAAAAATTGTTTACAAGACTTGGAATCATCACGATTAGATTTTTTTTTCTTTTACATGATCAAAACTCCTTATACCTTCATTTACAATGATTTAAACTCCTTTCCAAACACCAATGAAACCCAAAAACAAAATTTCATTCAACTACCATTTAATCATAACTTTTTTCTTTTCTTTTCTTTCACCAATTGTGTGATTTTCTTTTTTTTCTTTTTTTCTTCTATGTAATATCCCTTCCCAAACTTAGCATGAAAAACACATCCGAATTAGAGCTCATGAGTTCCTTAGAAAGGTAAATATTTGTTTTTCGGGCTAAGGCGAGCAAATATAATTGGTAAAATGAAAGAAAAGGTTTACATGTAGGCTCAAAATGGTTAACAATGGAAAATCATGCTTAAGCATGCATAAGGTTAGCTTGAAAGGCACAAACGATCCAAAGAAGGCCTTAATATCATTTCTTTAAATGTCATGAAATCAAATTGCATAAGAATGAATGACTTTTAAGTGTTCAACCAAATCAATGAATAATGAGATCAAACAACAACTTTGATGACAAGAAAATAAGAGTATGTGTATAACACTCATGAAATGAAGCACAAGGCTCAAAAGCTCACATTATATGGTTATATAAGTCTAATTTATGCTTGATACAATTCTTTGGGTCATGCAAATCCTTTAATTGGAAAATTATGAAACAAATGGCAAGTGCAAAGAAGGTTTCGAACATATCATGCTAGAACGATGCCAAATTAATTAATTAATGAATTATTTTATTTTATTTATTTTACAAGAAGAATTTACAAGGAACAAAAAAAAAAAAATAATAATAAATAAAAAAATAAATAAAATTCAATTTTCATTTAAGTCATGCAACATTTATCACAATCTCATCAAATGTGTTCGGAAAGTGACTAAACAAGATTCAAAACAAGAAAGAAATTTAATTTTTTTTTTTTTTTTTTTAATTTTAAATTTTAAGAAAAACCAAGTTTACTTGCTAAACTCCAATACCCCCAAACCTAGAAATGAGCATTGTCCTCAATGTTTAAAAATTAGCCACAAACAATGTCATAACAACAAATGAAAGGTATTAAAGCAAATTAAAAAAATCACAAAATCACAAAAGAAAACAAAAACAAAACAATTATAAAATAAAAATTACAACACAAACAAACAAACAAACAAAAAATAAAACAGTAAACCCTAATCACACAATTCTGAAACCCAAAAAAATTTTGAAGCCCAAAGCCCACAATTTCGAAACACAAACCACGGTGAATTTAACCCACTTTGAAACCCAAACTAAAGTGAAACCCGACCCACAATTTGTTTTCATTTCCGGCTTTTTATTATTATTTAGTTTTGTAAAAACAAACTATCGAACCGTGACAGCAACACAAAGAGCGGGATTTTAACATGGGTCATGATGTCTCGGTTCAGTGTAAGGGACCAACAGACAGGGCGAGACACGTGTCGACGCATAGAGGCGCCGCAGACTCCACAAGCAAAAATTACGGGCTCATGGAAAGGCGCGAAGACTTTACTGAACGCGTTCGTTCAGAAAAGACACGTCGTGATAAATGAGTTGGGTATGGTTGGAAGGCGAGAAGGTTGTGGGACTCAAGGAATGCTGGAGATTCAGAAAATGCTCAGATGCTGTAATGGCTAGGGTTTGTCAAAGACTAAGTCTATAAGAAAGGGTGAACAAAAACGCAAACTCAGAAACACACAAAAGAGAAAAGAAAGAAAGAAGAAAAGAGAGTGAGAAATCAAATGGCCTCTAACTACCCATTTTCGTTGGATCTCAACCTAGCTCCACCGACTCAGACACGAGGCCAAGCAGCGGCACCAGTGTGGATGCCCTACTTTGCTTCCGCACGGGGGCCTGTGACAGTAACTGACTCAATACTCCTGGACAACGATGTTGCCATTGGAGTGGCTAGAAATTTAGTGACTCCTAAAGATATACGTGTGCTGGGGACAAGGGATGACAACCGGGTCGTGAGCGATGCCCTGGCATTGAGCGTGCAGAGTACAGCAACAGTCGCAAGTTTGGGTCATCGCCTACTTGCGAAGTCCCATGAGGTAGAGGTGCTGAAAGGTCAGTTGGCGGCGGAGCGAAGTATGGTTGAGGAGTGTCAGACTGCTATAAAAAGCTTGAAAAGGGAGAGGTCAAGGATAGTGGAGGTGAATCGACACCAGCTAGAAGTATTGCGGGACGAGAATAGAAACCTATCAAAGATGGTAGAGTTGTACTCTCGCGACATGCGAAAACAGCTGGAAGACCTAGACAGACCGGGTAAACGCAAACAAGCAGATCGCGAGAGTAGTTACGCTCAAGCTAAGATTGCGATCTTTGGGAGCTCAAGTGATGAGCCCCAAGAAGCTGTGCGTGAAGCCCCGGAAGAGGACAGCCAGAGGGCCAAACTCAAAGCTCCAATGGTCGAGACACCAAGCACCGAGAAGAAATGATTTCCTACTGCATTATTGTTGTTTTTATTTTATTTTGTTGTTTTTGTATTTTCGTTATTTTGTTTCGGAAATAAAAGAGTAAGGTTGCAGAAAGAAAAAGAAAAAGAAAAAGAAAACACACTTCCTAACTAAAATAAAACAAAGACGACAAACGGAAAAGAAAACACATTTCCCTAACTAAAATAAACTAAAGATGATAGCCGAAAGGGAAAAGCAAAAACACAAAGCTCTAGAAAATGAAAGTAACGGGCAAAAATATTAAACACCAGAAAACACGGAGGAAAAAAAGTAAAGTAAAGTAAAGGTGCTCCCCCTTGAAGCGATTAGGTCGAGCATGCCCGGGAAATCCGAAATGGTGTTGGCTCTCTCTCATCAGCATATGTCTATTTAAACCACACTTCTGCAAGCGGATGATACCCAGCATTTCTTCCTGCAAACTCAAGGAAAAACATCAAAAAATTCAGAAGCAAAACAAATGGCATCCTCATGCACTCACCTTGATGATCTCAACCTTGAGCTCTCACTTGCACCACCGAATGCCCAGACAAGGGCTCCTCCAACTCCTGTCTTCCCAAACTCCACATATCATCACGGCACGGCCTCAAACTTTGCTGAGGCAATACCGAACTTTTCTGAGGCACTGTCGAACAGAGCAGTGCTGCTAGGAGGCATGATTAGCAGCAAGCTCACTCCAACAGATCATCTGCATGTGGCACAGAGGTCTGATAAGGCAGCGGTAGAGGAGTCCCACAATTTAACTGTGCTCCACGCGGTCTCCGCTACCAATTTGGGCATGCGATTACTGGCGAGGACAAGGGAGTGTGCCGCGATGAGCGAGGAAATAGCTTCCTTGAAGGCTATGGTGGCGGACTTGCAGAAGCGGCTCTACTGTGCCAATCAGCACGTGGAAGCACTGCAGAGGAAAAATGAGGATCATGTCGAGCTGCTGCAGATTCTGCAAGTAAGAGAAAATAGAGGCAAGCCATGATGATGATGGAGATGAAGAAGATGAAGAAGATGATGAAGAAGATGATGATGATGATGTTTTTTATTTTTATTGTTTTTATTTTTGTTTTTATTTTTATTTTTTATGCAATGTTTGAAATAAAAATGTGTTTTAACACTCAGAAATAAACTAACTAACCATACCACGTAAATAAATAAATAAACTAACATAACAACACAAAAACAGAAACAAAACAAAAACAAAGACTCAACAGAAAAGAAAAAAAAAAAAAAAAAAAAAAAAAAAAAAAAAAAAAACTTAATTTAAAAACACACAATATACAAGCAACTCACGGATGACCAGTTAAGGGCCTCAGAAAACACAGCCAGGGGATCCGGGAAGGTTGGAGGGGTCACAATGGTCCCGCTTAAAACCCAAACTTCTTAGACACCGAAGGTGTCGCCTAAAGAACTCCTAGACACTGTATTAACGGAAGTGCTCACTGGGGTTACCATAAGTCGGCTCATATGAAAAATCTTTTTTTTTTTTTTTATTTTAAAATTTTTAAGATAAGAAATAAAAACAAATTAAGATAAAATGAAACAACAAACCATAAACAAAAATGAACTAAGTACTGTAAACAAATTCAAACAAACAACATAAATTGTTGTACTAAAAGAAACAAACCAAGAAACCAAAGAAAAAAAAAAACAAACAGCACTTTCTATCACCCGTTTATCACCATTTGGACAGATTCGTTTCTATGTTTTTCAGCTTCGACCTCTGTTCAGTTTTTAGGTTATAACTTTCCAACCGTAAGTCCAAATTTCACGTTCTTTATATGGTTGGATTCAGCACAGAAAAACAAAGAATTCAACGCGGACCAAAAGGTAAAAACAATGACGGAAATAAACATAATTCAAAGAAGAGAAAGGATTGAAATGCTCCCCCTTGAATGATCCAATTTAGTTTCCCTACACAAAATAGAAACAAAAACAAAGAACATAAAACAAGGAAGAAAGAAATAAGTAACTCAAGCAAATAAGTTCCCAAGTTCAATTTAGATTAATGGATTGATTCTAGCTAAAGTATGATTAAGCCATGGTGTGTGGTCATAACCTTGTGTTCCTAATTCCCTAATTTGATCATTTGTTGTCTAACCTAAAATTAAGCATTAGGAACCCATTAAGCATAGAAGAACATTTTAAACAACCAAGTATGTATCTAATCCCTGTTGTCGAATGTCCATACATACTCTTCCTATTCATAGTTCAATTCGAATTAAAGCATGGTGTATACTCTTAATTCAAACCAAGATAGCTAACATGCAAGCCTAAATGGTGATCAATCATTCAAACTAGCATATTAACTTATAAGCATAATGAATAAGAACAAAAACCATAATTGAAACTTGGAAACTAATTCAACTTGAAAACTTAAGAAAAGAATTTACATAATGAAAAGTAAAGTGGAACTAAGAAAAACTTAAGGAAAATTTCAACACAAAAGATTTCATTACAACAATTGAAAACTAGAAAGAGAAACTAAGAGAATTTGAGGGAGAGAAGGGAAGGGAGCTCTAGAGAAGTGTTTGAGAGCTCCCCCCCTTGGGGTGTTTTTACAAGCTTGGGAAACCTCACTATATATAGGCCTAAGGAAGCTGAAAATCTGAATTAAGTATGGCTAATGCATACAACACTTGTTTTATAAAATCTGAAATGGTTGATGCACTTCACTAATGCATACAACACTTGCATTATAAAATCTGAAATGGTTGATGCACTTCACTAATAAATCCCACCAGCAGCCCTAGCTCATCTTCATGTCACCATGACCAAGCTTCCAACCAGAAATAATAGCTCATCCTGAGGTCAGCATGACCAGCAACTTCAAGGGCTTACGAATTGGGCTTCCCTTAAGCAAATTAAGACTTTAAGCACTCAAACTTGAAGTTCAGAATGTCTTCTTTCCAGCCATATATCATTTGGGCCAATCCAAGGTCGGAGGAGGAAGTTAAGGCCAAAACAAATTGCTAACTCATTTTGCGCGCTGATAAAATCCATCCTGAGCATGGCTTTGTGTTTGCTAGGTAACAGACTCCACAATTATCCAATGGGGCTGAATTTCGGATATGTTCTAGTATACACTCATTGGAACAACTTTCATGAAGAATGTGGCCTCATCCGAGCTATGTAGGTTGCTGAAACAAAGCTTGCAATATGACCTACGAAACTGGGCTGGCAGGGGACTGTAGCCAAAATTGAGTTTGTCTTTAAGCTCTTCATCCATTCATCCAAATTAGGCCCTAACATGCATGGATTGCATCATTTACTATCCAAAGCCATCATTATTACCTAAAGCTCAATGAACTGAAAGATAAACACAAAACGGATTAAAAGCACAAGTTTAACTCAAAAACATAACCAAATCATAAGCTAGAAGGGTACAAAATGATATACAATTATGAACCGATCACCTAAGTTTTGGGCTCGATCCGAAATCAATAGGTGTTCCAAATTGGACAATTCAAGTTCAACGGCAGTTCGTTCGTAATTGGAGTGGTTGGTGTATTCCATAGTTCTAGCGATTGGATTTCACTCAAAACTCACCGAATGACTCCTCCCACCATATTATGGTGTTGCCCAAGTTTTGGGCTCGATCCGAAATCAATAGGTGTGAGAAATTGGACAATTCAAGTTCAACGGCAGTTCGTTCGTAATTGGAGTGGTTGGTGTATTCCATAGTTTTAGCGATTGGATTTCTCTCAAAACCCACGAAATGATTCCTCCCACCATATTATGATGTTGCCCAAGATTTGGGCACGATCCGAAATCAGTAGGTGTTCCAAATTGGACAATTCAAGTTCAACGGCAGTTCGTTCCTAATTGGAGTGGTTGGTGTATTCCATACTTCTAGCGATTGGATTTCACCCAAAACTCACCAAATGACTCCTCCCACCATATTATCATGTTGCCCAAGTTTTGGGCTCGAACTGAAATCAATAGGTGTTCCAAATTGGACAATTCAAGTTCAACGGCTGTTCGTTCCTAATTGGAGTGGTTGGTGTATTCCATACTTCTAGCGATTGGATTTCACTCAAAACTCACCAAATGACTCCTCCCACAATATTATGATGTTGCCCAAGTTTTGGGCTCGATCCGAAATCAATAGGTGTTCCAAATTGGACAATTCAAGTTCAACGGCACTTCGTTCGTAATTGGAGTGGTTGGTGTATTCCATAGTTCTAGCGATTCGATTTCACTCAAAACTCACCGAATGACTCCTCCCACCATATTATGATGTTGCCCAAGTTTTGGGCTCGATCCGAAATCAATAGCTGTGAGAAATTGGACAATTCAAGTTCAACGGCAGTTCGTTCCTAATTGGAGTGGTTGGTGTATTCCATACTTCTAGTGATTGGATTTCACTCAAAACTAACCAAACGAGTCCTCCCACCAGATTATCATGTTGCCCAAGTTTTCGGCTCGATCCGAAATCAATAGGTGTGAGAAATTGGACAATTCAAGTTCAACGGCAGTTCGTTCCTAATTGGAGTGGTTGGTGTATTCCATACTTCTAGCGATTGGATTTCACTCAAAACTCACCAAATGACTCCTCCCACCATATTATGATGTTGCCTAAGTTTTGGGCTCGATCCGAAATCAATAGGTGTTCCAAATTGGACAATTCAAGTTCAACGGCAGTTCGTTCGTAATTGGAGTGGTTGGTGTATTCCATAGTTCTAGCGATTGGATTTCACTCAAAACTCACCGAATGACTCCTCCCACCATATTATGGTGTTGCCCAAGTTTTGGGCTCGATCCGAAATCAATAGGTGTGAGAAATTGGACAATTCAAGTTCAACGGCAGTTCGTTCGTAATTGGAGTGGTTGGTGTATTCCATAGTTTTAGCGATTGGATTTCTCTCAAAACCCACGAAATGATTCCTCCCACCATATTATGATGTTGCCCAAGATTTGGGCTCGATCCGAAATCAGTAGGTGTTCCAAATTGGACAATTCAAGTTCAACGGCAGTTCGTTCCTAATTGGAGTGGTTGGTGTATTCCATACTTCTAGCGATTGGATTTCACCCAAAACTCACCAAATGACTCCTCCCACCATATTATCATGTTGCCCAAGTTTTGGGCTCGAACTGAAATCAATAGGTGTTCCAAATTGGACAATTCAAGTTCAACGGCTGTTCGTTCCTAATTGGAGTGGTTGGTGTATTCCATACTTCTAGCGATTGGATTTCACTCAAAACTCACCAAATGACTCCTCCCACAATATTATGATGTTGCCCAAGTTTTGGGCTCGATCCGAAATCAATAGGTGTTCCAAATTGGACAATTCAAGTTCAACGGCACTTCGTTCGTAATTGGAGTGGTTGGTGTATTCCATAGTTCTAGCGATTCGATTTCACTCAAAACTCACCGAATGACTCCTCCCACCATATTATGATGTTGCCCAAGTTTTGGGCTCGATCCGAAATCAATAGCTGTGAGAAATTGGACAATTCAAGTTCAACGGCAGTTCGTTCCTAATTGGAGTGGTTGGTGTATTCCATACTTCTAGTGATTGGATTTCACTCAAAACTAACCAAACGAGTCCTCCCACCAGATTATCATGTTGCCCAAGTTTTCGGCTCGATCCGAAATCAATAGGTGTGAGAAATTGGACAATTCAAGTTCAACGGCAGTTCGTTCCTAATTGGAGTGGTTGGTGTATTCCATACTTCTAGCGATTGGATTTCACTCAAAACTAACCAAATGACTCCTCCCACCATATTATGATGTTGCCCAAGTTTGGGGCTCGATCCGAAATCAATATGTGTGTGAAATTGGACAATTCAAGTTCAACGGCAGTTCGTTCCTAATTGGAGTGGTTAGTGTATTCCAGAATTCTAGCGATTGGATTTCACTCAAAACTCACCAAATGACTCCTCCCACCATATTATGATGTTGCCCAAGTTTTGGGCTCGATCCGAAATCCATAGGTGTTCCAAATTGGACAATTCAAGTTCAACGGCAGTTCGTTACTAATTGGAGTGGTTAGTGTATTCCATACTTCTAGCGATTGGATTTCACTCAAAACTCACCAAATGACTCCTCCCACCATATTATGATGTTGCCCAAGTTTTGGGCTCGATCCGAAATCAATAGGTGTGAGAAATTGGAGAGTTCAAGTTCAACGGCAGTTCGTTCATAATTGGAGTGGTTGGTGTATTCCATACTTCTAGCGAATGGATTTCACTCAAAACTCACCAAATGACTCCTCCCATTATATTACGATGTTGCCCAAGTTTTGGGCTCGATTCGAAATCAATAGGTGTGAGAAATTGGACAATTCAAGTTGAACGGCAGTTCGTTCCAAATTGGAGTGGTTGGTGTATTCCATACTTCTATCGATTGGATTTCACCCAAAACTCACCAAATGACTCCTCCCACCATATTATGATGTTGCCCAAGTTTTGGGCTCGATCCGAAATCAATAGGTGTGAGAAATTGGACAATTCAAGTTCAACGGCAGTTCGTTCATAATTGGAGTGGTTGGTGTATTCCATACTTCTAGCGAATGGATTTCACTCAAAACTCACCAAATGACTCCTCCCACCATATTATGATGTTCCCCAAGTTTTGGGCTCAATCCGAAATCAATAGGTGTTCCAAATTGGACAATTCAAGTTCAACGGCAGTTCGTTCCTAATTGGAGTGGTTGGTGTATTCCATACTTCTAGCGATTGGATTTCACTCAAAACTCACCAAATGACTCCTCCCACCATATTATGTTGTTGCCCAAGTTTTGGGCTCGATCCGAAATCAATAGGTGTGAGAAATTGGATAATTCAAGTTCAACGGCAGTTCGTTCATAATTGGAGTGGTTGGTGTATTCCATACTTCTAGCGAATGGATTTCACTCAAAACTCACCAAATGACTCCTCCCACCATATTATGATGTTCCCCAAGTTTTGGGCTCAATCCGAAATCAATAGGTGTTCCAAATTGGACAATTCAAGTTCAACGGCAGTTCGTTCCTAATTGGAGTGGTTGGTGTATTCCATACTTCTAGCGATTGGATTTCACTCAAAACTCACCAAATGACTCCGCCCACCATATTATGACGTTGCCCAAGTTTTGGGCTCGATCCGAAATCAATAGGTGTTCCAAATTGGACAATTCAAGTTCAACGGCAGTTCGTTCCTAATTGGAGTGGTTGGTGTATTCTATACTTCTTGCGATTGGTTTCACTCAAAACTCACCAAATGACTCCTCCCACCATATTATGATGTTGCCCAAGTTTTGGGCTCGATCCGAAATCAATAGGTGTTCCAAATTGGACAATTCAAGTTCAACGGCAGTTCGTTCCTAATTGGAGTGGTTGGTGTATTCCATAGTTCTAGCGATTGGATTTCACTCAAAACTCACCAAATGACTCCTCCCACCATATTATGATGTTGCCCAAATTTTGGGCTCGATCCGAAATCAATAGGTGTGAGAAATTGGACAATTCAAGTTGAACGGTAGTTCGTTCCAAATTGGAGTGGTTGGTGTATTCCATACTTCTATTTATTGGATTTCACTCAAAACCCACCAAATGACTCCTCCCACCATATTATGATGTTGCCCAAGTTTTGGGCTCGATCCGAAATCAATAGGTGTGAGAAATTGGACAATTCAAGTTCAACGGCAGTTCGTTCCTAATTGGAGTGGTTGGTGTATTCCATACTTCTAGCGATTGGATTTCACTAAAAACTCACCAAATGACTCCTCCCACCATATTATGATGTTGCCCAAGTTTTGGGCTCGATCTGAAATCAATAGGTGTGAGAAATTGGACAATTCAAGTTCAACGGCAGTTCATTCCTAATTGGAGTGGTTAGTGTATTCCAAACTTCTAGCGATTGGATTTCACTCAAAACTCACCAAATGACTCCTCCCACCATATTATGATGTTGCCCAAGTCTTGGGCTCGATCTGAAATCAATAGGTGTGAGAAATTGGACAATTAAAGTTCAACGGCAGTTCGTTCCTAATTGGAGTGGTTGGTGTATTCCATACTTCTAGCGATTGGATTTCAGTCAAAACTCACCAAATGACTCCTCCCACCATATTATGATGTTGCCCAAGTTTTGGGCTCGATCCGAAATCAATAGGTGGGAGAAATTGGACAATTCCAGTTCAACGGCAGTTCGTTTCTAATTGGAGTGGTTAGTGTATTCCATACTTCTAGCGATTGGATTTCACTCAAAACTCACCAAATGACTCCTCCCATTATATTACGATGTTGCCCAAGTTTTGGGCTCGATTCGAAATCAATAGGTGTGAGAAATTGGACAATTCAAGTTGAACGGCAGTTCGTTCCTAATTGGAGTGGTTGGTGTATTCCATACTTCTAGCGATTGGATTTCACTCAAAACTCACCAAATGACTCCTCCCACCATATTATGATGTTGCCCAAGTTTTGGGCTCGATACGAAATCAATAGGTGTGAGAAATTGGACAATTCAAGTTCAACGGCAGTTCGTTCCTAATTGGAGTGGTTAGTGTATTCCAAACTTCTAGCGATTGGATTTCACTCAAAACTCACCAAATGACTCCTCCCACCATATTATGATGTTGCCCAAGTTTTGGGCTCGATCCGAAATCAATAGGTGAGAGAAATTGGACAATTCAAGTTCAACGGCACTTCGTTCCTAATTGGAGTGGTTGGTGTATTCCATACTTCTAGCGATTGGATTTCACTCAAAACTCACCAAATGACTCCTCCCACCATATTATGATGTTGCCCAAGTTTTGGGCTCGATCCGAAATCAATAGGTGTTCAAAATTGGACAATTCAAGTTCAACGGCAGTTCGTTCCTAATTGGAGTGGTTGGTGAATTCCATACTTCTAGCGATTGGATTTCACTCAAAACTCACCAAATGACTCCTCCCACCATATTATGATGTTGCCCAAGTTTTGGGCTCGATCCGAAATCAATAGGTGTTCCAAATTGGACAATTCAAGTTCAACGGCAGTTCGTTCCTAATTGGAGTGGTTGGTGAATTCCACACTTCTAGCGATTGGATTTCACTCAAAACTCACCAAATGACTCCTCCCACCATATTATGATGTTGCCCAAGTTTTGGGCTCGATCCGAAATCAATAGGTGTTCCAAATTGGACAATTCAAGTTCAACGGCAGTTCGTTCCTAATTGGAGTGGTTGGTGTATTCTATACTTGTTGCGATTGGATTTCACTCAAAACTCACCAAAGGACTCCTCCCACCATATTATGATGTTGCCCAAGTTTTGGGCTCGATCCGAAATCAATAGGTGTTCCAAATTGGACAATTCAAGTTCAACGGCAGTTCGTTCCTAATTGGAGTGGTTGGTGTATTCCATACTTCTAGCCATTGGGTTTCACTCAAAACTCACCAAATGACTCCTCCCACCATATTATGATGTTGCCCAAGTTTGGGGCTCGATCCGAAATCAATAGGTGTGAGAAATTGGACAATTAAAGTTCAACGGCAGTTCGTTCCTAATTGGAGTGGTTGGTGTATTCCATACTTCTAGCGATTGGATTTCACTAAAAACTCACCAAATGACTCCTCCCACCATATTATGATGTTGCCCAAGTTTTGGGCTCGATCTGAAATCAATAGGTGTGAGAAATTGGACAATTCAAGTTCAACGGCAGTTCGTTCCTAATTGGAGTGGTTAGTGTATTCCAAACTTCTAGCGATTGGATTTCACTCAAAACTCACCAAATGACTCCTCCCACCATATTATGATGTTGCCCAAGTTTTGGGCTCGATCCGAAATCAATAGGTTTTCCAAATTGGACAATTCAAGTTCAACGGCAGTTCGTTCCTAATTGGAGTGGTTAGTGTATTCCAAACTTCTAGCGATTGGATTTCACTCAAAACTCACCAAATGACTCCTCCCACCATATTATGATGTTGCCCAAGTTTTGGGCTCGATCTGAAATCAATAGGTGTGAGAAATTGGACAATTAAAGTTCAACGGCAGTTCGTTCCTAATTGGAGTGGTTGGTGTATTCCATACTTCTAGCGATTGGATTTCAATCAAAACTCACCAAATGACTCCTCCCACCATATTATGATGTTGCCCAAGTTTGGGGCTCGATCCGAAATCAATAGGTGTGAGAAATTGGACAATTCAAGTTCAACGGCAGTTCGTTCCTAATTGGAGTGGTTGGTGTATTCCATACTTCTAGCGATTGGATTTCAGTCAAAACTCACCAAATGACTCCTCCCACCATATTATGATGTTGCCCAAGTTTTGGGCTCGATCCGAAATCAATAGGTGTTCCAAATTGGACAATTCCAGTTCAACGGCAGTTCGTTTCTAATTGGAGTGGTTAGTGTATTCCATACTTCTAGCGATTGGATTTCACTCAAAACTCACCAAATGACTCCTCCCACCATATTATGATGTTGCCCAAGTTTTGGGCTCGATCCGAAATCAATAGGTGTGAGAAATTGGACAATTCAAGTTCAACGGCAGTTCGTTCCTAATTGGAGTGGTTGGTGTATTCCAAACTTCTAGCGATTGGATTTCACTCAAAACTCACCAAATGTCTCCTCCCACCATATTATGATGTTGCCCATGTTTTGGGCTCGATCCGAAATCAATAGGTGTTCCAAATTGAACAATTCAAGTTCAACGGCAGTTCGTTCCTAATTGGAGTGGTTGGTGTATTCCATACTTCTAGCGATTAGATTTCACTCAAAACTCACCAAATGACTCCTCCCACCATATTATGATGTTGCCCAAGTTTTGGGCTCGATCCGAAATCAATAGGTGTTCCAAATTGGACAATTCAAGTTCAACGGCAGTTCGTTCCTAATTGGAGTGGTTGGTGTATTCCATACTTCTAGCGATTGGATTTCACTCAAAACTCACCAAATGACTCCTCCCACCATATTATGAGGTTGCCCAAGTTTTGGGCTCGATCCGAAATCAATAGGTGTTCAAAATTGGACAATTCAAGTTCAACGGCAGTTCGTTCCTAATTGGAGTGGTTGGTGCATTCAATACTTCTAGCGATTGGATTTCACTCAAAACTACCCAAATGACTCCTCCCACCATATTATAGTGTTGCCCAAGTTTTGGGCTCGATCCGAAATCAATAGGTGTTCCAAATTGGACAATTGAAGTTCAACGGCAGTTCGTTCCTAATTGGAGTGGTTGGTGTATTCCATACTTCTATCGATTGGATTTCACTCAAAACTCACCAAATGACTCCTCCCACCATATTATGATGTTGCCCAAGTTTTTGGCTCGATCCGAAATCAATAGGTGTGAGAAATTGGACAATTCAACTTCAACGACAGTTCGTTCCTAATTGGAGTGGTTGGTGTATTCCATACTTCTAGCCATTGGATTTCACTCAAAACTCACCAAATGACTCCTCCCACCATATTATGATGTTGCCCAAGTTTGGGGCTCGATCCGAAATCAATAGGTGTGAGAAATTGGACAATTCAAGTTCAACGGCAGTTCGTACCTAATTGGAGTGGTTGGTGTATTCCATACTTCTAGCGATTGGATTTCACTCAAAACTCACCAAATGACTCCTCCCACCATATTATGACATTGCCCAAGTTTGGGGCTCGATCCGAAATCAATAGGTGTGAGAAATTGGACAATTCAAGTTCAACGGCACTTCGTTCCTAATTGGAGTGGTTCGTGTATTCTATACTTCTTGCGATTGGATTTCACTCAAAACTCACCAGATGACTCCTCCCACCATATTATGATGTTGCCCAAGTTTGGGGCTCGATCCGAAATCAATAGGTGTGAGAATTTGGACAATTCAAGTTCAACGGCAGTTCGTTACTAATTGGAGTGGTTAGTGTATTCCATACTTCTAGCGATTGGATTTCACTCAAAACTCACCAAATGACTCCTCCCACCATATTATGTTGTTGCCCAAGTTTTCGGCTCGATCCGAAATCAGTAGGTTTTCCAAATTGGACAATTCAAGTTCAACGGCAGTTCGTTCCTAATTGGAGTGGTTGGTGTATTCCATACTTCTAGCGATTGGATTTCACTCAAAACTCCCCAAATGACTCATCCCACCATATTATGATGTTGCCCAAGTTTTGGGCTCGATCCGAAATCAATAGGTGTTCCGAATTGGACAATTCAAGTTCAACGGCAGTTCGTTCCTAATTGGAGTGGTTGGTGTATTCCATACTTCTAGCGATTGGATTTCCCTCAAAACTCACCAAATGACTCCTCTCACCATATTATGATGTTTCCCAAGTTTTGGGCTCGATCCGAAATCAATAGGTGTTCCAAATTGGACAATTCAAGTTCAACCGCAGTTCGTTCCTAATTGGAGTGGTTGGTGTATTCTGTACTTCTTGCGATTGGATTTCACTCAAAACTCACCAAAGGACTCCTCCCACCATATTATGAAATTGCCAAAGTTTTGGGCTCGATCCGAAATCAATAGGTGTTCCAAATTCGACGATTCAAGTTCAACGGCAGTTCGTTCCTAATTGGAGTGGTTGGTGTATTCCATAGTTCTAGCGATTGGATTTCACTCAAAACTCACCAAATGACTCCTCCCACCATATTATGATGTTGCCCAAGTTTTGGGCTCGATCCGAAATCAATAGGTGTTCCAAATTGGACAATTCAAGTTCAACGGCAGTTCGTTCCTAATTGGAGTGGTTGGTGTATTCCATACTTCTAGCCATTGGATTTCACTCAAAACTCACCAAATGACTTTTCCCACCATATTATGATGTTGCCCAAGTTTGGGGCTCGATCCGAAATCAATAGGTGTGAGAAATTGGACAATTCAAGTTCAACGGCAGTTCGTTCCTAATTGGAGTGGTTGGTGTATTCCATACTTCTAGCGATTGGATTTCACTAAAAACTCACCAAATGACTCCTCCCACCATATTATGATGTTGCCCAAGTTTTGGGCTCGATCCGAAATCAATAGGTGTTCCAAATTGGGCAATTCAAGTTCAACGGCAGTTCGTTCCTAATTGGAGTGGTTGGTGTATTCCATACTTCTAGCGATTGGATTTCACTCAAAACTAACCAAATGACTCCTCCCACCATATTATGATGTTGCCCAAGTTTTGGGCTCGATCCGAAATCAATAGGTGTGAGAAATTGGACAATTCAAGTTCAACGGCAGTTCGTTCCTAATTGGAGTGGTTGTTGAATTCCATACTTCTAGCGATTGAATTTCACTCAAAAGTCACCAAATGACTCCTCCCACAATATTATGACGTTGCCCAAGTTTGGGGCTCGATTCGAAATCAATAGGCGTTCCAAATTGGACAATTCACGTTCAACGGCAGTTCGTTCCTAATTGGAGTGGTTGGTGTATTCCATACTTCTAGCGTTTGGATTTCACTCAAAACTCACCAAATGACTACTCCCACCATATTATTATGTTGCCCAGGTTTTGGGATCGATCCGAAATCAATAGGTGTGAGAAATTGGTCAATTCAATTTCAACGGCATTTCGTTCCTAATTGGAGGGGTTGGTGTATTCCATACTTCTAGCGATTGGATTTCACTCAAAACTCACCAAATGACTCCTCCCACCATATTATAATGTTGCCCAAGTTTTGGGCTCGATCCGAAATCAATAGGTGTTCAAAATTGGACAATTCAAGTTCAACGGCAGTTCGTTCCTAATTGGAGTGGTTGGTGTATTCCATAGTTCTAGCGATTGGATTTCAATCAAAACTCACCAAATGACTCCTCCCACCATATTATGATGTTGCCCAAGTTTTGGGCTCGATCCGAAATCAATAGGTGTGAGAAATTGGACAATTCAAGTTGAACGGCAGTTCGTTCCAAGTTGGAGTGGTTGGTGTATTCCATACTTCTATCGATTGGATTTCACTCAAAACTCACCGAACGACTCCTCCCACCATATTATGATGTTGCCCAAGTTTTGGGCTCGATCTGAAATCAATAGGTGTGAGAAATTGGACAATTCAAGTTCAACGGCAGTTCGTTCCTAATTGGAGTGGTTGGTGTATTCCATACTTCTAGCCATTGGATTTCACTCAAAACTCACCAAATGACTCCTCCCACCATATGATGATGTTGCCCAAGTTTGGGACTCGATCCGAAATCAATAGGTGTGAGAAATTGGACAATTCAAGTTCAACGGCACTTCGTTCCTAATTGGAGTGGTTGGTGTATTCCATACTTCTAGCGGTTGGATTTCACTCAAAACTCACCAAATGACTCCTCCCACCATATTATGATGTTGCCCAAGTTTTGGGGTCGATCCGAAATCAATACGTGTGAGAAATTGGTCAATTCAATTTGAACGGCAGTTCGTTCCAAATTGGAGTGGTTGGTGTATTCCATACTTCTAGCCATTGGATTTCACTCAAAACTCACCAAATGACTCCTCCCACCATATTATGATGTTGCCCAAGTTTTGGGCTCGATCCGAATTCAATAGGTGTGAGAAATTGGACAATTCAAGTTCAACGGCAGTTCGTTCCTAATTGGAGTGGTTGGTGTATTCCATACTTCTAGCGTTTGGATTTCACTCAAAACTCACCAAATGACTCCTCCCACCATATTATGATGTTGCCCAAGTTTTGGGCTCGATCCGAAATCAATAGGTGTTCCAAATTGGACAATTCAAGTTCAACGGCATTTCGTTCCAAATTGGAGTGGTTGGTGTATTCCATACTTCTAGCGATTGGATTTCACTCAAAACGAACCAAATGACTCCTCCCACCATATTATGATGTTGCCCAAGTTTTGGGCTCGATCCGAAATCAATAGGTATGAGAAATTGGACAATTCAAGTTCAACGGCAGTTCGTTCCTAATTGGAGTGGTTGGTGTATTCCATACTTCTAGCGATTGGATTTCACTCAGAACGCACCAAATGACTCCTCCCACCATATTATGATGTTGCCGAAGTTTTGGTCTCGATCCGAAATCAATAGGTGTGAGAAATTGGACAATTCAAGTTCAACGGCAGTTCGTTCCTAATTGGAGTGGTTGGTGTATTCCATACTTCTAGCGATTGGATTTCACTCAAAACTCACCAAATGACTCCTCCCACCATATTATGATGTTGCCCAAGATTTGGGCTCGATCCGAAATCAATAGGTGTTCCAAATTGGACAATTCAAGTTCAACGGCAGTTCGTTCCTAATTGGAGTGGTTGGTGTATTCCATACTTCTAGCGATTGGATTTCACTCAAAACTCAACAAATGACTCCTCCCAGCACATTATGATGTTGCCCAAGTTTTGGGCTCGATCTGAAATCAATAGGTGTTCCAAATTGGACAATTCAAGTTCAACGGCATTTCGTTCCTAATTGGAGTGGTTGGTGTATTCCATACTTCTAGCGATTGGATTTCACTCAAAACGAACCAAATGACTCCTCCCACCATATTATGATGTTGCCCAAGTTTGGGCTCGATCCGAAATCAGAAGGTGTGAGAAATTGGACAATTCAAGTTGAACGGCAGTTCGTTCCTAATTGGAGTGGTTGGTGTATTCCACACTTCTAGCGATTGGATTTCACTCAAAACGAACCAAATGACTCCTCCCACCATATTATGATGTTGCTCGAGTTTTGGGCTCGATCCGAAATCAATAGGTGGGAGAAATTGGACAATTCAAGTTCAATGGCAGTTCGTTCCTAATTGGAGTGGTTGGTGTATTCCATACTTCTAGCGATTGGATTTCACTCAAAACTCACCAAATGACTCCTCCCACCACATTATGATGTTGCCCAAATTTTGGGCTCGATCCGAAATCAATAGGTGTTCAAAATTGGACAATTCAAATTCAACGGCAGTTCGTTCCTAATTGGAGTGGTTGGTGTATTCCATACTTCTAGCGTTTCAATTTCACTCAAAACTTACCAAATGACTCCTCCCACCATATTATGATGTTGCCCAAGTTTTGGGCTCGGTCCGAAATCAATAGGTGTGAGAAATTGGACAATTCAAGTTCAACGGCACTTCGTTCCTAATTGGAGTGGTTGGTGTATTCCATACTTCTAGCGGTTGGATTTCACTCAAAACTCACCAAATGACTCCTCCCATCATATTATGATGTTGCCCAAGTTTTGGGGTCGATCCGAAATCAATACGTGTGAGAAATTGGTCAATTCAATTTGAACGGCAGTTCGTTCCAAATTGGAGTGGTTGGTGTATTCCATACTTCTAGCCATTGGATTTCACTCAAAACTCACCAAATGACTCCTCCCACCATATTATGATGTTGCCCAAGTTTTGGGCTCGATCCGAAATCAATAGGTGTGAGAAATTGGACAATTCAACTTCAACGGCAGTTCGTTCCTAATTGGAGTGGTTGGTGTATTCCATACTTCTAGCGTTTGGATTTCACTCAAAACTCACCAAATGACTCCTCCCACCATATTATGATGTTGCCCAAGTTTTGGGCTCGATCCGAAATCAATAGGTGTTCCAAATTGGACAATTCAAGTTCAACGGCATTTCGTTCCAAATTGGAGTGGTTGGTGTATTCCATACTTCTAGCGATTGGATTTCACTCAAAACGAACCAAATGACTCCTCCCACCATATTATGATGTTGCCCAAGTTTTGGGCTCGATCCGAAATCAATAGGTATGAGAAATTGGACAATTCAAGTTCAACGGCAGTTCGTTCCTAATTGGAGTGGTTGGTGTATTCCATACTTCTAGCGATTGGATTTCACTCAGAACGCACCAAATGACTCCTCCCACCATATTATGATGTTGCCGAAGTTTTGGTCTCGATCCGAAATCAATAGGTGTGAGAAATTGGACAATTCAAGTTCAACGGCAGTTCGTTCCTAATTGGAGTGGTTGGTGTATTCCATACTTCTAGCGATTGGATTTCACTCAAAACTCACCAAATGACTCCTCCCACCATATTATGATGTTGCCCAAGATTTGGGCTCGATCCGAAATCAATAGGTGTTCCAAATTGGACAATTCAAGTTCAACGGCAGTTCGTTCCTAATTGGAGTGGTTGGTGTATTCCATACTTCTAGCGATTGGATTTCACTCAAAACTCAACAAATGACTCCTCCCAGCACATTATGATGTTGCCCAAGTTTTGGGCTCGATCTGAAATCAATAGGTGTTCCAAATTGGACAATTCAAGTTCAACGGCATTTCGTTCCTAATTGGAGTGGTTGGTGTATTCCATACTTCTAGCGATTGGATTTCACTCAAAACGAACCAAATGACTCCTCCCACCATATTATGATGTTGCCCAAGTTTGGGCTCGATCCGAAATCAGTAGGTGTGAGAAATTGGACAATTCAAGTTGAACGGCAGTTCGTTCCTAATTGGAGTCGTTGGTGTATTCCACACTTCTAGCGATTGGATTTCACTCAAAACGAACCAAATGACTCCTCCCACCATATTATGATGTTGCTCGAGTTTTGGGCTCGATCCGAAATCAATAGGTGGGAGAAATTGGACAATTCAAGTTCAATGGCAGTTCGTTCCTAATTGGAGTGGTTGGTGTATTCCATACTTCTAGCGATTGGATTTCACTCAAAACTCACCAAATGACTCCTCCCACCACATTATGATGTTGCCCAAATTTTGGGCTCGATCCGAAATCAATAGGTGTTCAAAATTGGACAATTCAAATTCAACGGCAGTTCGTTCCTAATTGGAGTGGTTGGTGTATTCCATACTTCTAGCGTTTCAATTTCACTCAAAACTTACCAAATGACTCCTCCCACCATATTATGATGTTGCCCAAGTTTTGGGCTCGGTCCGAAATCAGTAGGTGTGAGAAATTGGACAATTCAAGTTCAACGGCAGTTCGTTCCTAATTGGAGTGGTTGGTGTATTCCATACTTCTAGCGATTGGATTTCACTCAAAACTCACCAAATGACTCCTCCCACCATATTATGA
Source organism: Prunus avium (assembly GCF_965620075.1). Classification (NCBI taxonomy): domain Eukaryota; kingdom Viridiplantae; phylum Streptophyta; class Magnoliopsida; order Rosales; family Rosaceae; genus Prunus; species Prunus avium. The sequence goes on from NC_142284.1 coordinate 29,274,589, forward strand.
TGTTGCCCAAGTTTTGGGCTCGATCCGAAATCAATAGGTGTGCGAAATTGGACAATTCAAGTTCAACGGCAGTTCGTTCCTAATTGGAGTGGTTGGTGTATTCCATACTTCTAGCGATGGGATTTCACTCAAAACTCACCAAATGAGTCCTCCCACCATATTATGATGTTGCCCAAGATTTGGGCTCGATCCGAAATCAATAGGTGTTCCAAATTGGACAATTCAAGTTCAACGGCAGTTCGTTCCTAATTGGAGTGGTTGGTGTATTCCATACTTCTAGCAATTGGATTTCACTCAAAACTAACCAAATGTCTTCTCCCACCATATTATTATGTTGCCCAAGTTTTGGGCTCGATCCGAAATCAATAGGTATGAGAAATTGGACAATTCAAGTTCAAAGGCAATTGGTTCCTAATTGGAGTGGTTGGTGTATTCCATACTTCTAGCGATTGGATTTCACTCAAAACTCACCAAATGACTCCTCCCACCATATTATGATGTTGCCCAAGTTTTGGGCTCAATCCGAAATCAATAGGTGTTCCAAATTGGACAATTCAAGTTCAACGGCAGTTCGTTCCTAATTGGAGTGGTTGGTGTATTCCAAACTTCTAGCGATTGGATTTCACTCAAAACTCACCAAATGACTCCTCCCACCATATTATGACGTTGCCCAAGTTTTGGGCTCGATCCGAAATCAATAGGTGTTCCAAATTGGACAATTCAAGTTCAACGGCAGTTCGTTCTTAATTGGAGTGGTTGGTGTATTCCATATTTCTAGCGATGGGATTTCACTCAAAACTCACCAAATGAGTCCTCCCACCATATTATGATGTTGCCCAAGATTTGGGCTCGATCCGAAATCAATAGGTGTGCGAAATTGGACAATTCAAGTTCAACGGCAGTTCGTTCCTAATTGGAGTGGTTGGTGTATTCCATACTTCTAGCGATGGGATTTCACTCAAAACTCACCAAATGAGTCCTCCCACCATATTATGATGTTGCCCAAGATTTGGGCTCGATCCGAAATCAATAGGTGTTCCAAATTGGACAATTCAAGTTCAACGGCAGTTCGTTCCTAATTGGAGTGGTTGGTGTATTCCAAACTTCTAGCGATTGGATTTCACTCAAAACTCACCAAATGACTCCTCCCACCATATTATGATGTTGCCCAAGTTTTGGGCTCAATCCGAAATCAATAGGTGTTCCAAATTGGACAATTCAAGTTCAACGGCAGTTCGTTCCTAATTGGAGTGGTTGGTGTATTCCAAACTTCTAGCGATTGGATTTCACTCAAAACTCACCAAATGACTCCTCCCACCATATTATGACGTTGCCCAAGTTTTGGGCTCGATCCGAAATCAATAGGTGTTCCAAATTGGACAATTCAAGTTCAACGGCAGTTCGTTCTTAATTGGAGTGGTTGGTGTATTCCATATTTCTAGCGATTGGATTTCACTCAAAACTCACCAAACGACTCCTCCCACCATATTATGATGTTGCCCAAGTTTTGGGCTCGATCCGAAATCAATAGGTGTGAGAAATTGGACAATTCAAGTTGAACGGCAGTTCGTTCCTAATTGGAGTGGTTGGTGTATTCCATACTTCTAGCGATTGGATTTCACTCAAAACTCACCAAATGACTCCTCCCACCATATTATGATGTTGCCCAAGTTTTGGGCTCGATCCGAAATCAGTAGGTGTGAGAAATTGGACAATTCAAGTTCAACGGCAGTTCGTTCCTAATTGGTGTGGTTGGTGTATTCGAAACTTCTAGCTATTGGATTTCACTCAAAACTCACCAAATGACTCCTCCCACCATATTATAATGTTGCCCAAGTTTTGGGCTCAATCCGAAATCAATAGGTGTTCCAAATTGGACAATTCAAGTTCAACGGCAGTTCGTTCTTAATTGGAGTGGTTGGTGTATTCCATACCTCTAGCGATTGGATTTCACTCAAAACTCACCAAATGACTCCTCCCACCATATTATGATGTTGCCCAAGTTTTGGGCTCGATCCGAAATCAATAGGTGTTCCAAATTGGACAATTCAAGTTCAACGGCAGTTCGTTCCTATTTGGAGTGGTTGGTGTATTCCAAACTTCTAGCGAATGGATTTCACTCAAAACTCACCAAATGACTCCTCCCACCATATTATGATGTTGCCCAAGTTTTGGGCTCGATCCGAAATCAATAGGTGTTCCAAATTGGACAATTCAAGTTCAACGGCAGTTCGTTCCTAATTGGAGTGGTTGGTGTATTCCATACTTCTAGCGTTTCAATTTCACTCAAAACTTACCAAATGACTCCTCCCACCATATTATGATGTTGCCCAAGTTTTGGGCTCGGTCCGAAATCAGTAGGTGTGAGAAATTGGACAATTCAAGTTCAACGGTGGTTCGTTCCTACTTGGAGTGGTTGGTGTATTCCATACTTCTAGCGATTGGATTTCACTCAAAACTCACCAAATGACTCCTCCCACCATATTATGATGTTGCCCAAGTTTTGGGCTCGATCCGAAATCAATAGGTGTGCGAAATTGGACAATTCAAGTTCAACGGCAGTTCGTTCCTAATTGGAGTGGTTGGTGTATTCCATACTTCTAGCGATTGGATTTCACTCAAAACTCACCAAATGACTCCTCCCACCATATTATGATGTTGCCCAAGATTTGGGCTCGATCCGAAATCATTAGGTGTTCCAAATTGGACAATTCAAGTTCAACGGCAGTTCGTTCCTAATTGGAGTGGTTGGTGTATTCCATACTTCTAGCGATTGGATTTCACTCAAAACTAACCAAATGACTCCTCCCACCATATTATTATGTTGCCCAAGTTTTGGGCTCGATCCGAAATCAATAGGTGTGAGAAATTGGACAATTCAAGTTCAACGGCAGTTGGTTCCTAATTGGAGTGGTTGGTGTATTCCATACTTCTAGCGATTGGATTTCACTCAAAACTCACCAAATGATTCCTCCCACCATATTATGATGTTGCCCAAGTTTTGGGCTCGATCCGAAATCAATAGGTGTTCCAAATTGGACAATTCAAGTTCAACGGCAGTTCGCTCCTAATTGGAGTGGTTGGTGTATTCCATACTTCTAGCGATTGGATTTCACTCAAAACTCACCAAATGACTCCTCCCACCATATTATGATGTTGCCCAAGATTTGGGCTCGATCCGAAATCATTAGGTGTTCCAAATTGGACAATTCAAGTTCAACGGCAGTTCGTTCCTAATTGGAGTGGTTGGTGTATTCCATACTTCTAGCGATTGGATTTCACTCAAAACTCACCAAATGATTCCTCCCACCATATTATGATGTTGCCCAAGTTTTGGGCTCGATCCGAAATCAATAGGTGTTCCAAATTGGACAATTCAAGTTCAACGGCAGTTCGTTCCTAATTGGAGTGGTTGGTGTATTCCATACTTCTAGCGATTGGATTTCAATCAAAACTCACCAAATGACTCCTCCCACCATATTATGATGTTGCCCAAGTTTTGGGCTTGATCCGAAATCAGTAGGTGTGAGAAATTGGACAATTCAAGTTCAACGGCAGTTCGTTCCTAATTGGAGTGGTTGGTGTATTCGAAACTTCTAGCTATTGGATTTCACTCAAAACTCACCAAATGACTCCTCCCACCATATTATAATGTTGCCCAAGTTTGGGCTCGATCCGAAATCAATAGGTGTTCCAAATTGGACAATTCAAGTTCAACGGCAGTTCGTTCTTAATTGGAGTGGTTGGTGTATTCCATACCTCTAGCGATTGGATTTCACTCAAAACTCACCAAATGACTCCTCCCACCATATTATGATGTTGCCCAAGTTTTGGGCTCGATCCGAAATCAATAGGTGTTCCAAATTGGACAATTCAAGTTCAACGGCAGTTCGTTCCTATTTGGAGTGGTTGGTGTATTCCAAACTTCTAGCGATTGGATTTCACTCAAAACTCACCAAATGACTCCTCCCACCATATTATGATGTTGCCCAAGTTTTGGGCTCGATCCGAAATCAATAGGTGTTCCAAATTGGACAATTCAAGTTCAACGGCAGTTCGTTCCTAATTGGAGTGGTTGGTGTATTCCAAATATGTAGCGATTGGATTTCACTCAAAACTAACCAAATGACTCCTCCCACCATATTATGATGTTGCCCAAGTTTTGGGCTCGATCCGAAATCAATCGGTGTTCAAAATAGGACAATTCAAGTTGAACGGCAATTCGTTCCTAATTGGAGTGGTTGGTGTATTCCATACTTCTAGCGATTGGATTTCACTCAAAACGCACCAAATGACTCCTCCCACCATATAATGATGTTGCCCAAGTTTTGGGCTCGATCCGAAATCAATAGGTGTTCCAAATTGGACAATTCAAGTTCAACGGCAGTTCGTTCTTAATTGGAGTGGTTGGTGTATTCCATACTTCTAGCGATTGGATTTCACTCAAAACTCACCAAACGACTCCTCCAACCATATTATGATGTTGCCCAAGTTTTGGGCTCGATCCGAAATCAATAGGTGTTCAAAATAGGACAATTCATGTTGAACGGCAGTTCGTTCCTAGTTGGAGTGGTTGGTGTATTCCATACTTCTAGCGATTGGATTTCACTCAAAACGAACCAAATGACTCCTCCCACCATATTATGATGTTGCCCAAGTTTTGGGCTCGATCCGAAATCAATAGGTGTGCGAAATTGGACAATTCAAGTTCAACGGCAGTTCTTTCCTAATTGGAGTGGTTGGTGTATTCCATACTTCTAGCGATTGGATTTCACTCAAAACACACCAAATGACTCCTCCCACCATATTATGATGTTGCCCAAGTTTTGGGCTCGATCCGAAATCAATAGGTGTTCCAAATTGGACAATTCAAGTTGAAAGACAGTTCGTTCCCAATTGGAGTGGTTGGTGTATTCCACACTTCTAGCGATTGGATTTCACTCAAAACGAACCAAATGACTCCTCCCACCATATTATGATGTTGCCCGAGTTTTGGGCTCGATCCGAAATCAATAGGTGTGAGAAATTGGACAATTCAAGTTCAATGGCAGTTCGTTCCTAATTGGAGTGGTTGGTGTATTCCATACTTCTAGCGATTGGATTTCACTCAAAACTCACCAAATGACTCCTCCCACCATATTATGATGTTGCCCAAGTTTTGGGCTCGATCCGAAATCAATAGGTGTGAGAAATTGGTCAATTCAATTTCAACGGCATTTCGTTCCTAATTCGAGTGGTTGGTGTATTCCATACTTCTAGCGATTGGATTTCACTCAAAACTCACCAAATGACTCCTAACACCATATTATGATGTTGCCCAAGTTTTGGGCTCGATCCGAAATCAATAGGTGTTCCAAATTGGACAATTCAAGTTCAACGGCAGTTCGTTCTTAATTGGAGTGGTTGGTGTATTCCATATTTCTAGCGATTGGATTTCACTATCAATAGGTGTTCAAAATAGGACAATTCAAGTTGAACGGCAGTTCCTTCCTAATTGGAGTGGTTGGTGTATTCCATACTTCTAGCGATTGGATTTCACTCAAAACTCACCAAATGACTCCTCCCACCATATTATGATCGATCCGAAATCAATAGGGGTGAGAAATTGGTCAATTCAATTTCAACGGCATTTCGTTCCTAATTGGAGTGGTTGGTGTATTCCATACTTCTAGCGATTGGATTTCACTCAAAACTAACCAAATGACTCCTCCCACCATATTATGATGTTGCCCAAGTTTTGGGCTCGATACGAAATCAATAGGTGTGCGAAATTGGACAATTCAAGTTCAACGGCAGTTCGTTCCTAATTGAAGTGGTTGGTGTATTCCATACTTCTAGCGATTGGATTTCACTCAAAACAAACCAAATGACTCCTCCCACCATATTATTATGTTGCCCAAGTTTTGGGCTCGATCCGAAATCAATAGGTGTGAGAAATTGGACAATTCAAGTTGAACGGCAGTTCGTTCCTAATTGGAGTGGTTGGTGTATTCCATACTTCTAGCGATTGGATTTCACTCAAAACTCACCAAATGACTCCTCCCACCATATTATGATGTTGCCCAAGTTTTGGGCTCAATCCGAAATCAATAGGTGTTCCAAATTGGACAATTCAAGTTCAACGGCAGTTCGTTCTTAATTGGAGTGGTTGGTGTATTCCATACTTCTAGCGATTGGATTTCACTCAAAACTCACCAAACGACTCCTCCCACCATATTATGATGTTGCCCAAGTTTTGGGCTCGATCCGAAATCAATAGGTGTTCAAAATTGGACAATCCAAGTCGAACGGCAGTTCGTTCCTAATTGTAGTGGTTGGTGTATTCCATACTTCCAGCGATTGGATTTCACTCAAAACGCACCACATGACTCCTCCCACCATATTATGATGTTGCCCAAGTTTTGGGCTCGATCCGAAATCAATAGGTGTTCCAAATTGGACAATTCAAGTTCAACGGCAGTTCGTTCTTAATTGGAGTGGTTGGTGTATTCCATACTTCTAGCGATTGGATTTCACTCAAAACTCACCAAACGACTCCTCCCACCATATTATGATGTTGCCCAAGTTTTGGGCTCGATCCGAAATCAATAGGTGTTCAAAATTGGACAATTCAAGTCGAACGGCAGTTCGTTCCTAATTGTAGTGGTTGGTGTATTCCATACTACTTGCGATTGGATTTCACTCAAAACTCACCAAATGACTCGTCCCACCATATTATGATGTTGCCCAAGTTTTGGGCTCGATCCGAAATCAATAGGTGTTCCAAATTGGACAATTCAAGTTCAAGGACAATTCGTTCCTAATTGGAGTGGTTGGTGTATTTCAAACTTCTAGCGATTGGATTTCACTCAAAACGCACCAAATGACTCCTCCCATCATATTATGATTTTGCCCAAGTTTTGGGCTCGATCCGAAATCAATAGGTGTGAGAAATTGGACAATTCAAGTTCAACGGCAGTTCGTTCCTAATTGGAGTGGTTGGTGTATTCCATACTTCTAGCGATTGTATTTCACTCAAAACGCACCAAATGACTCCTCCCACCATATTATGATGTTGCCCAAGTTTTGGGCTCGATCCGAAATCAATAGGTGTTCCAAATTGGACAATTCAAGTTCAACGGCAGTTCGTTCCTAATTGGAGTGGTTGGTGTATTCCATACTTCTAGCGATTGTATTTCACTCAAAACGCACCAAATGACTCCTCCCACCATATTATGATGTTGCCCAAGTTTTGGGCTCGATCCGAAATCAATAGGTGTTCCAAATTGGACAATTCAAGTTCAACGGCAGTTCGTTCTTAATTGGAGTTGTTGGTGTATTCCATACTTCTAGCGATTGGATTTCACTCAAAACTCACCAAACGACTCCTCCCACCATATTATGATGTTGCCCAAGTTTTGGGCTCGATCCGAAATCAATAGGTGTTCAAAATAGGACAATTCAAGTTGAACGGCAGTTCGTTCCTAATTGGAGTGGTTGGTGTATTCCATACTTCTAGCGATTGGATTTCACTCAAAACTCACCACATGACTCCTCCCATCATATTATGATGTTGCCCAAGTTTTGGGCTCGATCCGAAATCAATAGGTGTTCAAAATAGGACAATTCATGTTGAACGACAGTTCGTTCCTAGTTGGAGTGGTTGGTGTATTCCATACTTCTAGCGATTGGATTTCACTCAAAACTCACCAAATGACTCCTCCCACCATATTATGATTGTTGCGTAGGTTTCAGCTACACCAAAATGGATTAAGCTGCATCCTCAACTTGTGATACTCGCAAGTGCACGAGCCGTTTGGTAGTATAGCATATGTAAGTGCGCGGTCGATCCCACGAGGATTGGTGATTGAATGATCCAATTCATTTTCCCTACACAAAACAGAAATGAAAAAGAAAGGAAATAAATAAAACAAGGAAGAAATAACTCAATCAAATAAGTTCCCAAGTTCAATTAGATTAATGGATTGATTCTAGCTAAAGTATGATTAAGCCATGGTGTGTGGTCATAACCTTGTGTTCCTAATTCCCTAATTTGATCATTTGTTGTCTAACCTAAAATTAAGCATTAGGAACCCATTAAGCATAGAAGAACATTTTAAACAACCAAGCATGTATCTAATCCCTGTTGTCGAATGTCCATACATACTCTTCCTATTCATAGTTCAATTCGAATTAAAGCATGGTGTATACTCTTAATTCAAACCAAGATAGCTAACATGCAAGCCTAAATGGTGATCAATCATTCAAACTAGCATATTAACTTATAAGCATAATGAATAAGAACAAAAACCATAATTGAAACTTGGAAACTAATTAAACTTGAATACTTAAGAAAGAATGTACATTACAAGAAAAATAAATTACAACTAAGAAAACATTAAAGAAAGCTAGAATTGAGAACTATAAAGCAAAACTAAGAGAATTTGAGGGAGAGAAGGGAAGGGAGCTCTAGAGAAGTGTTTGAGAGCTCCCCCCCTTGGGGTGTGTTTACAAGCTTGGGAAACCTCACTATATATAGGCCTAAGGAAGCTGAAAATCTGAATTAAGTATGGCTAATGCATACAACACTTGTTTTATAAAATCTGAAATGGTTGATGCACTTCACTAATGCATACAACACTTCCATTATAAAATCTGAAATGGTTGATGCACTTCACTAATAAATCCCACCAGCAGCCCTAGCTCATCTTCATGTCACCATGACCAAGCTTCCAACCAGAAATAATAGCTCATCCTGAGGTCAGCATGACCAGCAACTTCAAGGGCTTACGAATTGGGCTTCCCTTAAGCAAATTAAGACTTTAAGCACTCAAACTTGAAGTTCAGAATGTCTTCTTTCCAGCCATATATCATTTGGGCCAATCCAAGGTCGGAGGAGGAAGTTAAGGCCAAAACAAATTGCTAACTCATTTTGCGCGCTGATAAAATCCATCCTGAGCATGGCTCTGTGTTTGCTAGGTAACAGACTCCATATTTATCCAATGGGGCTGAATTTTGGATATGTTATAGTACACACCAATTGGAGCAACTTTCATGAAGAATGTGGCCTCATCCGAGCTATGCAGGTTGCTGAAACAAAGCTTGCAATATGACCTACGGAACTGGACTGGCAGGGGGCTGTAGCCATAATGAATTTGTCTTTAAGCTCTTCATCAATTCATCCAAATTAGGCCTTAACATGCTTGAATTGCATGAATTATGTTCTCCAAAGCCATCATTGTTACCTAAAGCTCAATTAACTGAAAGATAAACACAAAAAGGATTAAAAGCACAAGTTTAACTCAAAAACATAACCAAATCATAAGCTAGAAGGGTAAGAAATAATATACAATTATGAACCGATCAAATACCCCCAAACCTAGATTTTGCTAGTCCTCGAGCAAAACAACACAAAACAAAGTTAAAAACAAAACTAGAAGTTAACTAAACCACTTTCGTAGGTAACTCGATTGCATTTAGCATATGCAACAAGCCTTTAAACCTCTAGGCATCCCTAGTAGGAGGAGTTGTGTCTCCTGAGGGTTTAACAGATACGATACCCACAAACGTTTTACTGACTCTGTAAAACAAAGTAATTAGAAAACTTAAAGATTGTTAGTCCTTAAGCAAAACCAAAAACAAAAACAAACACAAAAACACAAAGAACTTTAAAACAATTTTTCCGAACATTTTCTGAAGATAAATGACTCATGCACATGACTTAAACGTTTTAACAATAAAAGCTCAATTTTTAGACATTATTTACAAAGCGGCAAAGTTCTAAACACAATATGCTCAAAGTGTAGTAGTGTGATAGCCAAATGCAACAAATTCCCCAATCTTAGTTTTCACACAATTTCAAAAATCATACAAAGCATAAGTTCAACTTCAAATCTCACCAAAGTTGTCCTCTCACAAATGAATCACTCGGAAGAGGGCTATAATGCAACACTCAGTTATAAACATGAGATTAGAGTTAAACCATAAAGACTTAACTCGAAATAGAAAGATGAAGAACTTGCATTAAAATGATCTCAAGAAGGATGCCAAACACTTAAAAGTAGAAAAATGAATGCAATTCAACCACATGACATTTAAGATCAATTTAGGTCTTTAACATAGGTTGTAATGGGGCCAAGGGTGTAAGGTGAGTAAGAAATGAAAGGTATGGATAAAACAAAGTCCAAGGAACTCAAAATATAAGAGCATAAAACAATTGTTTACAAGACTTCGAATCATCACAATGAGAATTTATTTTTCTTTTACATGATCAAAACTCCTTATACCTTCATTTACATTGATTCACTCCTTTCCTGAACAACCACCAATTTATTTTGAAGGCCCAAAAATGAAACCCAAAAATGAAATTTCATTCAACCACCACTTAATTACAACTTTTCTCTTTTCTTTCACCAATTGTGTGATTTTTTTTTTTTTTTTTTTTTCGAAATGTAACACCCATTCCCTATGAGTTCCTTAGAAAGGTAAATATTTGTTTTTCGGGCTAAGGCGAGGAAATAAAATTGGTAAATGAAAGAAAAGGTTTACATGTAGGCTTAAAATGGTTAACAATGGAAAATCATGCTTAAGCATGCATAAGGTTAGCTTGAAAGGCACAAACGATCCAAAGAGGGCCTTAATATCATTTCTTAAATGTCATGAAATCGAATTGCAAAAGAATGAATGACTTTTAAGTATTCAACCAAATCAATGAATAATGAGATCAAACAACAACTTTGATGACAAGAAAATAAGAGTATGTGTATAACACTCATGAAATGAAGCACAAGGCTCAAAAGCTCACATTTATGGTTATATAAGTCTAATTTATGCTTGATACAATTCTTTGGGTCATGCAAATCCTTTAATTGGAGAATTATGAAACAAATGGCAAGTGCAAAGAAGGTTTCGAACATATCATGCTAGAACGATGCCAAATTAATCAATTAATTAATTTTTTTTTTTTTACAATAAAAATTTACAAGGAAAAAAAAAAAATTAATAAATAAAATTCAATTTTCATTTAAGTCATGCAAACATTTATCACAATCTCATCAAATGTGTTCAGAAAGTGAATAAAATCAAAATCAAAATCAAAATAAAAGCAAGACTTAACAAAAAAATAAAATAAAAACAAGCAAATAAAAAAAAAATTAAATTAAATTAAGGAAAAACCAATTTTACATGCTAAACTCCAATACCCCCAAACCTAGAAATGAACATTGTCCTCAATGTTTAAAAATTAGCCACAAACAATGTCATAACAACAAATGAAAGGTATTAAAGCAAATAAAAAAAAATCACAAAATCACAAAAGAAAACAAAAACAAAATAATTATAAAATAAAAAATACAACACAAACAAACAAACAAACAAAAAAATGAAACAGTAAACCCTAATCACACAATTCCGAAACCCAAAAAATTTTTGAAGCCCAAACGTTTGTTATTATTATTATTATTATTTTTTTAAATAAAATGAAACTTGAATTGGGAGAGCAAATGCGGGATTTCTGAAAAGAAAGTGTGTGGTCCCTGATGCCTTGGTTCCTGGGAAGTCACGGGTGAAAGGGGTGAGGGACGTGTCGCCGCGCAGAAGCAGCTGTCACATCCCCCAAGCCAGAATTATTGTCTTCTTGGGTGAAGCGGGACGACTTTTTCACTAGAAGGTAGTGAAAGGTGAAAATGCAATTAAGGGGGGTTGGGAAACGGGTGCGGCGACATATAGAGATAAGCCGTAAGGGCCGCACAGAACTCAGAACCGCAATGGCTAGGGTTAGCAAAAACTAAGTCTATAAAAGGTAAAAAAAAAGAAAGGGTAAAAAACACAAACTCAGAAACACACAAAAGAGAAAAGAAAGAAGATAAGAAGTGAGAAATCAAATGGCCTCTTCCTACCCCTTTTCGTTGGATCTCAACCTAGCTCCACCGACTCAAACACGAGGCCAAGCAGCGGCACCAGTATGGATGCCCTACTTTGCTTCCGCACGGGGGCCTGTGACAGTAACTGACTCAATACTCCTGGACAACGATGTTGCCATTGGAGTGGGCAGAAATCTGGTGACTCCTAAAGATATACGTGTTCTGGGGACAAGGGATGACAACCGGGTCGTGAGCGATGCCCTGGCACTGAGCGTGCAGAGTACGGCAACAGTCGCAAGTTTGGGTCATCGCCTACTTGCGAAGTCCCATGAGGTAGAGGTGCTGAAAGGTCAGTTGGCGGCGGAGCGAAGTATGGTTGAGGAGTGTCAGACTGCTATAAAAAGCTTGAAAAGGGAGAGGTCAAGGATAGTGGCGGTGAATCGACACCAGCTAGAAGTATTGCGGGACGAGAATAGAAACCTATCAAAGATGGTAGAGTTGTACTCTCGCGACATGCGAAAACAGCTGGAAGACCTAGACCGACCGGGTAAACGCAAGCAAGCAGATCGTGAGAGTAGTTACGCTCAAGCTAAGATTGCGATCTTTGGGAGCTCAAGTGGTGAGCCCCAAGAGGCTGTGCATGAAGCCCAGGAAGAGGACAGCCAGAGGGCCAAACTCAAAGCTCCAATGGTCGAGACACCGAGCACTGTGAAGAAATGACTTCTACTGCATTATTGATGTTTTTATTTTAATTTAATTTTTTTTTTTTGGGTTGTTTTTGTCTTTATTTTGTTTTGGAAATAAAAGAGTAAATTTGCAGAAGGAAAAAGAAAACGGAAAAGAAAGCACACTTTCCAAACTTAAATCAAACGAAGACGACAAACGGAAATGGAAGCACAGTTCCCTAACTAAAATAAAATAAAGATGGCAGCCGAAAGGAAAAAGCAAAAACACAAAGCTCTAGAAAATGAAAGTAACGGGCAAAAACATAAAACACCAGAAAACACGGAAAAAAGAAAAGTAAAGTGAAAGTAAAGGTGCTCCCCCTTGAAGCGATTAGGTCGAGCATGCCCGGGAAATCCGAAATGGTGTTGACTCTCTCTCTCATCAGCGTATGTCTATTTAAACCACACCTCTGCAAGCAGATGATACCCAGCATTTCTTCCTGCAAACTCAAGGAAAAACATCAAAAAATTCAGAAGCAAAACAAATGGCATCCTCATGCACTCACCTTGATGATCTTAGCCTTGAACTGTCCCTTGCACCACCGAATGCGCAGATAAGGGCTCCTCAAAACCATGTCTTCCCAAACTCCACATATCATCACGGTACGGCCTCAAACTTTGCTGAGGTAATACCGAACTTTTCTGAGGCAATGCCGAACAGAGCAGCGCTGCTTGGAGGCATGATTGGCTGCAAGCTCACACCGACAGATCATCTGCATGTGGCACAGAGGTCTGACAAAGCAGCGGTGGAGGAGTCCAATAATTTAACTGTTCTCCATGCGGTCTCGGCTACCAATTTGGGTATGCGATTGCTGGCGAGAACACGGGAGTGTGCCGCGATGAGCGAGGAAATAACTTCCTTGAAGGCTATGGTGGCGGACTTGCAGAAGCGGCTCTACTGTGCCAATCAGCACGTGGAAGCACTGCAGAGAAAAAATGAGGACCATGTGGAGCTGCTGCAGATTCTGCAAGTAAGAGATAATAGAGGCATGCCATGAAGATGAAGATGAAGACGAAGAAGAAGAAGAAGAAGTTGTTTTTATTTTTAATTTATTTGAATGTTCTCTTTTTTTTTTTTTTTTTTTTTTGTTTTTGTTTTTGTTTTTGTTTTTAAATTTTTTACTTCTTTTTTTTTTCTTTGTTTGTAATGCAGTGTTTGAGTGAAATAAAAATAATATGTTTTTAACACTCAGAAATAAACTAACTAACCATACCACGTAAATAAATAAATAAACTAACTTAACAAAACAAAAACAAAGACTATACAGAAAAGAAAACAAAGAAAATAAATAAATAAATAAAACTTAATTTAAAAACACACGAATATACAAGCAACTCACGGATGACCAGTTAAGGGCCTCAGAAAACACAGCCAGGGGATCCGGGAAGGTTGGAGGGGTCACAATGGTCCCGCTTAAAACCCAAACTTCTTAGACACCGAAGGTGTCGCCTAAAGAACTCCTAGACACTGTATTAACGGAAGTGCTCACTGGGGTTACCATAAGTCGGCTCATATGAAAAATAATTTTTTTTTTCTTTTAAAATTTTTTTAAAAATATATTCTCGTAAGAAAAAGAAACAAAAACAAATTAAGATAACATGAAACAACAAACCATAAACGAAAATGAACTAAGTACTCTAAACAAACTCAAACAAACGATATAAATTATTGTACTAAAAGAAACAAACCAAGAAACCAAAGAAAAAAAAACAAACAGCACTTTCTATCACCTATTTATCACCATTTGGACAGATTCGTTTCTATGTTTTTCAGCTTCGACCTATGTTCAGTTTTTAGGCTATAACTTTCCAACCGTAAGTCCAAATTTTACGTTCTTTATATGGTTGGATTCAGCATAGAAAAACAAAGAACTCAACGCGGACCAAAAGGCAAAAACAACTACGAAAATAAACAGAATTCAAAGAAGAGAAAGGATTGAAATGCTCCCCCTTGAAGCGATTAGGTCGAATGTGATGCACTTGGAGGTCGCGACTTCTCCCATTGCTCCACACTTCCTATTCTTATGATTGAGGTTGCCATCTCTCTCCATTTATTATTGAGCTATAATAAATTGCTAAAACAAACACACACAAAAACTTGAAACGGAATTAAAGGATTACGAAATATATATAAAAAAACTAAAAATGAAAAGGAAAAATCAACACAAGTCCAATTCCATGCTTCAAAGCAACAAGCATCAATGGGTTGTGTAAGCTGGGACTTAAACCCAGTTCTCTTGCTTGTTGGGCAATTGTCCTTTTCTGTTGGACTACAAACACAACTGGTCCATTAACATCATTAACTTTAAAACTTGAAATTGTTTAGAAGAACATGAAAATGAAAAATAAAAATAAAACAAGTAGGGAAAAGAAATAGAACCAAACTATGTTGCCAATCCCCGGCAACGGCGCCAAAAACTTGTTGCGTAGGTTTCAGCTACACCAAAATGGATTAAGCTGCATCCTCAACTTGTGATACTCGCAAGTGCACGAGCCGTTTGGTAGTATAGCATATGTAAGTGCGAGGTCGATCCCACGAGGATTGGTGATTGAATGATCCAATTCATTTTCCCTACACAAAACAGAAATGAAAAAGAAAGGAAATAAATAAAACAAGGAAGAAATAACTCAATCAAATAAGTTCCCAAGTTCAATTAGATTAATGGATTGATTCTAGCTAAAGTATGATTAAGCCATGGTGTGTGGTCATAACCTTGTGTTCCTAATTCCCTAATTTGATCATTTGTTGTCTAACCTAAAATTAAGCATTAGGAACCCATTAAGCATAGAAGAACATTTTAAACAACCAAGCATGTATCTAATCCCTGTTGTCGAATGTCCATACATACTCTTCCTATTCATAGTTCAATTCGAATTAAAGCATGGTGTATACTCTTAATTCAAACCAAGATAGCTAACATGCAAGCCTAAATGGTGATCAATCATTCAAACTAGCATATTAACTTATAAGCATAATGAATAAGAACAAAAACCATAATTGAAACTTGGAAACTAATTAAACTTGAATACTTAAGAAAGAATGTACATTACAAGAAAAATAAATTACAACTAAGAAAACATTAAAGAAAGCTAGAATTGAGAACTATAAAGCAAAACTAAGAGAATTTGAGGGAGAGAAGGGAAGGGAGCTCTAGAGAAGTGTTTGAGAGCTCCCCCCCTTGGGGTGTGTTTACAAGCTTGGGAAACCTCACTATATATAGGCCTAAGGAAGCTGAAAATCTGAATTAAGTATGGCTAATGCATACAACACTTGTTTTATAAAATCTGAAATGGTTGATGCACTTCACTAATGCATACAACACTTCCATTATAAAATCTGAAATGGTTGATGCACTTCACTAATAAATCCCACCAGCAGCCCTAGCTCATCTTCATGTCACCATGACCAAGCTTCCAACCAGAAATAATAGCTCATCCTGAGGTCAGCATGACCAGCAACTTCAAGGGCTTACGAATTGGGCTTCCCTTAAGCAAATTAAGACTTTAAGCACTCAAACTTGAAGTTCAGAATGTCTTCTTTCCAGCCATATATCATTTGGGCCAATCCAAGGTCGGAGGAGGAAGTTAAGGCCAAAACAAATTGCTAACTCATTTTGCGCGCTGATAAAATCCATCCTGAGCATGGCTCTGTGTTTGCTAAGTAACAGACTCCATATTTATCCAATGGGGCTGAATTTTGGATATGTTATAGTACACACCCATTGGAGCAACTTTCATGAAGAATGTGGCCTCATCCGAGCTATGCAGGTTGCTGAAACAAAGCTTGCAATATGACCTACGGAACTGGACTGGCAGGGGGATGTAGCCATAATGAATTTGTCTTTAAGCTCTTCATCAATTCATCCAAATTAGGCCTTAACATGCTTGAATTGCATGAATTATGTTCTCCAAAGCCATCATTGTTACCTAAAGCTCAATTAACTGAAAGATAAACACAAAAAGGATTAAAAGCACAAGTTTAACTCAAAAACATAACCAAATCATAAGCTAGAAGGGTAAGAAATAATATACAATTATGAACCGATCAATGATGTTGCCCAAGTTTTGGGCTCGATCCGAAATCAATAGGTGTGCGAAATTGGACAATTCAAGTTCAACGGCAGTTCGTTCCTAATTGGAGTGGTTGGTGTATTCCATACTTCTAGCGATTGGATTTCACTCAAAACACACCAAATGACTCCTCCCACCATATTATGATGTTGCCCAAGTTTTGGGCTCGATCCGAAATCAATAGGTGTTCCAAATTGGACAATTCAAGTTGAAAGACAGTTCGTTCCTAATTGGAGTGGTTGGTGTATTCCACACTTCTAGCGATTGGATTTCACTCAAAACGAACCAAATGACTCCTCCCACCATATTATGATGTTGCCCGAGTTTTGGGCTCGATCCGAAATCAATAGGTGTGAGAAATTGGACAATTCAAGTTCAATGGCAGTTCGTTCCTAATTGGAGTGGTTGGTGTATTAAATACTTCTAGCGATTGGATTTCACTCAAAACTCACCAAATGACTCCTCCCACCATATTATGATGTTGCCCAAGTTTTGGGCTCGATCCGAAATCAATAGGTGTGAGAAATTGGTCAATTCAATTTCAACGGCATTTCGTTCCTAATTCGAGTGGTTGGTGTATTCCATACTTCTAGCGATTGGATTTCACTCAAAACTCACCAAATGACTCCTCCCACCATATTATGATGTTGCCCAAGTTTTGGGCTCGATCCGAAATCAATAGGTGTTCCAAATTGGACAATTCAAGTTCAACGGCAGTTCGTTCTTAATTGGAGTGGTTGGTGTATTCCATATTTCTAGCGATTGGATTTCACTATCAATAGGTGTTCAAAATAGGACAATTCAAGTTGAACGGCAGTTCCTTCCTAATTGGAGTGGTTGGTGTATTCCATACTTCTAGCGATTGGATTTCACTCAAAACTCACCAAATGACTCCTCCCATCATATTATGATCGATCCGAAATCAATAGGGGTGAGAAATTGGTCAATTCAATTTCAACGGCATTTCGTTCCTAATTGGAGTGGTTGGTGTATTCCATACTTCTAGCGATTGGATTTCACTCAAAACTAACCAAATGACTCCTCCCACCATATTATGATGTTGCCCAAGTTTTGGACTCGATACGAAATCAATAGGTGTGCGAAATTGGACAATTCAAGTTCAACGGCAGTTCGTTCCTAATTGAAGTGGTTGGTGTATTCCATACTTCTAGCGATTGGATTTCACTCAAAACAAACCAAATGACTCCTCCCACCATATTATTATGTTGCCCAAGTTTTGGGCTCGATCCGAAATCAATAGGTGTGAGAAATTGGACAATTCAAGTTGAACGGCAGTTCGTTCCTAATTGGAGTGGTTGGTGTATTCCGTACTTCTAGCGATTGGATTTCACTCAAAACTCACCAAATGACTCCTCCCACCATATTATGATGTTGCCCAAGTTTTGGGCTCAATCCGAAATCAATAGGTGTTCCAAATTGGACAATTCAAGTTCAACGGCAGTTCGTTCTTAATTGGAGTGGTTGGTGTATTCCATACTTCTAGCGATTGGATTTCACTCAAAACTCACCAAACGACTCCTCCCACCATATTATGATGTTGCCCAAGTTTTGGGCTCGATCCGAAATCAATAGGTGTTCAAAATTGGACAATTCAAGTCGAACGGCAGTTCGTTCCTAATTGTAGTGGTTGGTGTATTCCATACTACTTGCGATTGGATTTCACTCAAAACTCACCAAATGACTCGTCCCACCATATTATGATGTTGCCCAAGTTTTGGGCTCGATCCGAAATCAATAGGTGTTCCAAATTGGACAATTCAAGTTCAAGGACAGTTCGTTCCTAATTGGAGTGGTTGGTGTATTCCAAACTTCTAGCGATTGGATTTCACTGAAAACGCACCAAATGACTCCTCCCACCATATTATGACGTCGCCCATGTTTTGGGCTCGATCCGAAATCAATAGGTGTGAGAAATTGGACAATTCAAGCTCAACGGCAGTTCGTTCCTAATTGGAGTGGTTGGTGTATTCCATGCTTCTAGCGATTGGATTTCACTCAAAACTCACCAAATGACTCCTCCCACCATATTATGATGTTGCCCAAGTTTTGGGCTCAATCCGAAATCAATAGGTGTTCCAAATTGGACAATTCAATTTCAACGGCAGTTCGTTCTTAATAGGAGTTGTTGGTGTATTCCATACTTCTAGCGATTGGATTTCACTCAAAACCCACCAAACGACTCCTCCCACCATATTATGATGTTGCCCAAGTTTTGGGCTCGATCCGAAATCAATAGGTGTTCAAAATAGGACAATTCAAGTTGAACGGCAGTTCGTTCCTAATTGGAGTGGTTGTTGTATTCCATACTTCTAGCGATTGGATTTCACTCAAAACTCACCAAATGACTCCTCCCACCATATTATGATGTTGCCCAAGTTTTGGGCTCGATCCGAAATCAATAGGTGTTCCAAATTGGACAATTCAATTTCAACGACAGTTCGTTCCTAATTGGAGTGGTTGGTGTATTCCATACTTCTAGCGATTGGATTTCACTCAAAACTCACCAAATGACTCCTCCCACCATATTATGATGTTGCCCAAGTTTTGGGCTCGATCCGAAATCAATAGGTGTGAGAAATTGGTCAATTCAATTTCAACAGCATTTCGTTCCTAATTGGAGTGGTTGGTGTATTCCATACTTCTAGCGGTTGGATTTCACTCAAAACTCACCAAATGACTCCTCCCACCATATTATGATGTTGCCCAAGTTTTGGGCTCGATCCGAAATCAATAGGTGTGAGAAATTGGTCAATTCAATTTCAACAGCATTTCGTTCCTAATTGGAGTGGTTGGTGTATTCCATTCTTCTAGCGGTTGGATTTCACTCAAAACTCACCAAATGACTCCTCCCACCATATTATGATGTTGCCCAAGTTTTGGGCTCGATCCGAAATCAATAGGTGTAAGAAATTGGACAATTCAAGTTCAAAGGCAGTTCGTTCCAAATTGGAGTGGTTTGTGTTTTGGGTAGTTCTACAGATCAGATTTCACTCAAACTTAACCAAATGACTCCTCCCAAGATATTATGATGTTGCCCAAGTTTTGGGCTCGATCCGAAATCAATAGGTGTTCCAAATTGGACAATTCAAGTTGAACGGCAGTTCGTTCCTAATTGGAGTGGTTGTTGTATTCCATACTTCTAGCGATTGGATTTCACTCAAAACTCACCAAATGACTCCTCCCACCATATTATGATGTTCCCCAAGTTTTGGGCTCGATCCGAAATCAATAGGTGTTCCAAATTGGACAATTCAAATTCAACGGCAGTTCGTTCCTAATTGGAGTGGTTGGTGTATTCCATACTTCTAGCGATTGGATTTCACTCAAAACTCACCAAATGACTCCTCCCACCATATTATGCTGTCGCCCAAGTTTTCGGCTCGATCCGAAATCAATAGGTGTTCCAAATTGGACAATTCAAGTTCAACGGCAGTTCTTTCCTAATTGGAGTGGTTGGTGTATTCCATACTTCTAGCGATTGGATTTCACTCAAAACTCACCAAATGACTCCTCCCACCATATTATGATGTTGCCCAAGTTTTGGGCTCGATCCGAAATCAATAGGTGTTCCAAATTGGACAATTCAAGTTCAATGGCAGTTCGTTCTTAATTGGAGTGGTTGGTGTATTCCATACTTCTAGCGATTGAATTTCACTCAAAACTCACCAAATGACTCCTCCCACCATATTATGACGTTGCCCAAGTTTTGGGCTCGATCCGAAATCAATAGGTGTTCCAAATTGGACAATTCAAGTTCAACGACAGTTCTTTCTTAATTGGAGTGGTTGGTGTATTCCATACTTCTAGCGATTGGATTTCAGTCAAAACTCACCAAATGACTCCTCCCACCATATTATGATGTTGCCCAAGTTTTGGGCTCGATCCGAAATCAATAGGTGTTCCAAATTGGACAATTCAAATTCAACGGCAGTTCGTTCCTAATTGGAGTGGTTGGTGTATTCCATACTTCTAGCGATTGGATTTCACTCAAAACTCACCAAATGACTCCTCCCACCATATTATGATGTTGCCCAAGTTTTGGGCTCGATCCGAAATCAATAGGTGTTCCAAATTGGACAATTCAATTTCAACGACAGTTCGTTCCTAATTGGAGTGGTTGGTGTATTCCATACTTCTAGCGATTGGATTTCACTCAAAACTCACCAAATGACTCCTCCCACCATATTATGATGTTGCCCAAGTTTTGGGCTCGATCCGAAATCAATAGGTGTGAGAAATTGGTCAATTCAATTTCAACAGCATTTCGTTCCTAATTGGAGTGGTTGGTGTATTCCATTCTTCTAGCGATTGGATTTCACTCAAAACTCACCAAATGACTCCTCCCACCATATTATGATGTTGCCCAAGTTTTGGGCTCGATCCGAAATCAATAGGTGTTCCAAATTGGACAATTCAATTTCAACGACAGTTCGTTCCTAATTGGAGTGGTTGGTGTATTCCATACTTCTAGCGATTGGATTTCACTCAAAACTCACCAAATGACTCCTCCCACCATATTATGATGTTGCCCAAGTTTTGGGCTCGATCCGAAATCAATAGGTGTGAGAAATTGGTCAATTCAATTTCAACAGCATTTCGTTCCTAATTGGAGTGGTTGGTGTATTCCATACTTCTAGCGGTTGGATTTCACTCAAAACTCACCAAATGACTCCTCCCACCATATTATGATGTTGCCCAAGTTTTGGGCTCGATCCGAAATCAATAGGTGTAAGAAATTGGACAATTCAAGTTCAAAGGCAGTTCGTTCCAAATTGGAGTGGTTTGTGTTTTGGGTAGTTCTACAGATCAGATTTCACTCAAACTTAACCAAATGACTCCTCCCAAGATATTATGATGTTGCCCAAGTTTTGGGCTCGATCCGAAATCAATAGGTGTTCCAAATTGGACAATTCAAGTTGAACGGCAGTTCGTTCCTAATTGGAGTGGTTGTTGTATTCCATACTTCTAGCGATTGGATTTCACTCAAAACTCACCAAATGACTCCTCCCACCATATTATGATGTTCCCCAAGTTTTGGGCTCGATCCGAAATCAATAGGTGTTCCAAATTGGACAATTCAAATTCAACGGCAGTTCGTTCCTAATTGGAGTGGTTGGTGTATTCCATACTTCTAGCGATTGGATTTCACTCAAAACTCACCAAATGACTCCTCCCACCATATTATGCTGTCGCCCAAGTTTTCGGCTCGATCCGAAATCAATAGGTGTTCCAAATTGGACAATTCAAGTTCAACGGCAGTTCTTTCCTAATTGGAGTGGTTGGTGTATTCCATACTTCTAGCGATTGGATTTCACTCAAAACTCACCAAATGACTCCTCCCACCATATTATGATGTTGCCCAAGTTTTGGGCTCGATCCGAAATCAATAGGTGTTCCAAATTGGACAATTCAAGTTCAATGGCAGTTCGTTCTTAATTGGAGTGGTTGGTGTATTCCATACTTCTAGCGATTGAATTTCACTCAAAACTCACCAAATGACTCCTCCCACCATATTATGACGTTGCCCAAGTTTTGGGCTCGATCCGAAATCAATAGGTGTTCCAAATTGGACAATTCAAGTTCAACGACAGTTCTTTCTTAATTGGAGTGGTTGGTGTATTCCATACTTCTAGCGATTGGATTTCACTCAAAACTCACCAAATGACTCCTCCCACCATATTATGATGTTGCCCAAGTTTTGGGCTCGATCCGAAATCAATAGGTGTTCCAAATTGGACAATTCAAATTCAACGGCAGTTCGTTCCTAATTGGAGTGGTTGGTGTATTCCATACTTCTAGCGATTGGATTTCACTCAAAACTCACCAAATGACTCCTCCCACCATATTATGATGTTGCCCAAGTTTTGGGCTCGATCCGAAATCAATAGGTGTTCCAAATTGGACAATTCAATTTCAACGACAGTTCGTTCCTAATTGGAGTGGTTGGTGTATTCCATACTTCTAGCGATTGGATTTCACTCAAAACTCACCAAATGACTCCTCCCACCATATTATGATGTTGCCCAAGTTTTGGGCTCGATCCGAAATCAATAGGTGTGAGAAATTGGTCAATTCAATTTCAACAGCATTTCGTTCCTAATTGGAGTGGTTGGTGTATTCCATACTTCTAGCGGTTGGATTTCACTCAAAACTCACCAAATGACTCCTCCCACCATATTATGATGTTGCCCAAGTTTTGGGCTCGATCCGAAATCAATAGGTGTAAGAAATTGGACAATTCAAGTTCAAAGGCAGTTCGTTCCAAATTGGAGTGGTTTGTGTTTTGGGTAGTTCTACAGATCAGATTTCACTCAAACTTAACCAAATGACTCCTCCCAAGATATTATGATGTTGCCCAAGTTTTGGGCTCGATCCGAAATCAATACGTGTTCCAAATTGGACAATTCAAGTTGAACGGCAGTTCGTTCCTAATTGGAGTGGTTGTTGTATTCCATACTTCTAGCGATTGGATTTCACTCAAAACCCACCAAATGACTCCTCCCACCATATTATGATGTTCCCCAAGTTTTGGGCTCGATCCGAAATCAATAGGTGTTCCAAATTGGACAATTCAAATTCAACGGCAGTTCGTTCCTAATTGGAGTGGTTGGTGTATTCCATACTTCTAGCGATTGGATTTCACTCAAAACTCACCAAATGACTCCTCCCACCATATTATGCTGTCGCCCAAGTTTTCGGCTCGATCCGAAATCAATAGGTGTTCCAAATTGGACAATTCAAGTTCAACGGCAGTTCTTTCCTAATTGGAGTGGTTGGTGTATTCCATACTTCTAGCGATTGGATTTCACTCAAAACTCACCAAATGACTCCTCCCACCATATTATGATGTTGCCCAAGTTTTGGGCTCGATCCGAAATCAATAGGTGTTCCAAATTGGACAATTCAAGTTCAATGGCAGTTCGTTCTTAATTGGAGTGGTTGGTGTATTCCATACTTCTAGCGATTGGATTTCACTCAAAACTCACCAAATGACTCCTCCCACCATATTATGATGTTCCTCAAGTTTTGGGCAAGATCCGAAATCAATAGGTGAGAGAAATTGGACAATTCAAGTTCAACGGCAGTTCGTTCCTAATTGGAGTGGTTGGTGTATTCCATACTTCTAGCGATTGGATTTCACTCAAAACTCACCAAATGACTCCTCCCACCATATTATGATGTTGCCCAAGTTTTGGGCTCGATCCGAAATCAATAGGTGTTCCAAATTGGACAATTCAAGTTCAACGGCAGTTCGTTCTTAATTGGAGTGGTTGGTGTATTCCATACTTCTAGCGATTGGATTTCACTCAAAACTCACCAAACGACTCCTCCCACCATATTATGATGTTGCCCAAGTTTTGGGCTTGATCCGAAATCAATAGGTGTTCAAAATTGGACAATTCATGTTGAACGGCAGTTCGTTCCTAATTGGAGTGGTTGGTGTATACCATACTTCTAGCGATTGGATTTCACTCAAAACTCACCAAATGACTCCTCCCACCATATGATGATGTTGCCCAAGTTTTGGGCTCGATCCGAAATCAGTAGGTGTTCCAAATTGGACAATTCAAGTTCAACGGCAGTTCGTTCCTAATTGGAGTGGTTGGTGTATTCCATACTTCTAGCGATTGGATTTCACTCAAAACTCACCAAATGACTCCTCCCACCATATTATGTTGTTGCCCAAGTTTTGGGCTCGATCCGAAGTCAATAGGTGTGAGAAATTGGTCAATTCAAGTTCAACGGCAGTTCGTTCCTAATTGGAGTGGTTGGTGTATTCCGTATTTCTAGCGATTGGATTTGACGCAAAACTCCCCAAATGACTCCTCCCACCATATTATGATGTTGCCCAAGTTTGGGGCTCGATCCGAAATGAATAGGTGTGAGAAATTGGACAATTCAAGTTCAACGGCAGTTCGTTCCTAATTGGAGTGGTTGGTGTATTCCATACTTCTAGCGATTGGATTTCACTCAAACCTCACCAAATGACTCCTCCCACCATATTATGATGTTGCCCAAGTTTTGGGCTCGATCCGAAATCAATAGGTGTTCCAAATTGGACAATTCAAGTTCAACGGCAGTTCGTTCCTAATTGGAGTGGTTGGTGTATTCCATACTACTGGCGATTGGATTTCACTCAAAACTCACTAAATGACTCCTCCCACCATATTATGATGTTGCCCAAGTTTTGGGCTCGATCCGAAATCAATAGGTGTTCCAAATTGGACAATTCAAGTTCAATGGCAATTCTTTCCTAATTGGAGTGGTTGGTGTATTCCATACCTCTAGCGATTGGATTTCACCCAAAACTCACCAAATGACTCATCCCACCATATTATGATGTTGCCCAAGTTTTGGGCTCGATCCGAAATCAATAGGTGTGAGAAATTGGACAATTCAAGTTCAACGGCAGTTCGTTCCTAATTGGAGTGGTTGGTGTATTCCATACTTCTAGCGATTGGATTTCACTCAAAACTCACCAAAGGACTCCTCCCACCATATTATGATGTTGCCCAAGTTTTGGGCTCGATCCGAAATCAATAGGTGTGAGAAATTGGTCAACTCAATTTCAACGGCATTTCGTTCCTAATTGGAGTGGTTGGTGTATTCCATACTTCTAGCGATTGGATTTCACTCAAAACTCACCAAATGACTCCTCCCACCATATTATGATGTTGCCCAAGTTTTGGGCTCGATCCGAAATCAATAGTTGTTCAAAATTGGACAATTCAAGTTCAACGGCAGTTCGTTCCTAATTGGAGTGGATGGTGTATTCCATACTTCTAGCGATTGGATTTCACTCAAAACTCACCAAATGACTCCTCCCACCATATTATGATGTTGCCCAAGTTTTGGGCTCGATCCGAAATCAATAGGTGTTCCAAATTGGACAATTCAAGTTCAACGGCAGTTCGTTCCTAATTGGAGTGGTTGGTGTATTCCATACTTCTAGCGATTGGATTTCACTCAAACCTCACCAAATGACTCCTCCCACCATATTATGATGTTGCCCAAGTTTTGGGCTCGATCCGAAATCAATAGGTGTTCCAAATTGGACAATTCAAGTTCAACGGCAGTTCGTTCCTAATTGGAGTGGTTGGTGTATTCCATACTACTGGCGATTGGATTTCACTCAAAACTCACTAAATGACTCCTCCCACCATATTATGATGTTGCCCAAGTTTTGGGCTCGATCCGAAATCAATAGGTGTTCCAAATTGGACAATTCAAGTTCAATGGCAATTCTTTCCTAATTGGAGTGGTTGGTGTATTCCATACCTCTAGCGATTGGATTTCACCCAAAACTCACCAAATGACTCATCCCACCATATTATGATGTTGCCCAAGTTTTGGGCTCGATCCGAAATCAATAGGTGTGAGAAATTGGACAATTCAAGTTCAACGGCAGTTCGTTCCTAATTGGAGTGGTTGGTGTATTCCATACTTCTAGCGATTGGATTTCACTCAAAACTCACCAAAGGACTCCTCCCACCATATTATGATGTTGCCCAAGTTTTGGGCTCGATCCGAAATCAATAGGTGTGAGAAATTGGTCAACTCAATTTCAACGGCATTTCGTTCCTAATTGGAGTGGTTGGTGTATTCCATACTTCTAGCGATTGGATTTCACTCAAAACTCACCAAATGACTCCTCCCACCATATTATGATGTTGCCCAAGTTTTGGGCTCGATCCGAAATCAATAGTTGTTCAAAATTGGACAATTCAAGTTCAACGGCAGTTCGTTCCTAATTGGAGTGGATGGTGTATTCCATACTTCTAGCGATTGGATTTCACTCAAAACTCACCAAATGACTCCTCCCACCATATTATGATGTTGCCCAAGTTTTGGGCTCGATCCGAAATCAATAGGTGTTCCAAATTGGACAATTCAAGTTCAACGGCAGTTCGTTCCTAATTGGAGTGGTTGGTGTATTCCATACTTCTAGCGATTGGATTTCACACAAAACTCACCAAATGACTCCTCCCACCATATTATGCTGTCGCCCAAGTTTTCGGCTCGATCCGAAATCAATAGGTGTTCCAAATTGATCAATTCAAGTTCAACGGCAGTTCTTTCCTAATTGGAGTGGTTGGTGTATTCCATACTTCTAGCGATTGGATTTCACTCAAAACTCACCAAATGACTCCACCTACCATATTATGATGTTGCCCAAGTTTTGGGCTCGATCCGAAATCAATAGGTGTGAGAAATTGGTCAATTCAATTTCAACGGCATTTCGTTCCTAATTGGAGTGGTTGGTGTATTCCATACTTCTAGCGATTGGATTTCTCTCAAAACTCACCAAATGACTCCTCCCACCATATTATGATGTTGCCCAAGATTTGGGCTCGATCCAAATTCAATAGGTGTTCCAAATTGGACAATTCAAGTTCAACGGCAGTTCGTTCCTAATTGGAGTGGTTGGTGTATTCCATACTTCTAGCGATTGGATTTCACTCAAAACTCACTAAATGACTCCACCTACCATATTATGATGTTGCCCAAGTTTTGGGCTCGATCCGAAATCAATAGGTGTGAGAAATTGGTCAATTCAATTTCAACGGCATTTCGTTCCTAATTGGAGTGGTTGGTGTATTCCGTACTTCTAGCGATTGGATTTCACTCAAAACTCACCAAATGACTCCTCCCACCATATTATGCTAGTGCCCAAGTTTTGGGATCGATCCGAAATCAATAGGTGTGCGAAATTGGACAATTCAAGTTCAATGGCAGTTCGTTCCTAATTGGAGTGGTTGGTGTATTCCATACTTCTAGCGATTGGATTTCACTCAAAACTCACCAAATGACTCCTCCCACCATATTACGATGTTGCCCAAGTTTTGGGCTCGATCCAAAATCAATAGGTGTGCGAAATTGGACAATTCAAGTCCAACGGCAGTTCGTTCCTAATTGGAGTGGTTGGTGTATTCCATACTTCTAGCGATTGGATTTCTCTCAAAACCCACCAAATGACTCCTCCCACCATATTTTGATGTTGCCCAAGATTTGGGCTCGATCCGAAATCAATAGGTGTTCCAAATTGGACAATTCAAGTTCAACGGCAGTTCGTTCCTAATTGGAGTGGTTGGTGTATTCCATACTTCTAGCGATTGGATTTCACTCAAAACTAACCAAATGACTCCTCCCACCATATTATGATGTTGCCCAAGTTTTGGGCCCGATCCGAAATCAATAGGTGTGAGAAATGGAACAATTCAAGTTCAACGGCAGTTCGTTCCTAATTGGAGTGGTTGGTGTATTCCATACTTCTAGCGATTGGATTTCAATCAAAACTCACCAAATGACTCCTCCCACCATATTATGATGTTGCCCAAGTTTTGGGCTCGATCCGAAATCAATAAGTGTTCCAAATTGGACAATTCAAATTCAACGGCAGTTCGTTCCTAATTGGAGTGGTTGGTGTATTCCATACTTCTAGCGATTGGATTTCACTCAAAACTCACCACATGACTCCTCCCACCATATTATGATGTTGCCCAAGTTTTGGGCTCGATCCGAAATCAATAGGTGTGAGAAATTGGACAATTCAAGTTCAACGGCAGTTCGTTCCTAATTGGACTGGTTGGTGTATTCCATACTTCTAGCGATTGGATTTCACTCAAAACTCACCAAATGACTCCACCCACCATATTATGATGTTGCCCAAGTTTTGGTTTCGATCCGAAATCAATAGGTGTGAGAAATTGGTCAATTCAATTTCGACGGCATTTCGTTCCTAGTTGGAGTGGTTGGTGTATTCCATACTTCTAGCGATTGGATTTCACTCAAAACTCACCAAATGACTCCTCCCACCATATTATGCTGGTGCCCAAGTTTTGGGATCGATCCGAAATCAATAGGTGTGCGAAATTGGACAATTCAAGTTCAATGGCAGTTCATTCCTAATTGGAGTGGTTGGTGTATTCCATACTTCTAGCGATTGGATTTCACTCAAAACTCACCAAATGACTCCTCCCACCATATTATGATGTTGCCCAAGTTTTGGGCTCGATCCGAAATCAATAGGTGTGAGAAATGGAACAATTCAAGTTCAACGGCAGTTCGTTCCTAATTGGAGTGGTTGGTGTATTCCATACGTCTAGCGATTGGATTTCAATCAAAACTCACCAAATGACTCCTCCCACCATATTATGATGTTGCCCAAGTTTTGGGCTCGATCCGAAATCAATATGTGTTCCAAATTGGACAATTCAAATTCAACGGCAGTTCGTTCCTAATTGGAGTGGTTGGTGTATTCCAAACTTCTAGCGATTGGATTTCACTCAACACGAACCAAATGACTCATCCCACCATATTATGATGTTGCCCAAGTTTTGGGCTCGTTCCGAAATCAATAGGTGTGAGAAATTAGACAATTCAAGTTCAACGGCAGTTCGTTCCTAATTCGAGTGGTTGGTGTATTCCATACTTCTAGCGATTGGATTTCACTCAAAACTCACCAAATGACTCCTCCCACCATATTATGTTGTTGACCAAGTTTTGGGCTCGATCCGAAATCAATAGGTGTTCCAAATTGGACAATTCAAGTTCAACGGCAATTCGTTCCTAATTGGAGTGGTTGGTGTGTTCCATACTTCTAGCGATTGGATTTCCATCAAAACTCACCAAATGACTCCTCCCACCATATTATGATGTTGCCCAAGTTTTGGGCTCGATCCAAAATCAATAGGTGTGCGATATTGGACAATTCGAGTTCAACGGCAGTTCGTTCCTAATTGGAGTGGTTGGTGTATTCCATACTTCTAGCGATTGGATTTCACTCAAAACTCACCAAATGACTCCTCCCACCATATTATGATGTTGCCCAAGATTTGGGTTCGATCCAAAATCAATAGGTGTTCCAAATTGGACAATTCAAGTTCAACGGCAGTTCGTTCCTAATTGGAGTGGTTGGTGTATTCCATACTTCTAGCGATTGGATTTCACTGAAAACTCACCAAATGACTCCTCCCACCATATTATGATGTTGCCCAAGTTTTGGGCTCGATCCGAAATCAATAGGTGTGAGAAATTGGACAATTCAAGTTCAACGGCAGTTCGTTCCTAATTGGACTGGTTGGTGTATTCCATACTTCTAGCGATTGGATTTCACTCAAAACTCACCAAATGACTCCACCCACCATATTATGATGTTGCCCAAGTTTTGGTTTCGATCCGAAATCAATAGGTGTGAGAAATTGGTCAATTCAATTTCGACGGCATTTCGTTCCTAATTGGAGTGGTTGGTGTATTCCATACTTCTAGCGATTGGATTTCACTCAAAACTCACCAAATGACTCCTCCCACCATATTATGCTGGTGCCCAAGTTTTGGGATCGATCCGAAATCAATAGGTGTGCGAAATTGGACAATTCAAGTTCAATGGCAGTTCATTCCTAATTGGAGTGGTTGGTGTATTCCATACTTCTAGCGATTGGATTTCACTCAAAACTCACCAAATGACTCCTCCCACCATATTATGATGTTGCCCAAGTTTTGGGCTCGATCTGAAATCAATAGGTGTGAGAAATTGGACAATTCAAGTTCAACGGCAGTTCGTTCCTAATTGGAGTGGTTGGTGTATTCCATACTTCTAGCGATTGGATTTCACTCAAAACTCACCAAATGACTCCTCCCACCATATTATGCTGGTGCCCAAGTTTTGGGATCGATCCGAAATCAATAGGTGTGCGAAATTGGACAATTCAAGTTCAATGGCAGTTCATTCCTAATTGGAGTGGTTGGTGTA
Organism: Prunus avium; assembly: GCF_965620075.1. Taxonomy (NCBI): domain Eukaryota; kingdom Viridiplantae; phylum Streptophyta; class Magnoliopsida; order Rosales; family Rosaceae; genus Prunus; species Prunus avium. Next base: position 29,304,999 of record NC_142284.1, read on the forward strand.
TTCCATACTTCTAGCGATTGGATTTCACTCAAAACTCACCAAATGACTCCTCCCACCATATTATGATGTTGCCCAAGTTTTGGGCTCGATCTGAAATCAATAGGTGTGAGAAATTGGACAATTCAAGTTCAACGGCAGTTCGTTCCTAATTGGAGTGGTTGGTGTATTCCATACTTCTAGCGATTGGATTTCACTCAAAACTCACCAAATGACTCCTCCCACCATATTATGATGTTGCCCAAGTTTTGGGCTCGATCCGAAATCAATAGGTGTTCCAAATTGGACAATTCAAGTTCAACGACAGTTCGTTCTTAATTGGAGGGGTTGGTGTATTCCATACTTCTAGCGATTGGATTTCACTCAAAACTCACCAAATGACTCCTCCCACCATATTATGATGTTGTCCAACTTTTGGGCTCGATCCGAAATCAATAGGTGTTCCAAATTGGACAATTCAAGTTCAACGACAGTTCGTTCCTAATTGGAGTGGTTGGTGTATTCCAAACTTCTAGCGATTGGATTTCACTCAACACGAACCAAATGACTCATCCCACCATATTATGATGTTGCCCAAGTTTTGGGCTCGATCCGAAATCAATAGGTGTGAGAAATTAGACAATTCAAGTTCAACGGCAGTTCGTTCCTAATTCGAGTGGTTGGTGTATTCCATACTTCTAGCGATTAGATTTCACTCAAAACTCACCAAATGACTCCTCCCACCATATTATGTTGTTGACCAAGTTTTGGGCTCGATCCGAAATCAATAGGTGTTCCAAATTGGACAATTCAAGTTCAACGGCAATTCGTTCCTAATTGGAGTGGTTGGTGTGTTCCATACTTCTAGCGATTGGATTTCACTCAAAACTCACCAAATGACTCCTCCCACCATATTATGATGTTGCCCAAGTTTTGGGCTCGATCCAAAATCAATAGGTGTGCGATATTGGACAATTCGAGTTCAACGGCAGTTCGTTCCTAATTGGAGTGGTTGGTGTATTCCATACTTCTAGCGATTGGATTTCACTCAAAACTCACCAAATGACTTCTCCCACCATATTATGATGTTGCCCAAGATTTGGGTTCGATCCAAAATCAATAGGTGTTCCAAATTGGACAATTCAAGTTCAACGGCAGTTCGTTCCTAATTGGAGTGGTTGGTGTATTCCATACTTCTAGCGATTGGATTTCACTGAAAACTCACCAAATGACTCCTCCCACCATATTATGATGTTGCCCAAGTTTTGGGCTCGATCCGAAATCAATAGGTGTGCGAAATTGGACAATTCAAGTTCAACGGCAGTTCGTTCCTAATTCGAGTGGTTGGTGTATTCCATACTTCTAGCGATTGGATTTCACTCAAAACTCACCAAATGACTCCTCCCACCATATTATGATGTTGCCCAAGTTTTGGGCTCGATCCGAAAACAATAGGTGTTCCAAATTGGACAATTCAAGTTCAACGGCAGTTCGTTCCTAATTGGAGTGGTTGGTGTATTCCATACTTCTAGCGATTGGATTTCACTCAAAACTCACCAAATGACTCCTCCCACCATATTATGATGTTGCCCAAGTTTTGGGCTCGATCCGAAATCAATAGGTGTTCCAAATTGGACAATTCAAGTTCAACGACAGTTCGTTCTTAATTGGAGGGGTTGGTGTATTCCATACTTCTAGCGATTGGATTTCACTCAAAACTCACCAAACGACTCCCCCACCATATTATGGTGTTGGCCAAGCTTTGGGCTCGATCCGAAATCAATAGCTGTTCAAAATTGGACAATTCAAGTTGAACGGCAGTTCGTTCCTAATTGGAGTGGTTGGTGTATTCCATACTTCTAGCGATTGGATTTCACTCAAAACTCACCAAATGACTCCTCCCACCATATTATGATGTTGCCCAAGTTTTGGGCTCGATCCGAAATCAATAGGTGTTCCAAATTGGACAATTCAAGTTCAACGACAGTTCGTTCCTAATTGGAGTGGTTGGTGTATTCCAAACTTCTAGCGATTAGATTTCACTCAACACGCACCAAATGACTCCTCCCACCATATTATGATGTTGCCCAAGTTTTGGGCTCGATCCGAAATCAATAGGTGTGAGAAATTAGACAATTCAAGTTCAACGGCAGTTCGTTCCTAATTCGAGTGGTTGGTGTATTCCTTACTTCTAGCGAATGGATTTCACTCAAAACGCTCCAAATGACTCCTCCCACCATATTATGTTGTTGCCCAAGTTTTGGGCTCGATCCGAAATCAATAGTTGTTCAAAATTGGACAATTCAAGTTGAACGGCAGTTCGTTCCTAATTGGAGTGGTTGGTGTAATCCACACTTCTAGCGATTGCATTTCACTCAAAACTCCCCAAATGACTCCTCACACCATATTATGATGTTGCCCAAGTTTTGGGCTCGATCCGAAATCAATAGGTGTTCCAAATTGGACAATTCAAGTTCAACGGCAGTTCGTTCCTAATTGGAGTGGTTGGTGTATTCCATACTTCTAGCGATTGGATTTCACTCAAAACTCACCAAATGACTCCTCCCACCATATTATGATGTTGCCCAAGTATTGGGCTCGATCCGAAATCAATAGGTGTGAGAAATTGGACAATTCAAGTTCAACGGCAGTTCGTTCCTAATTGGAGTGGTTGGTGTATTCCATACTTCTAGCGATTGGATTTCACTCAAAACTCTCCAAATGACTTCTCCCACCATATTATGTTGTTGCCCAAGTTTTGGGCTCGATCCCAAATCAATAGGTGTTCCAAATTGGACAATTCAAGTTAAACGGCAGTTCGTTCCTAATTGGAGTGGTTGGTGTATTCCATACTTCTAGCGATTGGATTTCACTCAAAACTCACCAAATGACTCCTCCCACCACATTATGATGTTCCCCAAGTTTTGGGCTCGATCCGAAATCAATAGGTGTGAGAAATTGGACAATTCAAGTTCAACGGCAGTTCGTTCCTAATTGGAGTGGTTGGTGTATTCCATACATCTAGCGATTGGATTTCACTCAAAACTCACCAAATGACTCCTCCCACCATATTATGATGTTGCCCAAGTTTTGGGCTCGATCCGAAATCAATAGGTGTGCGAAATTGGACAATTCAAGTTCAACGGCAGTTCGTTCCTAATTGGAGTGGTTGGTGTATTCCATACTTCTAGCGATTGGATTTCACTCAAAACTCACCAAATGACTCCTCCCACCATATTATGATGTCGCACAAGATTTGGGCTCGATCCGAAATCAATAGGTGTTCCAAATTGGACAATTCAAGTTCAACGGCAGTTCGTTCCTAATTGGAGTGGTTGGTGTATTCCATACTTCTAGAGATTGGATTTCACTCAAAACTCACCAAATGACTCCTCCCACCATATTATGATGTTGCCCAAGTATTGGGCTCGATCCGAAATCAATAGGTGTGAGAAATTGGACAATTCAAGTTCAACGGCAGTTCGTTCCTAATTGGAGTGGTTGGTGTATTCCATACTTCTAGCGATTGGATTTCACTCAAAACTCTCCAAATGACTCCTCCCACCATATTATGTTGTTGCCCAAGTTTTGGGCTCGATCCCAAATCAATAGGTGTTCCAAATTGGACAATTCAAGTTCAACGGCAGTTCGTTCCTAATTGGAGTGGTTGGTGTATTCCATACTTCTAGCGATTGGATTTCACTCAAAACTCACCAAATGACTCCTCCCACCACATTATGATGTTCCCCAAGTTTTGGGCTCGATCCGAAATCAATAGGTGTGCGAAATTGGACAATTCAAGTTCAACGGCAGTTCGTTCCTAATTGGAGTGGTTGGTGTATTCCATACTTCTAGCGATTGGATTTCACTAAAAACTCACCAAATGACTCCTCCCACCATATTATGATGTTGCCCAAGATTTGGGCTCGATCCGAAATCAATAGGTGTTCCAAATTGGACAATTCAAGTTCAACGGCAGTTCGTTCCTAATTTGAGTGGTTGGTGTATTCCATACTTCTAGCGATTGGATTTCACTGCAAAACTCACCGAATGACTCCTCCCACCATATTATGCTGGTGCCCAAGTTTTGGGATCGATCCGAAATCAATAGGTGTGCGAAATTGGACAATTCAAGTTCAATGGCAGTTCATTCCTAATTGGAGTGGTTGGTGTATTCCATACTTCTAGCGATTGGATTTCACTCAAAACTCACCAAATGACTCCTCCCACCATATTATGATGTTGCCCAAGTTTTGGGCTCGATCTGAAATCAATAGGTGTGAGAAATTGGACAATTCAAGTTCAACGGCAGTTCGTTCCTAATTGGAGTGGTTGGTGTATTCCATACTTCTAGCGATTGGATTTCACTCAAAACTCACTAAATGACTCCTCCCACCATATTATGATGTTGCCCAAGTTTTGGGCTCGATCCGAAATCAATAGGTGTTCCAAATTGGACAATTCAAGTTCAACGGCAGTTCGTTCCTAATTGGAGTGGTTGGTGTATTCCATACTTCTAGCGATTGGATTTCACTGCAAACGCACCAAATGACTCCTCCCACCATATTATGATGTTGCCCAAGTTTTGGGCTCGATCCGAACTCAATAGGTGTTCAAAATTGGACAATTCAAATTCAACGGCAGTTCGTTCGTAATTGGAGTGGTTAGTGTATTCCATACTTCTAGGGATTGGATTTCACTGAAAACTCACCAAATGACTCCTCCCACCATATTATGTTGTTGCCCAAGTTTTGGGCTCGATCCAAAATCAATAGGTGTTCCAAATTGGACAATTCAAGTTCAACGGCAGTTCGTTCCTAATTGGAGTGGTTGGTGTATTCCATACTTCTAGCGAATGGATTTCACTCAAAACTCACCAAATGACTCCTCCCACCATATTATGATGTTGCCCAAGTTTTGGGCTCGATCCGAAATCAATAGTTGTTCAAAATTGGACAATTCAAGTTGAACGGCAGTTCGTTCCTAATTGGAGTGGTTGGTGTAATCCACACTTCTAGCGATTGCATTTCACTCAAAACTCCCCAAATGACTCCTCACACCATATTATGATGTTGCCCAAGTTTTGGGCTCGATCCGAAATCAGTAGGTGTTCCAAATTGGACAATTCAAGTTCAACGGCAGTTCGTTCCTAATTGGAGTGGTTGGTGTATTCCATACTTCTAGCGATTGGATTTCACTGCAAACTCACCAAATGACTCCTCCCACCATATTATGTTGTTGCCCAAGTTTTGGGCTCGATCCAAAATCAATAGGTGTTCCAAATTGGACAATTCAAGTTCAACGGCAGTTCGTTCCTAATTGGAGTGGTTGGTGTATTTCATACTTCTAGCGAATGGATTTCACTCAAAACTCACCAAATGACTCCTCCCACCATATTATGATGTTGCCCAAGTTTTGGGCTCGATCCGAAATCAATAGTTGTTCAAAATTGGACAATTCAAGTTGAACGGCAGTTCGTTCCTAATTGGAGTGGTTGGTGTAATCCACACTTCTAGCGATTGCATTTCACTCAAAACTCCCCAAATGACTCCTCACACCATATTATGATGTTGCCCAAGTTTTGGGCTCGATCCGAAATCAATAGGTGTTCCAAATTGGACAATTCAAGTTCAACGGCAGTTCGTTCCTAATTGGAGTGGTTGGTGTATTCCATACTTCTAGCGATTGGATTTCACTCAAAACTCACCAAATGACTCCTCCCACCATATTATGATGTTGCCCAAGTATTGGGCTCGATCCGAAATCAATAGGTGTGAGAAATTGGACAATTCAAGTTCAACGGCAGTTCGTTCCTAATTGGAGTGGTTGGTGTATTCCATACTTCTAGCGATTGGATTTCACTCAAAACTCACCAAATGACTCCTCCCACCATATTATGATGTTGCCCAAGTTTTGGGCTCGATCCGAAATCAATAGGTGTTCCAAATTGGACAATTCAAGTTCAACGACAGTTCGTTCTTAATTGGAGGGGTTGGTGTATTCCATACTTCTAGCGATTGGATTTCACTCAAAACTCACCAAATGACTCCTCCCACCATATTATGATGTTGTCCAACTTTTGGGCTCGATCCGAAATCAATAGGTGTTCCAAATTGGACAATTCAAGTTCAACGACAGTTCGTTCCTAATTGGAGTGGTTGGTGTATTCCAAACTTCTAGCGATTGGATTTCACTCAACACGAACCAAATGACTCATCCCACCATATTATGATGTTGCCCAAGTTTTGGGCTCGATCCGAAATCAATAGGTGTGAGAAATTAGACAATTCAAGTTCAACGGCAGTTCGTTCCTAATTCGAGTGGTTGGTGTATTCCATACTTCTAGCGATTAGATTTCACTCAAAACTCACCAAATGACTCCTCCCACCATATTATGTTGTTGACCAAGTTTTGGGCTCGATCCGAAATCAATAGGTGTTCCAAATTGGACAATTCAAGTTCAACGGCAATTCGTTCCTAATTGGAGTGGTTGGTGTGTTCCATACTTCTAGCGATTGGATTTCACTCAAAACTCACCAAATGACTCCTCCCACCATATTATGATGTTGCCCAAGTTTTGGGCTCGATCCAAAATCAATAGGTGTGCGATATTGGACAATTCGAGTTCAACGGCAGTTCGTTCCTAATTGGAGTGGTTGGTGTATTCCATACTTCTAGCGATTGGATTTCACTCAAAACTCACCAAATGACTTCTCCCACCATATTATGATGTTGCCCAAGATTTGGGTTCGATCCAAAATCAATAGGTGTTCCAAATTGGACAATTCAAGTTCAACGGCAGTTCGTTCCTAATTGGAGTGGTTGGTGTATTCCATACTTCTAGCGATTGGATTTCACTGAAAACTCACCAAATGACTCCTCCCACCATATTATGATGTTGCCCAAGTTTTGGGCTCGATCCGAAATCAATAGGTGTGCGAAATTGGACAATTCAAGTTCAACGGCAGTTCGTTCCTAATTCGAGTGGTTGGTGTATTCCATACTTCTAGCGATTGGATTTCACTCAAAACTCACCAAATGACTCCTCCCACCATATTATGATGTTGCCCAAGTTTTGGGCTCGATCCGAAAACAATAGGTGTTCCAAATTGGACAATTCAAGTTCAACGGCAGTTCGTTCCTAATTGGAGTGGTTGGTGTATTCCATACTTCTAGCGATTGGATTTCACTCAAAACTCACCAAATGACTCCTCCCACCATATTATGATGTTGCCCAAGTTTTGGGCTCGATCCGAAATCAATAGGTGTTCCAAATTGGACAATTCAAGTTCAACGACAGTTCGTTCTTAATTGGAGGGGTTGGTGTATTCCATACTTCTAGCGATTGGATTTCACTCAAAACTCACCAAACGACTCCCCCACCATATTATGGTGTTGGCCAAGCTTTGGGCTCGATCCGAAATCAATAGCTGTTCAAAATTGGACAATTCAAGTTGAACGGCAGTTCGTTCCTAATTGGAGTGGTTGGTGTATTCCATACTTCTAGCGATTGGATTTCACTCAAAACTCACCAAATGACTCCTCCCACCATATTATGATGTTGCCCAAGTTTTGGGCTCGATCCGAAATCAATAGGTGTTCCAAATTGGACAATTCAAGTTCAACGACAGTTCGTTCCTAATTGGAGTGGTTGGTGTATTCCAAACTTCTAGCGATTGGATTTCACTCAACACGCACCAAATGACTCCTCCCACCATATTATGATGTTGCCCAAGTTTTGGGCTCGATCCGAAATCAATAGGTGTGAGAAATTAGACAATTCAAGTTCAACGGCAGTTCGTTCCTAATTCGAGTGGTTGGTGTATTCCTTACTTCTAGCGAATGGATTTCACTCAAAACGCTCCAAATGACTCCTCCCACCATATTATGTTGTTGCCCAAGTTTTGGGCTCGATCCGAAATCAATAGTTGTTCAAAATTGGACAATTCAAGTTGAACGGCAGTTCGTTCCTAATTGGAGTGGTTGGTGTAATCCACACTTCTAGCGATTGCATTTCACTCAAAACTCCCCAAATGACTCCTCACACCATATTATGATGTTGCCCAAGTTTTGGGCTCGATCCGAAATCAATAGGTGTTCCAAATTGGACAATTCAAGTTCAACGGCAGTTCGTTCCTAATTGGAGTGGTTGGTGTATTCCATACTTCTAGCGATTGGATTTCACTCAAAACTCACCAAATGACTCCTCCCACCATATTATGATGTTGCCCAAGTATTGGGCTCGATCCGAAATCAATAGGTGTGAGAAATTGGACAATTCAAGTTCAACGGCAGTTCGTTCCTAATTGGAGTGGTTGGTGTATTCCATACTTCTAGCGATTGGATTTCACTCAAAACTCTCCAAATGACTTCTCCCACCATATTATGTTGTTGCCCAAGTTTTGGGCTCGATCCCAAATCAATAGGTGTTCCAAATTGGACAATTCAAGTTAAACGGCAGTTCGTTCCTAATTGGAGTGGTTGGTGTATTCCATACTTCTAGCGATTGGATTTCACTCAAAACTCACCAAATGACTCCTCCCACCATATTATGATGTTGCCCAAGTTTTGGGCTCGATCCGAAATCAATAGGTGTTCCAAATTGGACAATTCAAGTTCAACGGCAGTTCGTTCCTAATTGGAGTGGTTGGTGTATTCCATACTTCTAGCGATTGGATTTCACTCAAAACTCACCAAATGACTCCTCCCACCATATTATGATGTTGCCCAAGTATTGGGCTCGATCCGAAATCAATAGGTGTGAGAAATTGGACAATTCAAGTTCAACGGCAGTTCGTTCCTAATTGGAGTGGTTGGTGTATTCCATACATCTAGCGATTGGATTTCACTCAAAACTCACCAAATGACTCCTCCCACCATATTATGATGTTGCCCAAGTTTTGGGCTCGATCCGAAATCAATAGGTGTGCGAAATTGGACAATTCAAGTTCAACGGCAGTTCGTTCCTAATTGGAGTGGTTGGTGTATTCCATACTTCTAGCGATTGGATTTCACTCAAAACTCACCAAATGACTCCTCCCACCATATTATGATGTCGCACAAGATTTGGGCTCGATCCGAAATCAATAGGTGTTCCAAATTGGACAATTCAAGTTCAACGGCAGTTCGTTCCTAATTGGAGTGGTTGGTGTATTCCATACTTCTAGAGATTGGATTTCACTCAAAACTCACCAAATGACTCCTCCCACCATATTATGATGTTGCCCAAGTATTGGGCTCGATCCGAAATCAATAGGTGTGAGAAATTGGACAATTCAAGTTCAACGGCAGTTCGTTCCTAATTGGAGTGGTTGGTGTATTCCATACTTCTAGCGATTGGATTTCACTCAAAACTCTCCAAATGACTCCTCCCACCATATTATGTTGTTGCCCAAGTTTTGGGCTCGATCCCAAATCAATAGGTGTTCCAAATTGGACAATTCAAGTTCAACGGCAGTTCGTTCCTAATTGGAGTGGTTGGTGTATTCCATACTTCTAGCGATTGGATTTCACTCAAAACTCACCAAATGACTCCTCCCACCACATTATGATGTTCCCCAAGTTTTGGGCTCGATCCGAAATCAATAGGTGTGCGAAATTGGACAATTCAAGTTCAACGGCAGTTCGTTCCTAATTGGAGTGGTTGGTGTATTCCATACTTCTAGCGATTGGATTTCACTAAAAACTCACCAAATGACTCCTCCCACCATATTATGATGTTGCCCAAGATTTGGGCTCGATCCGAAATCAATAGGTGTTCCAAATTGGACAATTCAAGTTCAACGGCAGTTCGTTCCTAATTTGAGTGGTTGGTGTATTCCATACTTCTAGCGATTGGATTTCACTGCAAAACTCACCGAATGACTCCTCCCACCATATTATGCTGGTGCCCAAGTTTTGGGATCGATCCGAAATCAATAGGTGTGCGAAATTGGACAATTCAAGTTCAATGGCAGTTCATTCCTAATTGGAGTGGTTGGTGTATTCCATACTTCTAGCGATTGGATTTCACTCAAAACTCACCAAATGACTCCTCCCACCATATTATGATGTTGCCCAAGTTTTGGGCTCGATCTGAAATCAATAGGTGTGAGAAATTGGACAATTCAAGTTCAACGGCAGTTCGTTCCTAATTGGAGTGGTTGGTGTATTCCATACTTCTAGCGATTGGATTTCACTCAAAACTCACTAAATGACTCCTCCCACCATATTATGATGTTGCCCAAGTTTTGGGCTCGATCCGAAATCAATAGGTGTTCCAAATTGGACAATTCAAGTTCAACGGCAGTTCGTTCCTAATTGGAGTGGTTGGTGTATTCCATACTTCTAGCGATTGGATTTCACTGCAAACGCACCAAATGACTCCTCCCACCATATTATGATGTTGCCCAAGTTTTGGGCTCGATCCGAACTCAATAGGTGTTCAAAATTGGACAATTCAAATTCAACGGCAGTTCGTTCCTAATTGGAGTGGTTAGTGTATTCCATACTTCTAGGGATTGGATTTCACTGAAAACTCACCAAATGACTCCTCCCACCATATTATGTTGTTGCCCAAGTTTTGGGCTCGATCCAAAATCAATAGGTGTTCCAAATTGGACAATTCAAGTTCAACGGCAGTTCGTTCCTAATTGGAGTGGTTGGTGTATTCCATACTTCTAGCGAATGGATTTCACTCAAAACTCACCAAATGACTCCTCCCACCATATTATGATGTTGCCCAAGTTTTGGGCTCGATCCGAAATCAATAGTTGTTCAAAATTGGACAATTCAAGTTGAACGGCAGTTCGTTCCTAATTGGAGTGGTTGGTGTAATCCACACTTCTAGCGATTGCATTTCACTCAAAACTCCCCAAATGACTCCTCACACCATATTATGATGTTGCCCAAGTTTTGGGCTCGATCCGAAATCAGTAGGTGTTCCAAATTGGACAATTCAAGTTCAACGGCAGTTCGTTCCTAATTGGAGTGGTTGGTGTATTCCATACTTCTAGCGATTGGATTTCACTGCAAACTCACCAAATGACTCCTCCCACCATATTATGTTGTTGCCCAAGTTTTGGGCTCGATCCAAAATCAATAGGTGTTCCAAATTGGACAATTCAAGTTCAACGGCAGTTCGTTCCTAATTGGAGTGGTTGGTGTATTTCATACTTCTAGCGAATGGATTTCACTCAAAACTCACCAAATGACTCCTCCCACCATATTATGATGTTGCCCAAGTTTTGGGCTCGATCCGAAATCAATAGTTGTTCAAAATTGGACAATTCAAGTTGAACGGCAGTTCGTTCCTAATTGGAGTGGTTGGTGTAATCCACACTTCTAGCGATTGCATTTCACTCAAAACTCCCCAAATGACTCCTCACACCATATTATGATGTTGCCCAAGTTTTGGGCTCGATCCGAAATCAATAGGTGTTCCAAATTGGACAATTCAAGTTCAACGGCAGTTCGTTCCTAATTGGAGTGGTTGGTGTATTCCATACTTCTAGCGATTGGATTTCACTCAAAACTCACCAAATGACTCCTCCCACCATATTATGATGTTGCCCAAGTATTGGGCTCGATCCGAAATCAATAGGTGTGAGAAATTGGACAATTCAAGTTCAACGGCAGTTCGTTCCTAATTGGAGTGGTTGGTGTATTCCATACTTCTAGCGATTGGATTTCACTCAAAACTCTCCAAATGACTCCTCCCACCATATTATGTTGTTGCCCAAGTTTTGGGCTCGATCCCAAATCAATAGGTGTTCCAAATTGGACAATTCAAGTTCAACGGCAGTTCGTTCCTAATTGGAGTGGTTGGTGTATTCCATACTTCTAGCGATTGGATTTCACTCAAAACTCACCAAATGACTCCTCCCACCACATTATGATGTTCCCCAAGTTTTGGGCTCGATCCGAAATCAATAGGTGTGAGAAATTGGACAATTCAAGTTCAACGGCAGTTCGTTCCTAATTGGAGTGGTTGGTGTATTCCATACATCTAGCGATTGGATTTCACTCAAAACTCACCAAATGACTCCTCCCACCATATTATGTTGTTGCCCAAGTTTTGGGCTCGATCCGAAATCAATAGGTGTGCGAAATTGGACAATTCAAGTTCAACGGCAGTTCGTTCCTAATTGGAGTGGTTGGTGTATTCCATACTTCTAGCGATTGGATTTCACTCAAAACTCACCAAATGACTCCTCCCACCATATTATGATGTCGCCCAAGATTTGGGCTCGATCCGAAATCAATAGGTGTTCCAAATTGGACAATTCAAGTTCAACGGCAGTTCGTTCCTAATTGGAGTGGTTGGTGTATTCCATACTTCTAGCGATTGGATTTCACTGCAAACGCACCAAATGACTCCTCCCACCATATTATGATGTTGCCCAAGTTTTGGGCTCGATCCGAACTCAATAGGTGTTCAAAATTGGACAATTCAAATTCAACGGCAGTTCGTTCCTAATTGGAGTGGTTGGTGTATTCCATACTTCTAGGGATTGGATTTCACTGAAAACTCACCAAATGACTCCTCCCACCATATTATGTTGTTGCCCAAGTTTTGGGCTCGATCCAAAATCAATAGGTGTTCCAAATTGGACAATTCAAGTTCATCGGCAGTTCGTTCCTAACTGGAGTGGTTGGTGTATTCCATACTTCTAGCGAATGGATTTCACTCAAAACTCACCAAATGACTCCTCCCACCATATTATGATGTTGCCCAAGTTTTGGGCTCGATCCGAAATCAATAGTTGTTCAAAATTGGACAATTCAAGTTGAACGGCAGTTCGTTCCTAATTGGAGTGGTTGGTGTAATCCACACTTCTAGCGAATGCATTTCACTCAAAACTCCCCAAATGACTCCTCACACCATATTATGATGTTGCCCAAGTTTTGGGCTCGATCCGAAATCAATAGGTGTTCCAAATTGGACAATTCAAGTTCAACGGCAGTTCGTTCCTAATTGGAGTGGTTGGTGTATTCCATACTTCTAGCGATTGGATTTCACTCAAAACTCACCGAATGACTCCTCCCACCATATTATGATGTTGCCCAAGTATTGGGCTCGATCCGAAATCAATAGGTGTGAGAAATTGGACAATTCAAGTTCAACGGCAGTTCGTTCCTAATTGGAGTGGTTGGTGTATTCCATACTTCTAGCGATTGGATTTCACTCAAAACTCTCCAAATGACTCCTCCCACCATATTATGTTGTTGCCCAAGTTTTGGGCTCGATCCCAAATCAATAGGTGTTCCAAATTGGACAATTGAAGTTCAACGGCAGTTCGTTCCTAATTGGAGTGGTTGGTGTATTCCATACTTCTAGCGATTGGATTTCACTCAAAACTCACCAAATGACTCCTCCCACCATATTATGATGTTCCCCAAGTTTTGGGCTCGATCCGAAATCAATAGGTGTGAGAAATTGGACAATTCAAGTTCAACGGCAGTTCGTTCCTAATTGGAGTGGTTGGTGTATTCCATACATCTAGCGATTGGATTTCACTCAAAACTCACCAAATGACTCCTCCCACCATATTATGATGTTGCCCAAGTTTTGGGCTCGATCCGAAATCAATAGGTGTGCGAAATTGGACAATTCAAGTTCAACGGCAGTTCGTTCCTAATTGGAGTGGTTGGTGTATTCCATACTTCTAGCGATTGGATTTCACTAAAAACTCACCAAATGACTCCTCCCACCATATTATGATGTTGCCCAAGATTTGGGCTCGATCCGAAATCAATAGGTGTTCCAAATTGGACAATTCAAGTTCAACGGCAGTTCGTTCCTAATTTGAGTGGTTGGTGTATTCCATACTTCTAGCGATTGGATTTCACTGCAAAACTCACCGAATGACTCCTCCCACCATATTATGATGTTGCCCAAGTTTTGGGCTCGATCCGAAATCAATAGGTGTGAGAAATTGGACAATTCAAGTTCAACGGCAGTTCGTTCCTAATTGGAGTGGTTGGTGTATTCCATACTTCTAGGGATTGGATTTCACTGAAAACTCACCAAATGACTCCTCCCACCATATTATGTTGTTGCCCAAGTTTTGGGCTCGATCCAAAATCAATAGGTGTTCCAAATTGGACAATTCAAGTTCAACGGCAGTTCGTTCCTAATTGGAGTGGTTGGTGTATTCCATACTTCTAGCGAATGGATTTCACTCAAAACTCACCAAATGACTCCTCCCACCATATTATGATGTTGCCCAAGTTTTGGGCTCGATCCGAAATCAATAGTTGTTCAAAATTGGACAATTCAAGTTGAACGGCAGTTCGTTCCTAATTGGAGTGGTTGGTGTAATCCACACTTCTAGCGATTGCATTTCACTCAAAACTCCCCAAATGACTCCTCACACCATATTATGATGTTGCCCAAGTTTTGGGCTCGATCCGAAATCAGTAGGTGTTCCAAATTGGACAATTGAAGTTCAACGGCAGTTCGTTCCTAATTGGAGTGGTTGGTGTATTCCATACTTCTAGCGATTGGATTTCACTGCAAACGCACCAAATGACTCCTCCCACCATATTATGATGTTGCCCAAGTTTTGGGCTCGATCCGAACTCAATAGGTGTTCAAAATTGGACAATTCAAATTCAACGGCAGTTCGTTCCTAATTGGAGTGGTTGGTGTATTCCATACTTCTAGGGATTGGATTTCACTGAAAACTCACCAAATGACTCCTCCCACCATATTATGTTGTTGCCCAAGTTTTGGGCTCGATCCAAAATCAATAGGTGTTCCAAATTGGACAATTCAAGTTCAACGGCAGTTCGTTCCTAATTGGAGTGGTTGGTGTATTCCATACTTCTAGCGAATGGATTTCACTCAAAACTCACCAAATGACTCCTCCCACCATAATATGATGTTGCCCAAGTTTTGGGCTCGATCCGAAATCAATAGTTGTTCAAAATTGGACAATTCAAGTTGAACGGCAGTTCGTTCCTAATTGGAGTGGTTGGTATAATCCACACTTCTAGCGATTGCATTTCACTCAAAACTCCCCAAATGACTCCTCACACCATATTATGATGTTGCCCAAGTTTTGGGCTCGATCCGAAATCAGTAGGTGTTCCAAATTGGACAATTCAAGTTCAACGGCAGTTCGTTCCTAATTGGAGTGGTTGGTGTATTCCATACTTCTAGCGATTGGATTTCACTCAAAACTCACCAAATGACTCCTCCCACCATATTATGATGTTGCCCAAGTTTTGGGCTCGATCCGAAATCAATAGGTGTGAGAAATTGGACAATTCAAGTTCAACGGCAGTTCGTTCCTAATTGGAGTGGTTGGTGTATTCCATACTTCTAGCGATTGGATTTCACTCAAAACTCTCCAAATGACTCCTCCCACCATATTATGTTGTTGCCCAAGTTTTGGGCTCGATCCCAAATCAATAGGTGTTCCAAATTGGACAATTCAAGTTCAACGGCAGTTCGTTCCTAATTGGAGTGGTTGGTGTATTCCATACTTCTAGGGATTGGATTTCACTCAAAACTCACCAAATGACTCCTCCCACCATATTATGATGTTCCCCAAGTTTTGGGCTCGATCCGAAATCAATAGGTGTTCCAAATTGGACAATTCAAGTTCAACGGCAGTTCGTTCCTAATTGGAGTGGTTTCTGTATTCCACACTTCTAGCGATTGGATTTCACTCAAAACTCCCCAAATGACTCCACCCACCATATTATGGTGTTGCCCAAGTTTTGGGCTCCATCCGAAATCAATAGCTGTTCCAAATTGGACAATTCAAGTTCAACGGCAGTTCGTTCCTAATTGGAGTGGTTGGTGTATTCCATGCTTCTAGCGATTGGATTTCTCTCAAAACTCACCAAATGACTCCTCCCACCATATTATGATGTTGCCCAAGTTTTGGGCTCGATCCGAAATCAATAGGTGTTCCAAATTGGACATTTCAACTTCAACGGCAGTTCTTTCCTAATTGGAGTGGTTGGTGTATTCCATACTTCTAGTGATTGGATTTCACTCAAAACTCACCAAATGACTCTTCCCACCATATTATGATATTGCCCAAGTTTTGGGCTCGATCCGAAATCAATAGGTGTTCCAAATTGGACAATTCAAGTTCAACGGCAGTTCGTTCCTAATTGGAGTGGTTGGTGTATTCCATACTTCTAGCGATTGGATTTCACTCAAAACTCTCCAAATGACTCCTCCCACCATATTATGTTGTTGCCCAAGTTTTGGGCTCGATCCCAAATCAATAGGTGTTCCAAATTGGACAATTCAAGTTCAACGGCAGTTCGTTCCTAATTGGAGTGGTTGGTGTATTCCATACTTCTAGCGATTGGATTTCACTCAAAACTCACCAAATGACTCCTCCCACCATATTATGATGTTGCCCAAGTTTTGGGCTCGATCCGAAATCAATAGGTGTGAGAAATTGGACAATTCAAGTTCAACGGCAGTTCGTTCCTAATTGGAGTGGTTGGTGTATTCCATACTTCTAGCGGTTGGATTTCACTCAAAACTCACCAAATGACTCCTCCCACCATATTATGATGTTGCCCAAGTTTTGGGCTCGATCCGAAATCAATAGGTGTGAGAAATTGGACAATTTAAGTTTAACGGCAGTTGGTTCCTAATTGGTGTGGTTGGTGTATTCCATACTTCTAGCGATTGGATTTCACTCAAAACTCACTAAATGACTACTGACACCATATTATGATGTTGCCGAAGTTTGGGGCTCGATCCCAAATCAATAGGTGTTCCAAATTGGACAATTCAAGTTCAACGGCAGTTCGTTCCTAATTGGAGTGGTTGGTGTATTCCATACTTCTAGCGATTGGATTTCACTCAAAACTCACCAAATGACTCCTAACACCAAATTATGATGTTGCCCAAGTTTTGGGCTCGATCCGAAATCAATAGGTGTGAGAAATTGGACAATTCAAGTTCAACGGCAGTTCGTTCCTAATTGGAGTGGTTGGTGTATTCCATACTTCTAGGGAATGGATTTCACTCAAAACTCACCAAATGACTCTTCCCACCATATTATGATGTTGCCCAAGTTTGGGGCTCGATCCGAAATCAATAGGTGTGAGAAATTGGACAATTCAAGTTCAACGGCAGTTCTTTCCTAATTCGAGTGGTTGGTGTCTTTCATACTTCTAGGAATTGGATTTCACTCAAAACTCACCAAATGACTCCTCCCACCATATTATGATGTTGCCCAAGTTTTGGGGTTGATCCGAAATCAATAGGTGTTCGAAATTGGACAATTCAAGTTCCACGGCAGTTCGTTCCTAATTGGAGTGGTTGGCGTATTCCATACTTCTAGCGATTGGATTTCACTCAAAACTCACCAAATGACTCCTCCCACCATATTATGATGTTGCCCAAGTTTGCGGATCGATCCGAAATCAATAGGTGTGAGAAATTGGACAATTCAAGTTCAACGGCAGTTCGTTCCTAATTCGAGCGGTTGGTGTATTCCATACTTCTAGCGATTGGATTTCACTCAAAACTCACCAAATGACTCCTCCCACCATATTATGATGTTGCCCAAGTTTGGGGCTCGATCCGAAATCAATAGGTGTGAGAAATTGGACAATTCAAGTTCAACGGCAGTTCTTTCCTAATTCGAGTGGTTGGTGTCTTTCATACTTCTAGGGATTGGATTTCACTCAAAACTCACCAAATGACTCCTCCCACCATATTATGATGTTGCCCAAGTTTTGGGCTTGATCCGAAATCAATAGGTGTTCGAAATTGGACAATTCAAGTTCCACGGCAGTTCGTTCCTAATTGGAGTGGTTGGTGTATTCCATACTTCTAGCGATTGGATTTCACTGAAAACTCACCAAATGACTACTCCCACCATATTATGATGTTGCCCAAGTTTGGGGACCGATCCGAAATCAATAGGTGTGAGAAATTGGACAATTCAAGTTCAACGGCAGTTCGTTTCTAATTGGAGTGGTTGGTGTATTCCATACTTCTAGCGATTGGATTTCATTCAAAACTCACCAAATGACTCCTCCCACCAAATTACGATGTTGCCCAAGTTTTGGCTCGATCCGAAATTAATAGGTGTTCCAAATTGGACAATCCCAGTTCAACGGCAGTTCGTTCCAAATTGGAGTGGTCGGTGTATTCCATACTTCTAGCGATTGGATTTCACTCAAAACTCACCAAATGACTCCTCCCACCATATTATGATGTTGCCCATGTTTTGGCCTCGATCCGAAATCAATAGGTGTGAGAAATTGGACAATTCAAGTTCAACGGCAGTTCGTTCCTAATTGGAGTGGTTGGTGTATTCCATACTTCTAGCGATTGGATTTCACTCAAAACTCACCAAATGACTCCTCCCACCATGTTATGATGTTGCCCAAGTTTTGGGGTTGATCCGAAATCAATAGGTGTTCGAAATTGGACAATTCAAGTTCAACGGCAGTTCGTTCCTAATTGGAGTGGTTGGTGTATTCCATACTTCTAGCGATTGGATTTCACTCCAAACTCCCCAAATGACTCCACCCACCATATTATGATGTTGCACAAGTTTGGGGTTCGATCCGAAATCAATAGGTGTTAGAAATTGGACAATTCAAGTTCAACGGCAGTTCGTTCCTAATTGGACTGGTTGGTGTATTCCATACTTCCAGCGATTGGATTTCACTCAAAACTCACCAAATGACTCCTCCCACCATATTATGATGTTGCCCAAGTTTGGGGCTCGATCCGAACTCAATAGGTGTGAGAAATTGGACAATTCAAGTTCATCGGCAGTTCGTTTCAAATTGGAGTGGTTGGTGTATTCCATACTTCTAGCGATTGGATTTCACTCAAAACTAACCAAATGACTCCTCCCACCATATTATGATGTTGCCCAAGTTTTGGGCTTGATCCGAAATCAATAGGTGTTCCAAATTGGACAATTCAAGTTCAACGGCAGTTCGTTCCTAATTGGAGTGGTTGGTGTATTCCATACTTCTAGCGATTGGATTTCACTCAAAACTCACCAAATGACTCCTCCTACTATATTATGTTGTTGCCCAAGTTTTGGGCTCGATCCGAAATCAATAGGTGTTCCAAATTGGACAATTCAAGTTCAATGGCAGTTCGTTCCTAATTGGAGTGGTTGGTGTATTCCATACTTCTAGCGATCGGATTTCGCTCAAAACTCACCAAATGTTTCCTCCCACCAAATTATGATGTTGCCCAAGTTTTGGGCTCGATCTGAAATTAATAGGTGTTCCAAATTGGACAATTCAAGTTCAACGGCAGTTCGTTCCTAATTGGAGTGGTTGGTGTATTCCATACTTCTAGCGATTGGATTTCACTCAAAACTCACCAAATGACTCCTCCCACCATATTATGATGTTGCCCAAGTTTGGGGCTTGATACGAAATCAATAGGTTTGAGAAATTGGACAATTCAAGTTTAACGGCAGTTCGTTCCTAATTGGAGTCGTTGGTGTATTCCGTACTTCTAGCGATTGGATTTCACTCAAAACTCACCAAATGACTCCTCCCACCATATTATGATGTTGCACAAGTTTGGGGTTCGATCCGTAATCAATAGGTGTTAGAAATTGCACAATTCAAGTTCAACGCCTGTTTGTTCCTAATGGGAGTGGTTTGTGTATTCCATACTTCTAGCGATTGGATTTCACTCAAAACTAAACAAATGACTACTCCCACCATGTTATGATGTTGCACAAGTTTGGGGTTCGATCCGAAATAAATAGGTGTTAGAAATTGGACAATTCAAGTTCAACGGCAGTTCGTTCCTAATTGGAGTGGTTGGTGTATTCCATACTTCTAGCGATTGGATTTCACTCAAAACTAACCAAATGACTCCTCGCACCATATTATGTTGTTGCCCAAGTTTTGGGCTCGATCCGAAATCAATAGGTGTTCCAAACTGGACAATTCAAGTTCAACGGCAGTTCGTTCCTAATTGGAGTGGTTGGAGTATTCCATACTTCTAGCGATTGGATTTCACTCAAAACTCACCAAATGACTCCTCCCACCATATTATGATATTGCCCAAGTTTTGGGCTCGATCCGAAATCAATAGGTGTTCCAAATTGGACAATTCAAGTTCAACGGCAGTTCGTTCCTAATTGGAGTGGTTGGTGTATTCCATACTTCTAGCGATTGGATTTCACTCAAAACTAACCAAATGACTCCTCGCACCATATTATGTTGTTGCCCAAGTTTTGGGCTCGATTCGAAATCAATAGGTGTTCCAAATTGGACAATTCAAGTTCAACGGCAGTTCGTTCCTAATTGGAGTGGTTGGTGTATTCCATACTTCTAGCGATTGGATTTCACTCAAAACTCACCAAATGACTCCTCCCACCATATTATGATGTTGCCCAAGTTTGGGGATCGATCCGAAATCAATAGGTGTGAGAAATTGGACAATTCAAGTTCAACGGCATTTCGTTCCTAATTGGAGTGGTTGGTGTATTCCATACTTCTAGCGATTGGATTTCACTCAAAACTCACCAAATGACTCCTCCCACCATATTATGATGTTGCCCAAGTTTGGGGATCGATCCGAAATCAATAGGTGTGAGAAATTGGACAATTCAAGTTCAACGGCATTTCGTTCCTAATTGGAGTGGTTGGTGTATTCCATACTTCTAGCGATTGGATTTCACTCAAAACTCACCAAATGACTCCTCCCACCATATTATGCTGTTGCCCAAGTTTTGGGCTCGATCCGAAATCAATAGGTGTGAGAAATTGGACAATTCATGTTCAACGGCAGTTCGTTCCTAATTGGACAATTCATGTTCAACGGCAGTTCGTTCCTAATTGGAGTGGTTGGTGTATTCCATACTTCTAGTGATTGGATTTCACTCAAAATTCACCAAAGGACTCCTCCCACCATATTATGATGTTGCCCAAGTTTTGGGCTCGATCCGTAATCAATAGGTGTGAGAAATTGGACAATTCAAGTTCAACGGCAGTTTGTTCCTAATTGGAGTGGTTGGTGTATTCCATACTTCTAGAGATTCGATTTCACTCAAAACTCACCAAATGACTCCTCCCACCATATTATGATGTTGCCCAAGTTTGGGTCTCGATCCGAAATCAATAGGTTTGAGCAATAGACAATTCAAGTTCAACGGCAGTTCGTTCCTAATTGGAGTGGTTGGTGTATTCCATACCTCTAGCGAATGGATTTCACTAAAAACTCACCAAATGACTCCTCCCACCATATTATGATGTTGCCCAAGTTTTGGGCTCGATCTGAAATCAATAGGTGTTCCAAATTGGACAATTCAAGTTCAACGGCAGTTCGTTCCTAATTGGAGTGGTTGGTGTATTCCCTACTTCTACCGATTGGATTTCACTCAAAACTCACAAATGACTCCTCCCACCATATTATGATGTTGCCCAAGTTTGGGGCTCGGTCCGAAATCAATAGGTGTTCCAAATTGGACAATTCAAGTTCAACGGCAGTTCGTTCCTAATTGGAGTGGTTGGTGTATTCCCTACTTGTAGCGATTGGATTTCACTCAAAACTCACCAAATGACTCCTCCCACCATATTATGATGTTGCCCAAGTTTGGGGCTCGGTCCGAAATCAATAGGTTTGAAAAATTGGACAATTCAAGTTCAACGGCAGTTCGTTCCTAATTGGAGTGGTTGGTGTATTCCGTACTTCTAGCGATTGGATTTCACTCAAAACTCACCAAATGACTCCTCCCACCATATTATGATGTTGCCCAAGTTTAGGGTTCGATCCGAAATCAATAGGTGTGAGAAATTGGACAATTCAAGTTCAACAGCAGTTCGTTCCTAATTGGAGTGGTTGGTGTATTCCATACTTCTAAAGATTGGATTTCACTCAAAACTCACCAAATGACTCCTCCCACCATATTATGATGTTGCCCAAGTTTTGGGCTCGATCCGGAATCAATAGGTGTGAGAAATTCGACAATTCAAGTTCAACGGCAGTTTGTTCCTAATTGGAGTGGTTGGTGTATTCCATACTTCTAGCGATTGGATTTCACTCAAAACTCACCAAATGACTCCTCCCACCATATTATGATGTTGCCCAAGTTTGGGGCTCGAACCGAAATCAATCGGTTTGAGAAATTGGACAATTCAAGTTCAACGGCAGTTTGTTCCTAATTGGAGTGGTTGGTGTATTCCATACTTCTAGCGATTGGATTTCACTCAAAACTCACCAAATGACTCCTCCCACCATATTATGATGTTGCCCAAGTTTAGGGTTCGATCCGAAATCAATAGGTGTGAGAAATTGGACAATTCAAGTTCAACAGCAGTTCGTTCCTAATTGGAGTGGTTGGTGTATTCCATACTTCTAGTGATTGGGTTTCATTCAAAATTCACCAAAGGATTCCTCCCACCATATTATGATGTTGCCCTAGTTTTGGGCTCGATCCGAAATCTATAGGTGTGTGAAATTAGACAATTCAAGTTCAACGGAAGTTCGTTCCTAATTGGAGTGGTTGGTGTATTCCATACTTCTAGCGATTGGATTTCACTCAAAACTCACCAAATGACTCCTCCCACTATATTATGATGTTGCCCAAGTTTTGGGCTTGATCCGAAATCAATAGGTGTTCCAAATTGGACAATTCATGTTCAACGGCATTTCGTTCCTAATTGGAGTAGTTGGTGTATTCCGTACTTCTAGCGATGGGATTTCACTCAAAACTAACCAAATGACTCCTCCCACCATATTATGATGTTGCCCAAGTTTTGGGCTCGATCCGAAATCAATAGGTGTGAGAAATTGGACAATTCAAGTTCAACGGCAGTTCGTTCCTAATTGGAGTGGTTGGTGTATTCCATACTTCTAGTGATTGGATTTCACTCCAAACTCACCAAATGACTCCTCCCACCATATTATGATGTTGCCCATGTTTTGGGTTCGAGCCGAAATCAATAGGTGTTCCAAATTGGATAATTCAAGTTCAACGGCATTTCGTTCCTAATTGGAGTAGTTGGTGTATTCCATACTTCTAGCGATGGGATTTCACTCAAAACTAACCAAATGACTCCTCCCACCATATTATGATGTTGCCCAAGTTTTGGGCTCGATCCGAAATCAATAGGTTTGAGAAATTGGACAATTCAAGTTCAACGGCAGTTCGTTCCTAATTGGAGTGGTTGGTGTATTCCATACTTCTAGCTATTGGATTTCACTCAAAACTAACCAAATGACTCCTCCCACCATATTATGATTTTGCCCAAGTTTTGGGCTCAATCCGAAATCAATAGGTGTGAAAAATTGGACAATTCAAGTTCAACGGCAGTTCGTTCCTAATTGGAGTGGTTGTTGTATTCCATACGTCTAGCGATTGGATTTCACCCAAAACTCACCAAATGACTCCTCCCACCATATTATGATGTTGCCCAAGTTTTGGGCTCGAACCGAAATCAATAGGTGTGAGAAATTGGACAATTCAAGTTCAACGGCAGTTCGTTCCTAATTGGAGTGGTTGGTGCATTCCATACTTCTAGCGATTGGATTTCCACTACAACAAAAAGGCTTTTTGATGACATGGTTTTAATGACGTGTCAGGAATACACGTCATTAATTGTAATTATCTATGACGTGCTTTTAAAATGCGTCATTGAAGCTGGTTTGTGATATCCTTTCAATGACATCCGGATATGCACGCCATTGAATATGCATTCAATGACGCGTTTTACGCGTCATAGATTTTTTTGACTTTACATGACGTTGGATCTGCGTCATGAAACGTTTGTTAAATCAATGACGCATATTGCGCGTCATAAATGTCTATGACGTTTGGGTTGCGTCATGGAATCAAGTATCCATGGCTGGCTAGCTGCATCATGGAAGTGTTTTTCAATGACGTTTCCTATGCGTCATAGATCTATGAAAATTTCCCACCTTTTTTTTTTCGTTCCATGCAATTATTTTTTACCTCTTTAATTTTGCCCGCTATTTTTTCACATATTATAAAAATATTTTTAATAACCTTAAGATGACGCGTCTTGAGCGCCATAAAAGCTTTAACGATTTGACGACGCAGTATATGCGTCATGGAATTGGTTTTGAGGACGCAGTATACGCATCATAGAATGTAATTTTACGACGTAGATTCTGCGTCATGAAATTTGGTTTTGAGGCCCCAATTTTTTTTCACGTTGCGCTCTTTTTTTGGGTGAAATTTTAGTTTGCCCGCTATTCCCTTCCAGAAGGCGCGCTCTCTCTCTCTGTCTTTCTAAAATATTCTCCTCATTCTCATACCTAAGGATCTCTCTCTCTCTGTCCCCAACTCCAAATCTTCTCTTCATTCTCTCTCATCTCTCCCTTCCCTTTCTTTTCTTTTTCTGTTCACTCTTCACTCATTCTCCAGCACCCCCTGATCTTCTCCTCATCTTTTCTTCTCGTGTATCTCCAACGGTGGCTTATTTTGCTGGGGATGTGTGATATTGAGTTTTGAAGGTGGAGATTCTAATTGAAGTTGTGGTAATTCAATGCTCAAGGTACCAATTTTTTCTTCTTCTTCTCTTCTTTGCATTTTTCTCATTTATATTTTAGTTTGCCCCTAATTCATTTTTATATTATCATTTTTGTAATGAATTTTCGGGACATTTGAGCTGTTGAAGAGGTGTCTTTTCGAGCCTTTAATTTCTTCTGGGGACATTTGAGAGAGCTTCATAAAGCCATTGTCAGCTTGGGCAATTCGTTGAGAGAGCTAAGGAATTTTGAATTTCTTCTTGAACCCTTTGTAAGTTTGTTTTCTCATATTTTAATTTCTTGTTTTTGGATGTTGTTGTCTTGTTGGGTTGATTATTTAAATTGTGTAGTTGATTGATTGCTCCACAGAACCCACGAAACTAAATGGAAGAAGAGTATGAATTGGATTTATTAAGTTTGGGTGTATTGATCAACTTTCAGTTTCGGGTTTTGGTTTTTCAAACTTCGATTCTTGTTGGTAATTGAGTAGCAGTCATAACTGAAATATATACTTGTTTTTAAGATTGTTCAAAAGTGTTTTGGGGTTTTGTTTTGTTAAAAAAACAAATAGGTGCAGAAGTTGTTCAGTTTCAGATTTTTAGAAAGTGTGATTGTTTTACCCACATTGACTGTTAGTTTTGCACAGGTTGTGGGTTAGTTTTGAGATATAAGTACTTGGTTTTAAACTATACATATCCAGGATTAAAAGCCCTCTGATATCATGTAATTTGGCTGAAGTTTGATACCTAAAGTTTGGTAATTAAAGTATGACTACAAAATCTGTCAAAAACAGGGGCTGCAGTTTCAGTTTTGAAACACTTACCTTTGTTATATGAAAATAGACATCTCAATGAACATTTGAAAACTTGTTTCATGTAAATCAGAGTTAAATTGAATTTATGGTAACTTTTCCAAGTTAGTGTTATGCTGCAGAAAAACAGAAAAGTCTGTAACTTAGTCTGTTTTGAATTCAGTTTTTGACATGATTCCTGAACTTCGAATTGAATGAATTTTTGATATGATGAGGTTCTATATGTCTTGTTATGATCTGGAAAGTTTTACATTCTTTTGAATTAAACTGAATGTTTAGTTAGCAACACCACTGCAAATGTTAGGGGCATGGCCACAGAGCTTAGGATTTCCTCTGTCAAGATTGTAACCCCAATTAACCTTCTATGCAATTGATCGTCTTTGAGAGGTGATAGGTTCCAGCCCAAAAGAATTGAACAAAACTAACTGGTTTTTGGGTTTTGGATATAATGCCATATATGATATTAGTTTCTCTTACCATCCCTCCCCGTACTTGCACCTATTTCTTATCTTTCTTTTTTTCTGGTTTTTTGGTAAGTTAACTTCATTCAGGAATTTTTGGTCCTTAAAATTTGTTATGTTGGATTCTATTGTTCCTCTTGTTTTATTTGGCATTTGGTTTAGCAAGACATTTCTATCAAATGAAATTTCCACAAATGAAATTTCCAATTTTGACCAAGAATTTACAGACCTGTATCATTTTCATTCATGCTTGCTTGTAATTTCTAGACCTTCATTCTCATTTTCTAATCTTCTGTTTTAATGCAGGTGTGGTTGTAATTATTTTAGTACCTTTTACACTCTCTTTTGGACATGAAGCATCACATCCTCTCATACGATCATGGAGCATACTTTGTTTTGGACAGTCCAAGTATCAAATCTTCTCAAACTTCATAGGATTGACTTTGTGGGATTAGTTCAAGACAATATTAATGTACTAGCATCATTTTGAGTAATAGAAATATAATTTAGAGTACTTTGCCTTTGTGTCTTCATTTTTTCTTCTATATATTAATTTATTTTTTAATAATTATAATGATGGGATATATATAAATATTAGAATTTTAATTTTTTTTTATAAATAAAGAATTTCAATGACGTCTGAACTGTGTCATGAAAAATATTTCAATGACGTCTCATCAGCGTCGTTAAGTTCCATGACGCCTAGTCCGCGTCATGTAAAGTCCTAAAAGAAGGCGTCAAATAGAACGTCATATTCTTAATGACGCTTAATTGACGTCATCAAAACTTCATCCATGACATCGAGGACGCGTCATAGAAAGAGTAGGACGACACACGATCCGCGTCATTGAAACCCCATTCCATGACGCGGAACAGACGTCGTGTTTTGAAAAAAGTTTCCATGACCCCCCCTTTCGACGACGCAGATTACGACGCCTGATCCGCGTCATTAAATGCCTTCCATGACGCAAATCAGACGTCATAGAAGGGTTTTTGTGTTGTAGTGTTCAATCAAAACTCCCCAAATGACTCCTCCCACCATATTATAATGTTGCCCAAGTTTTGGGCTCGATCCGAAATCAATAGGTGTTCCAAATTGGACAATTCAAGTTCAACGGCAGTTCGTTCCTAATTGGAGTGGTATTCCATACTTCTAGCGATTGGATTTCACTCAAAACTCACCAAATGACTCCTCCCACCATATTATGATGTCGCCCAAATTTGGGGCTCGATCCGAAATCAATAGGTGTTCCAAATTGGACAATTCAAGTTCAACGGCAGTTCGTTCCTAATTGGAGTGGTATTCCATACTTCTAACGATTGGATTTCACTCAAAACTCACCAAATGACTCCTCCCACCATTTTATGATGTTGCCCAAGTTTGGGGCTCGAACCGAAATCAATAGGTGTGAGAAATTGGACAATTCAAGTTCAACGGCAGTTCGTTCCTAATTGGAGTGGTTGGTGTATTCCATACTTCTAGCGGTTGGATTTCACTAAAAACTAACCAAATGACTCCTCCCACCGTATTATGATGTTGCCCAAGTTTTGGGATCAATACGAAATCAATAGGTGTTCCAAATTGGACAATTCAAGTTCAACGGCAGTTCGTTCCTAATTGGAGTGGTTGGTGTATTCCGTACTTCTAGCAATTGGATTTCACTCAAAACTCACCAAATGACTCCTCCCACCATATTATGATATTGCCCAAGTTTTGGGCTCGATCCGAAATCAATAGGTGTTCCAAATTGGACAATTCAAGTTCAACGGCAGTTCGTTCCTAATTGGAGTCGTTGGTGTATTCCATACTTCTAGCGATTGTATTTCAGTCAAAATTCACCAAATGACTCCTCCCACCATATTATGCTGTTGCCCAAGTTTTGGGCTCGATCCGAAATCAATAGGTGTGAGAAATTGGACAATTCGTGTTCAAAGGCAGTTCCTTCCTAATTGGAGTGGTTGCTGTATTCCATACTTCTAGCGATTGGATTTCACTCAAAACTCACCAAATGACTCCTCCCACCATATTATGATGTTGCCCAAGTTTTGGGCTCGATCCGAAATCAATAGGTGTGAGAAATTGGTCAATTCAATTTCAACGACAGTTCGTTCCAAATCGGAGTAGTTGTTGTATTCCATACTTCTAGCGATTGGATTTCACTCAAAACACACCAGATGACTCCTCCCACCATATTATGATTTTTCCCAACTTTTTGGCTCGATCCGAAATCAATAGGTGTGAGAAATTGGACAATTCAAGTTCAACGGCAGTTCGTTCCTAATTGGAGTGGTTGGTGTATTCCATACTTCTAGCGATTGGATTTCACTCAAAACTCACCAGATGACTCCTCCCACCATATTATGATTTTTCCCAAGTTTTGGGCTCGATCCGAAATCAATAGGTGTTCCAAATTGGACAATTCAAGTTCAACGGCAGTTCGTTCCTAATTGGAGTGGTATTCCATACTTCTAGCGATTGGATTTCACTCAAAACTCACCAAATGACTCCTCCCACCATATTATGATGTCGCCCAAGTTTGGGGCTCGATCCGAAATCAATAGGTGTTCCAAATTGGACAATTCAAGTTCAACGGCAGTTCGTTCCTAATTGGAGTGGTATTCCATACTTCTAGCGATTGGATTTCACTCAAAACTCACCAAATGACTCCTCCCACCATATTATGAAGTTGCCATAGTTTTGGGCTCAACCCGAAATCAATAGGTGTGAGAAATTGGACAATTCAAGTTCAACGGCAGTTCGTTCCTAATTGGAGTGGTTGGTGTATTCCATACTTCTAGCGATTGGATTTCACTCAAAATTCACCAAATGACTACTCCCACCATATTATGATGTTGCCCAAGTTTTGGGCTCGATCCAAAATCAATAGGTGTGAGAAATTGGACAATTCAAGTTCAACGGCAGTTCGTTCCTAATTGGAGTGGTTGGTGTATTCCATACTTCTAGCGATTGGATTTCACTCAAAACTAACCAAATGACTCCTCCCACCATATTATGATGTTGCCCAAGTTTTGGGCTCGATCCGAAATCAATAGGTGTGAGAAATTGGACAATTCAAGTTCAACGGCAGTTCGTTCCAAATTGGAGTGGTTGGTGTATTCCACACTTCTAGCGATTGGATTTCACCCAAAACTCACCAAATGACTCCTCCCACCATATTATGATGTTGCCCAAGTTTGCGGCTCGATCTGAAATCAATAGGTGTGAGAAATTGGACAATTCAAGTTCAACGACAGTTCGTTCCGAATTGGACTGGTTGGTGTATTCCATACTTCTAGCGATTGGATTTCACCCAAAACTCACCAAATGACTCCTCCCACCATATTATGATATTGCCCAAGTTTTGGGCTCGATCCGAAATCAATAGGTGTTCCAAATTGGACAATTCAAGTTCAACGGCAGTTCGTTCCTAATTGGAGTCGTTGGTGTATTCCATACTTCTAGCGATTGGATTTCACTCAAAATTCACCAAATGACTCCTCCCACCATATTATGCTGTTGCCCAAGTGTTGGGCTCGATCCGAAATCAATAGGTGTTCCAAATTGGACAATTCAAGTTCAACGGCAGTTCGTTCCAAATTCGAGTGGTTGGTGTATTCCATACTTCTAGCGATTGGATTTCACTCAAAACTCACCAAATGACTCCTCCCACCATATTATGATGTTGCCCAAGTTTTGGGCTCGATCCGAAATCAATAGGTGTTCCAAATTGGACAATTCAAGTTCAACGGCAGTTCGTTCCAAATTCGAGTGGTTGGTGTATTCCATACTTCTAGCGATTGGATTTCACTCAAAACTCACCAAATGACTCCTCCCACGATATTATGATGTTGCCCAAGTTTGGGGCTCGATCTGAAATCAATAGGTGTGAGAAATTGGACAATTCAAGTTCAACGGAAGTTCGTTCCTAATTGGAGTGGTTGGTGTATTCCATACTTCTAGCGATTGGATTTCACCCAAAACTCACCAAATGTCCCCTCCCACCATATTATGATGTTGCCCAAGTTTTGGGCTCGATCCGAAATCAATAGGTGTGAGAAATTGGTCAATTCAATTTCAACGGCATTTCGTTCCTAATTGGAGTGGTTGGTGTATTCCATACTTCTAGCGATTGGATTTCACTGAAAACTCACCAAAAGACTCCTCCCACCATATTATCATGTTGCCCAACTTTTGGGCTCGATCCGAAATCAATAGGTGTGAGAAATTGGACAATTCAAGTTCAACGGCAGTTCGTTCCTAATTGGACTGGTTAGTGTATTCCATACTTCTAGCGATTGGATTTCACTCAAAACTCACCAAATGACTCCTCCCACCATATTATGATGTTGCCCAAGTTTTGGGCTCGATCCGAAATCAATAGGTGTGAGAAATTGGATAATTCAAGTTCGACGGCAGTTCGTTCCTAATTGGAGCGGTTGGTGTATTATTTCATACTTCTAGCGATTGGATTTCTCTCAAAACTCACCAAACGACTCCTCCCACCATATTATCATGTTGCCCAACTTTTGGGCTCGAGCCGAAATCAATAGGAGTGAGAAATTGGACAATTCAAGTTCAGTGACAGTTCGTTCCCAATTGGAGTGGTTGGTGTATTCCATACTTCTAGCGATTGGATTTCACTCAAACCTCACCAAATGACTCCTCCCACCATATTATGATGTTGCCCAAGTTTTGGGCTCGATCCGAAATCAATAGGTGTTCAAAATTGAGCAATTCAAGTTCAATGGCAGTTCGTTCCTAATTGGAGTGGTTGGTGTATTCCATACTCCTAGTGATTGGATTTCACTCAAACCTAACCAAATGACTCCTCCCACCATATTATGATGTTGCCCAACTTTTGGGCTCGATCGGAAATCAATAGGTGTGAGGAATTGGACAATTCAAGTTCAACGGAAGTTCGTTCCTAATTGGAGTGGTTAGTGTATTCCATACTTCTAGTGATTTGATGTCACTCAAAACTCACCAAATGACTCCTCCCACCATATTATGATGTTGCCCAAGTTTGGGGCTCGATCCGAAATCAATAGGTGTGAGAAATTGGACAATTCAAGTTCAACGGCAGTTCCTTCCTAATTGGACTGGTTAGTGTATTCCATACTTCTAGCGATTGGATTTCACTCAAAACTCACCAAATGACTCCTCCCACCATATTATGACGTTGGCCAAGTTTTGGGCTCGATCCGAAATCAATAGGTGTGAGAAATTGGACAATTCAAGTTCAACGGCAGTTCGTTCCTAATTGGAGAGGTTGGTGTATTCCATACTTCTAGCGATTGGATTTCACTCAAAACTCACCAAATGACTCCTTTCACATATTATGATGTTGCCCAAGTTTTGGGCTCGATCCGAAATCAATAGGTGTTCCAAATTGGACAATTCAAGTTCAACGGCAGTTCGTTCCTAATTGGAGTGGTTGGTGTATTCCACACTTATAGCGATTGGATTTAACACAAAACTCACCAAATGACTCCTCCCACCATATTATGATGTTGCCCAAGTTTTGGGCACGATCCGAAATCAATAGGTGTGAGAAATTGGACAATTCAAGTTCAACGGCAGTTCGTTCCTAATTGGAGTGGTTGGTGTTTTCCATACTTCTAGCGATTGGATTTCACTCAAAACTCACCAATTGCCTCCTCCCACCATATTATGATGTTGCCCAAGTTTTGGGCTCGATCCGAAATCAATAGGTGTGAGAAATTGGACAATTGAAGTTCAACGGAAGTTCGTTCCTAATTGTAGTGGTTGGTGTATTACATGCTTCTTGCAATTGGATTTCACTCAAAACTCACCAAATGACTCCTCCCACCATATTATGATGTTGCCCAAGTTTGGGGCTCGATCCGAAATCAATAGGTGTGAGAAACTGGACAATACAAGTTCAACGGCAGTTCATTAGTAATTGGAGTGGTTGTTGTATTCCATACTTCTAGCGATTGGATTTCACTCAAAACCCATGAATTTACTCCTCCCACCATATTATGATGTTGCCCAAGTTTTGGGCTCAATCCGAAATCAATAGGGGTTCCAAATTGGACAATTCAAGTTCCACAGCAGTTCGTTCCAAGTTGCAGTGGTTGGTGTATTCCATACTTCAAGCGATTGGATTTCACTCAAAACACACCAAATGACTCCTCCCACATATTATGATGTTGCCCAAGTTTTGGGCTCGATCCGAAATCAATAGGTGTTCCAAATTGGACTATTCAAGTTCAACGGCAGTTCGTTCATAATTGGATGGTTGGTGTATTCCATACTTCTAGCGATTGGATTTCACTCAAAACTCACCAAATGACTCTTCCCACCATATTATGATGTTGCCCAAGTTTGGGGCTCGATCCGAAATCAATAGGTGTGAGAAATTGGACAATTCAAGTTCAACGGCAGTTCGTTCCTCATTGGAGTGGTTGGTGTATTCCAAACTTCCAGTCACTGGATTTCACTCAAAACTAACCAAATGACTCCTCCCACCATATGATGATGTTGCCCAAGTTTTGGGCTCGATCTGAAATCCATAGGTGTTCCAAATTGGACAATTCAAGTTCAACGACAATTCGTTCCTAATTGGAGTGGTTGGTGTATTCTATACTTCTAGCGATTGGATTTCACTCAAAACTCACCAAATGACTCCTCCCACCATATTATGATGTTGCCCAAGTTTTGGGCTCGATTCGAAATCAATAGGTGTGAGAAATTGGACAATTCAAGTTCAACGGCAGTTCTTTCCGAATTGGAGTGGTTGGTGTATTACATACTTCTAGCGATTGGATTTCACTAAAAACTCACCAAATGACTCCTCCCACCATATTATGATGTTGCCCAAGTTTTGGGCTCGATTCGAAATGAATAGGTGTTAGAAATTGGACAATTCAAGTTCAACGGCAGTTCGTTCCTAATTGGAGTGGTTGGTGTATTCCATACTTCTGGCGATTGGATTTCACTCAAAACTAACCAAATGACTCCTCCGACCATAATGATGATGTTGCCCAAGTTTTGGGCTCGATCCGAAATCAATAGGTGTTCCAATTGGACAATTCAAGTTCAACGGCAGTTCGTTCCTAATTGGAGTGGTTGGGATATTCCATGCTTCTAGCGATTTGATTTCACTCAAAACTCACCAAATCACTCCTCCCACCATATTATGATGTTGCCCAAGTTTGGGGCTCGATCCGAAATCAATAGGTGTTCCAAAATGGACAATTCAAGTTCAACGACAGTTCCTTCCTAACTGGAGTGGTTGGTGTATTCCATACTTCTAGCGATTTATATTTCACTCAAAACTCACCAAATGACTCCTCCCACCATATTATGATATTGCCCATGTTTTGGGCTCGATCCGAAATCAATAGGTGTTCCAAATTGAACAATTCAAGTTCAACGGCAGTTCGTTCCTAATTGGAGTGGTTGGTGTATTCCATACTTCTAGCGATCGGATTTCACTCAAAACTAACCAAATGACTCCGCCCACCATCTTAAGATGTTGCCCAAGTTTTGGGCTCGATCCGAAATCAATAGGTGTTCCAAATTGGACAATTCAAGTTCAACGGCAGTTCGTTCCTAACTGGAGTGGTTGGTGTATTCCATACTTCTAGCGATTGGATTTCACTCAAAACTCACCAAATAACTCCTCCCACCATATTATGATGTTGCCCAAGTCTGGGGCTCGATCCGAAATCAATAGGTGTGAGAAATTGAAGAATTCAAGTTCAACGGCAGTTCGTTCCTAATTGGAGTGGTTGGTGTATTCCATACTTCTAGTGATTGGATTTCACTCAAAACTCACCAAATGACTCCTCCCACCATATTTTGATGTTGCCCAAGTTTTGGGCTCGATCCGAAATCAACAGGTGTTCCAAATTGGGCAATTCAAGTTCAACGGCAGCTCGTTCCTAATTGGAGTGGTTGGTGTATTCCATACTTCTAACGATTGGATTTCACTCAAAACTCACCAAATGACTCCTCCCACCATATTATGATGTTGCCCAAGTTTTGGGCTCGATCCGAAATCAATAGGTGTTCCAAATTGGACAATTCAAGTTCAACGGCAGTTCGTTCCTAATTGGAGTGGTTGGTGTATTCCATACTTCTAGCGATTGGACTTCACTCAAAACTCACCAAATGACTCCTACCACCATATTTTGATTTTGCCCAAGTTTGGGGCTCGATCCGAAATCAATAGGTGTGAGAAATTGGACAATTCAAGTTCAACGGCAGTTCGTTCCTAATTGGAGTGGTTGGTTTATTCCATACTTCTAGCGATTGGATTTCACTCAAAACTCACCAAATGACTCCTCCCACCATTTTATGATGTTGCCCAAGTTTGGGGCTGGATCCGAAATCAATAGGTGTGAGAAATTGGACAATTCAAGTTCAACGGCAGTTTGTTCCTAATTGGAGTGGTTGGTGTATTCCATACTTCTAGCGATTGGATTTCACTCAAAACTCACCAAATGACTCCTCCCACCATATTATGATGTTGCCCAAGTTTTGGGCTCGATCCGAAATCAATAGGTGTGAGAAATTGGACAATTCAATTTCAACGGCAGTTCGTTCCAAATTGGAGTGGTTGGTGTATTCCATACTTCTAGCGATTGGATTTCACTCAAAACTCACCAAATGACTCCTCCCACCATTATATGATGTTGCCCAAGTTTTGGGCTCGATCCGAAATCAATAGGTGTTCCAAATTGGACAATTCAAGTTCAACGGCAGTTCGTTCCTAATTGGAGTGGTTGGTGTATTCCATACTTCTAGAGATTGGATTTCACTCAAAACTCACCAAATGACTCCTCCCACCATATTATGATGTTGCCCAAGTTTTGGGCTCGATCCGAAATCAATAGGTGTTCCAAATTGGACAATTCAAGTTCAACGGCAGTTCGTTCCTAATTGGAGTGGTTGGTGTATTCCATACTTCTAGCGATTGGATTTCACTCAAAACCCTCCAAATGACCCCTCCCACCATATTATGATGTTGCCCAAGTTTGGGGCTCGATCCGAAGTCAATAGGTGTGAGAAATTGGACAATTCAAGTTCGACGGCAGTTCGTTCCTAATTGGAGTGGTTGGTGTATTCCATACTTCTATCGATTGGATTTCACTCAAAACTCACCAAATGACTCCTCCCACCATATTATGATGTTGCCCAAGTTTTGGGCTCGATCCGAAATCAATAGGTGTTCCAAATTGGACAATTCAAGAAAAACGGCAGTTCATTCCTAATTGGAGTTGTTGGTGTATTCCATACTTCTCGCGATTGGATTTCACTCAAAACTCACCAAATGACTCCTCCCACCATATTATGATGTTGCCCAAGTTTTCGGCTTGATCCGAAATCAATAGGTGTGAGAAATTGGTCAATTCAATTTCAACGAAAGTTCATTCTTAATTGGAGTCGTTGGTGTTTTCCGTACTTCTAATGATTGGATTTCACTCAAAACTCACCAAATGACTCCTCCCACCATATTATGATGTTGCCCAAGTTTTGGGCTCGATCCGAAATCAATAGGTGTTCCAAATTGGACAATTCAAGTACAACGGCAGTTCGTTCCTAACTGGAGTGGTTGGTGTATTCCATACTTCTAGAGATTGGATTTCACTCAAAACTCACCAAATGACTCCTCCCACGATATTATGATGTTGCCCAAGTTTTGGGCTCGATCCGAAATCAATAGGTGTGAGAAATTGGACAATTCAAGTTCAACGGCAGTTCGTTCCTAACTGGAGTGGTTGGTGTATTCCATACTTCTAGCGATTGGATTTCACTCAAAACCCTCCAAATGACTCCTCCCACCATATTATGATGTTGCCCAAGTTTGGGGCTCGATCCGAAGTCAATAGGTGTGAGAAATTGGACAATTCAAGTTCGACGGCAGTTCGTTCCTAACTGGAGTGGTTGGTGTATTCCATACTTCTAGCGATTGGATTTCACTCAAAACTCACCAAATGACTCCTCCCACCATGTTATGATGTTGCCCAAGTTTTGGGCTCGATCCGAAATCAATAGGTGTGAGAAATTGGACAAATCAATTTCAACGGCAGTTCGTTCCAAATTGGAGTGGTTGGTGTATTCCATACTTCTAGCGATTGGATTTCACTCAAAACTCACCGAATGACTCCTCCCACCGTTATATGATGTTGCCCAAGTTTTGGGCTCGATCCGAAATCAATAGGTGTTCCAAATTGGACAATTCAAGTTCAACGGCAGTTCGTTCCAAATTGGAGTGGTTGGTGTATTCCATACTTCTAGAGATTGGATTTCACTCAAAACTCAGCAAATGACTCCTCCCACCATATTATGATGTTGCCCAAGTTTTGGGCTCGATCCGAAATCAATAGGTGTTCCAAATTGGACAATTCAAGTTCAACGGCAGTTCGTTCCTAATTGGAGTGGTTGGTGTATTCCATACTTCTAGCGATTGGATTTCACTCAAAACCCTCCAAATGACTCCTCCCACCATATTATGATGTTGCCCAAGTTTGGGGCTCGATCCGAAGTCAATAGGTGTGAGAAATTGGACAATTCAAGTTCGACGGCAGTTCGTTCCTAATTGGAGTGGTTGGTGTATTCCATACTTCTATCGATTGGATTTCACTCAAAACTCACCAAATGACTCCACCCACCATATTATGATGTTGCCCAAGGTTTGGGCTCGATCCGAAATCAATAGGTGTTCCAAATTGGACAATTCAAGAAAAACGGCAGTTCGTTCCTAATAGGTGTGGTTGGTGTATTCCATACTTCTCGCGATTGGATTTCACTCAAAACTCACCAAATGACTCCTCCCACCATATTATGACGTTGCCCAAGTTTTCGGCTTGATCCGAAATCAATAGGTGTGAGAAATTGGTCAATTCAATTTCAACGAAAGTTCATTCTTAATTGGAGTCGTTGGTGTTTTCCGTACTTCTAATGATTTGATTTCACTCAAAACTCACCAAATGACTCCTCCCACCATATTATGATGTTGCCCAAGTTTTGGGCTCGATCCGAAATCAATAGGTGTTCCAAATTGGACAATTCAAGTACAACGGCAGTTCGTTCCTAACTGGAGTGGTTGGTGTATTCCATACTTCTAGAGATTGGATTTCACTCAAAACTCACCAAATGACTCCTCCCACGATATTATGATGTTGCCCAAGTTTTGGGCTCGATCCGAAATCAATAGGTGTGTGAAATTGGACAATTCAAGTTCAACGGCAGTTCGTTCCTAACTGGAGTGGTTGGTGTATTCCATACTTCTAGCGATTGGATTTCACTCAAAACCCTCCAAATGACTCCTCCCACCATATTATGATGTTGCCCAAGTTTGGGGCTCGATCCGAAGTCAATAGGTGTGAGAAATTGGACAATTCAAGTTCGACGGCAGTTCGTTCCTAACTGGAGTGGTTGGTGTATTCCATACTTCTAGCGATTGGATTTCACTCAAAACCCTCCAAATGACTCCTCCCACCATATTATGATGTTGCCCAAGTTTGGGGCTCGATCCGAAGTCAATAGGTGTGAGAAATTGGACAATTCAAGTTCGACGGCAGTTCGTTCCTAACTGGAGTGGTTGGTGTATTCCATACTTCTAGCGATTGGATTTCACTCAAAACCCTCCAAATGACTCCTCCCACCATATTATGATGTTGCCCAAGTTTGGGGCTCGATCCGAAGTCAATAGGTGTGAGAAATTGGACAATTCAAGTTCGACGGCAGTTCGTTCCTAACTGGAGTGGTTGGTGTATTCCATACTTCTAGCGATTGGATTTCACTCAAAACTCACCAAATGACTCCTCCCACCATATTATGATGTTGCCCAAGTTTTGGGCTCGATCCGAAATCAATAGGTGTGAGAAATTGGACAATTCAATTTCAACGGCAGTTCGTTCCAAATTGGAGTGGTTGGTGTATTCCATACTTCTAGCGATTGGATTTCACTCAAAACTCACCGAATGACTCCTCCCACCATTATATGATGTTGCCCAAGTTTTGGGCTCGATCCGAAATCAATAGGTGTTCCAAATTGGACAATTCAAGTTCAACGGCAGTTCGTTCCTAATTGGAGTGGTTGGTGTATTCCATACTTCTAGAGATTGGATTTCACTCAAAACTCACCAAATGACTCCTCCCACCATATTATGATGTTGCCCAAG
This sequence comes from Prunus avium, assembly GCF_965620075.1. Classification (NCBI taxonomy): domain Eukaryota; kingdom Viridiplantae; phylum Streptophyta; class Magnoliopsida; order Rosales; family Rosaceae; genus Prunus; species Prunus avium. The sequence goes on from NC_142284.1 coordinate 29,342,854, forward strand.
TTTTGGGCTCGATCCGAAATCAATAGGTGTTCCAAATTGGACAATTCAAGTTCAACGGCAGTTCGTTCCTAATTGGAGTGGTTGGTGTATTCCATACTTCTAGCGATTGGATTTCACTCTAAACCCTCCAAATGACTCCTCCCACCATATTATGATGTTGCCCAAGTTTGGGGCTCGATCCGAAGTCAATAGGTGTGAGAAATTGGACAATTCAAGTTCGACGGCAGTTCGTTCCTAATTGGAGTGGTTGGTGTATTCCATACTTCTATCGATTGGATTTCACTCAAAACTCACCAAATGACTCCACCCACCATATTATGATGTTGCCCAAGGTTTGGGCTCGATCCGAAATCAATAGGTGTTCCAAATTGGACAATTCAAGAAAAACGGCAGTTCGTTCCTAATTGGTGTGGTTGGTGTATTCCATACTTCTCGCGATTGGATTTCACTCAAAACTCACCAAATGACTCCTCCCACCATATTATGACGTTGCCCAAGTTTTCGGCTTGATCCGAAATCAATAGGTGTGAGAAATTGGTCAATTCAATTTCAACGAAAGTTCATTCTTAATTGGAGTCGTTGGTGTTTTCCGTACTTCTAATGATTGGATTTCACTCAAAACTCACCAAATGACTCCTCCCACCATATTATGATGTTGCCCAAGTTTTGGGCTCGATCCGAAATCAATAGGTGTTCCAAATTGGACAATTCAAGTACAACGGCAGTTCGTTCCTAACTGGAGTGGTTGGTGTATTCCATACTTCTAGAGATTGGATTTCACTCAAAACTCACCAAATGACTCCTCCCACGATATTATGATGTTGCCCAAGTTTTGGGCTCGATCCGAAATCAATAGGTGTTCCAAATTGGACAATTCAAGTTCAACGGCAGTTCGTTCCTAACTGGAGTGGTTGGTGTATTCCAAACTTCTAGCGATTGGATTTCACTCAAAACTCACCAAATGACTCCTCCCACCATATTATGATGTTGCCCAAGTTTTCGGCTCGATCCGAAATCAATAGGTGTTCCAAATTGGACAATTCAAGTGCAACGGCAGTTCGTTCCTAAATGGAGTGGTTGTTGTATTCCATACTTCTAGGGATTGGATTTCACTCAAAACTAACCAAATGACTCCTCCCACCATATGATGATGTTGCCCAAGTTTTGGGCTCGATCCGAAATCCATAGGTGTTCCAAATTAGACAATTCAAGTTTAACGACAGTTCGTTCCTAATTGCAGTGGTTGGTGTATTCTATACTTCTAGCGATTGGATTTCACTCAAAACTCACCAAGTGACTCCTCCCACCATATTATGATGTTGCCCAAGTTTTGGCCTCGATTCGAAATCAATAGGTGTTCCAAATTGGACAATTGGACAATTCAAGTTCAACGGCAGTTCGTTCCTAATTGGAGTGGTTGGCGTATTCCATACTTCTAGCGTTTGGATTTCACTCAAAACTCACGAAATGACTCCTCCCACCATATTATGATGTTGCCCAAGTTTTGGGCTCGATCCGAAATCAATAGGTGTTCAAAATTGGACAATTCAAGTTCCACGGCAGTTTGTTCCTAATTGGAGTGGTTGGTGTATTCCATACTTCTAACAATTGGATTTCACTCAAAACTTATCAAATGATTCCTCCCACCATATTATGATGTTGCCCAAGATTTGGGGTCGATCCGAAATCAATAGGTGTTCCAAATTGGACAATTCAAGTTCAACAGCAGTTCGTTCCTAATTGGAGTGGTTGGTGTATTCCATACTTCTAGCGATTGGATTTCACTCAAAACTCACCAAATGACTCCTCCCACCATATTATGATGTTGCCCAAGTTTTGGGCTCGATCCGAAATCAGTAGGTGTTCCAAATTGGACAATTCAAATTCAACGGCAATTCGTTCCTAATTGGAGTGGTTGGTGTATTCCATACTTCTAGCGATTGGATTTCACTCAAAACTCACCAAATGACTCCTCCCACCATATTACGATGTTGCCCAAGTTTTGGGCTCGATCCGAAATCAATAGGTGTTCCAAATTGGACAATTCAAGTACAACGACAGTTCGTTCCTAACTGGAGTGGTTGGTGTATTCCATACTTCTAGAGATTGGATTTCACTCAAAACTCACCAAATGACTCCTCCCACGATATTATGATGTTGCCCAAGTTTTGGGCTCGATCCGAAATCAATAGGTGTGAGAAATTGGACAATTCAAGTTCAACGGCAGTTCGTTCCTAACTGGAGTGGTTGGTGTATTCCATACTTCTAGCGATTGGATTTCACTCAAAACTCACCAAATGACTCCTCCCACCATATTATGATGTTGCCCAAGTTTTCGGCTCGATCCGAAATCAATAGGTGTTCCAAATTGGACAATTCAAGTGCAACGGCAGTTCATTCCTAAATGGAGTGGTTGGTGTATTCCATACTTCTAGGGATTGGATTTCACTCAAAACTAACCAAATGACTCCTCCCACCATATGATGATGTTGCCCAAGTTTTGGGCACGATCCGAAATCCATAGGTGTTCCAAATTAGACAATTCAAGTTTAACGACAGTTCGTTCCTAATTGCAGTGGTTGGTGTATTCTATACTTCTAGCGATTGGATTTCACTCAAAACTCACCAAGTGACTCCTCCCACCATATTGTGATGTTGCCCAAGTTTTGGGCTCGATTCGAAATCAATAGGTGTTCCAAATTGGACAATTGGACAATTCAAGTTCAACGGCAGTTCGTTCCTAATTGGAGTGGTTGGCGTATTCCATACTTCTAGCGTTTGGATTTCACTCAAAACTCACCAAATGACTCCTCCCACCATATTATGATGTTGCCCAAGTTTTGGGCTCGATCCGAAATCAATAGGTGTGAGAAATTGGACAATTCAAGTTCAACGGCAGTTTGTTCCTAATTGGAGTGGTTGGTGTATTCCATACTTCTAACAATTGGATTTCACTCAAAACTTATCAAATGATTCCTCCCACCATATTATGATGTTGCCCAAGATTTGGGGTCGATCCGAAATCAATAGGTGTTCCAAATTGGACAATTCAAGTTCAACAGCAGTTCGTTCCTAATTGGAGTGGTTGGTGTATTCCATACTTCTAGCGATTGGATTTCACTCAAAACTCACCAAATGACTCCTCCCACCATATTATGATGTTGCCCAGGTTTTGGGCTCGATCCGAAATCAGTAGGTGTTCCAAATTGGACAATTCAAATTCAACGGCAATTCGTTCCTAATTGGAGTGGTTGGTGTATTCCATACTTCTAGCGATTGGATTTCACTCAAAACTCACCAAATGACTCCTCCCACCATATTATGATGTTGCCCAAGTTTTGGGCTCGATCCGAAATCAATAGGTGTGAGAAATTGGACAATTCAATTTCAACGGCAGTTCGTTCCAAATTGGAGTGGTTGGTGTATTCCATACTTCTAGCGATTGGATTTCACTCAAAACTCACCAAATGACTCCTCCCACCATATTATGACGTTGCCCAAGTTTTGGGCTCGATCCGAAATCAATAGGTGTTCCAAATTGGACAATTCAAGTTCAACGGCAGTTCGTTCCTAATTGGAGTGGTTGGTGTATTCCATACTTCTAGAGATTGGATTTCACTCAAAACTCACCAAATGACTCCTCCCACCATATTATGATGTTGCCCAAGTTTTGGGCTCGATCCGAAATCAATAGGTGTTCCAAATTGGACAATTCAAGTTCAACGGCAGTTCGTTCCTAACTGGAGTGGTTGGTGTATTCCATACTTCTAGCGATTGGATTTCACTCAAAACTCACCAAATGACTCCTCCCACCATATTACGATGTTGCCCAAGTTTTGGGCTCGATCCGAAATCAATAGGTGTTCCAAATTGGACAATTCAAGTACAACGACAGTTCGTTCCTAACTGGAGTGGTTGGTGTATTCCATACTTCTAGAGATTGGATTTCACTCAAAACTCACCAAATGACTCCTCCCACGATATTATGATGTTGCCCAAGTTTTGGGCTCGATCCGAAATCAATAGGTGTGAGAAATTGGACAATTCAAGTTCAACGGCAGTTCGTTCCTAACTGGAGTGGTTGGTGTATTCCATACTTCTAGCGATTGGATTTCACTCAAAACTCACCAAATGACTCCTCCCACCATATTATGATGTTGCCCAAGTTTTCGGCTCGATCCGAAATCAATAGGTGTTCCAAATTGGACAATTCAAGTGCAACGGCAGTTCATTCCTAAATGGAGTGGTTGGTGTATTCCATACTTCTAGGGATTGGATTTCACTCAAAACTAACCAAATGACTCCTCCCACCATATGATGATGTTGCCCAAGTTTTGGGCACGATCCGAAATCCATAGGTGTTCCAAATTAGACAATTCAAGTTTAACGACAGTTCGTTCCTAATTGCAGTGGTTGGTGTATTCTATACTTCTAGCGATTGGATTTCACTCAAAACTCACCAAGTGACTCCTCCCACCATATTGTGATGTTGCCCAAGTTTTGGGCTCGATTCGAAATCAATAGGTGTTCCAAATTGGACAATTGGACAATTCAAGTTCAACGGCAGTTCGTTCCTAATTGGAGTGGTTGGCGTATTCCATACTTCTAGCGTTTGGATTTCACTCAAAACTCACCAAATGACTCCTCCCACCATATTATGATGTTGCCCAAGTTTTGGGCTCGATCCGAAATCAATAGGTGTGAGAAATTGGACAATTCAAGTTCAACGGCAGTTTGTTCCTAATTGGAGTGGTTGGTGTATTCCATACTTCTAACAATTGGATTTCACTCAAAACTTATCAAATGATTCCTCCCACCATATTATGATGTTGCCCAAGATTTGGGGTCGATCCGAAATCAATAGGTGTTCCAAATTGGACAATTCAAGTTCAACAGCAGTTCGTTCCTAATTGGAGTGGTTGGTGTATTCCATACTTCTAGCGATTGGATTTCACTCAAAACTCACCAAATGACTCCTCCCACCATATTATGATGTTGCCCAGGTTTTGGGCTCGATCCGAAATCAGTAGGTGTTCCAAATTGGACAATTCAAATTCAACGGCAATTCGTTCCTAATTGGAGTGGTTGGTGTATTCCATACTTCTAGCGATTGGATTTCACTCAAAACTCACCAAATGACTCCTCCCACCATATTATGATGTTGCCCAAGTTTTGGGCTCGATCCGAAATCAATAGGTGTGAGAAATTGGACAATTCAATTTCAACGGCAGTTCGTTCCAAATTGGAGTGGTTGGTGTATTCCATACTTCTAGCGATTGGATTTCACTCAAAACTCACCAAATGACTCCTCCCACCATATTATGACGTTGCCCAAGTTTTGGGCTCGATCCGAAATCAATAGGTGTTCCAAATTGGACAATTCAAGTTCAACGGCAGTTCGTTCCTAATTGGAGTGGTTGGTGTATTCCATACTTCTAGAGATTGGATTTCACTCAAAACTCACCAAATGACTCCTCCCACCATATTATGATGTTGCCCAAGTTTTGGGCTCGATCCGAAATCAATAGGTGTTCCAAATTGGACAATTCAAGTTCAACGGCAGTTCGTTCCTAACTGGAGTGGTTGGTGTATTCCATACTTCTAGCGATTGGATTTCACTCAAAACTCACCAAATGACTCCTCCCACCATATTATGATGTTGCCCAAGTTTTCGGCTCAATCCGAAATCAATAGGTGTTCCAAATTGGACAATTCGAGTGCAACGGCAGTTCGTTCCTAAATGGAGTGGTTGGTGTATTCCATACTTCTAGGGATTGGATTTCACTCAAAACTAACCAAATGACTCCTCCCACCATATGATGATGTTGCCCAAGTTTTGGGCTCGATCCGAAATCCATAGGTGTTCCAAATTAGACAATTCAAGTTTAACGACAGTTCGTTCCTAATTGCAGTGGTTGGTGTATTCTATACTTCTAGCGATTGGATTTCACTCAAAACTCACCAAGTGACTCCTCCCACCATATTATGATGTTGCCCAAGTTTTGGGCTCGATTCGAAATCAATAGGTGTTCCAAATTGGACAATTGGACAATTCAAGTTCAACGGCAGTTCGTTCCTAATTGGAGTGGTTGGCGTATTCCATACTTCTAGCGTTTGGATTTCACTCAAAACTCACGAAATGACTCCTCCCACCATATTATGATGTTGCCCAAGTTTTGGGCTCGATCCGAAATCAATAGGTGTGAGAAATTGGACAATTCAAGTTCAACGGCAGTTTGTTCCTAATTGGAGTGGTTGGTGTATTCCATACTTCTAACAATTGGATTTCACTCAAAACTTATCAAATGATTCCTCCCACCATATTATGATGTTGCCCAAGATTTGGGGTCGATCCGAAATCAATAGGTGTTCCAAATTGGACAATTCAAGTTCAACAGCAGTTCGTTCCTAATTGGAGTGGTTGGTGTATTCCATACTTCTAGCGATTGGATTTCACTCAAAACTCACCAAATGACTCCTCCCACCATATTATGATGTTGCCCAAGTTTTGGGCTCGATCCGAAATCAGTAGGTGTTCCAAATTGGACAATTCAAATTCAACGGCAATTCGTTCCTAATTGGAGTGGTTGGTGTATTCCATACTTCTAGCGATTGGATTTCACTCAAAACTCACCAAATGACTCCTCCCACCATATTATGATGTTGCCCAAGTTTTGGGCTCGATCCGAAATCAATAGGTGTTGAAAATTGGACAATTCAAGTTCAACGGCAGTTCGTTCCTAATTGGAGGGGTTGGTGAATTCCATACTTCTAGCGTTTGGATTTCACTCAAAACTCACCAAATGACTCCTCCCACCATATTATGACGTTGCCCAAGTTTTGGGCTCGATCCGAAATCAATAGGTGTTCCAAATTGGACAATTCAAGTTCAACAGCAGTTCGTTCCTAATTGGAGTGGTTGGTGTATTCCATACTTCTAGCGATTGGATTTCACTCAAAAGTAACCAAATGACTCCTCCAACCATATTATGATGTTGCCCAAGTTTGGGGCTCGATCCGAAATCAATAGGTGTTCAAAATTGGACAATTCAAGTTCAACGGCAGTTCGTTCCTAATTGGAGTGGTTGGTGTATTCCACAGTTCTAGCGATTGGATTTCACTCAAAACTCACCAAATGACTCCTCCCACCATATTATGATGTTGCACAAAATTTGGGCTCGATCCGAAATAAATAGGTGTGAGAAATTGGACAATTCAAGTTGAACGGCAGTTCGTTCCGAATTGGAGTGGTTGGTGTATTCCATACTTCTATCGATTGGATTTCACTCAAAACTCACCAAATGACTCCTCCCACCATATTATGATGTTGCCCAAGTTTTGGGCTCGATCCGAAATCAATAGGTGTGAGAAATTGGACAATTCAAGTTCAACGGCAGTTCTTTCCTAATTGGAGTGGTTGGTGAATTCCATACTTCTAGCGATTAGATTTCACTCAAAACTCACCAAATGACTCCTCCCACCATATTATGACGTTGCCCAAGTTTTGGGCTCGATCCGAAATCAATAGGTGTTCCAAATTGGACAATTCAAGTTCAACGGCAGTTCGTTCCTAATTGGAGTGGTTGGTGTATTCCACAGTTCTAGCGATTGGATTTCACTCAAAACTCACCAAATGACTCCTCCCACCATATTATGATGTTGCCCAAATTTTGGGCTCGATCCGAAATAAATAGGTGTGAGAAATTGGACAATTCAAGTTGAATGGCAGTTCTTTCCAAATTGGAGTGGTTGGTGTATTCCATACTTCTATCGATTGGATTTCACTCAAAACCCACCAAATGACTCCTCCCACCATATTATGATGTTGCCCAAGTTTTGGGCTCGATCCGAAATCAATAGGTGTGAGAAATTGGACAATTCAAGTTCAACGGCAGTTCGTTCCTAATTGGAGTGGTTGGTGTATTCCATACTTCTAGCGATTGGATTTCAGTCAAAACTCACCAAATGACTCCTCCCACCATATTATGATGTTGCCCAAGTTTTGGGCTCGATCCGAAATCAATAGGTGTGAGAAATTGGACAATTCAAGTTCAACGGCAGTTCGTTCCTATTTGGAGTGGTTGGTGTATTCCATACTTCTAGCGATTGGATTTCACTCACAACTCACCAAATGACTCCTCCCACCATATTATGATGTTGCCCAAGTTTTGGGCTCGATCCGAAATCAATAGGTGTTCCAAATTGGACAATTCAAGTTCAACGGCAGTTCGTTCCTAATTGGAGTGGTTGGTGTATTCCACAGTTCTAGCGATTGGATTTCACTCAAAACTCACCAAATGACTCCTCCCACCATATTATGATGTTGCCCAAATTTTGGGCTCGATCCGAAATAAATAGGTGTGAGAAATTGGACAATTCAAGTTGAATGGCAGTTCTTTCCAAATTGGAGTGGTTGGTGTATTCCATACTTCTATCGATTGGATTTCACTCAAATCCCACCAAATGACTCCTCCCACCATATTATGATGTTGCCCAAGTTTTGGGCTCGATCCGAAATAAATAGGTGTGAGAAATTGGACAATTCAAGTTGAATGGCAGTTCTTTCCAAATTGGAGTGGTTGGTGTATTCCATACTTCTATCGATTGGATTTCACTCAAAACCCACCAAATGACTCCTCCCACCATATTATGATGTTGCCCAAGTTTTTGGCTCGATCCGAAATCAATAGGTGTGAGAAATTGGACAATTCAAGTTCAACGGCAGTTCGTTCCTAATTGGAGTGGTTGGTGTATTCCATACTTCTAGCGATTGGATTTCAGTCAAAACTCACCAAATGACTCCTCCCACCATATTATGATGTTGCCCAAGTTTTGGGCTCGATCCGAAATCAATAGGTGTGAGAAATTGGACAATTCAAGTTCAACGGAAGTTCGTTCCTATTTGGAGTGGTTGGTGTATTCCATACTTCTAGCGATTGGATTTCACTCACAACTCACCAAATGACTCCTCCCACCATATTATGATGTTGCCCAAGTTTTGGGCTCGATCCGAAATCAATAGGTGTTAGAAATTGGACAATTCAAGGTTAACGGCAGTTCGTTCCAAATTGGAGTGGTTGGTGTATTCCATACTTCTATCGATTGGATTTCACTCAAAACTCACCAAATGACTCCTCCCACCATATTATGATGTTGCCCAAGTTTTGGGCTCGATCCGAAATCAATAGGTGTTCCAAATTGGACAATTCAAGTTCAACGGCACTTCGTTCCTAATTGGAGTGGTTGGTGTATTCCATACTTCTTGCCATTGGATTTCACTCAAAACTCACCAAATGACTCCTCCCACCATATTATGATGTTGCCCAAGTTTGGGGCTCGATCCGAAATCAATAGGTGTGAGAAATTGGACAATTCAAGTTCAACGGCAGTTCGTTCCAAATTGGAGTGGTTGGTGTATTCCATACTTCTAGCGATTGGATTTCAATCAAAACTCACCAAATGACTCCTCCCACCATATTATGATGTTGCCCAAGTTTGGGGCTCGATCCGAAATCAATAGGTGTGAGAAATTGGACAATTCAAGTTCAACGGCAGTTCGTTCCTAATTGGAGTGGTTGGTGTATTCCATACTTCTATCGATTGGATTTCACTCAAAACTCACCAAATGACTCCTCCCACCATATTATGATGTTGCCCAAGTTTTGGGCTCGATCCGAAATCAATAGGTGTGAGAAATTGGACAATTCAAGTTGAATGGCAGTTCTTTCCAAATTGGAGTGGTTGGTGTATTCCATACTTCTATCGATTGGATTTCACTCAAAACCCACCAAATGACTCCTCCCACCATATTATGATGTTGCCCAAGTTTTGGGCTCGATCCGAAATCAATAGGTGTGAGAAATTGGACAATTCAAGTTCAACGGCAGTTCGTTCCTATTTGGAGTGGTTGGTGTATTCCATACTTCTAGCGATTGGATTTCACTCACATCTCACCAAATGACTCCTCCCACCATATTATGATGTTGCCCAAGTTTTGGGCTCGATCCGAAATCAATAGGTGTTCCAAATTGGACAATTCAAGTTCAACGGCAGTTCGTTCCTAATTGGAGTGGTTGGTGTATTCCACAGTTCTAGCGATTGGATTTCACTCAAAACTCACCAAATGACTCCTCCCACCATATTATGATGTTGCCCAAATTTTGGGCTCGATCCGAAATAAATAGGTGTGAGAAATTGGACAATTCAAGTTGAATGGCAGTTCTTTCCAAATTGGAGTGGTTGGTGTATTCCATACTTCTATCGATTGGATTTCACTCAAAACCCACCAAATGACTCCTCCCACCATATTATGATGTTACCCAAGTTTTGGGCTCGATCCGAAATCAATAGGTGTGAGAAATTGGACAATTCAAGTTCAACGGCAGTTCGTTCCTAATTGGAGTGGTTGGTGTATTCCATACTTCTAGCGATTGGATTTCAGTCAAAACTCACCAAATGACTCCTCCCACCATATTATGATGTTGCCCAAGTTTTGGGCTCGATCCGAAATCAATAGGTGTGAGAAATTGGTCAATTCAAGTTCAACGGCAGTTCGTTCCTATTTGGAGTGGTTGGTGTATTCCATACTTCTAGCGATTGGATTTCACTCACAACTCACCAAATGACTCCTCCCACCATATTATGATGTTGCCCAAGTTTTGGGCTCGATCCGAAATCAATAGGTGTTAGAAATTGGACAATTCAAGGTTAACGGCAGTTCGTTCCAAATTGGAGTGGTTGGTGTATTCCATACTTCTATCGATTGGATTTCACTCAAAACTCACCAAATGACTCCTCCCACCATATTATGATGTTGCCCAAGTTTTGGGCTCGATCCGAAATCAATAGGTGTTCCAAATTGGACAATTCAAGTTCAACGGCACTTCGTTCCTAATTGGAGTGGTTGGTGTATTCCATACTTCTAGCCATTGGATTTCACTCAAAACTCACCAAATGACTCCTCCCACCATATTATGGTGTTGCCCAAGTTTGGGGCTCGATCCGAAATCAATAGGTGTGAGAAATTGGACAATTCAAGTTCAACGGCAGTTCGTTCCTAATTGGAGTGGTTGGTGTATTCCATACTTCTAGCGATTGGATTTCACTCAAAACCCACCAAATGACTCCTCCCACCATATTATGATGTTACCCAAGTTTTGGGCTCGATCCGAAATCAATAGGTGTGAGAAATTGGACAATTCAAGTTCAACGGCAGTTCTTTCCTAATTGGAGTGGTTGGTGTATTCCATACTTCTAGCGATTGGATTTCACTCAAAACTCACCAAATGACTCCTCCCACCTTATTATGATGTTGCCCAAGTTTTGGGCTCGATCTGAAATCAATAGGTGTGAGAAATTGGACAATTCAAGTTCAACGGCAGTTCGTACCTAATTGGAGTGGTTGGTGTATTCCATACTTCTAGCGATTGGATTTCACTCAAAACTCACCAAATGACTCCTCTCACCATATTATGATGTTGCCCAAGTTTTGGGCTCGATCCGAAATCAATAGGTGTTCCAAATTGGACAATTCAAGTTCAACCGCAGTTCGTTCCTAATTGGAGTGGTTGGTGTATTCTATACTTCTTGCGATTGGATTTCACTCAAAACTCACCAAAGGACTCCTCCCACCATATTATGATGTTGCCCTAGTTTTGGGCTCGATCCGAAATCAATAGGTGTTCCAAATTCGACAATTCAAGTTCAACGGCAGTTCGTTCCTAATTGGAGTGGTTGGTGTATTCCATAGTTCTAGCGATTGAATTTCACTCAAAAGTCACCAAATGACTCCTCCCACCATATTATGATGTTGCCCAAGTTTTGGGCTCGATCCGAAATCAATAGGTGTTCCAAATTGGAAAATTCAAGTTCAACGGCAGTTCGTTCCTAATTGGAGTGGTTGGTGTATTCCATACCTCTAGCGATTGGATTTCACTCAAAACTCACCAAATGACTCCTCCCACCATATTATGATGTTGCCCATGTTTTGGGCTCGATCCGAAATCAATAGGTGTTGCAAATTGGACAATTCAAGTTCAACGGCAGTTCGTTCCTAATTAGAGTGGTTGGTGTATTCCATACTTCTAGCCATTGGATTTCACTCAAAACTCACCAAATGACTCCTCCCACCATATTATGATGTTGCCCAAGTTTGGGGCTCGATCCGAAATCAATAGGTGTGAGAAATTGGACAATTCAAGTTCAACGGCAGTTCGTTCCTAATTGGAGTGGTTGGTGTATTCCATACTTCTAGCGATTGGATTTCACTAAAAACTCACCAAATGACTCCTCCCACCATATTATGATGTTGCCCAAGTTTTGGGCTCGATCTGAAATCAATAGGTGTGAGAAATTGGACAATTCAAGTTCAACGGCAGTTCGTTCCTAATTGGAGTGGTTGGTGTATTCCATACTTCTAGTGATTGGATTTCACTCAAAACTCACCAAATGACTCCTCCCACCATATTATGATGTTGCCCAAGTTTTGGGCTCGATCCGAAATCAATAGGTGTGAGAAATTGGACAATTCAAGTTCAACGGCAGTTCGTTCCTAATTGGAGTGGTTGGTGTATTCCAAACTTCTAGCGATTGGATTTCACTCAAAACTCACCAAATGACTCCTCCCACCATATTATGATGTTGCCCATGTTTTGGGCTCGATCCGAAATCAATAGGTGTTCCAAATTGAACAATTCAAGTTCAACGGCAGTTCGTTCCTAATTGGAGTGGTTGGTGTATTCCATACTTCTAGCGTTTGGATTTCACTCAAAACTCACCAAATGACTCCTCCCACCATATTATGATGTTGCCCAAGTTTTGGGCTCGATCCGAAATCAATAGGTGTTCCAAATTGGACAATTCAAGTTCAACGGCAGTTCGTTCCTAATTGGAGTGGTTGGTGTATTCCATACTTCTAGCGATTGGATTTCACTCAAAACGAACCAAATGACTCCTCCCACCATATTATGATGTTGCACAAGTTTTGGGATCGATCCGAAATCAATAGGTGTGAGAAATGGGTCAATTCAATATCAACGGCATGTCGTTCCTAACTGGAGTGGTTGTTGTATTCCATACTTCTTGCGATTGGATTTCACTCAAAACTCACCAAATGACTCCTCCCACCATATTATGATGTTGCCCAAGTTTTGGGCTCGATCCGAAATCAATAGGTGTTCCAAATTGGACAATTCAAGTTCAACGGCAGTTCGTTCCTAATTGGAGTGGTTGGTGAATTCCATACTTCTAGCGATTGAATTTCACTCAAAAGTCACCAAATGACTCCTCCCACCATATTATGACGTTGCCCAAGTTTGGGGCTCGATCCGAAATCAATAGGTGTTCCAAATTGGACAATTCACGTTCAACGGCAGTTCGTTCCTAATTGGAGTGGTTGGTGTATTCCATACTTCTAGCGTTTGGATTTCACTCAAAACTCACCAAATGACTACTCCCACCATATTATGATGTTGCCCAAGTTTTGGGATCGATCCGAAATCAATAGGTGTGAGAAATTGGTCAATTCAATTTCGACGGCATTTCGTTCCTAATTGGAGGGGTTGGTATATTCCATACTTCTAGCGATTGGATTTCACTCAAAACTCACCAAATGACTCCTCCCACCATATTATAATGTTGCCCAAGTTTTGGGCTCGATCCGAAATCAATAGGTGTTCAAAATTGGACAATTCAAGTTCAACGGTAGTTCGTTCCTAATTGGAGTGGTTGGTGTATTCCATAGTTCTAGCGATTGGATTTCACTCAAAACTCACCAAATGACTCCTCCCACCATATTATGATGTTGCCCAAGTTTTGGGCTCGATCCGAAATCAATAGGTGTGAGAAATTGGACAATTCAAGTTGAACGGCAGTTCGTTCCAAGTTGGAGTGGTTGGTGTATTCCATACTTCTATCGATTGGATTTCACTCAAAACTCACCAAACGACTCCTCCCACCATATTATGATGTTGCCCAAGTTTTGGGCTCGATCCGAAATCAATAGGTGTGAGAAATTGGACAATTCAAGTTCAACGGAAGTTCGTTCCTAATTGGAGTGGTTGGTGTATTCCATACTTCTAGCCATTGGATTTCACTCAAAACTCACCAAATGACTCCTCCCACCATATTATGATGTTGCCCAAGTTTGGGACTCGATCCGAAATCAATAGGTGTGAGAAATTGGACAATTCAAGTTCAACGGCACTTCGTTCCTAATTGGAGTGGTTGGTGTATTCCATACTTCTAGCGGTTGGATTTCACTCAAAACTCACCAAATGACTCCTCCCACCATATTATGATGTTGCCCAAGTTTTGGGCTCGGTCCGAAATCAATAGCTGTTCCAAATTGGACAATTCAAGTTCAACGGCAGTTCGTTCCTAATTGGAGTGGTTGGTATATTCCATACTTCTAGCGATTGGATTTCACTCAAAACTCACCAAATGACTCCTCCCACCATATGATGATGTTGCCCAAGTTTTGGGATCGATCCGTAATCAATAGGTGTGAGAAATTGGACAATTCAAGTTCAACGGCAGTTCATTCCTAATTGGAGTGGTTGGTGTATTCCACACTTCTAGCGATTGGATTTCACTCAAAACTCACCAAATGACTCCTCCCACCATATTATGATGTTGCCCAAGTTGTGGGCTCGATCCGAAATCAATACGTGTGAGAAATTGGTCAATTCAATTTGAACGGCAGTTCGTTCCAAATTGGAGGGGTTGGTGTATTCCATACTTCTAGCGATTGGATTTCACTCAAAACTCACCAAATGACTCCTCCCACCATATTATGATGTTGGCCAAGTTTTGGTCTCGATCCGAAATCAATAGGTGTTCCAAATTGGACAATTCAAGTTCAACGGAAGTTCGTTCCTAATTGGAGTGGTTGGTGTATTCCATACTTCTAGCCATTGGATTTCACTCAAAACTCACCAAATGACTCCTCCCACCATATTATGATGTTGCCCAAGTTTTGGGCTTGATCCGAAATCAATAGGTGTGAGAAATTGGACAATTCAAGTTCAACGGCAGTTGGTTCCTAATTGGAGTGGTTGGTGTATTCCATACTTCTAGCGATTGGATTTCACTCTAAAACTCACCAAATGACTCCTCCCACCACATTATGATGTTGCCCAAGTTTTGGGCTCGATCCGAAATCAATAGGTGTTCCAAATTGGACAATTCAAGTTCAACGGCAGTTCGTTCCTAATTGGAGTGGTTGGTGTATTCCATACTTCTAGCGTTTGGATTTCACTCAAAACTCACCAAATGACTCCTCCCACCATATTATGCTGTTGCCCAAGTTTTGGGCTCGATCCGAAATCAATAGGTGTTCCAAATTGGACAATTCAAGTTCAACGGCATTTCGTTCCTAATTGGAGTGGTTGGTGTATTCCATACTTCTAGCGATTGGATTTCACTCAAAACTCACCAAATGACTCCTCCCACGATATTATGATGTTGCCCGAGTTTTGGGCTCGATCCGAAATCCATAGGTGTGAGAAATTGGACAATTCAAGTTCAACGGCAGTTCGTTCCTAATTGGAGTGGTTGGTGTATTCCATACTTCTAGCCATTGGATTTCACTCAAAACTCACCAAATGACTCCTCCCACCATATTATGATGTTGCCCAAGTTTGGGACTCGATCCGAAATCAATAGGTGTGAGAAATTGGACAATTCAAGTTCAACGGCACTTCGTTCCTAATTGGAGTGGTTGGTGTATTCCATACTTCTAGCGGTTGGATTTCACTCAAAACTCACCAAATGACTCCTCCCACCATATTATGATGTTGCCCAAGTTTTGGGCTCGGTCCGAAATCAATAGCTGTTCCAAATTGGACAATTCAAGTTCAACGGCAGTTCGTTCCTAATTGGAGTGGTTGGTGTATTCCACACTTCTAGCGATTGGATTTCACTCAAAACTCACCAAATGACTCCTCCCACCATATGATGATGTTGCCCAAGTTTTGGGATCGATCCGTAATCAATAGGTGTGAGAAATTGGACAATTCAAGTTCAACGGCAGTTCATTCCTAATTGGAGTGGTTGGTGTATTCCACACTTCTAGCGATTGGATTTCACTCAAAACTCACCAAATGACTCCTCCCACCATATTATGATGTTGCCCAAGTTGTGGGCTCGATCCGAAATCAATACGTGTGAGAAATTGGTCAATTCAATTTGAACGGCAGTTCGTTCCTAATTGGAGGGGTTGGTGTATTCCATACTTCTAGCGATTGGATTTCACTCAAAACTCACCAAATGACTCCTCCCACCATATTATGATGTTGCCCAAGTTTTGGGCTCGATCCGAAATCAATAGGTGTTCCAAATTGGACAATTCAAGTTCAACGGCAGTTGGTTCCTAATTGGAGTGGTTGGTGTATTCCATACTTCTAGCGATTGGATTTCACTCAAAATTCACCAAATGACTCCTCCCACCATATTATGATGTTGCCCAAGTTTTGGGTTCGATCCGAAATCAATAGGTGTTCCAAATTGGACAATTCAAGTTCAACGGCAGTTCGTTCCTAATTGGAGTGGTTGGTGTATTCCATACTTCTAGCAATTGGATTTCACTCAAAACTCACCAAATGACTCCTCCCACCATATTATGATGTTGCCCAAGTTTTGGGCTCGATCCGAAATCAATACGTGTGAGAAATTGGTCAATTCAATTTGAACGGCAGTTCGTTCCTAATTGGAGTGGTTGGTGTATTCCATACTTCTATCGATTGGATTTCACTCAAAACTCACCAAATGACTCCTCCCACCATATTATGATGTTGCCCAAGTTTTGGGCTTGATCCGAAATCAATAGGTGTGAGAAATTGGACAATTCAAGTTCAACGGCAGTTGGTTCCTAATTGGAGTGGTTGGTGTATTCCATACTTCTAGCGATTGGATTTCACTCTAAAACTCACCAAATGACTCCTCCCACCACATTATGATGTTGCCCAAGTTTTGGGCTCGATCCGAAATCAATAGGTGTTCCAAATTGGACAATTCAAGTTCAACGGCAGTTCGTTCCTAATTGGAGTGGTTGGTGTATTCCATACTTCTAGCGTTTGGATTTCACTCAAAACTCACCAAATGACTCCTCCCACCATATTATGCTGTTGCCCAAGTTTTGGGCTCGATCCGAAATCAATAGGTGTTCCAAATTGGACAATTCAAGTTCAACGGCATTTCGTTCCTAATTGGAGTGGTTGGTGTATTCCATACTTCTAGCGATTGGATTTCACTCAAAACTCACCAAATGACTCCTCCCACGATATTATGATGTTGCCCGAGTTTTGGGCTCGATCCGAAATCCATAGGTGTGAGAAATTGGACAATTCAAGTTCAACGGCAGTTCGTTCCTAATTGGAGTGGTTGTTGTATTCCATACTTCTAGCGATTGGATTTCACTCAAAACTCACCAAATGACTCCTCCCACCCTATTATGATGTTGCCCAAGTTTTGGGCTCAATCCGAAATCAATACGTGTGAGAAACTGGTCAATTCAATTTGAACGGCAGTTCGTTCCTAATTGGAGTGGTTGGTGTATTCCATACTTCTAGCGATTGGATTTCACTCAAAAGTCACCAAATGACTCCTCCCACCATATTATGATGTTGCCCAAGTTTTGGGCTCGATCCGAAATCGATAGGTGTTCCAAATTGGACAATTCAAGTTCAATGGCAGTTCGTTCCTAATTGGAGTGGTTGGTGTATTCCATACTTCTAGCGATTGGATTTCACTCAAAACTCACCAAACGACTCCTCCCACCATATTATGATGTTGCCCAAGTTTTGGGTTCGATCCGAAATCAATAGGTGTTCCAAATTGGACAATTCAAGTTCAACGGCATTTCGTTCCTAATTGGAGTGGTTGGTGTATTCCATACTTCTAGCGATTGGATTTCACTCAAAACTCACCAAATGACTCCTCCCACGATATTATGATGTTGCCCGAGTTTTGGGCTCGATCCGAAATCCATAGGTGTTCCAAATTGGACAATTCAAGTTCAACGGAAGTTCGTTCCTAATTGGAGTGGTTGGTGTATTCCATACTTCTAGCCATTGGATTTCACTCAAAACTCACCAAATGACTCCTCCCACCATATTATGATGTTGCCCAAGTTTTGGGCTTGATCCGAAATCAATAGGTGTGAGAAATTGGACAATTCAAGTTCAACGGCAGTTGGTTCCTAATTGGAGTGGTTGGTGTATTCCATACTTCTAGCGATTGGATTTCACTCTAAAACTCACCAAATGACTCCTCCCACCACATTATGATGTTGCCCAAGTTTTGGGCTCGATCCGAAATCAATAGGTGTTCCAAATTGGACAATTCAAGTTCAACGGCAGTTCGTTCCTAATTGGAGTGGTTGGTGTATTCCATACTTCTAGCGTTTGGATTTCACTCAAAACTCACCAAATGACTCCTCCCACCATATTATGCTGTTGCCCAAGTTTTGGGCTCGATCCGAAATCAATAGGTGTTCCAAATTGGACAATTCAAGTTCAACGGCATTTCGTTCCTAATTGGAGTGGTTGGTGTATTCCATACTTCTAGCGATTGGATTTCACTCAAAACTCACCAAATGACTCCTCCCACGATATTATGATGTTGCCCGAGTTTTGGGCTCGATCCGAAATCCATAGGTGTGAGAAATTGGACAATTCAAGTTCAACGGCAGTTCGTTCCTAATTGGAGTGGTTGGTGTATTCCATACTTCTAGCCATTGGATTTCACTCAAAACTCACCAAATGACTCCTCCCACCATATTATGATGTTGCCCAAGTTTGGGACTCGATCCGAAATCAATAGGTGTGAGAAATTGGACAATTCAAGTTCAACGGCACTTCGTTCCTAATTGGAGTGGTTGGTGTATTCCATACTTCTAGCGGTTGGATTTCACTCAAAACTCACCAAATGACTCCTCCCACCATATTATGATGTTGCCCAAGTTTTGGGCTCGGTCCGAAATCAATAGCTGTTCCAAATTGGACAATTCAAGTTCAACGGCAGTTCGTTCCTAATTGGAGTGGTTGGTGTATTCCACACTTCTAGCGATTGGATTTCACTCAAAACTCACCAAATGACTCCTCCCACCATATGATGATGTTGCCCAAGTTTTGGGATCGATCCGTAATCAATAGGTGTGAGAAATTGGACAATTCAAGTTCAACGGCAGTTCATTCCTAATTGGAGTGGTTGGTGTATTCCACACTTCTAGCGATTGGATTTCACTCAAAACTCACCAAATGACTCCTCCCACCATATTATGATGTTGCCCAAGTTGTGGGCTCGATCCGAAATCAATACGTGTGAGAAATTGGTCAATTCAATTTGAACGGCAGTTCGTTCCTAATTGGAGGGGTTGGTGTATTCCATACTTCTAGCGATTGGATTTCACTCAAAACTCACCAAATGACTCCTCCCACCATATTATGATGTTGCCCAAGTTTTGGGCTCGATCCGAAATCAATAGGTGTTCCAAATTGGACAATTCAAGTTCAACGGCAGTTGGTTCCTAATTGGAGTGGTTGGTGTATTCCATACTTCTAGCGATTGGATTTCACTCAAAATTCACCAAATGACTCCTCCCACCATATTATGATGTTGCCCAAGTTTTGGGTTCGATCCGAAATCAATAGGTGTTCCAAATTGGACAATTCAAGTTCAACGGCAGTTCGTTCCTAATTGGAGTGGTTGGTGTATTCCATACTTCTAGCAATTGGATTTCACTCAAAACTCACCAAATGACTCCTCCCACCATATTATGATGTTGCCCAAGTTTTGGGCTCGATCCGAAATCAATACGTGTGAGAAATTGGTCAATTCAATTTGAACGGCAGTTCGTTCCTAATTGGAGTGGTTGGTGTATTCCATACTTCTATCGATTGGATTTCACTCAAAACTCACCAAATGACTCCTCCCACCATATTATGATGTTGCCCAAGTTTTGGGCTTGATCCGAAATCAATAGGTGTGAGAAATTGGACAATTCAAGTTCAACGGCAGTTGGTTCCTAATTGGAGTGGTTGGTGTATTCCATACTTCTAGCGATTGGATTTCACTCTAAAACTCACCAAATGACTCCTCCCACCACATTATGATGTTGCCCAAGTTTTGGGCTCGATCCGAAATCAATAGGTGTTCCAAATTGGACAATTCAAGTTCAACGGCAGTTCGTTCCTAATTGGAGTGGTTGGTGTATTCCATACTTCTAGCGTTTGGATTTCACTCAAAACTCACCAAATGACTCCTCCCACCATATTATGCTGTTGCCCAAGTTTTGGGCTCGATCCGAAATCAATAGGTGTTCCAAATTGGACAATTCAAGTTCAACGGCATTTCGTTCCTAATTGGAGTGGTTGGTGTATTCCATACTTCTAGCGATTGGATTTCACTCAAAACTCACCAAATGACTCCTCCCACGATATTATGATGTTGCCCGAGTTTTGGGCTCGATCCGAAATCCATAGGTGTGAGAAATTGGACAATTCAAGTTCAACGGCAGTTCGTTCCTAATTGGAGTGGTTGTTGTATTCCATACTTCTAGCGATTGGATTTCACTCAAAACTCACCAAATGACTCCTCCCACCCTATTATGATGTTGCCCAAGTTTTGGGCTCAATCCGAAATCAATACGTGTGAGAAACTGGTCAATTCAATTTGAACGGCAGTTCGTTCCTAATTGGAGTGGTTGGTGTATTCCATACTTCTAGCGATTGGATTTCACTCAAAAGTCACCAAATGACTCCTCCCACCATATTATGATGTTGCCCAAGTTTTGGGCTCGATCCGAAATCGATAGGTGTTCCAAATTGGACAATTCAAGTTCAATGGCAGTTCGTTCCTAATTGGAGTGGTTGGTGTATTCCATACTTCTAGCGATTGGATTTCACTCAAAACTCACCAAACGACTCCTCCCACCATATTATGATGTTGCCCAAGTTTTGGGTTCGATCCGAAATCAATAGGTGTTCCAAATTGGACAATTCAAGTTCAACGGCATTTCGTTCCTAATTGGAGTGGTTGGTGTATTCCATACTTCTAGCGATTGGATTTCACTCAAAACTCACCAAATGACTCCTCCCACGATATTATGATGTTGCCCGAGTTTTGGGCTCGATCCGAAATCCATAGGTGTGAGAAATTGGACAATTCAAGTTCAACGGCAGTTCGTTCCTAATTGGAGTGGTTGTTGTATTCCATACTTCTAGCGATTGGATTTCACTCAAAACTCACCAAATGACTCCTCCCACCCTATTATGATGTTGCCCAAGTTTTGGGCTCAATCCGAAATCAATACGTGTGAGAAATTGGTCAATTCATTTTGAACGGCAGTTCGTTCCTAATTGGAGTGGTTGGTGTATTCCATACTTCTAGCGATTGGATTTCACTCAAAAGTCACCAAATGACTCCTCCCACCATATTATGATGTTGCCCAAGTTTTGGGCTCGATCCGAAATCGATAGGTGTTCCAAATTGGACAATTCAAGTTCAATGGCAGTTCGTTCCTAATTGGAGTGGTTGGTGTATTCCATACTTCTAGCGATTGGATTTCACTCAAAACTCACCAAATGACTCCTCCCACCATATTATGATGTTGCCCAAGTTTTGGGTTCGATCCGAAATCAATAGGTGTTCCAAATTGGACAATTCAAGTTCAACGGCAGTTCGTTCCTAATTGGAGTGGTTGGTGTATTCCATACTTCTAGCGATTGGATTTCAATCAAAACTCACCAAATGACTCCTCCCACCACATTATGATGTTGCCCAAGTTTTGGGCTCGATCCGAAATCAATAGGTGTTCCAAATTGGACAAGTCAAGTTCAACGGCAGTTCTTTCCTAATTGGAGTGGTTGGTGTATTCCATACTTCTAGGGATTGGATTTCACTCAAAACTTACCAAATGACTCCTCCCACCATATTATGATGTTGCCCAAGTTTTGGACTCGATCCGAAATCAATACGTGTGAGAAATTGGTCAATTCAATTTGAACGGCAGTTCGTTCCTAATTGGAGTGGTTAGTGTATTCCATACTTCTAGCGATTGGATTTCACTCAAAACTCACCAAATGACTCCTCCCACCATATTATGATGTTGCCCAAGTTTTGGGTTCGATCCGAAATCAATAGGTGTTCCAAATTGGACAATTCAAGTTCAACGGCAGTTCGTTCCTAATTGGAGTGGTTGGTGTATTCCATACTTCTAGCGATTGGATTTCACTCAAAACTCACCAAATGACTCCTCCCACCACATTATGATGTTGCCCAAGTTTTGGGCTCGATCCGAAATCAATAGGTGTTCCAAATTGGACAATTTAAGTTCAACGGCACTTCGTTTCTAATTGGAGTGGTTGGTGTATTCCATACTTCTAGCGTTTGGATTTCACTCAAAACTCACCAAATGACTCCTCCCACCATATTATGATGTTGCCCAAGTTTTGGGCTCGATCCGAAATCAATAGGTGTTCAAAATTGGACAATTCAAGTTCAACGGCAGTTCGTTCCTAATTGGAGTGGTTGGTGTATTCCATACTTCTATCGATTGGATTTCACTCAAAACTCACCAAATGACTCCTCCCACCATATTATGATGTTGCCCAAGTTTTGGGCTCGATCCGAAATCAATAGGTGTGAGAAATTGGACAATTCAAGTTCAACGGCAGTTCGTACCTAATTGGAGGTGTTGGTGTATTCCAAATTTCTAGCGATTGGATTTCACTCAAAACTCACCAAATGACTCCTCCCACCATATTATGATGTTCCCCAAGTTTTGGTCTCGATCCGAAATCAATAGTTGTTCCAAATTGGACAATTCAAGTTCAACGGCAGTTCGTTCCTAATTGGAGTGGTTGGTGTATTCCATACTTCTAGCGATTGGATTTCACCCAAAACTCACCAAATGACTCCTCCCACCATATTATGATGTTGCCCAAGTTTTGGGCTCGATCCGAAATCAGTAGGTGTTCCAAATTGGACAATTCAAATTCAACGGCAATTCGTTCCTAATTGGAGTGGTTGGTGTATTCCATACTTCTAGCGATTGGATTTCACTCAAAACTCACCAAATGACTCCTCCCACCATATTATGGTGTTGCCCAAGTTTTGGGCTCGATCCGAAATCAATAGGTGTTGAAAATTGGACAATTCAAGTTCAACGGCAGTTCGTTCCTAATTGGAGGGGTTGGTGAATTCCGTACTTCTAGCGATTGGATTTCACTCAAAACTCACCAAATGACTCCTCCCACAATATCATGACGTTGCCCAAGTTTTGGGCTCGATCCGAAATAAATAGGTGTGAGAAATTGGACAATTCAAGTTGAACGGCAGTTCTTTCCAAATTGGAGTGGTTGGTGTATTCCATACTTCTATCGATTGGATTTCACTCAAAACTCACCAAATGACTCCTCCCACCATATCATGACGTTGCCCAAGTTTTGGGCTCGATCCGAAATAAATAGGTGTGAGAAATTGGACAATTCAAGTTGAACGGCAGTTCTTTCCAAATTGGAGTGGTTGGTGTATTCCATACTTCTATCGATTGGATTTCACTCAAAACTCACCAAATGACTCCTCCCACCATATTATGATGTTGCCCAAGTTTTGGGCTCGATCCGAAATAAATAGGTGTGAGAAATTGGACAATTCAAGTTGAACGGCAGTTCTTTCCAAATTGGAGTGGTTGGTGTATTCCATACTTCTATCGATTGGATTTCACTCAAAACTCACCAAATGACTCCTCCCACCATATTATGATGTTGCCCAAGTTTTGGGCTCGATTCGAAATCAATAGGTGTGAGAAATTGGACAATTCAAGTTCAACGGCAGTTCGTTCCTTATTGGAGTGGTTGGTGAATTCCATACTTCTAGCGATTGGATTTCACTCAAAACTCACCAAATGACTCCTCCCACCATATTATGATGTTGCCCAAGTTTTGGGCTCGATCCGAAATCAATAGGTGTTCCAAATTGGACAATTCAAGTTCAACGGCAGTTCGTTCCTAATTGGAGTGGTTGGTGTATTCTATACTTGTTGCGATTGGATTTCACTCAAAACTCACCAAATGACTCCTCCCACCATATTATGATGTTGCCCAAGTTTGGGGCTCGATCCGAAATCAATAGGTGTGAGAAATTGGACAATTAAAGTTCAACGGCAGTTCGTTCCTAATTGGAGTGGTTGGTGTATTCCAAACTTCTAGCGATTGGATTTCAGTCAAAACTCACCAAATGACTCCTCCCACCATATTATGATGTTGCCCAAGTTTTGGGCTCGATCCGAAATCAATAGGTGTGAGAAATTGGACCATTCAAGTTCAACGGCAGTTCGTTCCTAATTGGAGTGGTTGGTGTATTCCAAACTTCTAGCGATTGGATTTCAGTCAAAACTCACCAAATGACTCCTCCCACCATATTATGATGTTGCCCAAGTTTTGGGCTCGATCCGAAATCTATAGGTGTGAGAAATTGGACAATTCCAGTTCAACGGCAGTTCGTTCCTAATTGGAGTGGTTAGTGTATTCCATACTTCTAGCGATTGGATTTCACTCAAAACTCACCAAATGACTCCTCCCACCATATTATGTTGTTGCCCAAGTTTGGGGCTCGATCCGAAATCAATAGGTGTGAGAAATTGGACAATTCAAGTTCAACGGCAGTTCGTTCCTAATTGGAGTGGTTGGTGTATTCCATACTTCTAGCGATTGGATTTCAGTCAAAACTCACCAAATGACTCCTCCCACCATATTATGATGTTGCCCAAGTTTTGGGCTCGATCCGAAATCAATAGGTGTGAGAAATTGGACAATTCCAGTTCAACGGCAGTTCGTTCCTAATTGGAGTGGTTAGTGTATTCCATACTTCTAGCGATTGGATTTCACTCAAAACTCACCAAATGACTCCTCCCACCATATTATGTTGTTGCCCAAGTTTTGGGCTCGATCCGAAATCAATAGGTATTCCAAATTGGACAATTCAAGTTCAACGGCAGTTCGTTCCTAATTGGAGTGGTTGGTGTATTCCATACTTCTAGCGATTGGATTTCACTCAAAACTCACCAAAGGACTCCTCCCACCATATTATGTTGTTGCCCAAGTTTTGGGCTCGATCCGAAATCAATAGGTGTGAGAAATTGGACAATTCAAGTTCAACGGCAGTTCGTTCCTAATTGGAGTGGTTGGTGTATTCCAAACTTCTAGCGATTGGATTTCACTCAAAACTCACCAAATGTCTCCTCCCACCATATTATGATGTTGCCCATGTTTTGGGCTCGATCCGAAATCAATAGGTGTTCCAAATTGAACAATTCAAGTTCAACGGAAGTTCGTTCCTAATTGGAGTGGTTGGTGTATTCCATACTTCTAGCGATTAGATTTCACTCAAAACTCACCAAATGACTCCTCCCACCATATTATGATGTTGCCCAAGTTTTGGGCTCGATCCGAAATCAATAGGTGTTCCAAATTGGACAATTCAAGTTCAACGGCAGTTCGTTCCTAATTGGAGTGGTTGGTGTATTCCATACTTCTAGCGATTGGATTTCAATCAAAACGAACCAAATGACTCCTCCCACCATATTATGATGTTGCACAAGTTTTGGGATCGATCCGAAATCAATAGGTGTGAGAAATGGGTCAATTCAATTTCAACGGCATGTCGTTCCTAATTGGAGTGGTTGGTGTATTCCATACTTCTTGCGATTGGATTTCACTCAAAACTCACCAAATGACTCCTCCCACCATATTATGATGTTGCCCAAGTTTTGGGCTCGATCCGAAATCAATAGGTGTTCCAAATTGGACAATTCAAGTTCAACGGCAGTTCGTTCCTAATTGGAGTGGTTGGTGTATTCCATACTTCTAGCGATTGGATTTCACTCAATACTCACCAAATGACTCCTCCCACCATATTATGATGTTGCCCAAGTTTTGGGCTCGATCCGAAATCAATAGGTGTTCAAAATTGGACAATTCAAGTTCAACGGCAGTTCGTTCCTAATTGGAGTGGTTGGTGTATTCCATACTTCTAGCGATTGGATTTCACTCAAAACTCACCAAATGACTCCTCCCACCATATTATGATGTTGCCCAAGTTTTGGGCTCGAACCGAAATCAATAGGTGTTCAAAATTGGACAATTCAAGCAGTTCGTTCCTTATTGGAGTGGTTGTTGAATTCCATACTTCTAGCGATTGAATTTCACTCAAAAGTCACCAAATGACTCCTCCCACCATATTATGACGTTGCCCAAGTTTGGGGCTCGATCCGAAATCAATAGGCGTTCCAAATTGGACAATTCACGTTCAACGGCAGTTCGTTCCTAATTGGAGTGGTTGGTGTATTCCATACTTGTAGCGTTTGGATTTCACTCAAAACTCACCAAATCACTACTCCCACCATATTATTATGTTGCACAAGTTTTGGGATCGATCCGAAATCAATAGGTGTGAGAAATTGGTCAATTCAATTTCAACGGCATTTCGTTCCTAATTGGAGGGGTTGGTGTATTCCATACTTCTAGCGATTGGATTTCACTCAAAATTCTCCAAATGACTCCTCCCACCATATTATAATGTTGCCCAAGTTTTGGGCTCGATCCGAAATCAATAGGTGTTCAAAATTGGACAATTCAAGTTCAACGGCAGTTCGTTCCTAATTGGAGTGGTTGGTGTATTCCATAGTTCTAGCGATTGGATTTCACTCAAAACTCACCAAATGACTCCTCCCACCATATTATGATGTTGCCCAAGTTTTGGGCTCGATCCGAAATCAATAGGTGTGAGAAATTGGACAATTCCAGTTCAACGGCAGTTCGTTCCTAATTGGAGTGGTTAGTGTATTCCATACTTCTAGCGATTGGATTTCACTCAAAACTCACCAAATGACTCCTCCCACCATATTATGTTGTTGCCCAAGTTTTGGGCTCGATCCGAAATCAATAGGTATTCCAAATTGGACAATTCAAGTTCAACGGCAGTTCGTTCCTAATTGGAGTGGTTGGTGTATTCCATACTTCTAGCGATTGGATTTCACTCAAAACTCACCAAAGGACTCCTCCCACCATATTATGTTGTTGCCCAAGTTTTGGGCTCGATCCGAAATCAATAGGTGTGAGAAATTGGACAATTCAAGTTCAACGGCAGTTCGTTCCTAATTGGAGTGGTTGGTGTATTCCAAACTTCTAGCGATTGGATTTCACTCAAAACTCACCAAATGTCTCCTCCCACCATATTATGATGTTGCCCATGTTTTGGGCTCGATCCGAAATCAATAGGTGTTCCAAATTGAACAATTCAAGTTCAACGGAAGTTCGTTCCTAATTGGAGTGGTTGGTGTATTCCATACTTCTAGCGATTAGATTTCACTCAAAACTCACCAAATGACTCCTCCCACCATATTATGATGTTGCCCAAGTTTTGGGCTCGATCCGAAATCAATAGGTGTTCCAAATTGGACAATTCAAGTTCAACGGCAGTTCGTTCCTAATTGGAGTGGTTGGTGTATTCCATACTTCTAGCGATTGGATTTCACTCAAAACGAACCAAATGACTCCTCCCACCATATTATGATGTTGCACAAGTTTTGGGATCGATCCGAAATCAATAGGTGTGAGAAATGGGTCAATTCAATTTCAACGGCATGTCGTTCCTAATTGGAGTGGTTGGTGTATTCCATACTTCTTGCGATTGGATTTCACTCAAAACTCACCAAATGACTCCTCCCACCATATTATGATGTTGCCCAAGTTTTGGGCTCGATCCGAAATCAATAGGTGTTCCAAATTGGACAATTCAAGTTCAACGGCAGTTCGTTCCTAATTGGAGTGGTTGGTGTATTCCATACTTCTAGCGATTGGATTTCACTCAATACTCACCAAATGACTCCTCCCACCATATTATGATGTTGCCCAAGTTTTGGGCTCGATCCGTAATCAATAGGTGTTCAAAATTGGACAATTCAAGTTCAACGGCAGTTCGTTCCTAATTGGAGTGGTTGGTGTATTCCATACTTCTAGCGATTGGATTTCACTCAAAACTCACCAAATGACTCCTCCCACCATATTATGATGTTGCCCAAGTTTTGGGCTCGATCCGAAATCAATAGGTGTTCAAAATTGGACAATTCAAGCAGTTCGTTCCTTATTGGAGTGGTTGTTGAATTCCATACTTCTAGCGATTGAATTTCACTCAAAAGTCACCAAATGACTCCTCCCACCATATTATGACGTTGCCCAAGTTTGGGGCTCGATCCGAAATCAATAGGCGTTCCAAATTGGACAATTCACGTTCAACGGCAGTTCGTTCCTAATTGGAGTGGTTGGTGTATTCCATACTTCTAGCGTTTGGATTTCACTCAAAACTCACCAAATCACTACTCCCACCATATTATTATGTTGCCCAAGTTTTGGGATCGATCCGAAATCAATAGGTGTGAGAAATTGGTCAATTCAATTTCAACGGCATTTCGTTCCTAATTGGAGGGGTTGGTGTATTCCATACTTCTAGCGATTGGATTTCACTCAAAATTCTCCAAATGACTCCTCCCACCATATTATAATGTTGCCCAAGTTTTGGGCTCGATCCGAAATCAATAGGTGTTCAAAATTGGACAATTCAAGTTCAACGGCAGTTCGTTCCTAATTGGAGTGGTTGGTGTATTCCATAGTTCTAGCGATTGGATTTCACTCAAAACTCACCAAATGACTCCTCCCACCATATTATGATGTTGCCCAAGTTTTGGGCTCGATCCGAAATCAATAGGTGTGAGAAATTGTACAATTCAAGTTGAACGGCAGTTCGTTCCAAGTTGGAGTGGTTGGTGTATTCCATACTTCTATCGATTGGATTTCACTCAAAACTCACCAAACGACTCCTCCCACCATATTATGATGTTTTCCAAGTTTTGGGCTCGATCTGAAATCAATAGGTGTGAGAAATTGGACAATTCAAGTTCAACGGCAGTTCGTTCCTAATTGGAGTGGTTGGTGTATTCCATACTTCTAGCCATTGGATTTCACTCAAAACTCACCAAATGACTCCTCCCACCATATTATGATGTTGCCCAAGTTTTGGGCTCGGTCCGAAATCAATAGCTGTTCCAAATTGGACAATTCAAGTTCAACGGCAGTTCGTTCCTAATTGGAGTGGTTGGTATATTCCATACTTCTAGCGATTGGATTTCACTCAAAACTCACCAAATGACTCCTCCCACCATATTATGATGTTGCCCAAGTTTTGGGCTCGATCCGAAATCAATACGTGTGAGAAATTGGTCAATTCAATTTGAACGGCAGTTCGTTCCAAATTGGAGTGGTTGGTGTATTCCACACTTCTAGCGTTTCGATTTCACTCAAAACTCACCAAATGACTCCTCCCACCATATTATGATGTTGCCCAAGTTTTGGGCTCGATCCGAAATCAGTAGGTGTGAGAAATTGGACAATTCAAGTTCAACGGCAGTTCGTTCCTAATTGGAGTGGTTGTCGTATTCCATACTTCTAGCGATTGGATTTCGCCCAAAACTCACCAAATGACTCCTCCCACCATATTTTGATGTTGCCCAAGTTTTGGGATCGATCCGAAAAAAATGGGTGTGAGAAATTGGTCAATTCAATTTGAACGGCAGTTCGTTCCTAATTTGGTTGGTGTATTCCATACTTCTAGCGATTGGATAACACTCAAAACTCACCAAATGACTCCTACCACCATATTATGATGTTGCCCAAGTTTTGGGCTCGATCCGAAATCAATAGGTGTTCCAAATTGGACAATCCAAGTTCAACGGCAGTTCGTTCCTAATTGGAGTGGTTGATGTATTCCATACTTCTAGCGATTGGATTTCACTCAAAATTCACCAAATGACTCCTCCCACCATATTATAATGTTGCCCAAGTTTTGGGCTCGATCCGAAATCAATACGTGTGAGAAATTGGTCAATTCAATTTGAACGGCAGTTCGTTCCTAATTGGAGTGGTTGGTGTATTCCATACTTCTAGCGATTGGACTTCACTCAAAACTCACCAAATGACTCCTCCCACCGTATTATGATGTTGCCCAAGTTTTGGGCTCGATCCGAAATCAATAGGTGTTCCAAATTGGACAATTCAAGTTCAACGGCAGTTGGTTCCTAATTGGAGTGGTTGGTGTATTCCATACTTCTAGCGATTGGATTTCACTCAAAACTCAACAAATGACTCCTCCCAGCACATTATGATGTTGCCCAAGTTTTGGGCTCGATCCGAAATCAATAGGTGTTCCAAATTGGACAATTCAAGTTCAACGGCATTTCGTTCCTAATTGGAGTGGTTGGTGTATTCCATACTTCTAGCGATTGGATTTCACTCAAAACGAACCAAATGACTCCTCCCACCATATTATGATGTTGCCCAAGTTTGGGCTCGATCCGAAATCAGTAGGTGTGAGAAATTGGACAATTCAAGTTGAACGGCAGTTCGTTCCTAATTGGAGTGGTTGGTGTATTCCACACTTCTAGCGATTGGATTTCACTCAAAACGAACCAAATGACTCCTCCCACCATATTATGATGTTGCCCGAGTTTTGGGCTCGATCCGAAATCAATAGGTGGGAGAAATTGGACAATTAAAGTTCAATGGCAGTTCGTTCCTAATTGGAGTGGTTGGTGTATTCCATACTTCTAGCGATTGGATTTCACTCAAAACTCACCAAATGACTCCTCCCACCACATTACGATGTTGCCCAAATTTTGGGCTCGATCCGAAATCAATAGGTGTTCAAAATTGGACAATTCAAGTTCAACGGCAGTTCGTTCCTAATTGGAGTGGTTGGTGTATTCCATACTTCTAGCGATTGGATTTTACTCAAAACTCACCAGATGACTCCTCCCACCATATTATGATGTTGCCCAAGATTTGGGCTCGATCCGAAATCAATAGGTGTTCCAAATTGGACAATTCAAGTTCAACGGCAGTTCGTTCCTAATTGGAGTGGTTGGTGTATTCCATACATCTAGCGATTGGATTTCACTCAAAACTCAACAAATGACTCCTCCCAGCACATTATGATGTTGCCCAAGTTTTGGGCTCGATCCGAAATCAATAGGTGTTCCAAATTGGACAATTCAAGTTCAACGGCATTTCGTTCCTAATTGGAGTGGTTGGTGTATTCCATACTTCTTGCGATTGGATTTCACTCAAAACGAACCAAATGACTCCTCCCACCATATTATGATGTTGCCCAAGTTTGGGCTCGATCCGAAATCAGTAGGTGTGAGAAATTGGACAATTCAAGTTGAACGGCAGTTCGTTCCTAATTGGAGTGGTTGGTGTATTCCACACTTCTAGCGATTGGATTTCACTCAAAACGAACCAAATGACTTCTCCCACCATATTATGATGTTGCTCGAGTTTTGGGCTCGATCCGAAATCAATAGGTGGGAGAAATTGGACGATTCAAGTTCAATGGCAGTTCGTTCCTAATTGGAGTGGTTGGTGTATTCCATACTTCTAGCGATTGGATTTCACTCAAAACTCACCAAATGACTCCTCCCACCACATTATGATGTTGCCCAAATTTTGGGCTCGATCCGAAATCAATAGGTGTTCAAAATTGGACAATTCAAATTCAACGGCAGTTCGTTCCTAATTGGAGTGGTTGGTGTATTCCATACTTCTAACCTTTCAATTTCACTCAAAACTTACCAAATGACTCCTCCCACCATATTATGATGTTGCCCAAGTTTTGGGCTCGGTCCGAAATCAGTAGGTGTGAGAAATTGGACAATTCAAGTTCAACGGCAGTTCGTTCCTAATTGGAGTGGTTGGTGTATTCCATACTTCTAGCGATTGGATTTCACTCAAAACTCACCAAATGACTCCTCCCACCATATTATGATGTTGCCCAAGTTTTGGGCTCGATCCGAAATCAATAGGTGTGCGAAATTGGACAATTCAAGTTCAACGGCAGTTCGTTCCTAATTGGAGTGGTTGGTGTATTCCATACTTCTAGCGATTGGATTTCACTCAAAACTCACCAAATGACTCCTCCCACCATATTATGATGTTGCCCAAGTTTTGGGCTCAATCCGAAATCAATAGGTGTTCCAAATTGGACAATTCAAGTTCAACGGCAGTTCGTTCCTAATTGGAGTGGTTGGTGTATTCCAAACTTCTAGCGATTGGATTTCACTCAAAACTCACCAAATGACTCCTCCCACCATATTATGATGTTGCCCAAGTTTTGGGCTCGATCCGAAATCAATAGGTGTTCCAAATTGGACAATTCAAGTTCAGTGGCAGTTCGTTCTTAATTGGAGTGGTTGGTGTATTCCATATTTCTAGCGATTGAATTTCACTCAAAACTCACCAAACGACTCCTCCCACCATATTATGATGTTGCCCAAGTTTTGGGCTTGATCCGAAATCAATAGGTGTTCAAAATAGGACAATTCAAGTTGAACGGCAGTTCGTTCCTAATTGGAGTGGTTGGTGTATTCCATACTTCTAGCGATTGGATTTCACTCAAAACTCACCAAATGACTCCTCCCACCATATTATGATGTTGCCCAACTTTTGGGCTCGATCCGAAATCAGTAGGTGTGAGAAATTGGACAATTCAAGTTCAACGGCAGTTCGTTCCTAATTGGAGTGGTTGGTGTATTCGAAACTTCTAGCCATTGGATTTCACTCAAAACTCACCAAATGACTCCTCCCACCATATTATAATGTTGCCCAAGTTTTGGGCTCGATCCGAAATCAATAGGTGTTCCAAATTGGACAATTCAAGTTCAACGGCAGTTCGTTCTTAATTGGAGTAGTTGGTGTATTCCATACCTCTAGCGATTGGATTTCACTCAAAACTCACCAAATGACTCCTCCCACCATATTATGATGTTGCCCAAGTTTTGGGCTCGATCCGAAATCAATAGGTGTTCCAAATTGGACAATTCAAGTTCAACGGCAGTTCGTTCCTATTTGGAGTGGTTGGTGTATTCCAAACTTCTAGCGATTGGATTTCACTCAAAACTCACCAAATGACTCCTCCCACCATATTATGATGTTGCCCAAGTTTTGGGCTCGATCCGAAATCAATAGGTGTTCCAAATTGGACAATTCAAGTTCAACGGCAGTTCGTTCCTAATTGGAGTGGTTGGTGTATTCCATACTTCTAGCGTTTCAATTTCACTCAAAACTTACCAAATGACTCCTCCCACCATATTATGATGTTGCCCAAGTTTTGGGCTCGGTCCGAAATCAGT
Source organism: Prunus avium (assembly GCF_965620075.1). Lineage (NCBI taxonomy): Eukaryota > Viridiplantae > Streptophyta > Magnoliopsida > Rosales > Rosaceae > Prunus > Prunus avium. The sequence goes on from NC_142284.1 coordinate 29,376,092, forward strand.
AGGTGTGAGAAATTGGACAATTCAAGTTCAACGGCAGTTCGTTCCTACTTGGAGTGGTTGGTGTATTCCATACTTCTAGCGATTGGATTTCACTCAAAACTCACCAAATGACTCCTCCCACCACATTATGATGTTGCCCAAATTTTGGGCTCGATCCGAAATCAATAGGTGTTCAAAATTGGACAATTCAAATTCAACGGCAGTTCGTTCCTAATTGGAGTGGTTGGTGTATTCCATACTTCTAGCGTTTCAATTTCACTCAAAACTTACCAAATGACTCCTCCCACCATATTATGATGTTGCCCAAGTTTTGGGCTCGATCCGAAATCAATAGGTGTTCCAAATTGGACAATTCAAGTTCAACGGCAGTTCGTTCCTAATTGGAGTGGTTGGTGTATTCCATACTTCTAGCGTTTCAATTTCACTCAAAACTTACCAAATGACTCCTCCCACCATATTATGATGTTGCCCAAGTTTTGGGCTCGGTCCGAAATCAGTAGGTGTGAGAAATTGGACAATTCAAGTTCAACGGCAGTTCGTTCCTACTTGGAGTGGTTGGTGTATTCCATACTTCTAGCGATTGGATTTCACTCAAAACTCACCAAATGACTCCTCCCACCACATTATGATGTTGCCCAAATTTTGGGCTCGATCCGAAATCAATTGGTGTTCAAAATTGGACAATTCAAATTCAACGGCAGTTCGTTCCTAATTGGAGTGGTTGGTGTATTCCATACTTCTAGCGTTTCAATTTCACTCAAAACTTACCAAACGACTCCTCCCACCATATTATGATGTTGCCCAAGTTTTGGGCTCGGTCCGAAATCAGTAGGTGTGAGAAATTGGACAATTCCAGTTCAACGGCAGTTCGTTCCTAATTGGAGTGGTTAGTGTATTCCATACTTCTAGCGATTGGATTTCACTCAAAACTCACCAAATGACTCCTCCCACCATATTATGTTGTTGCCCAAGTTTGGGGCTCGATCCGAAATCAATAGGTGTGAGAAATTGGACAATTCAAGTTCAACGGCAGTTCGTTCCTAATTGGAGTGGTTGGTGTATTCCATACTTCTAGCGATTGGATTTCAGTCAAAACTCACCAAATGACTCCTCCCACCATATTATGATGTTGCCCAAGTTTTGGGCTCGATCCGAAATCAATAGGTGTGAGAAATTGGACAATTCCAGTTCAACGGCAGTTCGTTCCTAATTGGAGTGGTTAGTGTATTCCATACTTCTAGCGATTGGATTTCACTCAAAACTCACCAAATGACTCCTCCCACCATATTATGTTGTTGCCCAAGTTTTAGGCTCGATCCGAAATCAATAGGTATTCCAAATTGGACAATTCAAGTTCAACGGCAGTTCGTTCCTAATTGGAGTGGTTGGTGTATTCCATACTTCTAGCGATTGAATTTCACTCAAAACTCACCAAATGACTCCTCCCACCATATTATGATGTTGCCCAAGTTTTGGGCTCGATCCGAAATCAATAGGTGTGAGAAATTGGACAATTCAAGTTCAACGGCAGTTCGTTCCTAATTGGAGTGGTTGGTGTATTCCAAACTTCTAGCGATTGGATTTCACTCAAAACTCACCAAATGTCTCCTCCCACCATATTATGATGTTGCCCATGTTTTGGGCTCGATCCGAAATCAATAGGTGTTCCAAATTGAACAATTCAAGTTCAACGGCAGTTCGTTCCTAATTGGAGTGGTTGGTGTATTCCATACTTCTAGCGATTAGATTTCACTCAAAACTCCCCAAATGACTCCTCCCACCATATTATGATGTTGCCCAAGTTTTGGGCTCGATCCGAAATCAATAGGTGTGAGAATTTGGACAATTCAAGTTCAACGGCAGTTCGTTACTAATTGGAGTGGTTAGTGTATTCCATACTTCTAGCGATTGGATTTCACTCAAAACTCACCAAATGACTCCTCCCACCATATTATGTTGTTGCCCAAGTTTTCGGCTCGATCCGAAATCAGTAGGTGTTCCAAATTGGACAATTCAAGTTCAACGGCAGTTCGTTCCTAATTGGAGTGGTTGGTGTATTCCATACTTCTAGCGATTGGATTTCCCTCAAAACTCACCAAATGACTCCTCCCCCCATATTATGATGTTGCCCAAGTTTGGGGCTCGATCCGAAATCAATAGGTGTGAGAAATTGGACAATTCAAGTTCAACGGCAGTTCGTACCTAATTGGAGTGGTTGGTGTATTCCATACTTCTAGCGATTGGATTTCACTCAAAACTCACCAAATGACTCCTCCCACCATATTATGACATTGCCCAAGTTTGGGGCTCGATCCGAAATCAATAGGTGTGAGAAATTGGACAATTCAAGTTCAACGGCAGTTCGTTCCTAATTGGAGTGGTTGGTGTATTCCATCCTTCTAGCGATTGGATTTCACTCAAAACTCACCAAATGACTCCTCCCACCATATTATGAGGTTGCCCAAGTTTTGGGCTCGATCCGAAATCAATAGGTGTTCAAAATTGGGCAATTCAAGTTCAACGGCAGTTCGTTCCTAATTGGAGTGGTTGGTGTATTCCATACTTCTAGCGATTGGATTTCACTCAAAACTCACCAAATGACTCCTCCCACCATATTATGATGTTGCCCAAGTTTTGGGCTCGATCCGAAATCAATAGATGTGAGAAATTGGACAATTCAAGTTCAACGGCAGTTCGTTCCTAATTGGAGTGGTTGGTGCATTCCATACTTCTAGCGATTGGATTTCACTCAAAACTCCCCAAATGACTCCTCCCACCATATTATGGTGTTGCCCAAGTTTTGGGCTCGATCCGAAATCAATAGGTGTGAGAAATTGGACAATTCAAGTTCAACGGCAGTTCGTTCCTAATTGGAGTGGTTGGTGTATTCCATCCTTCTAGCGATTGGATTTCACTCAAAACTCACCAAATGACTCCTCCCACCATATTATGAGGTTGCCCAAGTTTTGGGCTCGATCCGAAATCAATAGGTGTTCAAAATTGGGCAATTCAAGTTCAACGGCAGTTCGTTCCTAATTGGAGTGGTTAGTGTATTCCATACTTCTAGCGATTGGATTTCACTCAAAACTCACCAAATGACTCCTCCCACCATATTATGTTGTTGCCCAAGTTTTAGGCTCGATCCGAAATCAATAGGTATTCCAAATTGGACAATTCAAGTTCAACGGCAGTTCGTTCCTAATTGGAGTGGTTGGTGTATTCCATACTTCTAGCGATTGAATTTCACTCAAAACTCACCAAATGACTCCTCCCACCATATTATGATGTTGCCCAAGTTTTGGGCTCGATCCGAAATCAATAGGTGTGAGAAATTGGACAATTCAAGTTCAACGGCAGTTCGTTCCTAATTGGAGTGGTTGGTGTATTCCATACTTCTAGCGATTGGATTTCCCTCAAAACTCACCAAATGACTCCTCCCCCCATATTATGATGTTGCCCAAGTTTGGGGCTCGATCCGAAATCAATAGGTGTGAGAAATTGGACAATTCAAGTTCAACGGCAGTTCGTACCTAATTGGAGTGGTTGGTGTATTCCATACTTCTAGCGATTGGATTTCACTCAAAACTCACCAAATGACTCCTCCCACCATATTATGACATTGCCCAAGTTTGGGGCTCGATCCGAAATCAATAGGTGTGAGAAATTGGACAATTCAAGTTCAACGGCACTTCGTTCCTAATTGGAGTGGTTGGTGTATTCCATACTTCTAGCGATTTGATTTCACTCAAAACTCACCAAATGACTCCTCCCACCATATTATGATGTTGCCCAAGTTTAGGGCTCGATCCGACATCAATAGGTGTGAGAAATTGGACAATTCAAGTTGAACGGCAGTTCGTTCCTAATTGGAGTGGTTGGTGTATTCCATACTTGTAGCGATTGGATTTCACTCAAAACTCACCAAATGACTCCTCCCACCATATTATGATGTTGCCCAAGTTTAGGGCTCGATCCGACATCAATAGGTGTGAGAAATTGGACAATTCAAGTTGAACGGCAGTTCGTTCCTAATTGGAGTGGTTGGTGTATTCCATACTTGTAGCGATTGGATTTCACTCAAAACTCACCAAATGACTCCTCCCACCATATTATGACATTGCCCACGTTTGGGGCTCGATCCGAAATCAATAGGTGTGAGAAATTGGACAATTCAAGTTCAACGGCACTTCGTTCCTAATTGGAGTGGTTGGTGTATTCTATACTTCTTGCGATTGGATTTCACTCAAAACTCACCAGATGACTCCTCCCACCATATTATGATGTTGCCCAAGTTTGGGGCTCGATCCGAAATCAATAGGTGTGAGAATTTGGACAATTCAAGTTCAACGGCAGTTCGTTACTAATTGGAGTGGTTAGTGTATTCCATACTTCTAGCGATTGGATTTCACTCAAAACTCACCAAATGACTCCTCCCACCGTATTATGTTGTTGCCCAAGTTTTCGGCTCGATCCGAAATCAGTAGGTGTTCCAAATTGGACAATTCAAGTTCAACGGCAGTTCGTTCCTAATTGGAGTGGTTGGTGTATTCCATACTTCTAGCGATTTGATTTCACTCAAAACTCACCAAATGACTCCTCCCACCATATTATGATGTTGCCCAAGTTTAGGGCTCGATCCGACATCAATAGGTGTGAGAAATTGGACAATTCAAGTTGAACGGCAGTTCGTTCCTAATTGGAGTGGTTGGTGTATTCCATACTTGTAGCGATTGGATTTCACTCAAAACTCACCAAATGACTCCTCCCACCATATTATGATGTTGCCCAAGTTTTGGGCTCGATCCGAAATCAATAGGTGTTCCAAATTGGACAATTCAAGTTCAACGGCAGTTCGTTCCTAATTGGAGTGGTTGGTGTATTCCATACTTCTAGCGATTGGATTTCACTCAAAACTCCCCAAATGACTCATCCCACCATATTATGATGTTGCCCAAGTTTTGGGCTCGATCCGAAATCAATAGGTGTTCCAAATTGGACAATTCAAGTTCAACGGCAGTTCGTTCCTAATTGGAGTGGTTGGTGTATTCCATACTTCTAGCGATTGGATTTCCCTCAAAACTCACCAAATGACTCCTCCCCCCATATTATGATGTTGCCCAAGTTTTGGGCTCGATCCGAAATCAATAGGTGTTCAAAATTGGACAATTCAAGTTCAACGGCAGTTCGTTCCTAATTGGAGTGGTTGGTGAATTCCATACTTCTAGCGATTGGATTTCACTCAAAACTCACCAAATGACTCCTCTCACCATATTATGATGTTTCCCAAGTTTTGGGCTCGATCCGAAATCAATAGGTGTTCCAAATTGGACAATTCAAGTTCAACGGCAGTTCGTTCCTAATTGGAGTGGTTGGTGTATTCTGTACTTCTTGCGATTGGATTTCACTCAAAACTCACCAAAGGACTCCTCCCACCATATTATGAAATTGCCAAAGTTTTGGGCTCGATCCGAAATCAATAGGTGTTCCAAATTCGACGATTCAAGTTCAACGGCAGTTCGTTCCTAATTGGAGTGGTTGGTGTATTCCATAGTTCTAGCGATTGGATTTCACTCAAAACTCACCAAATGACTCCTCCCACCATATTATGATGTTGCCCAAGTTTTGGGCTCGATCCGAAATCAATAGGTGTTCGAAATTGGACAATTCAAGTTCAACGGCAGTTCGTTCCTAATTGGAGTGGTTGGTGTATTCCATACTTCTAGCCATTGGATTTCACTCAAAACTCACCAAATGACTCCCCCCACCATATTATGATGTTGCCCAAGTTTGGGGCTCGATCCGAATTCAATAGGTGTGAGAAATTGGACAATTCAAGTTCAACGGCAGTTCGTTCCTAATTGGAGTGGTTGGTGTATTCCATACTTCTAGCGATTGGATTTCACTCAAAACTCACCAAATGACTCCTCCCACCATATTATGATGTTGCCCAAGTTTTGGGCTCGATCCGAAATCAATAGGTGTGAGAAATTGGACAATTCAAGTTCAACGGCAGTTCGTTCCTAATTGGAGTGGTTGGTGTATTCCAAACTTCTAGCGATTGGATTTCACTCATAACTCACCAAATGACTCCTCCCACCATATTATGATGTTGCCCATGTTTTGGGCTCGATCCGAAATCAATAGGTGTTCCAAATTGAACAATTCAAGTTCAACGGCAGTTCGTTCCTAATTGGAGTGGTTGGTGTATTCCATACTTCTAGCATTTGTATTTCACTCAAAACTCACCAAATGACTCCTCCCACCATATTATGATGTTGCCCAAGTTTTGGGCTCGATCCGAAATCAATAGGTGTTCCAAATTGGACAATTCAAGTTCAACGGCAGTTCGTTCCTAATTGGAGTGGTTGGTGTATTCCATACTTCTAGCGATTGGATTTCACTCAAAACGAACCAAATGACTCCTCCCACCATATTATGATGTTGCACAAGTTTTGGGATCGATCCGAAATCAATAGGTGTGAGAAATGGGTCAATTCAATTTCAACGGCATGTCGTTCCTAATTGGAGTGGTTGGTGTATTCCATACTTCTTGCGATTGGATTTCACTCAAAACTCACCAAATGACTCCTCCCACCATATTATGATGTTGCCCAAGTTTTGGGCTCGATCCGAAATCAATAGGTGTTCCAAATTGGACAATTCAAGTTCAACGGCAGTTCGTTCCTAATTGGAGTGGTTGGTGTATTCCATACTTCTAGCGATTGGATTTCACTCAATACTCACCAAATGACTCCTCCCACCATATTATGATGTTGCCCAAGTTTTGGGCTCGATCCGAAATCAATAGGTGTTCAAAATTGGACAATTCAAGTTCAACGGCAGTTCGTTCCTAATTGGAGTGGTTGGTGTATTCCATACTTCTAGCGATTGGATTTCACTCAAAACTCACCAAATGACTCCTCCCACCATATTATGATGTTGCCCAAGTTTTGGGCTCGATCCGAAATCAATAGGTGTTCAAAATTGGACAATTCAAATTCAACGGCAGTTCGTTCCTAATTGGAGTGGTTGTTGAATTCCATACTTCTAGCAATTGAATTTCACTCAAAAGTCACCAAATGACTCCTCCCACCATATTATGATGTTGCCCAAGTTTTGGGCTCAATCCGAAATCAATAGGTGTTCCAAATTGGACAATTCAAGTTCAACGGCAGTTCGTTCTTAATTGGAGTGGTTGGTGTATTCCATACTTCTAGCGATTGGATTTCACTCAAAACTCACCAAACGACTCCTCCCACCATATTATGATGTTGCCCAAGTTTTGGGCTCGATCCGAAATCAATAGGTGTTCAAAATTGGACAATTCAAGTCGAACGGCAGTTCGTTCCTATTTGTAGTGGTTGGTGTATTCCATACTACTTGCGATTGGATTTCACTCAAAACTCACCAAATGACTCGTCCCACCATATTATGATGTTGCCCAAGTTTTGGGCTCGATCCGAAATCAATAGGTGTTCCAAATTGGACAATTCAAGTTCAAGGACAGTTCGTTCCTAATTGGAGTGGTTGGTGTATTCCAAACTTCTAGCGATTGGATTTCACTCAAAACGCACCAAATGACTCCTCCCACCATATTATGACGTCGCCCAAGTTTTGGGCTCGATCCGAACTCAATAGGTGTGAGAAATTGGACCATTCAAGTTCAACGGCAGTTCGTTCCTAATTGGAGTGGTTGGTGTATTCCATGCTTCTAGCGATTGGATTTCACTCAAAACTCACCAAATGACTCCTCCCACCATATTATGATGTTGCCCAAGTTTTGGGCTCGATCCGAAATCAAAAGGTGTTCAAAATAGGACAATTCGAGTTGAATGGCAGTTCGTTCCTAATTGGAGTGGTTGTTGTATTCCATACTTCTAGCGATTGGATTTCACTCAAAACTCACCAAATGACTCCTCCCACCATATTATGATGTTGCCCAAGTTTTGGGCTCGATCCGAAATCAATAGGTGTGCAAAATTGGACAATTCAAGTTGAACGGCAGTTCGTTCCTAATTGGAGTGGTTGGTGTATTCCATACTTCCAGCGATTGGATTTCACTCAAAACGCACCACATGACTCCTCCCACCATATTATGATGTTGCCCAAGTTTTGGGCTCAATCCGAAATCAATAGGTGTTCCAAATTGGACAATTCAAGTTCAACGGCAGTTCGTTCTTAATTGGAGTGGTTGGTGTATTCCATACTTCTAGCGATTGGATTTCACTCAAAACTCACCAAACGACTCCTCCCACCATATTATGATGTTGCCCAAGTTTTGGGCTCGATCCGAAATCAATAGGTGTTCAAAATTGGACAATTCAAGTCGAACGGCAGTTCGTTCCTAATTGTAGTGGTTGGTGTATTCCATACTACTTGCGATTGGATTTCACTCAAAACTCACCAAATGACTCGTCCCACCATATTATGATGTTGCCCAAGTTTTGGGCTCGATCCGAAATCAATAGGTGTTCCAAATTGGACAATTCAAGTTCAAGGACAGTTCGTTCCTAATTGGAGTGGTTGGTGTATTTCAAACTTCTAGCGATTGGATTTCACTCAAAACGCAACAAATGACTCCTCCCATCATATTATGATTTTGCCCAAGTTTTGGGCTTGATCCGAAATCAATAGGTGTGAGAAATTGAAAAATTCAAGTTCAACGGCAGTTCGTTCCTAATTGGAGTGGTTGGTGTATTCCATACTTATAGCGATTGGATTTAACTCAAAACTCACCAAATGACTCCTCCCACCATATTATGATGTTGCCCAAGTTTTGGGCTCGATCCGAAATCAATAGGTGTTCCAAATTGGACAATTCAAGTTCAACGGCAGTTCGTTCTTAATTGGAGTGGTTGGTGTATTCCATATTTCTAGCGATTGGATTTCACTATCAATAGGTGTTCAAAATAGGACAATTCAAGTTGAACGGCAGTTCGTTCCTAATTGGAGTGGTTGGTGTATTCCATACTTCTAGCAATTGGATTTCACTCAAAACTCACCAAATGACTCCTCCCACCATATTATGATCGATCCGAAATCAATAGGGGTGAGAAATTGGTCAATTCAAGTTCAACGGCATTTCGTTCCTAATTGGAGTGGTTGGTGTATTCCGTACTTCTAGCGATTGGATTTCACTCAAAACTCACCAAATGACTCCTCCCACCATATTATGATGTTGCCCAAGTTTTGGGCTCAATCCGAAATCAATAGGTGTTCCAAATTGGACAATTCAAGTTCAACGGCAGTTCGTTCTTAATTGGAGTGGTTGGTGTATTCCATACTTCTAGCGATTGGATTTCACTCAAAACTCACCAAACGACTCCTCCCACCATATTATGATGTTGCCCAAGTTTTGGGCTCGATCCGAAATCAATAGGTGTTCAAAATTGGACAATTCAAGTCGAACGGCAGTTCGTTCCTATTTGTAGTGGTTGGTGTATTCCATACTACTTGCGATTGGATTTCACTCAAAACTCACCAAATGACTCGTCCCACCATATTATGATGTTGGCCAAGTTTTGGGCTCGATCCGAAATCAATAGGTGTTCCAAATTGGACAATTCAAGTTCAAGGACAGTTCGTTCCTAATTGGAGTGGTTGGTGTATTCCAAACTTCTAGCGATTGGATTTCACTCAAAACGCCCCAAATGACTCCTCCCACCATATTATGACGTCGCCCATGTTTTGGGCTCGATCCGAAATCAATAGGTGTGAGAAATTGGACAATTCAAGTTCAACGGCAGTTCGTTCCTAATTGGAGTGGTTGGTGTATTCCATGCTTCTAGCGATTGGATTTCACTCAAAACTCACCAAATGACTCCTCCCACCATATTATGATGTTGCCCAAGTTTTGGGCTCGATCCGAAATCAATAGGTGTTCAAAATAGGACAATTCGAGTTGAATGGCAGTTCGTTCCTAATTGGAGTGGTTGTTGTATTCCATACTTCTAGCGATTGGATTTCACTCAAAACTCACCAAATGACTCCTCCCACCATATTATGATGTTGCCCAAGTTTTGGGCTCGATCCGAAATCAATAGGTGTGCAAAATTGGACAATTCAAGTTGAACGGCAGTTCGTTCCTAATTGGAGTGGTTGGTGTATTCCATACTTCCAGCGATTGGATTTCACTCAAAACGCACCACATGACTCCTCCCACCATATTATGATGTTGCCCAAGTTTTGGGCTCAATCCGAAATCAATAGGTGTTCCAACTTGGACAATTCAAGTTCAACGGCAGTTCGTTCTTAATTGGAGTGGTTGGTGTATTCCATACTTCTAGCGATTGGATTTCACTCAAAACTCACCAAACGACTCCTCCCACCATATTATGATGTTGCCCAAGTTTTGGGCTCGATCCGAAATCAATAGGTGTTCAAAATTGGACAATTCAAGTCGAACGGCAGTTCGTTCCTAATTGTAGTGGTTGGTGTATTCCATACTACTTGCGATTGGATTTCACTCAAAACTCACCAAATGACTCCTCCCACCATATTATGATGTTGCCCAAGTTTTGGGCTCGATCCGAAATCAATAGGTGTTCCAAATTGGACAATTCAAGTTCAAGGACAGTTCGTTCCTAATTGGAGTGGTTGGTGTATTTCAAACTTCTAGCGATTGGATTTCACTCAAAACGCAACAAATGACTCCTCCCATCATATTATGATTTTGCCCAAGTTTTGGGCTTGATCCGAAATCAATAGGTGTGAGAAATTGAAGAATTCAAGTTCAACGGCAGTTCGTTCCTAATTGGAGTGGTTGGTGTATTCCATACTTATAGCGATTGGATTTCACTCAAAACTCACCAAATGACTCCTCCCACCATATTATGATGTTGCCCAAGTTTTGGGCTGGATCCGAAATCAATAGGTGTGAGAAATTGGACAATTCAAGTTCAACGGCAGTTCGTTCCTAATTGGAGTGGTTGGTGTATTCCATACTTCTATCGATTGGATTTCACACGAAACTCACCAAATGACTCTTCCCACCATATTATGATGTTGCCCAAATTTTGGGCTCGATCCGAAATCAATAGGTGTGAGAAATTGGACAGTTCAAGTTCAACGGTAGTTCGTTCCTAATTGCAGTGGTTGGTGTATTCCATACTTCAAGCGATTGGATTTCACTCAAAACTCACCAAATGACTCCTCCCACCATATGAAGATGTTGCCCAAGTTTTGGGCTCGATCAGAAATCAATACGTGTGAGAAATTGGACAATTCAATTTCAACGGCAGTTCGTTCCTAATTCGAGTGGTTGGTGTATTCCATACTTCTAGCGATTGGATTTCACTCAAAACTCACCAAATGACTCCTCCCACCATAATATGATGTTGCCCAAGTTTTGGGCCCGATCCGAAATCAATAGGTGTTCCAAATTGGACAATTCAAGTTCAACGGCAGTTCGTTCCTAATTGGAGAGGTTGGTGTATTCCATACTTGTAACGATTGGATTTCACTCAAAACTCACCAAATGACTCCTCCCACCATATTATGATGTTGCCCAAGTTTTGGGCTCGATCCGAAATCAATAGGTGTTCCAAATTGGACAATTCAAGTTCAACGGCAGTTCGTTCCTAATTGGAGTGGTTGGTGTATTCCACGCTTCTAGCGATTGGATTTCACTCAAAACTCACCAAATGACTCCTCCCACCATATTATGATGTTGCCCAAGTTTTGGGCTCGATCCGAAATCAATAGGTGTGAGAAATTGGACAATTCAAGTTCAACGGCAGGTCGTTCCTAATTGGAGTGGTTGGTGTATTCCATACTTCTAGCGATTGGATTTCACTCAAAACTCACCAAATGACTCCTCCCACCATATTATGATGTTGCCCAAGTTTTGGGCTCGATCCGAAATCAATAGGTGTGAGAAATTGGGCAATTCAAGTTCAACGGCAGTTCATTCCTAATTGTAGTGGTTGGTGTATTCCATACTTCTAGCGATTGGATTTCACTCAAAACTCACGAAATGACTCCTCCCACCATATTATGATGTTGCCCAAGTTTTGGGCTCGATCCGAAATCAATAGGTGTTCCAAATTGGACAATTCAAGTTCAACGGCAGTTCGTTCCTAATTGTAGTGGTTGGTGTATTCCATACTTCTAGTGATTGGATTTCACTCAAAACTCACCAAATGACTCCTCCCACCATATTATGATGTTGCCCACGTTTGGGGCTCGATCCGAAATCAATAGGTGTGAGAAATTGGTCAATTCACTTTCAACGACAGTTCGTTCCTAATTGGAGTAGTTGTTGTATTCCATACTTCTAGCGATTGGATTTCACTCAAAACTCACCAAATGACTCCTCCCACCATATTATGATGTTGCCTAAGTTTTGGGCTCGATCCGAGATCAATAGGTGTGAGAAATTGGACAATTCAAGTTCAACGGAAGGTCGTTCATAATTGGAGTGGTTTCTGTATTCCACACTTCTAGCGATTGGATTTCACTCAAAACTCCCCAAATGACTCCACCCACCATATTATGGTGTTGCCCAAGTTTTGGGCTCGATCCGAAATCAATAGCTGTTCCAAATTGGACAATTCAAGTTCAACGGCAGTTCGTTCCTAATTGGAGTGGTTGGTGTATTCCATGCTTCTAGCGATTGGATTTCTCTCAAAACTCACCAAATGACTCCTCCCACCATATTATGATGTTTCCCAAGTTTTGGGCTCGATCCGAAATCAATAGGTGTTCCAAATTGGACATTTCAACTTCAACGGCAGTTCTTTCCTAATTGGAGTGGTTGGTGTATTCCATACTTCTAGCGATTGGATTTCACTCAAAACTCACCAAATGACTCTTCCCATCGTATTATGATATTGCCCAAGTTTTGGGCTCGATCCGAAATCAATAGGTGTTCCAAATTGGACAATTCAAGTTCAACGGCAGTTCGTTCCTAATTGGAGTGGTTGGTGTATTCCATACTTCTAGCGATTGGATTTCACTCAAAACTCACCAAATGACTCCTCCCACCATATTACGATGTTGCACAAGGGCGGGGTTCGATCCGAAATCAATAGGTGTGAGAAATTGGAGAATTCAAGTTCAACGGCAGTTCGTTCCTAATTGGAGTGGTTGGTGTATTCCATACTTCTAGCGATTGGATTTCACTCAAAACTCACCAAATGACTCCTCCCACCATATTATGATGTTGCCCGAGTTTTGGGCTCGATCCGAAATCAATAGGTGTGAGAAATTGGAGAATTCAAGTTCAACGGCAGTTCGTTCCAAATTGGAGTGGTTGGTGTATTCCATACTTCTAGCGATTGGATTTCTCTCAAAACTCACCAAATGACTCCTCCCACCATATTGTCATGTTGCCCAAGTTTTGGGCTCAATCAGAAATCAATAGGTGTGAGAAATTGGACAATTCAAGTTCAACGGCAGTTCGTTCCTAATTGGAGTGGTTGGTGTATTCCATACTTCTAGCGATTGGATTTCACTCCAAACTCACCAATTAACTCCTCCCACCATATTATGATGTTGCCCAAGTTTTGGGCTCGATCCGAAATCAATAGGTGTGAGAAATTGGACAATTCATGTTCAACGGCAGTTCGTTCCTAATTGGAGTGGTTGGTGTATTCCACACTTCTAGCGATTGGATTTCACTCAAAACTCCCCAAATGACTCCTCCCACCATATTATGATGTTGCCCAAGTTTTGGGCTCGATCCGAAATCAATAGGTGTGAGAAATTCGACAATTCAAGTTCAACGGCAGTTTGTTCCTAATTGGAGTGGTTGGGGTATTCCACACTTCTAGCGATTGGATTTCACTCAAAACTCACCAAATGAATCCTCCCACGGTATTATGATGTTGCCCAAGTTTTGGGCTCGATCCGAAATCAATAGGTGTGAGAAATTGGACAATTCAAGTTCAACGGCAGTTCGTTCCTAATTGGAGTGGTTGGTGTATTCCACACTTCTAGCGATTGGATTTCACTCAAAACTCCCCAAATGACTCCTCCCACCATATTATGATGTTGCCCAAGTTTTGGGTTCGATCCGAAATCAATAGGTGTGAGAAATTGGAGAATTCAAGTTCAACGGCAGTTTGTTCCTAATTGGAGTGGTTGGTGTATTCCACACTTCTAGCAATTGGATTTAACTCAAAACTCACCAAATGAATCCTCCCACGGTATTATGATGTTGCCCAAGTTTTGGGCTCGATCCGAAATCAATAGGTGTGAGAAATTGGACAATTCAAGTTCAACAGCAGTTTGTTCCTAATTGGAGTGGTTGGTGTATTCCATACTTCTAGCGATTGGATTTCACTCAAAACTCACCAAAGGACTCCTCCCACCATATTATGATGTTGCCCAAGTTTTGGGCTCGATTCGAAATCAATAGGTGTGAGAAATTGGACAATTCAAGTTCAACGGCAGTTTGTTCCTAATTGGAGTGGTTGGTGTATTCCATACTTCTAGCGATTGGATTTCACTCAAAACACACCAAATGACTCCTCCCACCATATTAATATGTAGCCTCATGTTTTGGGCTCGATCCGAAATCAATAGGTGTGAGAAATTGGACAATTCAAGTTCAACGGCAGTTCGTTCCTAATTGGAGTGGTTGGTGTATTCCATACTTCTAGCGATTGGATTTCACTCAAAACTCACCAAAGGACTCCTCCCACCATATTATGATGTTGCCCCAGTTTTGGGCTCGACTCGAAATCAATAGGTGTGAGAAATTGGACAATTCAAGTTCAACGGCAGTTCGTTCCAAATTGGGGTGGTTGGTGTATTCCATACTTCTAGCGATTGGATTTCACTCAAAACTCACCAAATGACTCCTCCCACCATGTTATGATGTTGCCCAAGTTTTGGGGTTGATCCGAAATCAATAGGTGTTCGAAATTGGACAATTCAAGTTCAACGGCAGTTCGTTCCTAATTGGAGTGGTTAGTGTATTCCATACTTCTAGCGATTGGATTTCACTCAAAACTCACCAAATGACTCCTCCCACCATATTATGATGTTGCCCAAGTTTTGGGCTCGATCCGAAATCAATAGGTGTGAGAAATTGGACAATTCAAGTTCAACGGCAGATCGTTCCAAATTGGAGTGGTTGGTGTATTCCATACTTCTAGCGATTGGATTTCACTCAAAACTCACCAACTGACTCCTCCCACCATATTATGATGTTGCCCAAGTTTTTGGCTCGATCCGAAATCAATAGGTGTGAGAAATTGGACAATTCAAGTTCAACGGCAGTTCGTTCCTAATTGGAGTGGTTGGTGTATTCCATACTTCTAGCGAATGTATTTCACTCAAAACTCACCAAATGACTCCTCCCACCATATTTTGATGTTGCCCAAGTTTGGGGCTCGATCCGAAATCAATAGGTGTGAGAAATTGGACAATTCAAGTTCAACGGCAGTTCGTTCCTAATTGGAGTGGTTGGTGTCTTCCATACTTCTAGCGATTGGATTTCACTCAAAACTCACCAAATGAGTCCTCCCACCATATTATGTTGTTGCCCAAGTTTGGGGATCGATCGGAAATCAATAGGTGTGAGAAATTGGACAATTCAAGTTGCACGGCAGTTCTTTCCTAATTCGAGTGGTTGGTGTCTTTCATACTTCTAGGGATTGGATTTCACTCAAAACTCACCAAATGACTCCTCCCACCATATTATGATGTTACCCAAGTTTTGGGCTTGATCCGAAATCAATAGGTGTTCGAAATTGGACAATTCAAGTTCCACGGCAGTTCGTTCCTAATTGGAGTGGTTGGTGTATTCCATACTTCTAGCGATTGGATTTCACTCAAAACTCACCAAATGACTACTCCCACCATATTATGATGTTGCCCAAGTTTGGGGACCGATCCGAAATCAATAGGTGTGAGAAATTGGACAATTCAAGTTCAACGGCAGTTCGTTTCTAATTGGAGTGGTTGGTGTATTCCATACTTCTAGCGATTGGATTTCATTCAAAACTCACCAAATGACTCCTCCCACCAAATTACGATGTTGCCCAAGTTTTGGCTCGATCCGAAATTAATAGGTGTTCCAAATTGGACAATTCCAGTTCAACGGCAGTTCGTTCCAAATTGGAGTGGTCGGTGTATTCCATACTTCTAGCGATTGGATTTCACTCAAAACTCACCAAATGACTCCTCCCACCATATTATGATGTTGCCCATGTTTTGGCCTCGATCCGAAATCAATAGGTGTGAGAAATTGGACAATTCAAGTTCAACGGCAGTTCGTTCCTAATTGGAGTGGTTGGTGTATTCCATACTTCTAGCGATTGGATTTCACTCAAAACTAACCAAATGACTCCTCCCACCATATTATGATGTTGCCCAAGTTTTGGGGTTGATCCGAAATCAATAGGTGTTCGAAATTGGACAATTCAAGTTCAACGGCAGTTCGTTCCTAATTGGAGTTGTTGGTGTATTCCATACTTCTAGCGAATGGATTTCACTCAAAACTCACCAAATGACTCATCCCACCATATTACGATGTTGCCCAAGTTTGGGGCTCGATCCGAAATCAATAGGTGTGAGAAATTGAACAATTTAAGTTTAACGGCAGTTGGTTCCTAATTGGTGTGGTTGGTGTATTCCATACTTCTAGCGATTGGATTTCACTCAAAACTCACTAAATGACTCCTGACACCATATTATGATGTTGCCGAAGTTTGTGGCTCGATCCGAAATCAATAGGTGTGAGAAATTGGACAATTCAAGTTCAACGGCAGTTCGTTCCTAATTGGAGTGGTTGGTGTATTCCATACTTCTAGCGATTGGATTTCACTCAAAACTCACCAAATGACTCCTAACACCAAATTATGATGTTGCCCAAGTTTTGGGCTCGATCCGAAATCAATAGGTGTGAGAAATTGGACAATTCAAGTTCAACGGCAGTTCGTTCCTAATTGGAGTGGTTGGTGTATTCCATACTTCTAGCGAATGGATATCACTCAAAACTCACCAAATGACTCTTCCCACCATATTATGATGTTGCCCAAGTTTGGGGCTCGATCCGAAATCAATAGGTGTGAGAAATTGGACAATTCAAGTTCAACGGCAGTTCTTTCCTAATTCGAGTGGTTGGTGTCTTTCATACTTCTAGGAATTGGATTTCACTCAAAACTCACCAAATGACTCCTCCCACCATATTATGATGTTGCCCAAGTTTTGGGGTTGATCCGAAATCAATAGGTGTTCGAAATTGGACAATTCAAGTTCCACGGCAGTTCGTTCCTAATTGGAGTGGTTGGCGTATTCCATACTTCTAGCGATTGGATTTCATTCAAAACTCACCAAATGACTCCTCCCACCAAATTACGATGTTGCCCAAGTTTTGGCTCGATCCGAAATTAATAGGTGTTCCAAATTGGACAATTCCAGTTCAACGGCAGTTCGTTCCAAATTGGAGTGGTCGGTGTATTCCATACTTCTAGCGATTGGATTTCACTCAAAACTAACCAAATGACTCCTCGCACCATATTATGATGTTGCCCAAGTTTGGGGCTCGATCCGAACTCAATAGGTGTTAGAAATTGGACAATTCAAGTTCAACGGCAGTTCGTTCCTAATTGGAGTGGTTGGTGTATTCCATACTTCTAGCGATTGGATTTCACTCAAAACTAACCAAATGACTCCTCCCACCATATTATGATGTCGCACAAGTTTGGGGTTCGATCCAAAATCAATAGGTGTTAGAAATTGGACAATTCAAGTTCAACGGCAGTTCGTTCCTAATTGGAGTGGTTGGTGTATTCCATACTTCTAGCGATTGGATTTCACTCAAAACTAACCAAATGACTCCTCGCACCATATTATGTTGTTGCCCAAGTTTTAGGCTCGATCCGAAATCAATAGGTGTTCCAAATTGGACAATTCAAGTTCAACGGCAGTTCGTTCCTAATTGGAGTGGTTGGAGTATTCCATACTTCTAGCGATTGGATTTCACTCAAAACTCCCCAAATGACTCCTCCCACCATATTATGATATTGCCCAAGTTTTGGGCTCGATCCGAAATCAATAGGTGTTCCAAATTGGACAATTCAAGTTCAACGGCAGTTCGTTCCTAATTGGAGTGGTTGGTGTATTCCATACTTCTAGCGATTGGATTTCACTCAAAACTAACCAAATGACTCCTCGCACCATATTATGTTGTTGCCCAAGTTTTGGGCTCGATTCGAAATCAATAGGTGTTCCAAATTGGACAATTCAAGTTCAACGGCAGTTCGTTCCTAATTGGAGTGGTTGGTGTATTCCATACTTCTAGCGATTGGATTTCACTCAAAACTCACCAAATGACTCCTCCCACCATATTATGATGTTGCCCAAGTTTTGGGCTCGATCCGAAATCAATAGATGTGACAAATTGGACAATTCAAGTTCAACGGAAGTTCGTTCCTAATTGGAGTGGTTGATGTATTCCATACTTCTAGCGATTGGATTTCACTCAAACCTCACCAAATGACCCCTCCCACCATATTATGATGTTTCCCAAGTTTTGGGCTCGATCCGAAATCAATAGGTGTGACAAATTGGACAATTCAAGTTCAACGGAAGTTCGTTCCTAATTGGATTGGTTGGTGTATTCCATACTTCTAGCGATTGGATTTCACTCAAAACTCACGAAATGACTCCTCCCACCATATTAAGATGTTGCCCAAGTTTTGGGCTCGATCTGAAATCAATAGGTGTTCCAAATTGGACAATTCAAGTTCAACGGCAGTTCGTTCCTAATTGGAGTGGTTGGTGTATTCCATACTTCTAGCGATTGGATTTCACTCAAAACTCACCAAATGACTCCTCCCACCATATTATGATGTTGCCCAAGTTTTGGGCTCGATCCGAAATCAATAGGTGTGGGAAATTGGACAATTCAAGTTCAACGGCAGTTCGATCCTAATTGGAGTGGTTGGTGTATTCCACACTTCTAGCGATTGGATTTCACTCAAAACTAAACAAATGACACCTCCCACCATATTATGATGTTGCACAAGTTTGGGCTTCGATCCGAAATAAATTGGTGTTAGAAATTGGACAATTCAAGTTCAACGGCAGTTCGTTCCTAATTGGAGTGGTTGGTGTATTCCATACTTCTAGCGATTGGATTTCACTCAAAACTCACCAAATGACTCCTCCCACCATATTATGATGTTGCCCAAGTTTTGGGCTCGATCCGAAATCAATAGGTGTGAGAAATTGGACAATTCATGTTCAACGGCAGTTCGTTCCTAATTGGAGTGGTTGGTGTATTCCATACTTGTAGCGATTGGATTTCACTCAAAACTCACCAAATGACTCCTCCCACCATATTATGATGTTGCCCAAGTTTTGGGCTCGATCCGAAATCAATAGGTGTTCCAAATTGGACAATTCAAGTTCAACGGCAGTTCGTTCCTAATTGGAGTGGTTGGTGTATTCCATACTTCTAGCGATTGGATTTCACTCAAAACTCTCCAAATGACTCCTCCCACCATATTATCATGTGGCCCAAGTTTGGGGCTCGATCCGAAATCAATAGGTGTGAGAAATTGGACAATCCAAGTTCAACGGCAGTTCGTTCCTAATTCGAGTGGTTGGTGTCTTCCATACTTCTAGCAATTGGATTTCACTCAAAACTCACCAAATGACTCCTCCCACCATATTATGGTGTTGCCCAAGTTTTGGGCTCGATCCGAAATCAATAGGTGTTCCAAATTGGACAATTCAAGTTCAATGGCAGTTCGTTCCTAATTGGAGTGGTTGGTGTATTCCATACTTCTAGCTATTGGATTTCACTGAAAACTCACCAAATGACTCCTCCCACCATATTATGATGTTGCACAAATTTTGGGCTCGATCCGAAATCAATAAGTGTTCCAAATTGGACAATTCAAGTTCAACGGCAGTTCGTTCCTAATTGCAGTGGTTGGTGTATTCCATACTTCTAGCGATTGGATTTCACTCAAAACTCACCAAATGACTCCTCCCACCATATTATGATGTTGCCCAAATTTTGGGCTCGATCCGAAATCAATAGGTATGAGAAATTGGACAATTCAAGTTCAACGGCAGTTCGTTCCTAATTGCAGTGGTTGGTGGCGATTGGATTTCACTCAAAACTCACCAAATCACTCCTCCCACCATATTATGATGTTGCCCAAGTTTTGGGCTTGATCCGAAATCAATAGGTGTTCCAAATTGGACAATTCAAGTTCAACGGCAGTTCATTCCTAATTGGAGTGGTTGGTGGATTCCATACTTCTAGCGATTGGATTTCACTCAAAACTCACCAAATGACTCCTTCCACCATATTATGATGTTGTCCGAGTTTGGGGCTCGATCCGAAATCAATAGGTGTGAGAAATTGGACAATTCAAGTTCGACAGCAGTTCGTTCCTATTTGCAGTGGTTGGTGGCGATTGGATTTCACTCAAAACTCACTAAATCACTCCTCCCACCATATTACGATGTTGCCCAAGTTTTGGGCTCGATCCGAAATCAATAGGTGTGAGAAATTGGACAATTCAAGTTCAACGGCAGTTCATTCCTAATTGGAGTGGTTGGTGTATTCCATACTTCTAGCGATTGGATTTCACTCAAAACTCACCAAATGACTCCTCCCGCCGTGTTATGATGTTGCCCAAGTTTTGGCCTCGATCCGAAATCAATAGGTGTGAGAAATTGGACAATTCAAGTTCAACGGCAGTTCGTTCCTAATTGGAGTGGTTGGTGTATTCCATACTTCTAGCGATTGGATTTCACTCAAAACTCACCAAATGACTCCTCCCACAATATTGTGATGTTGCCCAAGTTTTGGGCTCGATCCGAAATCAATAGGTGTGAGAAATTGGACAATTCAAGTTCAACGGCAGTTCGTTCCTAATTGGAGTGGTTGGTGTATTCCATACTTCTAGCGATTGGATTTCACTCAAAACTCACCAAATGGCTCCTCCCCCCATATTATGATGTTTCCCAAGTTTTGGGCTCGATCCGATATCAATAGGTGTTCCAAATTGGACAATTCAAGCTCAACGGCAGTTCGTTCCTAATTGGAGTGGTTGGTGTATTCCATACTTCTAGCGATTGGATTTCCCTCAAAACTCACCAAATGACTCCTCCCACCATATTATGATGTTGCACAAGTTTGGGGTTCGATCAGAAATCAATAGGTGTTAGAAATTGGACAATTCAAGTTCAACGGCAGTTCGTTCCTAATGGGAGTGGTTGGTGTATTCCATACTTCTAGCGATTGGATTTCACTCAAAACTCTCCAAATGACTCCTCCCACCATATTATCATGTGGCCCAAGTTTGGGGCTCGATCCGAAATCAATAGGTGTGAGAAATTGGACAATTCAAGTTCAATGGTAGTTCGTTCCTAATTGGAGTGGTTGGTGTATTCCATACTTCTAGCGATTGGATTTCACTCAAAACTCACCAAATGACTCCAACCACCATAATATGATGTTGCCCAAGTTTTGGGCTCGATCCGAAATCAATTGGTGTGAGAAATTGGACAATTCAAGTTGAACGGCAGTTCGTTTCTAATTGGAGTGGTTGGTGTATTCCATACTTCTAGCGATTGGATTTCACTCAAAACTCACCAAATGACTCCTCCCACCATATTATGCTGTTGCCCAAGTTTTGGGCTCGATCCGAAATCAATAGGTGTGAGAAATTGGACAATTCAAGTTCAACGGCAGTTCGTTCCTAATTGGAGTGGTTGGTGTATTCCATACTTCTAAAGATTGGATTTCACTCAAAACTAACCAAAAGACTCCTCCCACCATATTATGCTGTTGCACAAGTTTGGGGCTCGGTCCGAAATCAATAGGTGTTCCAAATTGGACGATTCAAGTTCAACGGCAATTCGTTCCTAATTGAAGTGGTTGGTGTATTCCATACTTCTAGCGATTGGATTTCACTCAATACTCACCAAATGACTCCTCCCACCATATTATGATGTTGCCCAAGTTTTGGGCTCGATCCGAAATCAATAGGTGTGAGAAATTGGACAATTCAAGTTCACCGGCAGTTCGTTCCTAATTGGACAATTCATGTTCAACGGCAGTTCGTTCCTAATTGGAGTGGTTGGTGTATTCCATACTTCTAGTGATTGGATTTCACTCAAAATTCACCAAAGGACTCCTCCCACCATATTATGATGTTGCCCAAGTTTTGGGCTCGATCCGTAATCAATAGGTGTGAGAAATTGGACAATTCAAGTTCAACGGCAGTTTGTTCCTAATTGGAGTGGTTGGTGTATTCCATACTTCTAGAGATTGGATTTCACTCAAAACTCACCAAATGACTCCTCCCACCATATTATGATGTTGCCCAAGTTTGGGTCTCGATCCGAAATCAATAGGTTTGAGCAATTGGACAATTCAAGTTCAACGGCAGTTCGTTCCTAATTGGAGTGGTTGGTGTATTCCATACCTCTAGCGAATGGATTTCACTCAAAACTCACCAAATGACTCCTCCCACCATATTATGATGTTGCCCAAGTTTTGGGCTCGATCTGAAATCAATAGGTGTTCCAAATTGGACAATTCAAGTTCAACGGCAGTTCGTTCCTAATTGGAGTGGTTGGTGTATTCCCTACTTCTAGCGATTGGATTTCACTCAAAACTCACCAAATGACTCCTCCCACCATATTATGATGTTGCCCAAGTTTGGGGCTCGGTCCGAAATCAATAGGTTTGAAAAATTGGACAATTCAAGTTCAACGGCAGTTCGTTCCTAATTGGAGTGGTTGGTGTATTCCGTACTTCTAGCGATTGGATTTCACTCAAAACTCACCAAATGACTCCTCCCACCATATTATGATGTTGCCCAAGTTTAGGGTTCGATCCGAAATCAATAGGTGTGAGAAATTGGACAATTCAAGTTCAACAGCAGTTCGTTCCTAATTGGAGTGGTTGGTGTATTCCATACTTCTAAAGATTGGATTTCACTCAAAACTCACCAAATGACTCCTCCCACCATATTATGATGTTGCCCAAGTTTTGGGCTCGATCCGGAATCAATAGGTGTGAGAAATTCGACAATTCAAGTTCAACGGCAGTTTGTTCCTAATTGGAGTGGTTGGTGTATTCCATACTTCTAGCGATTGGATTTCACTCAAAACTCACCAAATGACTCCTCCCACCATATTATGATGTTGCCCAAGTTTGGGGCTCGATCCGAAATCAATCGGTTTGAGAAATTGGACAATTCAAGTTCAACGGCAGTTAGTTCCTAATTGGAGTGGTTGGTGTATTCCATACTTCTAGCGATTGGATTTCACTCAAAACTCACCAAATGACTCCTCCCACCATATTATGTTGTTGCCCAAGTTTAGGGTTCGATCCGAAATCAATAGGTGTGAGAAATTGGACAATTCAAGTTCAACAGCAGTTCGTTCCTAATTGGAGTGGTTGGTATATTCCACACTTCTAGCGATTGCATTTCACTCAAAACTCACCAAAGGACTCCTCCCACCATATTATGATGTTGCCCAAGTTTTGGGCTTGATCCGAAATCAATAGGTGTTCGAAATTGGACAATTCAAGTTCAACGACAGTTCGATCCTAATTGGAGTGGTTGGTGTATTCCTTACTTCTAGCGATTGGATTTCACTCAAAACTCACCAAATGACTAATCCCACCATATTATGATGTTGCCCAAGTTTTGGGCTCGATCCGAAATCAATAGGTGTGAGAAATTGGACAATTCAAGTTCACCGGCAGTTCGTTCCTAATTGGAGTGGTTGGTGTATTCCATACTTCTAGCGATTGGATTTCACCCAAAACTCACCAAATGACTCCTCCCACCATATTATGATGTTGCCCAAGTTTGGGGCTCGAACCGAAATCAATAGGTGTGAGAAATTGGACAATTCAAGTTCAACGGCAGGTCGTTCCTAATTGGAGTGGTTGGTGTATTCCATACTTCTCGCGATTGGATTTCACTCAAAACTCACCAAATGACTCCTCCCACCATATTATGATGTTGCCCAAGTTTGGGGCTCGATCCGAAATCAATAGGTGTGAGAAATTGTACAATTCAAGTTCAACGGCAGTTTGTTCCTAATTGGAGTGGTTGGTGTATTCCATACTTCTAGCGATTGGATTTCACTAAAAACTAACCAAATGACTCCTCCCACCGTATTATGATGTTGCCCAAGTTTTGGGCTCAATCCGAAATCAAAAGGTGTGAGAAATTGGACAATTCAAGTTCAACGGCAGTTCGTTCCTAATTGGAGTGGTTGGTGTATTCCACACTTCTAGCGATTGGATTTCACCCAAAAC
Organism: Prunus avium; assembly: GCF_965620075.1. Lineage (NCBI taxonomy): Eukaryota > Viridiplantae > Streptophyta > Magnoliopsida > Rosales > Rosaceae > Prunus > Prunus avium. Next base: position 29,400,348 of record NC_142284.1, read on the forward strand.
TCACCAAATGACTCCTCCCACCATATTATGATGTTGCCCAAGTTTTGGGCTAGATCCGAAATCAATAGGTGTTCCAAATTGGACAATTCAAGTTCAACGGCAGTTCGTTCCTAATTGGAGTGGTTGGTGTATTCCGTACTTCTAGCAATTGGATTTCACTCAAAACTCACCAAATGACTCCTCCCACCATATTATGATATTGCCCAAGTTTTGGGGTCGATCCGAAATCAATAGGTGTTCCAAATTGGACAATTCAAGTTCAACGGCAGTTCGTTCCTAATTGGAGTCGTTGGTGTATTCCATACTTCTAGGGATTGGATTTCACTCAAAATTCACCAAATGACTCCTCCCACCATATTATGCTGTTGCCCAAGTTTTGGGCTCGATCCGAAATCAATAGGTGTGAGAAATTGGACATTTCGTGTTCAAAGGCAGTTCCTTCCTAATTGGAGTGGTTGATGTATTCCATACTTCTAGCGACTCGATTTCACTCAAAACTCATCAAATGACTCCTCCCACCATATTATGAAGTTGCCATAGTTTTGGGCTCAACCCGAAATCAATAGGTGTGAGAAATTGGACAATTCAAGTTCAACGGCAGTTCGTTCCTAATTGGAGTGGTTGGTGTATTCCATACTTCTAGCGATTGGATTTCACTCAAAACTAACCAAATGACTCCTCCCACCATATTATGATGTTGCCCAAGTTTGGGGCTCGATCCGAAATCAATAGGTGTGAGAAATTGGACAATTCAAGTTCAACGGCAGTTCGTTCCTAATTGGAGTGGTTGGTGTATTCCATACTTCGAGCGACTGGATTTCACTCAAAACTAACCAAATGACTCCTCCCACCATATTATGATGTTGCCCAAGTTTTGGGCTCGATCTGAAATCAATAGGTGTGAGAAGTTGGACAATTCAAGTTCAACGGCAGTTCGTTCCTAATTGGAGTGGTTGTTGTATTCCATACTTCTTGCAATTGGATTTCACTCAAAACTCACCAAATGACTCCTCCCACCATATTATGATGTTGCCCATGTTTTGGGCTCGATCCGAAATAAATAGGTGTTCCAAATTGGACAATTCAAGTTCAACGGCAGTTCGTTCCTAATTGGAGTCGTTGGTGTATTCCATACTTCTAGCGATTGGATTTCACTCAAAATTCACCAAATGACTCCTCCCACCATATTATGATGTTGCCCAAGTTTTGGGCTCGATCCGAAATCAATAGGTGTGAGAAATTGGGCAATTCAAGTTCAACGGCAGTTCGTTCCTAATTGGAGTGGTAGGTGTATTCCACACTTCTAGAGATTGGATTTCACCCAAAACTCACCAAATGACTCCTCCCACCATATTATGATGTTGCCCAAGTTTGCGGCTCGATTCGAAATCAATAGGTGTGAGAAATTGGACAATTCAAGTTCAACGACAGTTCGTTCCTAATTGGAGCGGTTGGTGTATTCCATACTTCTAGCGATTGGATTTCACTCAAAACTCACCAAATGACTCCTCCCACCACATTATGATGTTGCCCAAGTTTGGGGCTCGATCCGAAATCAATAGGTGTGAGAAATTGGATAATTCAAGTTGAACGGCAGTTCGTTCCTAATTGGAGTGGTTGGTGTATTCCATACTTCTAGCGATTGGATTTCACTCAAAACTAACCAAATGACTCCTCCCACCATATTATGATGTTGCCCAAGTTTTGGGCTCGATCTGAAATCAATAGGTGTGAGAAATTGGACAATTCAAGTTCAACGGCAGTTTGTTCCTAATTGGAGTGGTTGGTGTATTCCATACTTCTAGCAATTGGATTTCACTCAAAACTCACCAAATGACTCCTCCCACCATATTATGATGTTGCCCATGTTTTGGGCTCGATCCGAAATCAATAGGTGTTCCAAATTGGACAATTCAAGTTCAACGGCAGTTCGTTCCTAATTGGAGTCGTTGGTGTATTCCATACTTCTTGCGATTCGATTTCACTCAAAATTCGACAAATGACTCCTCCCACCATATTATGATGTTGCACAAGTTTTGGGCTCGATCCGAAATCAATAGGTGTGAGAAATTGGACAATTCAAGTTCAACGGCAGTTCGTTCCTAATTGGAGTGGTTCATGTATTCCCTACTTCTAGCAATTGGATTTCACTCAAAACTCACCAAATGACTCCTCAGACCATATTATGATGTTGCCCATGTCTGGGGCTCGATCCGAAATCAATAGGTGTGAGAAATTGGACAATTCAAGTTCAACGGCAGTTCGTTCATAATTGGAGTGGTTGCTGTATTCTATACTTCTAGCGATTGGATTTCACTCAAAACTCACCAAAGGACTGCTAACAACATATTATCCTGTTGCCCCAGTTTTGGGCTCGATCCGAAATCAATAGGTGTGAGAAATTGGACAATTCAAGTTCAACGGCAGTTCGTTCCTAATTGGAGTGGTTGGTGTATTCCATACTTCGAGCGATTGGATTTCACTCAAAACACACCAAATGACTCCTCCCAACATATTATGGTGTTGCCCAAGTTTTGGGCTCGATCCGAAATCAATAGGTGTGAGAAATTGGACAATTGAAGTTCAACGGCAGTTCGTACCTAATTGGAGTGGTTGGTGTATTCCATACTTCTAGCGATTTGATTTCACTCGAAACTCACCAAATGACTCCTCCCACCATATTATGATGTTGCCCATGTTTTGGGCTCGATCCGAAATCGATAGGTGTGAGAAATTGGACAATTCAAGTTCGACAGCAGTTCGTTCCTACTTGGAGTGGTTGGTGTATTCCATACTTCTAGCGATTGGATTTCACTCAAAACTCACCAAATGACTCCTCCCACCATATTATGATGTTGCCCAAGTTTTGGGCTCGATCCGAAATCCATAGTGTGAGAAATTGGACAATTCAAGTTCACCGGCAGTTCGTTCCTAATTGGACAATTCATGTTCAACGGCAGTTCGTTCCTAATTGGAGTGGTTGGTGTATTCCATACTTCTGGTGATTGGATTTCACTCAAAATTCTCCAAAGGACTCCACCCACCATATTATGATGTTGCCCAAGTTTTGGGCTCAATCCGTAATCAATAGGTGTGAGAAATTGGACAATTCAAGTTCAACGGCAGTTTGTTCTTAATTGGAGTGGTTGGTGTATTCCATACTTCTAGAGATTCGATTTCACTCAAAACTCACCAAATGACTCCTCCCACTATATTATGTTGTTGCCCAAGTTTGGGTCTCGATCCGAAATCAATAGGTTTGAGCAATTGGACAATTCAAGTTCAACGGCAGTTCGTTCCTAATTGGAGTGGTTGGTGTATTCCATACCTCTAGCGAATGGATTTCACTCAAAACTCACCAAATGACTCCTCCCACCATATTATGATGTTGCCCAAGTTTTGGGCTCGATCCGAAATCAATAGGTGTTCCAAATTGGACAATTCAAGTTCAACGGCAGTTCGTTCCTAATTGGAGTGGTTGGTGTATTCCCTACTTCTAGCGATTGGATTTCACTCAAAACTCGCCAAATGACTCCTCCCACCATATTATGATGTTGCCCATGTTTGGGGCTCGGTCCGAAATCAATAGGTGTGAGAAATTGGACAATTCAAGTTCAACGGCAGTTCGTTCCTAATTGGAGTGGTTGGTGTATTCCCTACTTCTAGCGATTGGATTTCACTCAAAACTCACCAAATGACTCCTCCCACCATATTATGATGTTGCCCAAGTTTGGGGCTCGATCCGAAATCAATAGGTTTGAAAAATTGGACAATTCAAGTTCAACGGCAGTTCGTTCCTAATTGGAGTGGTTGGTGTATTCCATACTTCTAGCAATTGGATTTCACTCAAAACTCACCAAATGAACCCTCCCACCATATTATGATGTTGCCCATGTTTTGGACTCGATCCGAAATCAATTGGTGTGAGAAATTGGACAATTCAAGTTCAACGGCATTTCGTTCCTAATTGGAGTGGTTGGTGTATTCCATACTTCTAAAGATTGGATTTCACTCAAAACTCACCAAATGACTCCTTCCACCATATTATGATGTTGCCCAAGTTTTGGGCTCGATCCGGAATCAATAGTTGTGAGAAATTGGACAATTCAAGTTCAACGGCAGTTCGTTCCTAACTGGAGTGGTTGGTGTATTCCATACTTCTAGCGATTGGATTTCACTCAAAACTCACCAAATGACTCCTCCCACCATATTATGATGTTGCCCAAGTTTGGGGCTCGATCCGAAATCAATCGGTTTGAGAAATTGGACAATTCAAGTTCAACGGCAGTTCGTTCCTAATTGGAGTGGTTGGTGTATTCCATACTTCTAGCGATTGGATTTCACTTAAAACTCACCAAATGACTCCTCCCACCATATTATGATGTTGCCCAAGTTTAGGGTTCGATCCGAAATCAATAGGTGTGAGAAATTGGACAATTCAAGTTCAACAGCAGTTCGTTCCTAATTGGAGTGGTTGGTATGTGGAATGACTCCTCCCACCATATTATGATGTTGCCCAAGTTTAGGGTTCGATCCGAAATCAATAGGTGTGAGAAATTGGACAATTCAAGTTCAACAGCAGTTCGTTCCTAATTGGAGTGGTTGGTATATTCCACACTTCTAGCGATTGCATTTCACTCAAAACTCACCAAAGGACTCCTCCCACCATATTATGATGTTGCCCAAGTTTTGGGCTTGATCCGAAATCAATAGGTGTTCGAAATTGGACAATTCAAGTTCAACGGCAGTTCGTTCCTAATTGGAGTGGTTGGTGTATTCCTTACTTCTAGCGATTGGATTTCACTCAAAACTCACCAAATGACTCCTCCCACCATATTATGATGTTGCCCAAGTTTTGGGCTCGATCCGGAATCAATAGGTGTGAGAAATTCGACAATTCAAGTGCAACGGCAGTTTGTTCCTAATTGGAGTGGTTGGTGTATTCCATACTTCTAGCGATTGGATTTCACTCAAAACTCACCAAATGACTCCTCCCACCATATTATGATGTTGCCCAAGTTTGGGGCTCGATCCGAAATCAATCGGTTTGAGAAATTGGACAATTCAAGTTCAACGGCAGTTTGTTCCTAATTGGAGTGGTTGGTGTATTCCATACTTCTAGCGATTGGATTTCACTCAAAACTCACCAAATGACTCCTCCCACCATATTATGATGTTGCCCAAGTTTAGGGTTCGATCCGAAATCAATAGGTGTGAGAAATTGGACAATTCAAGTTCAACAGCAGTTCGTTCCTAATTGGAGTGGTTGGTATATTCCACACTTCTAGCGATTGCATTTCACTCAAAACTCACCAAAGGACTCCTCCCACCATATTATGATGTTGCCCAAGTTTTGGGCTTGATCCGAAATCAATAGGTGTTCGAAATTGGACAATTCAAGTTCAACGGCAGTTCGATCCTAATTGGAGTGGTTGGTGTATTCCTTACTTCTAGCGATTGGATTTCACTCAAAACTCACGAAATGACTCCTCCCACCATATTATGATGTTGCCCAAGTTTTGGGCTCGATCCGAAATCAATAGGTGTGAGAAATTGGACAATTCAAGTTCACCGGCAGTTCGTTCCTAATTGGAGTGGTTGGTGTATTCCATACTTCTAGCGATTGGATTTCACTCAAAACTCACCAAATGACTCCTCCCACCATATTATGATGTTGCCCAAGTTTTGGGCTTGATCCGAAATCAATAGGTGTTCCAAATTGGACAATTCATGTTCAACGGCAGTTCGTTCCTAATTGGAGTGGTTGGTGTATTCCATACTTCTAGCGATTGGATTTCACTCAAAACTCACCAAATGACTCCTCCCACCATATTATGATGTTGCCCAAGTTTGGGGCTCGGTCCGAAATCAATAGGTTTGAAAAATTGGACAATTCAAGTTCAACGGCAGTTCGTTCCTAATTGGAGTGGTTGGTGTATTCCGTACTTCTAGCGATTGGATTTCACTCAAAACTCACCAAATGACTCCTCCCACCATATTACGATGTTGCCCAAGTTTAGGGTTCGATCCGAAATCAATAGGTGTGAGAAATTGGACAATTCAAGTTCAACAGCAGTTCGTTCCTAATTGGAGTGGTTGGTGTATTCCATACTTCTAAAGATTGGATTTCACTAAAAACTCACCAAATGACTCCTCCCACCATATTATGATGTTGCCCAAGTTTTGGGCTCGATCCGGAATCAATAGGTGTGAGAAATTCGACAATTCAAGTTCAACGGCAGTTTGTTCCTAATTGGAGTGGTTGGTGTATTCCGTACATCGAGGACGCGTCATAGAAAGAGTAGGACGACACACGATCCGCGTCATTGAAACCCCATTCCATGACGCGGAACAGACGTCGTGTTTTGAAAAAAGTTTCCATGACCCCCCCTTTCGACGACGCAGGTTACGACGCCTGATCCGCGTCATTAAATGCCTTCCATGACGCAAATCAGACGTCATAGAAGGGTTTTTGGGTTGTAGTGTTCACTCAAAACTCCCCAAATGACTCCTCCCACCATATTATAATGTTGCCCAAGTTTTGGGCTCGATCCGAAATCAATAGGTGTTCCAAATTGGACAATTCAAGTTCAACGGCAGTTCGTTCCTAATTGGAGTGGTATTCCATACTTCTAGCGATTGGATTTCACTCAAAACTCACCAAATGACTCCTCCCACCATATTATGATGTCGCCCAAGTTTGGGGCTCGATCCGAAATCAATAGGTGTTCCAAATTGGACAATTCAAGTTCAACGGCAGTTCGTTCCTAATTGGAGTGGTATTCCATACTTCTAGCGATTGGATTTCACTCAAAACTCACCAAATGACTCCTCCCACCATATTATGATGTTGCCCAAGTTTGGGGCTCGAACCGAAATCAATAGGTGTGAGAAATTGGACAATTCAAGTTCAACGGCAGTTCGTTCCTAATTGGAGTGGTTGGTGTATTCCATACTTCTAGCGATTGGATTTCACTAAAAACTAACCAAATGACTCCTCCCACCGTATTATGATGTTGCCCAAGTTTTGGGCTCAATCCGAAATCAATAGGTGTGAGAAATTGGACAATTCAAGTTCAACGGCAGTTCGTTCCTAATTGGAGTGGTTGGTGTATTCCACACTTCTAGCGATTGGATTTCACCCAAAACTCACCAAATGACTCCTCCCACCATATTATGATGTTGCCCAAGTTTTGGGCTAGATCCGAAATCAATAGGTGTTCCAAATTGGACAATTCAAGTTCAACGGCAGTTCGTTCCTAATTGGAGTGGTTCTTGTATTCCGTACTTCTAGCAATTGGATTTCACTCAAAACTCACCAAATGACTCCTCCCACCATATTATGATGTTGCCCATGTTTTGGGCTCGATCCGAAATAAATAGGTGTTCCAAATTGGACAATTCAAGTTCAACGGCAGTTCGTTCCTAATTGGAGTCGTTGGTGTATTCCATACTTCTAGCGATTGGATATCACTCAAAATTCACCAAATGACTCCTCCCACCATATTATGATGTTGCCCAAGTTTTGGGCTCGATCCGAAATCAATAGGTGTGAGAAATTGGACAACTCGTGTTCAAAGGCAGTTCCTTCCTAATTGGAGTGGTTGCTTTTTTCCATACTTCTAGCGATTGGATTTCACTCAAAACTCACCAAATGACTCCTCCCACCATACTATGATGTTGCCCAAGTTTTGGGCTCGATCCGAAATCAATAGGTGTGAGAAATTGGTCAATTCAATTTCAACGACAGTTCGTTCCAAATCGGAGTAGTTGTTGTATTCCATACTTCTAGCGATTGGATTTCACTCAAAACTCACCAGATGACTCCTCCCACCATATTATGATTTTTCCCAACTTTTTGGCTCAATCCGAAATCAATAGGTGTGAGAAATTGGACAATTCAAGTTCAACGGCAGTTCGTTCCTAATTGGAGTGGTTGGTGTATTCCATACTTCTAGCGATTGGATTTCACTCAAAACTCACCAGATGACTCCTCCCACCATATTATGATTTTTCCCAAGTTTTGGGATCGATCCGAAATCAATAGGTGTTCCAAATTGGACAATTCAAGTTCAACGGCAGTTCGTTCCTAATTGGAGTCGTTGGTGTATTCCATACTTCTAGCGATTGGATTTCAATCAAAATTCACCAAAAGACTCCTCCCACCATATTATGATGTTGCCCAAGTTTTGGGCTCGATCCGAAATCAATAGGTGTTCCAAATTGGACAATTCAAGTTCAACGGCGGTTCGTTCCTAATTGGAGTGGTATTCCATACTTCTAGCGATTGGATTTCACTCAAAACTCACCAAATGACTCCTCCCACCATATTATGATGTCGCCCAAGTTTGGGGCTCGATCCGAAATCAATAGGTGTTCCAAATTGGACAATTCAAGTTGAACGGCAGTTCATTCCTAATTGGAGTGGTATTCCATGCTTCTAGCGATTGGATTTCACTCAAAACTCACCAAATGACTCCTCCCACCATATTATGATGTTGCCCAAGTTTGGGGCTCGAACCGAAATCAATAGGTGTGAGAAATTGGACAATTCAAGTTCAACGGCAGGTCGTTCCTAATTGGAGTGGTTGGTGTATTCCATACTTCTAGCGATTGGATTTCACTCAAAACTCACCAAATGACTCCTCCCACCATATTATGATGTTGCCCAAGTTTGGGGCTCGATCCGAAATCAATAGGTGTGAGAAATTGTACAATTCAAGTTCAACGGCAGTGCGTTCCTAATTGGAGTGGTTGGTGTATTCCATACTTCTAGCGATTTGATTTCACTAAAAACTAACCAAATGACTCCTCCCACCGTATTATGATGTTGCCCAAGTTTTGGGCTCAATCCGAAATCAAAAGGTGTGAGAAATTGGACAATTCAAGTTCAACGGCAGTTCGTTCCTAATTGGAGTGGTTGGTGTATTCCACACTTCTAGCGATTGGATTTCACCCAAAACCCACCAAATGACTCCTCCCACCATATTATGATGTTGCCCAAGTTTTGGGCTAGATCCGAAATCAATAGGTGTTCCAAATTGGACAATTCAAGTTCAACGGCAGTTCGTTCCTAATTGGAGTGGTTGGTGTATTCCGTACTTCTAGCAATTGGATTTCACTCAAAACTCACCAAATGACCCCTCCCACCATATTATGATATTGCCCAAGTTTTGGGCTCGATCCGAAATCAATAGGTGTTCCAAATTGGACAATTCAAGTTCAACGGCAGTTCGTTCCTAATTGGAGTCGTTGGTGTATTCCATACTTCTAGCGATTGGATTTCAATCAAAATTCACCAAAAGACTCCTCCCACCATATTATGATGTTGCCCAAGTTTTGGGCTCGATCCGAAATCAATAGGTGTTCCAAATTGGGCAATTCAAGTTCAACGGCGGTTCGTTCCTAATTGGAGTGGTATTCCATACTTCTAGCGATTGGATTTCACTCAAAACTCACCAAATGACTCCTCCCACCATATTATGATGTCGCCCAAGTTTGGGGCTCGATCCGAAATCAATAGGTGTTCCAAATTGGACAATTCAAGTTGAACGGCAGTTCATTCCTAATTGGAGTGGTATTCCATGCTTCTAGCGATTGGATTTCACTCAAAACTCACCAAATGACTCCTCCCACCATATTATGATGTTGCCCAAGTTTGGGGCTCGAACCGAAATCAATAGGTGTGAGAAATTGGACAATTCAAGTTCAACGGCAGGTCGTTCCTAATTGGAGTGGTTGGTGTATTCCATACTTCTAGCGATTGGATTTCACTCAAAACTCACCAAATGACTCCTCCCACCATATTATGATGTTGCCCAAGTTTGGGGCTCGATCCGAAATCAATAGGTGTGAGAAATTGTACAATTCAAGTTCAACGGCAGTGCGTTCCTAATTGGAGTGGTTGGTGTATTCCATACTTCTAGCGATTTGATTTCACTAAAAACTAACCAAATGACTCCTCCCACCGTATTATGATGTTGCCCAAGTTTTGGGCTCAATCCGAAATCAAAAGGTGTGAGAAATTGGACAATTCAAGTTCAACGGCAGTTCGTTCCTAATTGGAGTGGTTGGTGTATTCCACACTTCTAGCGATTGGATTTCACCCAAAACTCACCAAATGACTCCTCCCACCATATTATGATGTTGCCCAAGTTTTGGGCTAGATCCGAAATCAATAGGTGTTCCAAATTGGACAATTCAAGTTCAACGGCAGTTCGTTCCTAATTGGAGTGGTTGGTGTATTCCGTACTTCTAGCAATTGGATTTCACTCAAAACTCACCAAATGACCCCTCCCACCATATTATGATATTGCCCAAGTTTTGGGCTCGATCCGAAATCAATAGGTGTTCCAAATTGGACAATTCAAGTTCAACGGCAGTTCGTTCCTAATTGGAGTCGTTGGTGTATTCCATACTTCTTGCGATTCGATTTCACTCAAAATTCACCAAATGACTCCTCCCACCATATTATGATGTTGCACAAGTTTTGGGCTCGATCCGAAATCAATAGGTGTGAGAAATTGGACAATTCAAGTTCAACGGCAGTTCGTTCCTAATTGGAGTGGTTGGTTTATTCCACACTTCTAGCGATTGGATTTCACCCAAAACTCACCAAATGACTCCTCCCACCATATTATGATGTTGCCCAAGTTTGGGGCTCGATCCGAAATCAATAGTTGTGAGAAATTGGACAATTCAAGTTCAACGACAGTTCGTTCCTAATTGGAGTGGTTGGTGTATTCCATACTTCTAGCGATTGGATTTCACTCAAAACTCACCAAATGACTCCTCCCACCATATTATGATGTTGCCCAAGTTTGGGGCTCGATCCGAAATCAATCGGTTTGAGAAATTGGACAATTCAAGTTCAACGGCAGTTTGTTCCTAATTGGAGTGGTTGGTGTATTCCATACTTCTAGCGATTGGATTTCACTCAAAACTCACCAAATGACTCCTCCCACCATATTATGATGTTGCCCAAGTTTAGGGTTCGATCCGAAATCAATAGGTGTGAGAAATTGGACAATTCAAGTTCAACAGCAGTTCGTTCCTAATTGGAGTGGTTGGTATATTCCACACTTCTAGCGATTGCATTTCACTCAAAACTCACCAAAGGACTCCTCCCACCATATTATGATGTTGCCCAAGTTTTGGGCTTGATCCGAAATCAATAGGTGTTCGAAATTGGACAATTCAAGTTCAACGGCAGTTCGATCCTAATTGGAGTGGTTGGTGTATTCCTTACTTCTAGCGATTGGATTTCACTCAAAACTCACCAAATGACTCCTCCCACCATATTATGATGTTGCCCAAGTTTTGGGCTCGATCCGAAATCAATAGGTGTGAGAAATTGGACAATTCAAGTTCACCGGCAGTTCGTTCCTAATTGGAGTGGTTGGTGTATTCCATACTTCTAGCGATTGGATTTCACTCAAAACTCACCAAATGACTCCTCCCACCATATTATGATGTTGCCCAAGTTTTGGGCTTGATCCGAAATCAATAGGTGTTCCAAATTGGACAATTCATGTTCAACGGCAGTTCGTTCCTAATTGGAGTGGTTGGTGTATTCCATACTTCTAGTGATTGGGTTTCATTCAAAATACACCAAAGGACTCCTCCCACCATATTATGATGTTGCCCTAGTTTTGGGCTCGATCCGAAATCTATAGGTGTGTGAAATTAGACAATTCAAGTTCAACGGAAGTTCGTTCCTAATTGGAGTGGTTGGTGTATTCCATACTTCTAGCGATTGGATTTCACTCAAAACTAACCAAATGACTCCTCCCACCATATTATGATGTTGCCCAAGTTTTGGGCTTGATCCGAAATCAATAGGTGTTCGAAATTGGACAATTCAAGTTCAACGGCAGTTCGATCCTAATTGGAGTGGTTGGTGTATTCCTTACTTCTAGCGATTGGATTTCACTCAAAACTCACCAAATGACTCCTCCCACCATATTATGATGTTGCCCAAGTTTGGGGCTCGAACCGAAATCAATAGGTGTGAGAAATTGGACAATTCAAGTTCAACGGCAGGTCGTTCCTAATTGGAGTGGTTGGTGTATTCCATACTTCTAGCGATTGGATTTCACTCAAAACTCACCAAATGACTCCTCCCACCATATTATGATGTTGCCCAAGTTTGGGGCTCGATCCGAAATCAATAGGTGTGAGAAATTGTACAATTCAAGTTCAACGGCAGTGCGTTCCTAATTGGAGTGGTTGGTGTATTCCATACTTCTAGCGATTTGATTTCACTAAAAACTAACCAAATGACTCCTCCCACCGTATTATGATGTTGCCCAAGTTTTGGGCTCAATCCGAAATCAAAAGGTGTGAGAAATTGGACAATTCAAGTTCAACGGCAGTTCGTTCCTAATTGGAGTGGTTGGTGTATTCCACACTTCTAGCGATTGGATTTCACCCAAAACTCACCAAATGACTCCTCCCACCATATTATGATGTTGCCCAAGTTTTGGGCTAGATCCGAAATCAATAGGTGTTCCAAATTGGACAATTCAAGTTCAACGGCAGTTCGTTCCTAATTGGAGTGGTTGGTGTATTCCGTACTTCTAGCAATTGGATTTCACTCAAAACTCACCAAATGACCCCTCCCACCATATTATGATATTGCCCAAGTTTTGGGCTCGATCCGAAATCAATAGGTGTTCCAAATTGGACAATTCAAGTTCAACGGCAGTTCGTTCCTAATTGGAGTCGTTGGTGTATTCCATACTTCTTGCGATTCGATTTCACTCAAAATTCACCAAATGACTCCTCCCACCATATTATGATGTTGCACAAGTTTTGGGCTCGATCCGAAATCAATAGGTGTGAGAAATTGGACAATTCAAGTTCAACGGCAGTTCGTTCCTAATTGGAGTGGTTGGTTTATTCCACACTTCTAGCGATTGGATTTCACCCAAAACTCACCAAATGACTCCTCCCACCATATTATGATGTTGCCCAAGTTTGGGGCTCGATCCGAAATCAATAGTTGTGAGAAATTGGACAATTCAAGTTCAACGACAGTTCGTTCCTAATTGGAGTGGTTGGTGTATTCCATACTTCTAGCGATTGGATTTCACTCAAAACTCACCAAATGACTCCTCCCACCATATTATGATGTTGCCCAAGTTTGGGGCTCGATCCGAAATCAATCGGTTTGAGAAATTGGACAATTCAAGTTCAACGGCAGTTTGTTCCTAATTGGAGTGGTTGGTGTATTCCATACTTCTAGCGATTGGATTTCACTCAAAACTCACCAAATGACTCCTCCCACCATATTATGATGTTGCCCAAGTTTAGGGTTCGATCCGAAATCAATAGGTGTGAGAAATTGGACAATTCAAGTTCAACAGCAGTTCGTTCCTAATTGGAGTGGTTGGTATATTCCACACTTCTAGCGATTGCATTTCACTCAAAACTCACCAAAGGACTCCTCCCACCATATTATGATGTTGCCCAAGTTTTGGGCTTGATCCGAAATCAATAGGTGTTCGAAATTGGACAATTCAAGTTCAACGGCAGTTCGATCCTAATTGGAGTGGTTGGTGTATTCCTTACTTCTAGCGATTGGATTTCACTCAAAACTCACCAAATGACTCCTCCCACCATATTATGATGTTGCCCAAGTTTTGGGCTCGATCCGAAATCAATAGGTGTGAGAAATTGGACAATTCAAGTTCACCGGCAGTTCGTTCCTAATTGGAGTGGTTGGTGTATTCCATACTTCTAGCGATTGGATTTCACTCAAAACTCACCAAATGACTCCTCCCACCATATTATGATGTTGCCCAAGTTTTGGGCTTGATCCGAAATCAATAGGTGTTCCAAATTGGACAATTCATGTTCAACGGCAGTTCGTTCCTAATTGGAGTGGTTGGTGTATTCCATACTTCTAGTGATTGGGTTTCATTCAAAATTCACCAAAGGACTCCTCCCACCATATTATGATGTTGCCCTAGTTTTGGGCTCGATCCGAAATCTATAGGTGTGTGAAATTAGACAATTCAAGTTCAACGGAAGTTCGTTCCTAATTGGAGTGGTTGGTGTATTCCATACTTCTAGCGATTGGATTTCACTCAAAACTAACCAAATGACTCCTCCCACCATATTATGATGTTGCCCAAGTTTTGGGCTTGATCCGAAATCAATAGGTGTTCGAAATTGGACAATTCAAGTTCAACGGCAGTTCGATCCTAATTGGAGTGGTTGGTGTATTCCTTACTTCTAGCGATTGGATTTCACTCAAAACTCACCAAATGACTCCTCCCACCATATTATGATGTTGCCCAAGTTTTGGGCTCGATCCGAAATCAATAGGTGTGAGAAATTGGACAATTCAAGTTCACCGGCAGTTCGTTCCTAATTGGAGTGGTTGGTGTATTCCATACTTCTAGCGATTGGATTTCACTCAAAACTCACCAAATGACTCCTCCCACCATATTATGATGTTGCCCAAGTTTTGGGCTTGATCCGAAATCAATAGGTGTTCCAAATTGGACAATTCATGTTCAACGGCAGTTCGTTCCTAGTTGGAGTGGTTGGTGTATTCCATACTTCTAGTGATTGGGTTTCATTCAAAATTCACCAAAGGACTCCTCCCACCATATTATGATGTTGCCCTAGTTTTGGGCTCGATCCGAAATCTATAGGTGTGTGAAATTAGACAATTCAAGTTCAACGGAAGTTCGTTCCTAATTGGAGTGGTTGGTGTATTCCATACTTCTAGCAATTGGATTTCACTCAAAACTCACCAAATGACTCCTCCCACCATATTATGATGTTGCCCAAGTTTTGGGCTTGATCCGAAATCAATAGGTGTTCCAAATTGGACAATTCATGTTCAACGGCATTTCGTTCCTAATTGGAGTAGTTGGTGTATTCCGTACTTCTAGCGATGGGATTTCACTCAAAACTAACCAAATGACTCCTCCCACCATATTATGATGTTGCCCAAGTTTTGGGCTCGATCCGAAATCAATAGGTGTGAGAAATTGGATAATTGAAGTTCAACGGCAGTTCGTTCCTAATTGGAGTGGATGGTTGTTAAGCTCATAATGTCATACATATACATGCCCAAATTTACTTACTTCTTTTGCTTAGTTTCCTAGATTTCTATGTTATTTGCCTCCCTTTGTGTGTTTTGTAGGCAAATAGAGCAAGAGAGCATAATTCATGCAATTCAAGCATGTTAAGGCCTAATTTGGATGAATGGATGAAGAGCTTAAAAGACAAACTCATTTTGGCTACAGCCCCCTGCCAGTCCAGTTCCGTAGGTCATATTGCAAGCTTTGTTTCAGCAACCTACACAGCTCGGATGAGGCAGAATTCTTCATGAAAGTTGTTCCAATGGGTGTGTACTATAACATATCCAAAATTCAGCCCCATTGGATAAATATGGAGTCTATTACCTAGCAAACACAGAGCCATGCTCAGGATGGATTTTATCAGCGCGCAAAATGAGTTAGCAGTTTGTTTTGGCCCAAATGATATATGGCTGGAAAGAAGACATTCTGAACTTCAAGTTTGAGTGCTTAAAGTCTTAATTTGCTTAAGGGAAGCCCAATTCGTAAGCCCTTGAAGTTGCTGGTCATGCTGACCTCAAGATGAGTTATTGTTTCTGGTTGGAAGCTTGGTCATGGTGAGCTAGGCATGAGCTATTGAGCTGGTTGGAAGCTTGGTCATGGTGACATGAAGATGAGCTAGGGCTGCTGTTGGGATTTATTGGTGAAGTGCATCAACCATTTCAGATTTTATAAAACAAGTGTTGTATGCATTAGCCATATTGAATTCAGATTTTTCACTTCCTTAGGCCTATAAATAGGGAGGTTCTCTAAGCTTGTAAACACACCCCAAGGGGGGGAGCTCTCAAACACTTCTCTAGAGCTCCCTTCCCTTCTCTCCCTCAAATTCTCTAGAGAAGTGTTTGAGAGCTCCCCCCCTTGGGGTAGGGGTGGGCATATAAACCGGAAAACCGGAAAACCGAACCAAACCGGATGAAAAAAAACCGGAAAAAACCGAGTTGACTAAAAAGTCAACAAAACCGGACCGGACCGGACCGGACCGGTCCAGTATTTAATATATATTTTTTGGTGGCCCAACCACTAAGCCCAGAGTTGCCCATGTTTTGGGCTCGATACGAAATCAATAGGTGTTCCAAATTGGACAATTCAAGTTCAACGGCAGTTCGTTCCTAATTGGAGTGGTTGGTGTATTCCACACTTCTAGCGATTGGATTTCACCCAAAACTCACCAAATGACTCCTCCCACCATATTATCAAGTTGCCCAAGTTTTGGGCTCGATCTGAAATCAATAGGTGTGAGATATTGGACAATTCAAGTTCAACGGCAGTTCGTTCCTAATTGGAGTGGTTGGTGTATTCCATACTTCTAGTGATTGGATTTCAATCAAAACTCACCAAATTACTCCTACCCCCATATTACCATGTTGCCCAAGTTTTGGGCTCGATACGAAATCAATTAGTGTGAGAAATTGGACAATTCAAGTTCAACGGCAGTTCGTTCCTAATTGGAGTGGTTGGTGTATTCCATACTTCTAGCGATTGGATTTCACTCAAAACTCACCTAATTACTCCTCCCACCATATTATCATGTTGCCCAAGTTTTGGGCTCGATCCGAAATCAATAGGTGTGAGAAATTGGACAATTCAAGTTCAACGGCAGTTCGTTCCTAATTGGAGTGGTTCATGTATTTCATACTTCTAGCAATTGGATTTCACTCAAAACTCACCAAATGACTCCTCAGACCATATTATGATGTTGCCCATGTCTGGGGCTCGATCCGAAATCAATAGGTGTGAGAAATTGGACAATTCAAGTTCAACGGCAGTTCGTTCATAATTGGAGTGGTTGCTGTATTCTATACTTCTAGCGATTGGATTTCACTCAAAACTCACCAAAGGACTGCTAACAACATATTATCATGTTGCCCCAGTTTTGGGCTCGATCCGAAATCAATAGGTGTGAGAAATTTGACAATTCAAGTTCAACGGCAGTTCGTTCCTAATTGGAGTGGTTGGTGTATTCCATACTTCGAGCGATTGGATTTCACTCAAAACACACCAAATGACTCCTTCCAACATATTATGGTGTTGCCCAAGTTTTGGGCTCGATCCGAAATCAATAGGTGTGAGAAATTGGACAATTCAACTTCAACGGCAGTTCGTACCTAATTGTAGTGGTTGGTGTATTCCATACTTCTAGCGATTGGATTTCACTCAAAACTCACCAAATGACTCCTCCCACCATATTATGATGTTGCCCAAGTTTTGGGCTCGATCCGAAATCAATAGGTGTTCCAAATTGCACAATTCAAGTTCAACGACAGTTCGTTCCTAATTGGAGTTGTTGGTGTATTCCATACTTCTAGCGATTGGATTTCCCTCAAAACTCACCAAATGACTCCTCCCACCATATTATCATGTTGCCCAAGTTTTGGGCTCGATCCGAAATCAATAGGTGTGAAAAATTGGACAATTCAAGTTCAACGTCAGTTCGTTCCTAATTGGAGTGTATTCTATACTTCTAGCGATTGGATTTCACTCAAAACTCACCAAATGACTCCTAACACCATATTATCACGTTGCCCAAGTTTTGGGCTCGATCCGAAATCAATAGGTGTGAGAAATTGGACAATTCAAGTTCAACGGCAGTTCGTTCCTAATTGGAGTGGTTGGTGTATTCCATACTTCTGGCGATTGGATTTTACTCAAAACTCCCCAAATGACTCCTAACACTATATTATGATGTTGCCCAAGTTTTGGGCTCGATCCGAAATCAATAGGAGAAAGAAACTGGACAATTTAAGTTCAACGGCAGTTCGTTCCTAATTGGAGTGGTTGGTGTATTCCATACTTCTAGCGATTGGATTTCACTCAAAACTCACCAAATGACTCCTCCCACAATATTATGATGTTGCCCACGTTTTGGGCTCGATCCGAAATCATTTGGTGTGAGAAATTGGACAATTCAAGTTCAATGGCAGTTCGTTCCTAATTGGTGTGGTTGGTGCATTCCCTACTTCTAGCGATTCGATTTCACTCAAAACTCACCAAATGACTCCTCCCACCATATTATGATGTTGCCCAAGCTTTGGGCTCGATCTGAAATCAATAGGTGTGGGAAATTGGACAATTCAAGTTCAACGGCAGTTCATTCCAAATTGGAGTGGTTGCTGTATTCTATACTTCTAAAGATTGGATTTCACTCAAAAGTCACCAAACGACTCCTAACACCATATTATCATGTGGCCCAAGTTTTGGGCTCAATCCGAAATCAATAGGTGTGAGAAATTGGACAGTTCAAGTACAATGGCAGTTCGTTCCAAATTGGAGTGGTTGGTGTATTCCATACTTCGAGCGATTGGATTTCACTCAAAACACACCAAATGACTCCTCCCAACATATTATGGTGTTGCCCAAGTTTTGGGCTCGATCCGAAATCAATAGGTGTGAGAAATTGGACAATTCCAGTTCAACGGCAGTTCGTACCTAATTGTAGTGGTTGGTGTATTCCATACTTCTAGCGATTGGATTTCACTCAAAACTCACCAAATGACTCCGACCACCATATTATGATGTTGCCCAAGTTTTGGGATCGATCCGAAATCAATAGGTGAAAGAAATTGGACAATTCAAGTTCAACGGCAGTTCGTTCCTAATTGGAGTTGTTAGTGTATTCCATACTTCTAGCGATTGGATTTCCCTCAAAACTCACCAAATGACTCCTCCCACCATATTATCATGTTGCCCAAGTTTTGGGCTCGATCCGAAATCAAAAGGTGTGAGAAATTGGACAATTCAAGTTCAACGGCAGTTTGTTCCTAATTGGAGTGTATTCTATACTTCTAGCGATTGGATTTCACTCAAAACTCACCAAATGACTCCTAACACCATATGATCACGTTGCCCAAGTTTTGGGCTCGATCCGTAATCAATAGGTGTGAGAAATTGGACAATTCAAGTTCAACGGCAGTTCGTTCCTAATTGGAGTGGTTGGTGTATTCCATACTTCTGGCGATTGGATTTTACTCAAAACTCACCAAATGACTCCTCCCACAATATTATGATGTTGCCCACGTTTTGGGCTCGATCCGAAATCATTAGGTGTGAGAAATTGGACAATTCAAGTTCGATGGCAGTTCGTTCCTAATTGGAGTGGTTGGTGCATTCCCTAGTTCTAGCGATTCGATTTCACCCAAAACTCACCAAATGACTCCTCCCACCCTATTATGATGTTGCCCAAGTTTTGGGCTCGATCTGAAATCAATAGGTGTTCCAAATTGGACAATTCAAGTTCAACGGCAGTTTGTTCCTAATTGGAGTGGTTGCTGTATTGCATACTTCTAAAGATTGGATTTCACTCAAAACTCACCAAATGACTCCTAACACCATATTATGATGTTGCCCAAGTTTTGGGCTCGATCCGGAATCAATAGGTGTGAGAAATTGGACAATTCAAGTTCAACGGCAGTTCCTTCCTAATTGGAGTGGTTGGTGTATTCCGTACTTCTAGCGATTGGATTTCACTCAAAACTCAACAAATGACTCCTCCCACCATATTATGATGTTGCCCAAGTTTGGGGCTTAATCAGAAATCAATGGGTTTGAGAAATTGGACAATTCAAGTTCAACGGCAGTTCGTTCCAAATTGGAGTGGTTGGTGTATTCCATACTTCTAGCGATTGGATTTCTCTCAAAACTCACCAAATGACTCCTCCCACCATATTATGATGTTGCCCAAGTTTTCGGCTCGATCCGAAATCAATAGATGTTCCAAATTGGACAATTCAAGTTCAACGACTGTTCGTTCCTAATTGGAGTCGTTGGTGTATTCCATACTTCTAGCGATTGGATTTCACTCGAAACTCACCAAATGACTCCTCCACCATATTATGATGTTGCCCAAGTTTTGGGCTCGATCCGAAATCCATAGGTGTGAGAAATTGGACAATTCAAGTTCAACAGCAGTTCGTTCCTACTTGGAGTGGTTGGTGTATTCCACACTTCTAGCGATTGCATTTCACTCAAAACTCACCAAATGACTCCTCCCACCATATTATGATGTTGCCCAAGTTTTGGGCTCGATCCGAAATCAATAGGTGTGAGAAATTGGACAATTGAAGTTCAACGGCAGTTCGTACCTAATTGGAGTGGTTGGTGTATTCCATACTTCTAGCGATTTGATTTCACTCGAAACTCACCAAATGACTCCTCCCACCATATTATGATGTTGCCCATGTTTTGGGCTCCATCCGAAATCGATAGGTGTGAGAAATTGGACAATTCAAGTTCGACAGCAGTTTGTTCCTACTTGGAGTGGTTGGTGTATTCCATACTTCTAGCGATTGGATTTCACTCAAAACTCACCAAATGACTCCTCCCACCATATTATGATGTTGCCCAAGTTTTGGGCTCGATCCGAAATCAATAGGTGTGAGAAATTGGACAATTCAAGTTCACCGGCAGTTCGTTCCTAATTGGAGTGGTATTCCATACTTCTAGCGATTGGATTTCACTCAAAACTCACCAAATGACTCCTCCCACCATATTATGACGTCGCCCAAGTTTGGGGCTCGATCCGAAATCAATAGGTGTTCCAAATTCGACAATTCAAGTTCAACGGCAGTTCGTTCCTAATTGGAGTGGTATTCCATACTTCTAGCGATTGGATTTCACTCAAAACTAACCAAATGACTCCTCACACCATATTATGATGTTGCCCAAGTTTAGGGCTCGATCCGAAATCAATAGGTGTGAGAAGTTGGACAATTCAAGTTCAACGGCAGTTCGTTCCTAATTGTAGTGGTTGGTGTATTCCATACTTCTAGCGATTGGATTTCAATCAAAATTCACCAAAAGACTCCTCCCACCATATTATGATGTTGCCCAAGTTTTGGGCTCGATCCGAAATCAATAGGTGTTCCAAATTGGACAATTCAAGTTCAACGGCAGTTCGTTCCAAATTGGAGTGGTATTCCATACTTCTAGCGATTGGATTTCACTCAAAACTCACCAAATGACTCCTCCCACCATATTATGATGTTGCCCAAGTTTGGGGCTCGATCCGAAATCAATAGGTGTGAGAAATTGGACAATTCAAGTTCAACGTCAGTTCGATCCTAATTGGAGTGGTTGGTGTATTCCATACTTCTAGCGATTGGATTTCACTCAAAACTCACCACATGACTCCTCCCACCATATTATGATGTTTCCCAAGTTTTGGGTACGATCCGAAATCAATAGGTGTTCCAAATTGGACAATTCAAGTTCAACGGCAGTTCGTTCCTAATTGGAGTGGTATTCCATACTTCTAGCGATTGGATTTCACTCAAAACTCACCAAATGACTCCTCCCACCATATTATGATGTTGCCCAAGTTTGGGGCTCGATTCGAAATCAGTAGGTGTGAGAAATTGGACAATTCAAGTTCAACGTTAGTTCGTTCCTAATTGGAGTGGTTGGTGTATTCCATACTTCTAGCGATTGGATTTCACTCAAAACTAACCAAATGACTCCTCCCACCATATTATGATGTTGCCCAAGTTTGGGGCTCGATCCGAAATCAATAGGTGTGAGAAATTGGACAATTCAAGTTCAACGTCAGTTCGTTCCGAATTGGAGTGGTTGGTGTATTCCATACTTCTAGCGATGGGATTTCACTCAAAACTCACCAAATGACTCCTCCCACCATATTATGATGTTGCCCAAGTTTTGGGCTTGATCCGAAATCAACAGGTGTTCCAAATTGGACAATTCAAGTTCAACGGCAGTTCGTTCCTAATTGGAGTGGTTGGTGTATTCCATACTTCTAGCGAATGGATTTCACTCAAAACTCACCAAATGACTCCTCCCACCATATTATGATGTTGCCCAAGTTTTGGGCTTGATCCGAAATCAATAGGTGTGAGAAATTGGTCAATTCAATTTCAACGACAGTTCCTTCCTAATCGGAGTAGTTGTTGTATTCCATACTTCTAGCGATTGGATTTCACTCAAAACTCACCAAATGACTCCTCCCCCCATATTATGATGTTGCACAAGTTTTGGGCTCGATCCGAAATCAATAGGTGTGAGAAATTGGACAATTCAAGTTCAACGGCAGTTCGTTCCTAATTGGAGTGGTTGGTGTATTCCATACTTCTAGCAATTGGATTTCACTCAAAACTCACCAAATGACTCCTCCCACCATATTATGATGTTGCCCAACTTTTGGGCTCGATCCGAAATCAATAGGTGTGAGAAATTGGACAATTCTAGTTCAACGGCAGTTCGTTCCTAATTCGAGTGGTTGGTGTATTCCATACTTCTAGCGATTGGATTTCACTCAAAACTCACCAAATGACTCCTCCCACCATATTATGATGTTGCCCAAGTTTTGGGCTCGATCCGAAATCAATAGGTCTGAGAAATTGGTCAATTCAATTTCAACGACAGTTCGTTCCAAATCGGAGTAGTTGTTGTATTCCATACTTCTAGCGATTGGATTTCACTCAAAACTCACCAAATGACTCCTCCCACCATATTACGAAGTTGTCCAAGTTTTGGGCTCGATCCGAAATCAATAGGTGTGAGAAATTGGACAATTCAAGTTCAACGACAGTTCGTTCCTAATTGGAGTGGTTGGTGTATTCCATACTTCTAGCGATTGGATTTCACTCAAAACTCACCAAATGACTCCTCCCACCATATTATGATGTTTCCCAAGTTTTGGGTACGATCCGAAATCAATAGGTGTTCCAAATTGGACAATTCAAGTTCAACGGCAGTTCGTTCCTAATTGGAGTGGTTGGTGTATTCCATACATCTAGCGATTGGATTTCACTCAAAACTCACCAACTGACTACTAACACCAGATTATCATGTTGCCCAACTTTTGGGCTCGATCCGAAATCGATAGGTGTGAGAAATTGGACAATTCAAGTTCAACGGCAGTTCGTTCCTAATTGGAGTGGTTGTTGTATTCTATACTTCTAGAGATTGGATTTCACTCAAAACTCACCAAACGACTCCTAACACCATATCATCATGTTGCCCAAGTTTTGGGCTCGATCCGAAATCAATAGGTGTGAGAAATTGGACAATTCAAGTTCAACGGCAGTTCGTTCCCAAATGGAGTGGTTGGTGTATTCCATACTTCGAGCGATTGGATTTCACTCAAAACACCCCAAATGACTCCTCCCAACATATTATGGTGTTGCCCAAGTTTTGGGCTCGATCCGAAATCAATAGGGGTTCCAAATTGCACAATTCAAGTTCAACGGCAGTTCGTTCCTAATTGGAGTTGTTGGTGTATTCCATACTTCTAGCGATTGGATTTCCCTCAAAATTCACCAAATGACTCCTCCCACCATATTATCATGTTGCCCAAGTTTTGGGCTCGATCCGAAATCAATAGGAGTGAGAAATTGGACAATTCAAGTTCAACGGCAGTTCGTTCCTAATTGGAGTGTATTCTATACTTCTAGCGATTGGATTTCACTCAAAACTCACCAAATGACTCCTAACACCATATTATCACGTTGCCCAAGTTTTGGGCTCGATCCGAAATCCATAGGTGTGAGAAATTGGACAATTCAAGTTCAACGGCAGTTCGTTCCTAATTGGAGTGGTTGGTGTATTCCATACTTCTGGCGATTGGATTTTACTCAAAACTCCCCAAATGACTCCTCACACTATATTATGATGTTGCCCAAGTTTTGGGCTCGATCCGAAATCAATAGGAGAAAGAAACTGGACAATTCAAGTTCAACCGCAGTTCGTTCTTAATTAGAGTGGTTGGTGTATTCCATACTTCTAGCGATTGGATTTCACTCAAAACTCACCAAATGACTCCTCCCACAATATTATGATGTTGCCCAAGTTTTGGGCTCGATCCGAAATCCATAGGTGAAAGAAATTGGACAATTGAAGTTCAACGGCAGTTCGTTCCTAATTGGGGTGGTTGGTGTATTCCATACTTCTAGCGATTGGATTTCACTCAAAACTCACCAAATGACTCCTCCCACCATATTATGATGTTCCCCAAGTTTTGGTCTCGATCCGAAATCAATAGGTGTCAGAAATTGGACAATTCAAGTTCAACGGCAGTTCGTTCCTAATTGGAGTGGTTGGTGTATTCCATACTTCTAGCGTTTGGATTTCACTCAAAACTCACCAAATGACTCCTCCCCCCCTATTGTGATGTTGCCCAAGTTTTGGGCTCGATCTGAAATCAATAGGTGTGAGAAATTGGACAATTCAAGTTCAACGGCAGTTCATTCCAAATTGGAGTGGTTGCTGTATTCTATACTTCTAGCGATTGGATTTCACTCAAAACTCACCAAACGACTCCTAACACCATATTATCTTGTTGCCCAAGTTTTGGGCTCGATCCGAAATCAATAGGTGTGAGAAATTGGACAATTCAAGTTTAACGGCAGTTCGTTCCTAATTGGAGTGGTTCGTGTATTCCATACTTCGAGCGATTGGATTTCACTCAAAACACACCAAATGACTCCTCCCAACATATTATGGTGGTGCCCAAGTTTTGGGCTCGATCCGAAATCAATAGGTGTGAAAAATTGGACAATTGAAGTTCAACGGCAGTTCGTACCTAATTGTAGTGGTTGGTGTATTCCATACTTCTAGCGATTGGATTTCACTCAAAACTCACCAAATGACTCCTCCCACCATATTATGATGTTGCCCAAGTTTTGGGCTCGTTCCGAATTCAATAGGTGAAAGAAATTGGACAATTCAAGTTCAACGGCAGTTCGTTCCTAATTGGAGTTGTTGGTGTATTTCATACTTCTAGCGATTGGATTTCCCCCAAAACTCACCAAATGACTCCTCCCACCATACTATCACGTTGCCCAAGTTTTGGGCTCGATCCGAAATCAATAGGTGTGAGAAATTGGACAATTCAAGTTCAACGGCAGTTCGTTCCTAATTGGAGTGGTTGGTGTATTCCATACTTCTAGCGATTGGATTTCACTCAAAACACACCAAATGACTCCTCCCACCATATTATGATGTTGCCCAAGTTTTGGGCTCGATCCAAAATCAATAGGTGAAAGAAATTGGACAATTCAAGTTCAACGACAGTACGTTCCTAATTGGAGTGGTTGGCGTATTCCATACTTCTAGCGATTGGATTGCACTCAAAACTCACCAAATGACTCCTCCCAGAATATTATTGTGTTGCCCAAGTTTTGGGCTCGATCCGAAATCAATAGGTGTGAGAAATTGGACAATTCAAGTTCAACGGCAGTTCGTTCCTAATTGGAGTGGTTGGTGTATTCCACACTTCTAGCGATTGGATTTCACTCAAAACTCACCAAATGACTCCTCCCACCATATTATGATGTTGCCAAAGTTTTGGGCTCGATCCGAAATCAATAGGGGTTCCAAATTGGGCAATTCAAGTTCAACGGCAGTTCGTTTCTAATTGGATTGGTTGGTGTATTCCATACTTCTAGTGATTGGATTTCACTCAAAACTAACCAAATGACTCCTCCCACCATATTATTATGTTGCCCAAGTTTTGGGCTCGATCTGAAATCAATAGGTGTGAGAAATTGGACAATTCAAGTTGAACGGCAGTTCGTTCCTAATTGGAGTGGTTGGTGTATTCCATACTTCTAGCGATTGGATTTCACTCAAAACTCACCAAATGATTCCTCCCACCATATTATGATGTTGCCCAATATTTGGGCTCGATCCGAAATCAATACGTGTGAGAAATTGGACAACTCAAGTTCGACGGCAGTTCGTTCCTAATTGGAGTGGTTGGTGTATTCCATACTTCTACCGATTGGATTTCACTCAAAACTCACCAAATGACTCCTCCCACTATATTATCATGTTGCCCAACTTTTGGGCTCGAGCCGAAATCAATAGGTGTGAGAAATTGGACAATTCAAGTTCAATGGCAGTTTATTCCTAATTGGAGTGGTTGGTGTATTCCATACTTCTAGCGATTGGATTTCACTCAAAACTCACCAAATGATTCCTCCCACCATATTATGATGTTGCCCAAGTTTTGTGCTCGATCCGAAATCAATAGGTGTTCCAAATTGGAAAATTCAAGTTCAACGGCAGTTCGTTCCTAATTGGAGTGGTTGGTGTATTCCATACTTCTAGTGATTGGATTTCACTCAAAACTAACCAAATGACTCCTCCCACCATATTATGATGTTGCCCAAGTTTTGTGCTCGATCTGAAATCAATAGGTGTTCCAAATTGCACAATTCAAGTTCAACGGCAGTTCGTTCCTAATTGGAGTGGTTGGTGTATTCCATACTTCTAGCGATTGGATTTCACTCAAAACTCACCAAATGATTCCTCCCACCATATTATGATGTTGCCCAAGATTTGGGCTCGATCCGAAATCAATAGGTGTTCCAAATTGGACAATTCAAGTTCAACGGCTGTTCATTCCTAATTGGAGTGGTTGGTGTATTCCATACTTCTAGCGATTGGATTTCACTCAAAACTCACCAAATGATTCCTCCCACCATATTATGATGTTGCCCAAGATTTGGGCTCGATCCGAAACAATAGGTGTGAGAAATTGGACAATTCAAGTTCGACGGCAGTTCGTTCCTAAATGAAGTGGTTGGTGTCTTCCATACTTCTAGCGATTGGATTTCACTCAAAACTCACCAAATGACTCCTCCCACCATATTATCAGGTTGTCCAATTTTGGGCTAGAGCCGAAATAAATAGGTGTGAGAAATTGGACAATTCAAGTTCAATGGCAGTTCGTTCCTAATTGGAGTGGTTGGTGTATTCCACACTTCTAGCGATTGGATTTCACTCAAAACTCACCAAATGACTCCTCCCACCATATTATGATGTTGCCCAAGTTTTGGGCTCGATCCGAAATCAATAGGTATTCCAAATTGGGCAATTCCAGTTCAACGGCAGTTCGTTCCTAATTGGATTGGTTGGTGTATTCCATACTTCTAGCGATTGGATTTCACTCAAAACTAACCAAATGACTCCTCCCACCATATTATGATGTTGCCCAAGTTTTGGGCTCGATCTGAAATCCATAGGTGTGAGAAATTGGACAATTCAAGTTCAACGGCAGTTCGTTCCTAATTGGAGTGGTTGGTGTATTCCATACTTCTAGCGATTGGATTTCACTCAAAACTCACCAAATGATTCCTCCCACCATATTATGATGTTGCCCAAGATTTGGGCTCGATCCGAAATCAATAGGTGTTTCAAATTGGACAATTCAAGTTCAACGGCAGTTCGTTCCTCATTGGAGTGGTTGGTGTATTCTATACTTCTAGCGATTCGATTTCACCCAAAACTCACCGAATGACTCCTCCCACCATATTATCATGTTGCCCAAGTTTTGGGCTCGAACCGAAATCAATAGGTGTTCCAAATTGGACAATTCAAGTTCAACGGCTGTTCGTTCCTAATTGGAGTGGTTGGTGTATTCCATACTTCTAGCGATTGGATTTCACTCAAAACTCACCAAATGACTCCTCCCACCATATCATGATGTTGCCCAAGGTTTGGGCTCGATCCGAAATCAATAGCTGTTCCAAATTGGACAATTCAAGTTCAACGGCAGTTCGTTCCTAATTGGAGTGGTTGGTGTATTCCATACTTCTAGCGATTGGATTTCACTCAAAACTCACCAAATGACTCCTCCCACCATATCATGATGTTGCCCAAGTTTTGGGCTCGATCCGAAATCAATAGGTGTTCCAAATTGGACAATTCAAGTTCAACGGCAATTCGTTCCTAATTGGAGTTGTGGGTGTATTCCATACTTCTAGCGATTGGATTTCACTCAAAACTCACCAAATGACTCCTCCCACCATATTATGATTTTGCCCAAGTTTTGGGCTAGATCCGAAATCAATAGGTCTACAAAATTGGACAATTCAAGTTCAACGACAGTTCGTTCCTAATTGGAGTGGTTGGTGAATTCCATACTTCTAGCGATTGGATTTCACTGAAAACTCACCAAATGACTCCTCCCACCATATTATGACGTTGCCCAAGTTTTGGTGTCGATCCGAAATCAATAGGTGTGAGAAATTGGACAATTCAAGTTCAACGGCAGTTCGTTCCTAATTGGAGTGGTTGGTGTATTCCATACTTCTAGCGATTGGATATCACTCAAAACCCACCAAATGACTCCTCCCACCATATTATGATGTTGCCCAAGTTTTGGGCTCGAACCGAAATCAATAGGTGTTCCAAATTGGACAATTCAAGTTCAACGGCTGTTCGTTTCTAATTGGAGTGGTTGGTGTTTTCCAAACTTCTAGCGATTGGATTTCACTCAAAACTCACCAAATGACTCCTCCCACCATATTATCATGTTGCCCAAGTTTTGGGCTCGATCCGAAATCAATAGGTGTTCCAAATTGGGCAATTCAAGTTCAACGGCAGTTCGTTCCTAATTGGAGTGGTTGGTGTATTCCATCCTTCTACTGATTGGATTTCACTCAAAACTAACGAAATGACTCCTCCCACCATATTATGATGTTGCCCAAACTTTGGGTTCGAACTGAAATCAATAGGTGTGAGAAATTGGACAATTCCAGTTCAACGGCAGTTCGTTCCTAATTGGAGTGGTTGTTGTATTCCATACTTCTAGCGATTGGATTTCACTCAAAACTCACCAAATGACTCCTCCCACCATATTATGATGTTGCCCAAGTTTGGGGCTCGATCCGAAATCAATAGGTTTGAGAAATTGGACAATTCAAGTTCAACAGCAGTTCGTTCCTAATTGGAGTGGTTGGTGTATTCCATACTTCTAGCGATTGGATTTCACTCAAAACTCACCAAATGATTCCTCCCACCATATTATGTTGTTGCCCACGTTTTGGGCTCGATCCGAAATCAATAGGTGTTCAAAATCGGGCAATTCAAGTTCAACGGCAGTTCGTTCCTAATTGGAGTGGTTGGTGAATTCCATACTTCTTGCGATTGGATTTCACTCAAAACTAACCAAATGACTCCTCCCACCATATTATGATGTTGCCCAAGTTTTGGGCTCGATCTGAAATCCATAGGTGTGAGAAATTGGACAATTCAAGTTCAACGGCAGTTCGTTCCTAATTGGAGTGGTTGGTGTATTCCATACTTCTAGCGATTGGATTTCACTCAAAACTCACCAAATGATTCCTCCCACCATATGATGATGTTGCCCAAGATTTGGGCTCGATCCGAAATCAATAGGTGTTTCAAATTGGACAATTCAAGTTCAACGGCAGTTCGTTCCTCATTTGAGTGGTTGGTGTATTCCATACTTCTAGCGATTCGATTTCACCCAAAACTCACCGAATGACTCCTCCCACCATATTATCATGTTGCCCAAGTTTTGGGCTCGAACCGAAATCAATAGGTGTTCCAAATTGGACAATTCAAGTTCAACGGCTGTTCGTTCCTAATTGGAGTGGTTGGTGTATTCCATACTTCTAGCGATTGGATTTCACTCAAAACTCACCAAATGATTCCTCCCACCATATTATCATGTTGCCCAAGATTTGGGCTCGATCCGAAATCAATAGGTGTGGGAAATTGGACAATTCAAGTTCAACGGCAGTTCGTTCCTAATTGGAGTGGTTGGTGTATTCCATACTTCTAGCGATTGGATTTCACTCAAAACTCACCAAATGACTACTCCCACCATATTATGATGCTGCCCAAGTTTTGGGCTCGATCCGAAATCAATAGGTGTTCCAAATTGGACAATTCAGGTTCAACGGCAGTTCGTTCCTAATTGGAGTGGTTGGTGTATTCCATCCTTCTAGTGATTGGATTTCACTCAAAACTAACGAAATGACTCCTCCCACCATATTATGATGTTGCCCAAGTTTTGGGCTCGATCTGAAATCAATAGGTGTGGGAAATTGGACAATTCAAGTTCAACGGCACTTCGTTCCTCATTGGAGTGGTTGGTGTATTCCATACTTCTAGCGATTCGATTTCACCCAAAACTCACCGAATGACTCCTCCCACCATATTATCATGTTGCCCAAGTTTTGGGCTCGATACGAAATCAATAGGTGTTCCAAATTGGACAATTCAAGTTCAACGGCAATTCGTTCCTAATTGGAGTTGTTGGTGTATTCCATACTTCTAGCGATTGGATTTCACTCAAAACTCACCAAATGACTCCTCCCACCATATTATGATGTTGCCCAAGTTTTGGGCTCGATCCGAAATCAATAGGTCTACAAAATTGGACAATTCAAGTTCAACGACAGTTCGTTCCTAATTGGAGTGGTTGGTGAATTCCATACTTCTAGCAATTGGATTTCACTCAAAACTAACCAAATGTCTCCTCCCACCATATTATTATGTTGCCCAAGTTTTGGGCTCGATCCGAAATCAATAGGTGTTAGAAATTGGACAATTCAAGTTCAACGACAGTTCGTTCCTAATTGGGGTGGTTGATGTATTCCATACTTCTAGCGATTGGATTTCACTGAAAACTCACCAAATGACTCCTCCCACCATATTATGACGTTGCCCAAGTTTTGGTCTCGATCCGAAATCAATAGGTGTGAGAAATTGGACAATTCAAGTTCAACGGCAGTTCGTTCCTAATTGGAGTGGTTGGTGTATTACATACTTCTAGCGTTTGGATTTCACTCAAAACTCACCAAAAGATTCCTCCCACCATATTATGATGTTGCCCAAGATTTGGGCTCGATCGGAAATCAATAGGTGTTCCAAATTGGACAATTCAAGTTCAACGGCATGTCGTTCCTAATTGGAGTGGTTGGTGTATTCCATACTTCTAGCAATTGGATTTCACTCAAAACCCACCAAATGACTCCTCCCACCATATTATGATGTTGCCCAAGTTTTGGGCTCGAACCGAAATCAATAGGTGTTCCAAATTGGACAATTCAAGTTCAACGGCTGTTCGTTTCTAATTGGAGTGGTTGGTGTATTCCAAACTTCTAGCGATTGGATTTCACTCAAAACTCACCAAATGACTCCTCCCACCATATTATCATGTTGCCCAAGTTTTGGGCTCGATCCGAAATCAATAGGTGTTCCAAATTGGGCAATTCAAGTTCAACGGCAGTTCGTTCCTAATTGGAGTGGTTGGTGTATTCCATCCTTCTACTGATTGGATTTCACTCAAAACTAACGAAATGACTCCTCCCACCATATTATGATGTTGCCCAAACTTTGGGTTCGAACTGAAATCAATAGGTGTGAGAAATTGGACAATTCCAGTTCAACGGCAGTTCGTTCCTAATTGGAGTGGTTGTTGTATTCCATACTTCTAGCGATTGGATTTCACTCAAAACTCACCAAATGACTCCTCCCACCATATTATGATGTTCCCCAAGTTTTGGTCTCGATCCGAAATCAATAGGTGTCAGAAATTGGACAATTCAAGTTCAACGGCAGTTCGTTCCTAATTGGAGTGGTTGGTGTATTCCATACTTCTAGCGATTGGATTTCACTCAAAACTCACCAAATGATTCCTCCCACCATATTATGATGTTGCCAAAGATTTGGGCTCGATCCGAAATCAATAGGTGTTCCAAATTGGACAATTCAAGTTCAACAGCAGTTCGTTCCTAATTGGAGTGGTTGGTGTATTCCATACTTCTAGCGTTTGGATTTCACTCAAAACTCACCAAATGACTCCTCCCACCATATTATGACGTTACCCAAGTTTTGGGCTCGATCCGAAATCAATAGGTGTTCCAAATTGGACAATTTAAGTTCAACGGCAGTTCGTTCCTAATTGGAGTGATTGGGGTATTCCATACTTCTTGCGATTGGATTTCACTAAAAACTCACCAAATGACTCCTCCCACCATAATATGATGTTGCCCAAGTTTTGGGCTCGATCCGAAACCAATAGGTGTTCCAAATTGGGCAATTCAAGTTGAACGGCAGTTCGTTCCTAATTGGAGTGGTTGGTGTATTCCATCCTTCTAGTGATTGGATTTCACTCAAAACTAACGAAATGACTTCTCCCACCATATTATGATGTTGCCCAAGTTTGGGGCTCGATCTGAAATCAATAGGTGTGAGAAATTGGACAATTCCAGTTCAACGGCAGTTCGTTCCTGATTGGAGTGATTGGGGTATTCCATACTTCTTGCGATTGGATTTCACTGAAAACTAACCAAATGACTACTCCCACCATATTATGATGTTGCCCAAGTTCTGGGCTCGATCTGAAATCAATAGGTGTTCCAAATTGGACAATTCAAGTTCAACGGCAGTTTGTTCCTAATTGGAGTGGTTAGTGTATTCCATACTTCTAGCGATTGGATTTCACTCAAAACTCACCAAATGACTCCTCCCACCATATTATGATGTTGCCCAAGTTTTGGGCTCGATCCGAAATCAATAGGTGTTCCAAATTGGACAATTCAAGTTCAACGGCAGTTCGTTCCAAATTGGAGTGGTTGGTGTATTCCATCCTTCTAGTGATTGGATTTCACTCAAAACTAACGAAATGACTTCTCCCACCATATTATGATGTTGCCCAAGTTTTGGGCTCGATCTGAAATCAATAGGTGTGAGAAATTGGACAATTCATGTTCAACGGCAGTTCGTTCCTAATTGGAGTGGTTGGTGTATTCCATACTTCAAACAATTGGATTTCACTCAAAACTCACCAAATGACTCCTCCCACCGTATTATGATGTTGCCCAAGTTTTGGGATCGATCCGAAATCAATTGGTGTGAGAAATTGGTCAATTCAATTTCAACGGCATTTCGTTCCTAATTGGAGTGGTTGGTGTATTCCATACTTCTAGCGATTGGATTTCACTCAAAACTCACCAAATGACTCCTCCCACGATATTATGATGTTGCCCAAGTTTTGGGCTCGATCCGAAATCAATAGGTGTGAGAAATTGGACAATTCAAGTTCAACGGCAGTTCGTTCCTAATTGGAGTGGTTGGTGTATTCCATACTTCTAGCGATTGGATTTCACTCAAAACTCACCAAATGACTCCTCCCACCATATTATGGTGTTGCCCAAGTTTGGGGCTCGATCCGAAATCAATAGGTGTGAGAAATTGGACAATTCAAGTTCAACGGCAGTTCGTTCCTAATTGGAGTGGTTAGTGTATTCCATACTTCTAGCGATTGGATTTCACTCAAAGCTCACCAAATGACGCCTCCCACCATATTATGTTGTTGCCCAAGTTTTGGGCTCGATCCGAAATCAATAGGTGTGAGAAAGTGGACAATTCAAGTTCAACGGCAGTTCGTTCCTAATTGGAGTGGTTGGTGTATTCTATACTTCTTGCGATTGGATTTCACTCAAAACTCACCAAATGACGCCTCCCACCATATTATGTTGTTGCCCAAGTTTTGGGCTCGATCCGAAATCAATAGGTGTTCCAAATTGGACAATTCAAGTTCAACGGCAGTTCGTTCCTAACTGGAGTGGTTGGTGTATTCCATACTTCTAGCGATTGGATTTCACTCAAAACTCACCAAATGACTCCTCCCACCATATTATGATGTTGCCCAAGTTTTGGGCTCGATCCGAAATCAATAGGTGTTCAAAATTGGACAATACAAGTTCAACGGCAGTTCGTTCCTAATTGGAGTGGTTGGTGAATTCCATACTTCTAGCGATTGGATTTCACTCAAAACTCACCAAATGACTCCTCCCACCATATTATGACGTTGCACAAGTTTGGGGCTCGATCCGAAATGAATAGGTGTTCCAAATTGGACAATTCAAGTTCAACGGCAGTTCGTTCCTAATTGGAGTGGTTGGTGTATTCCATACTTCTAGCGATTGGATTTCACTCAAAACACACCAAATGACTCCTCCCACCATATTATGATGTTGCCCAAGTTTTGGGCTCGATCCGAAATCAATAGGTGTTCCAAATTGGACAATTCAAGTTCAACGGCAGTTCGTTCCAAATTGGAGTGGTTGGTGTATTCCATCCTTCTAGTGATTGGATTTCACTCAAAACTAACGAAATGACTTCTCCCACCATATTATGATGTTGCCCAAGTTTTGGGCTCGATCTGAAATCAATAGGTGTGAGAAATTGGACAATTCATGTTCAACGGCAGTTCGTTCCTAATTGGAGTGGTTGGTGTATTCCATACTTCAAACAATTGGATTTCACTCAAAACTCACCAAATGACTCCTCCCACCGTATTATGATGTTGCCCAAGTTTTGGGATCGATCCGAAATCAATTGGTGTGAGAAATTGGTCAATTCAATTTCAACGGCATTTCGTTCCTAATTGGAGTGGTTGGTGTATTCCATACTTCTAGCGATTGGATTTCACTCAAAACTCACCAAATGACTCCTCCCACGATATTATGATGTTGCCCAAGTTTTGGGCTCGATCCGAAATCAATAGGTGTGAGAAATTGGACAATTCAAGTTCAACGGCAGTTCGTTCCTAATTGGAGTGGTTGGTGTATTCCATACTTCTAGCGATTGGATTTCACTCAAAACTCACCAAATGACTCCTCCCACCATATTATGGTGTTGCCCAAGTTTGGGGCTCGATCCGAAATCAATAGGTGTTCCAAATTGGACAATTCAAGTTCAACGGCAGTTCGTTCCTAACTGGAGTGGTTGGTGTATTCCATACTTCTAGCGATTGGATTTCACTCAAAACTCACCAAATGACTCCTCCCACCATATTATGATGTTGCCCAAGTTTTGGGCTCGATCCGAAATCAATAGGTGTTCAAAATTGGACAATACAAGTTCAACGGCAGTTCGTTCCTAATTGGAGTGGTTGGTGAATTCCATACTTCTAGCGATTGGATTTCACTCAAAACTCACCAAATGACTCCTCCCACCATATTATGACGTTGCACAAGTTTGGGGCTCGATCCGAAATGAATAGGTGTTCCAAATTGGACAATTCAAGTTCAACGGCAGTTCGTTCCTAATTGGAGTGGTTGGTGTATTCCATACTTCTAGCGATTGGATTTCACTCAAAACACACCAAATGACTCCTCCCACCATATTATGATGTTGCCCAAGTTTTGGGCTCGATCCGAAATCAATAGGTGTTCCAAATTGGACAATTCAAGTTCAACGGCAGTTCGTTCCTAATTGGAGTGGTTGGTGTATTCACTCAAAACACACCAAATGACTCCTCCCACCATATTATGATGTTGCCCAAGTTTTGGGCTCGATCCGAAATCAATAGGTGTGAGAAATTGGTCAATTCAATTTCAACGGCAGTTCGTTCCTAATTGGAGTGGTTGGTGTATTCCATACTTCTAGCGATTGGATTTCACTCAAAACACACCAAATGACTCCTCCCACCATATTATGGTGTTGTCCAAGTTTTGGGCTCGATCCGAAATCAATAGGTGTGAGAAATTGGACAATTCAAGTTCAACGGCAGTTCGTTCCTAATTGGAGTGGTTGGTGTATTCCATACTTCTAGCGATTGGATTTCACTCAAAACACACCAAATGACTCCTCCCACCATATTATGATGTTGCCCAAGTTTTGCGCTCGATCCGAAATCAATAGGTGTGAGAAATTGGACAATTCAAGTTCAACGGCAGTTCGTTCCTAATTGGAGTCGTTGGTGTATTCCATACTTCTAGCGTTTGGATTTCACTCAAAACTCACCGAATGACTCCTCCCACCATATTATGATGTTGCCCAAGTTTTGGGATCGATCCGAAATCAATAGGTGTGAGAAATTGGTCAATTCAATTTCAACGGCATTTCGTTCCTAATTGGAGTGGTTGGTGTATTCCATACTTCTAGCGATTGGATTTCACTCAAAACTCACCAAATGACTCCTCCCACCATATTATGATGTTGCCCAAGTTTTGGGCTCGATCCGAAATCAATAGGTGTGAGAAATTGGACAATTCAAGTTCAACGGCAGTTCGTTCCCAATTGGAGTGGTTGGTGTATTCCATACTTCTAGCGATTGGATTTCACTCAAAACGCACCAAATGACTCCTCCCACCATATTATGATGTTGCCCAAGTTTTGGGCTCGATCCGAAATCAACAGGTGTGAGAAATTGGACAATTCAAGTTCAACGTCAGTTCGTTCCTAATTGGAGTGGTTGGTGTATTCCATACTTCTACCGATTGGATTTCACTCAAAACTCCCCAAATGACTCCTTCCACCATATTATGATGTTGCCCAAGTTTTGGGCTCGATATGAAATCAATAGGTGTTCGAAATTGGACAATTCAAGTTCAACGACAGTTCGTTCCTAATTGGAGTTGTTGGTGTATTCCATACTTCTGGCGTTTGGATTTCACTCAAAACTCACCAAATGACTCCTCCCACCATATTATGATGATGCCCAAGTTTTGGGATCGATCCGAAATCAATAGGTGTGAGAAATTGGTCAATTCAATTTCAACGGCATTTCGTTCCTAATTGGAGTGGTTGGTGTATTCCATACTTCTAGCGATTGGATTTCACTCAAAACTCACCAAATGAATCCTCCCACCATATTATGATGTTGCCCAAGTTTTGGGCTCGATCCGAAATCAATAGATGTTCCAAATTGGACAATTCCTGTTCAACGGCAGTTCGTTCCTAATTGGAGTGGTTGGTGTATTCCATACCTCTTGCGATTGGATTTCACTCAAAACTCACCAAATGACTCCTCCCACCATATTATGATGTTGCCCAAGTTTTGGGCTCTATCCGAATTCAATATGTGTGAGAAATTGGACAATTCAAGTTCAACGGCAGTTCGTTCCTAATTGGAGTGGTTGGTGTATTCCATACTTCTAGCGATTGGATTTCACTCAAAACTCACCAAATGACTCCTCCCACCATATTAAGATGTTGCCCAAGTTTTGGGCTCGATCCGAAATCAATAGGTGTCAGAAATTGGACAATTCAAGTTCAACGGCAGTTCGTTCCTAATTGGACAATTCAAGTTCTACGGCAATTCGTTCCTAATTGGAGTGGTTGGTGTATTCCATACTTCTAGCGATTGGATTTCACTCAAAACTCACCAAATGACTCCTCCCACCATATTATGATGTTGCCCAAGTTTTGGGCTCGATCCGAAATCAATAGGTGTGAGAAATTGGACAATTCAAGTTCAACGACAGTTCGTTCCTAATTGGGGTGGTTGGTGTATTCCATACTTCTAGTGATTGGATTTCACTCAAAACTCACCAAATGACTCCTCCCGCCATATTATGATGTTCCCCAAGTTTTGGTCTCGATCCGAAATCAATAGGTGTCAGAAATTGGACAATTCAAGTTCAACGGCAGTTCGTTCCTAATTGGAGTGGTTGGTGTATTCCATACTTCTAGCGTTTGGATTTCACTGAAAACTCACCAAATGACTCCTCCCACCATATTTTGATGTTGCCCAAGTTTTGGGATCGATCCGAAATCAATAGGTGTGGGAAATTGGTCAATTCAATTTCAACGGCATGTCATTCCAAATTGGAGTGGTTGGTGTATTCCATACTTCTAGCGATTGGATTTCACTCAAAACTCACCAAATGACTCCTCCCACCATATTATGATGTTGCCCAAGTTTTGGGCTCGATCCGAAATCAATAGGTGTGAGAAATGGGACAATTCAAGTTCAACGGCAGTTCGTTCCTAATTGGAGTGGTTGGTGTATTCCATACTTCTAGCGATTGGATTTCACTCAAAACTCACCAAATGAATCCTCCCACCAGATTATGATGTTGCCCAAGTTTTGGGCTCGATCCGAAATCAATAGGTGTTCGAAATTGGACAATTCAAGTTCAACGGCAGTTCGTTCCTAATTGGAGTGGTAGGTGTATTCCATAGTTCTAGCGATTGGATTTCACTCAAAACACACCAAATGACTCCTCCCACCATATTATGATGTTCCCCAAGTTTTGGTCTCGATCCGAAATCAATAGGTGTCAGAAATTGGACAATTCAAGTTCAACGGCAGTTCGTTCCTAATTGGAGTGGTTGGTGTATTCCATACTTCTAGCGTTTGGATTTCACTCAAAATTCACCAAATGACTCCTCCCACCATATTTTGATGTTGCCCAAGTTTTGGGATCGATCCGAAATCAATAGGTGTGGGAAATTGGTCAATTCAATTTCAACGGCATGTCGTTCCAAATTGGAGTGGTTGGTGTATTCCATACTTCTTGCGATTGGATTTCACTCAAAACTCACCAAATGACTCCTCCCACCATATTATGATGTTGCCCAAGTTTTGGGCTCGATCCGAAATCAATAGGTGTGAGAAATGGGACAATTCAAGTTCAACGGCAGTTCGTTCCTAATTGTAGTGGTTGGTGTATTCCATATTTCTAGCGATTGGATTTCACTCAAAACACACCAAATGACTCCTCCCACCATATTATGTTGTTGCCCAAGTTTTGGGCTCGATCCGAAATCAATAGGTGTTCGAAATTGGACAATTCAAGTTCAACGGCAGTTCGTTCCTAATTGGAGTGGTTGGTGTATTCCATACTTCTAGCGTTTGGATTTCACTCAAAACTCACCAAATGACTCCTTCCACCATATTATGATGTTGCCCAAGTTTTGGGATCGATCCGAAATGAATAGGTGTGAGAAATTGGTCAATTCAATTTCAACGGCAGTTCGTTCCTAATTGGAGTGGTTGGTGTATTCCATACCTCTAGCGATTGGATTTCACTCAAAACTCACCAAATGAATCCTCCCACCATATTATGATGTTGCCCAAGTTTTGGGCTCGATCCGAAATCAATAGGTGTTCGAAATTGGACAATTCAAGTTCAACGGCAGTTCGTTCCTAATTGGAGTGGTAGGTGTATTCCATACTTCTAGCGATTGGATTTCACTCAAAACGCACCAAATGACTCCTCCCACCATATTATGATGTTGCCCAAGTTCTGGGCTCGATCTGAAATCAATAGGTGTTCCAAATTGGACAATTCAAGTTCAACGGCAGTTTGTTCCTAATTGGAGTGGTTAGTGTATTCCATACTTCTAGCGATTGGATTTCACTCAAAACTCACCAAATGACTCCTCCCACCATATTATTATGTTGCCCAAGTTTTGGGATCGATCCGAAATCAACAAGTGTGAGAAATTGGTCAATTCAATTTCAACTGCATTTCGTTCCTAATTGGACAATTCAAGTTCTACGGCAGTTCGTTCCTAATTGGAGTGGTTGGTGTATTCCATACTTCTAACGATTGGATTTCACTCAAAACTCAACAAATGACTCCTCCCACCATATTATGATGTTGCCCAAGTTTTGGGCTCGATCCGAAATCAATAGGTGTGAGAAATTGGACAATTCAAGTTCAACGACAGTTCGTTCCTAATTGGAGTGGTTGGTGTATTCCAAACTTCTAGCGATTGGATTTCACTCAAAACTCACCAAACGACTCCTCCCACCATATTATGATGTTGCCCAAGTTTTGGGCTCGATCCGAAATCAATAGGTGTCAGAAATTGGACAATTCAAGTTCAACGGCAGTTCGTTCCTAATTGGACAATTCAAGTTCTACGGCAGTTCGTTCCTAATTGGAGTGGTTGGTGTATTCCATACTTCTAGCGATTGGATTTCACTCAAAACTCACCAAATGACTCCTCCCACCATATTATGATGTTGCCCAAGTTTTGGGCTCGATCCGAAATCAATAGGTGTGAGAAATTGGACAATTCAAGTTCAACGACAGTTCGTTCCTAATTGGGGTGGTTGGTGTATTCCATACTTCTAGCGATTGGATTTCACTCAAAACTCACCAAATGACTCCTCCCACCATATTATGATGTTCCCCAAGTTTTGGTCTCGATCCGAAATCAATAGGTGTCAGAAATTGGACAATTCAAGTTCAACGGCAGTTCGTTCCTAATTGGAGTGGTTGGTGTATTCCATACTTCTAGCGTTTGGATTTCACTCAAAACTCACCAAATGACTCCTCCCACCATATTTTGATGTTGCCCAAGTTTTGGGATCGATCCGAATTCAATAGGTGTGGGAAATTGGTCAATTCAATTTCAACGGCATGTCGTTCCAAATTGGAGTGGTTGGTGTATTCCATACTTCTTGCGATTGGATTTCACTCAAAACTCACCAAATGACTCCTCCCACCATATTATGATGTTGCCCAAGTTTTGGGCTCGATCCGAAATCAATAGGTGTGAGAAATGGGACAATTCAAGTTCAACGGCAGTTCGTTCCTAATTGTAGTGGTTGGTGTATTCCATATTTCTAGCGATTGGATTTCACTCAAAACACACCAAATGACTCCTCCCACCATATTATGTTGTTGCCCAAGTTTTGGGCTCGATCCGAAATCAATAGGTGTTCGAAATTGGACAATTCAAGTTCAACGGCAGTTCGTTCCTAATTGGAGTGGATGGTGTATTCCATACTTCTAGCGTTTGGATTTCACTCAAAACTCACCAAATGACTCCTTCCACCATATTATGATGTTGCCCAAGTTTTGGGATCGATCCGAAATGAATAGGTGTGAGAAATTGGTCAATTCAATTTCAACGGCAGTTCGTTCCTAATTGGAGTGGTTGGTGTATTCCATACCTCTAGCGATTGGATTTCACTCAAAACTCACCAAATGAATCCTCCCACCATATTATGATGTTGCCCAAGTTTTGGGCTCGATCCGAAATCAATAGGTGTTCGAAATTGGACAATTCAAGTTCAACGGCAGTTCGTTCCTAATTGGAGTGGTAGGTGTATTCCATACTTCTAGCGATTGGATTTCACTCAAAACGCACCAAATGACTCCTCCCACCATATTATGATGTTGCCCAAGTTCTGGGCTCGATCTGAAATCAATAGGTGTTCCAAATTGGACAATTCAAGTTCAACGGCAGTTTGTTCCTAATTGGAGTGGTTAGTGTATTCCATACTTCTAGCGATTGGATTTCACTCAAAACTCACCAAATGACTCCTCCCACCATATTATTATGTTGCCCAAGTTTTGGGATCGATCCGAAATCAACAAGTGTGAGAAATTGGTCAATTCAATTTCAACTGCATTTCGTTCCTAATTGGACAATTCAAGTTCTACGGCAGTTCGTTCCTAATTGGAGTGGTTGGTGTATTCCATACTTCTAACGATTGGATTTCACTCAAAACTCAACAAATGACTCCTCCCACCATATTATGATGTTGCCCAAGTTTTGGGCTCGATCCGAAATCAATAGGTGTGAGAAATTGGACAATTCAAGTTCAACGACAGTTCGTTCCTAATTGGGGTGGTTGGTGTATTCCATACTTCTAGCGATTGGATTTCACTCAAAACTCACCAAATGACTCCTCCCACCATATTATGATGTTCCCCAAGTTTTGGTCTCGATCCGAAATCAATAGGTGTCAGAAATTGGACAATTCAAGTTCAACGGCAGTTCGTTCCTAATTGGAGTGGTTGGTGTATTCCATACTTCTAGCGTTTGGATTTCACTCAAAACTCACCAAATGACTCCTCCCACCATATTTTGATGTTGCCCAAGTTTTGGGATCGATCCGAAATCAATAGGTGTGGGAAATTGGTCAATTCAATTTCAACGGCATGTCGTTCCAAATTGTAGTGGTTGGTGTATCCCATACTTCTAGCGATTGGATTTCACTAAAAACTCACCAAATGACTCCTCCCACCATATTATGATGTTGCCCAAGTTTTGGGCTCGATCCGAAATCAATAGGTGTGAGAAATGGGACAATTCAAGTTCAACGGCAATTCGTTCTTAATTGGAGTTGTTGGTGTATTCCATTGTTCTAGCGATTGGATTTCACTCAAAACGCACCAAATGACTCCTCCCACCATATTATGATGTTGCCCAAGTTTTTGGCTCGATCCGAAATCAATAGGTGTGAGAAATGGGACAATTCAAGTTCAACGGCAGTTCGTTCCTAATTGGAGTGGTTGGTGTATTCCATACTTCTAGCGATTGGATTTCACTCAAAACTCACCAAACGACTCCTCCCACCATATTATGATGTTGCCCAAGTTTTGGGCTCGATCCGAAATCAATAGGTGTCAGAAATTGGACAATTCAAGTTCAACGGCAGTTCGTTCCTAATTGGACAATTCAAGTTCTACGGCAGTTCGTTCCTAATTGGAGTGGTTGGTGTATTCCATACTTCTAGCGATTGGATTTCACTCAAAACTCACCAAATGACTCCTCCCACCATATTATGATGTTGCCCAAGCTTTGGGCTCGATCCAAAATCAATAGGTGTTAGAAATTGGACAATTCAAGTTCAACGACAGTTCGTTCCTAATTGGGGTGGTTGATGTATTCCATACTTCTAGCGATTGGATTTCACTCAAAACTCACCAAATGACTCGTCCCACCATATTATGATATTCCCCAAGTTTTGGTCTCGATCCGAAATCAATAGGTGTCAGAAATTGGACAATTCAAGTTCAACGGCAGTTCGTTCCTAATTGGTGTGGTTGGTGTATTCCATACTTCTAGCGTTTGGATTTCACTCAAAACTTACCAAATGACTCCTCCCACCATATTTTGATGTTGCCCAAGTTTTGGGATCGATCCGAAATCAATAGGTGTGGGAAATTGGTCAATTCAATTTCAACGGCATGTCGTTCCAAATTGGAGTGGTTGGTGTATTCCACACTTCTAGCGATTGGATTTCACTCAAAACTCACCAAATGACTCCTCCCACCGTATTATGATGTTGCCCATGTTTTGGGCTCGATCCGAAATCAATAGGTGTGAGAAATTGGACAATTCAAGTTCAACGGCAGTTCGTTCCTAATTGGAGTGGTTGGTGTATTCCATTCTTCTAGCGATTGGATTTCACTCAAAACTCACCAAATGACTCCTCCCACCATATTATGATGTTGCCCAAGTTTTGGGCTCGATCCGAAATCAATAGGTGTTCCAAATTGGACAATTCAAGTTCAATGGCAGTTCGTTCCTAATTGGAGTGGTTGGTGTATTCCATACTTCTAGCGATTGGTTTTCACTCAAAACGAACCAAATGACTCCTCCCACCATATTGTGATGTTGCCCAAGTTTTGGGCTCGATTCGAAATCAATAGGTGTTCCAAATTGGACAATTCAAGTTCTACGACAGTTCGTTCCTAATTGGAGTGGTTGGTGTATTCCATACTTCTAGCGGTTGGATTTCACTCAAAACACACCAAATGACTCCTCCCACCATATTTTGATGTTGCCCAAGTTTTGGGATCGATCCGAATTCAATAGGTGTGGGAAATTGGTCAATTCAATTTCAACGGCATGTCGTTTCTAATTGGAGTGGTTGGTGCATTCCATACTTCTAGCGATTGGATTTCACTCAAAACTCACAAAATGACTCCTCCCACCATATTATGATGTTGCCCAAGTTTCGGGCTCGATCCGAAATCAATAGGTGTTCGAAATTGGACAATTCATGTTCAACGGCAGTTCGTTCCTAATTGGAGTGGTTGGTGTATTCCATACTTCTAGCGATTGGATTTCACTCAAAACTCACCAAATGACTCCTCCCACCATATTATGATGTTGCCCAAGTTTTGGGCTCGATCCGAAATCAATAGGTGTGAGAAATTGGACAATTCAAGTTCAACGGCAGTTCGTTCCTAATTGGGGTGGTTGGTGTATTCCATACTTCTAGCGATTGGATTTCACTCAAAACTCACCAAATGACTCCTCCCACCATATTATGATGTTCCCCAAGTTTTGGGCTCGATCCGAAATCAATAGGTGTTCGAAATTGGACAATTCAAGTTCAATGACAGTTCGTTCCTAATTGGAGTGGTTGGTGTATTCCATACTTCTAGCGTTTGGATTTCACTCAAAACTCACCAAATGACTCCTCCCACCATATTTTGATGTTGCCCAAGTTTTGGGATCGATCCGAAATCAATAGGTGTGGGAAATTGGTCAATTCAATTTCAACGGCATGTCGTTTCTAATTGGAGTGGTTGGTGTATTCCATACTTCTAGCGATTGGATTTCACTCAAAACTCACCAAATGAATCCTCCCACCATATTATGATGTTGCCCAAGTTTTGGGCTCGATCCGAAATCAATAGGTGTGAGAAATGTGACAATTCAAGTTCAACGGCAGTTCGTTCCTAATTGGAGTGGTTGGTGTATTCCATACTTCTAGCAATTGGATTTCACTCAAAACGCACCAAATGACTCCTCCCACCATATTATGATGTTGCCCAAGTTTTGTGCTCGATCCGAAATCAATATGTGTTCCAAATTGGAC
Source organism: Prunus avium (assembly GCF_965620075.1). Taxonomy (NCBI): domain Eukaryota; kingdom Viridiplantae; phylum Streptophyta; class Magnoliopsida; order Rosales; family Rosaceae; genus Prunus; species Prunus avium. Next base: position 29,444,523 of record NC_142284.1, read on the forward strand.
AATTCAAGTTCAACGGCAGTTCGTTCCTAATTGGAGTGGTTGGTGTATTCCATACCTCTAGCAATTGGATTTCACTCAAAACGCACCAAATGACTCCTCCCACCATATTTTTATGTTGCCCAAGTTTTGGGATCGATCCGAAATCAATAGGTGTGGGAAATTGGTCAATTCAATTTCAACGGCATGTCGTTTCTAATTGGAGTGGTTGGTGTATTCCATACTTCTAGCGATTGGATTTCACTCAAAACTCACCAAATGACTCCTCCCACCATATTATGATGTTGCCCAAGTTTTGGGCTCAATCCGAAATCAATAGGTGTGAGAAATTGGACAATTCAAGTTCAACGGCAGTTCGTTCCTAACTGGAGTGGTTGGTGTATTCCATACTTCTAGCGATTGGATTTCACTCAAAACTCACCAAATGACTCCTCCCACCATATTATGATGTTGCCCAAGTTTTATGCTCGATCCGAAATCAATAGGTGTTCCAAATTGGACAATTCAAGTTCAACGGCAGGTCGTTCCTAATTGGAGTGGTTGGTGTATTCCATACTTCTAGCGATTGGATTTCACTCAAAACTCACGAAATGAATCCTCCCACCATATTGTGTTGTTGCCCAAGTTTTGGGCTCAATCCGAAATCAGTAGGTGTGAGAAATTGGACAATTCAAGTTCAACGGCAGTTCATTCCTAATTGGAGTGGTTGGTGTATTCCATACTTCTAGCAATTGGATTTTACTCAAAACGCACCAAATGACTCCTCCCACCATATTATGATGTTGCCCAAGTTTTGGGCTCGATCCGAAATCAATAGGTGTTCCAAATCGGACAATTCAAGTTCAACGGCAGTTCGTTCTTAATTGGAGTGGTTGGTGTATTCCATACTTCTAGCGATTGGATTTCACTCAAAACTGACCAAACGACTCCTCCCACCATATTATGTTGTTGCCAAATTTTGGGCGCGATCCGAAATCAATAGGTGTTCCAAATTGGACAATTCAAGTTCAACGGCAGTTCGTTCCTAATTGGAGTGGTTGGTGTATTCCACACTTCTAGGGATTGGATTTCACTCAAAACTCACCAAATCACTCCTCCCACCATATTATGATGTTGCCCAAGTTTTGGGATCGATCCGGAATCAATAGGTGTGAGAAATTGGACAATTCAAGTTCAACGGCAGTTCGTTCCTAATTGGAGTGGTTGGTGTATTCCATACTTCTAGCGATTGGATTTCACTCAAAACTCACCAAATGACTCCTTCCACCATATTATGATGTTGCCCAAGTTTTGGGCTCGATCTGAAATCAATAGGTGTGAGAAATTGGACAATTCAAGTTCAACGGCAGTTCGTTCCTAATCGGAGTGGTTGGTGTATTCCATACTTCTAGCGATTGGATTTCACTCAAAACGCACCAAATGACTCCTCCCACCATATTATGATGTTGCCCAAGTTTTGGGCTCGATCCGAAATCAATAGGTGTTCGAAATTGGACAATTCATGTTCAACGGCAGTTCGTTCCTAATTGGGGTGATTGGTGTATTCCATACTTCTAGCGATTGGATTTCACTCAAAACTCACCAAATGACTCCTCCCACCATATTATGATGTTCCCCAAGTTTTGGGCTCGATCCGAAATCAATAGGTGTTCCAAATCGGACAATTCAAGTTCAACGGCAGTTCGTTCTTAATTGGAGTGGTTGGTGTATTCCATACTTCTAGCGGTTGGATTTCACTCAAAACTCACCAAATGACTCCTCCCACCATATTTTGATGTTGCCCAAGTTTTGGGATCGATCCGAAATCAATAGGTGTTCGAAATTGGTCAATTCAATTTCAACGGCAGTTCGTTCCTAATTGGAGTGGTTGGTGTATTCCATACTTCTAGCGTTTGGATTTCACTCAAAACTCACCAAATGACTCCCCCCACCATATTTTGATGTTGCCCAAGTTTTGGGATCGATCCGAAATCAATAGGTGTGGGAAATTGGTCAATTCAATTTCAACGGCATGTCGTTTCTAATTGGAGTGGTTGGTGTATTCCATACTTCTGGCGATTGGATTTCACTCAAAACTCACCAAATGACTCCTCCCACCATATTATGATGTTGCCCAAGTTTTGGGCTCAATCCGAAATCAATAGGTGTGAGAAATTGGACAATTCAAGTTCAACGGCAGTTCGTTCCTAACTGGAGTGGTTGGTGTATTCCATACTTCTAGCGATTGGATTTCACTCAAAACTCACCAAATGACTCCTCCCACCATATTATGATGTTGCCCAAGTTTTATGCTCGATCCGAAATCAATAGGTGTTCCAAATTGGACAATTCAAGTTCAACGGCAGGTCGTTCCTAATTGGAGTGGTTGGTGTATTCCATACTTCTAGCGATTGGATTTCACTCAAAACTCACTAAATGAATCCTCCGACCATATTGTGTTGTTGCCCAAGTTTTGGGCTCGATCCGAAATCAGTAGGTGTGAGAAATTGGACAATTCAAGTTCAACGGCAGTTCGTTCCTAATTGGAGTGGTTGGTGTATTCCATACTTGTAGCAATTTTATTTTACTCAAAACGCACCAAATGACTCCTCCCACCATATTATGATGTTGCCCAAGTTTTGGGCTCGATCCGAAATCAATAGGTGTTCCAAATCGGACAATTCAAGTTCAACGGCAGTTCGTTCTTAATTGGAGTGGTTGGTGTATTCCATACCTCTAGCGATTGGATTTCACTCAAAACTCACCAAATGACTCCTCCCACCATATTATGATGTTGCCCAAGTTTTGGGCTTGATCCGAAATCAATAGGTGTTCCAAATTGGACAATTCAAGTTCAACGGCAGTTCGTTCCTAATTGGAGTGGTTGGTGTATTCCATACTTCTAGCGTTTGGATTTCACTCAAAACTCACCAAATGACTCCTCCCACCATATTTTGATGTTGCCCAAGTTTTGGGATCGATCCGAAATCAATAGGTGTGGGAAATTGGTCAATTCAATTTCAACGGCATGTCGTTTCTAATTGGAGTGGTTGGTGTATTCCATACTTCTAGCGATTGGATTTCACTCAAAACTCACCAAATGACTCCTCCCACCATATTATGATGTTGCCCAAGTTTGGGCTCGATCCGAAATCAATAGGTGTGAGAAATGTGACAATTCAAGTTCAACGGCAGTTCGTTCCTAATTGGAGTGGTTGGTGTATTCCATACTTCTAGCAATTGGATTTCACTCAAAACGCACCAAATGACTCCACCCACCATATTATGATGTTGCCCAAGTTTTGGGCTCGATCCGAAATCAATATGTGTTCCAAATTGGACAATTCAAGTTCAACGGCAGTTGGTTCCTAATTGGAGTGGTTGGTGTATTCCATACCTCTAGCAATTGGATTTCACTCAAAACGCAACAAATGACTCCTCCCACCGTATTATGATGTTGCCCAAGTTTTTGGCTCGATCCGAAATCAATAGGTGTGAGAAATTGGACAATTCAAGTTCAACGGTAGTTCGTTCCTAATTGGAGTGGTTGGTGTATTCCATTCTTCTAGCGATTGGATTTCACTCAAAACTCACCAAATGACTCCTCCCACCATATTATGATGTTGCCCAAGTTTTGGGCTCCATCTGAAATCAATAGGTGTGAGAAATTGGACAATTCAAGTTCAACGGCAGTTCGTTCCTAATCGGAGTCGTTGGTGTATTCCATACTTCTAGCGATTGGATTTCACTCAAAACGCACCAAATGACTCCTCCCACCATATTATGATGTTGCCCAAGTTTTGGGCTCGATCCGAAATCAATAGGTGTTCCAAATTGGACAATTCAAGTTCAACGGCAGTTCGTTCCTAATTGGAGTGGTTGGTGTATTCCATACTTCTAGCGTTTGGATTTCGCTCAAAACTCACCAAATGACTCCTCCCACCATATTTTGATGTTGCCCAAGTTTTGGGATCGATCCGAAATCAATAGGTGTGGGAAATTGGTCAATTCAATTTCAACGGCATGTCGTTTCTAATTGGAGTGGTTGGTGTATTCCATACTTCTAGCGATTGGATTTCACTCAAAACTCACCAAATGACTCCTCCAACCATATTATGATGTTGCCCAAGTTTTTGGCTCAATCCGAAATCAATAGGTGTGAGAAATTGGACAATTCAAGTTCAACGGCAGTTCGTTCCTAACTGGAGTGGTTGGTGTATTCCATACTTCTAGCGATTGGATTTCACTCAAAACTCACCAAATGACTCCTCCCACCATATTATGATGTTGCCCAAGTTTTATGCTCGATCCGAAATCAATGGGTGTTCCAAATTGGACAATTCAAGTTCAACGGCAGGTCGTTCCTAATTGGAGTGGTTGGTGTATTCCATACTTCTAGCGATTGGATTTCACTCAAAACTCACGAAATGAATCCTCCCACCATATTGTGTTGTTGCCCAAGTTTTGGGCTCGATCCGAAATCAGTAGGTGTGAGAAATTGGACAATTCAAGTTCAACGGCAGTTCGTTCCTAATTGGAGAGGTTGGTGTATTCCATACTTCTAGCAATTGGATTTTACTCAAAACGCACCAAATGACTCCTCCCACCATATTATGATGTTGCCCAAGTTTTGGGCTCGATCCGAAATCAATAGGTGTTCCAAATCGGACAATTCAAGTTCAACGGCAGTTCGTTCTTAATTGGAGTGGTTGGTGTATTCCATACTTCTAGCGATTGGATTTCACTCAAAACTGACCAAAGGACTCCTCCCACCATATTATGTTGTTGCCAAATTTTGGGCGCGATCCGAAATCAATAGGTGTTCCAAATTGGACAATTCAAGTTCAACGGCAGTTCGTTCCTAATTCGAGTGGTTGGTGTATTCCACACTTCTAGGGATTGGATTTCACTCAAAACTCACCAAATGACTCCTCCCACCATATTATGATGTTGCCCAAGTTTTGGGCTCGATCCGAAATCAATAGGTGCGAGAAATTGGTGAATTCAATTTCAACGGCATTTCGTTCCTAATTGGAGTGGTTGGTGTATTCCACACTTCTAGCGATTGGATTTCACTCAAAACTCACCAAATGACTCCTCCCACCATATTATGATGTTGCCCAAGATTTGGGCTCGATCCGAAATCAATCGGTGTTCCAAATTGGACAATTCAAGTTCAACGGCAGTTCGTTCCTAATTGGAGTGGTTGGTGTATTCCATACTTCTAGCGATTGGATTTCACTCAAAATTCACCAAATGACTCCTCCCACCATATTATGATGTTGCCCAAGTTTTGGGCTCGATCCGAAATCAATAGGTGTGACAAATTGGACAATTCAAGTTCAACGGCCGTTGGTTCCTAATTGGAGTGGTTGGTGTATTCCATACTTCTAGCGATTGGATTTCACTCAAAACGCACCAAATGACTCCTCCCACCATATTATGATGTTGCCCAAGTTTTGGGCTCGATCCGAAATCAATAGGTGTTCCAAATTGGACAATTCAAGTTCAACGGCAGTTCGTTCCTAATTGGAGTGGTAGGTGTATTCCATACTTCTAGCGATTGGATTTCACTCAAAACTCACCAAATGACTCCTCCCACCATATTATGTTGTTGCCCAAGTTTTGGGCTCGATCCGAAATCAATAGGTGTTCCAAATTGGACAATTCAAGTTCAACGGCAGTTCGTTCCTAATTGGAGTGGTTGGTGTATTCCATACTTCTAGCGTTTGGATTTCACCCAAAACTCACCAAATGACTCCTCCCACCATATTATGATGTTGCCCAAGTTTTGGATCGATCCGAAATCAATAGGTGTGAGAAATTGGTCAATTCAATTTCAACGGCATGTCGTTCCTAATTGGAGTGGTTGGTGTATTCCATCCTTCTAGCGATTGGATTTCACTCAAAACTCACCAAACGAATCCTCCCACCATATTATGATGTTGCCCAAGTTTTGGGCTCGATCCGAAATCAATAGGTGTTCGAAATTGGACAATTCAAGTTCAACGGCAGTTCGTTCCTAATTGGAGTGGTTGGTGTATTCCATACTTCTAGCAATTGGATTTCACTCAAAACTCACCAAATGACTCCTCCCACCATATTATGATGTTGCCCAAGTTTTGGGCTCGATCCGAAATCAATAGGTGTTCGAAATTGGACAATTCAAGTTCAACGGCAGTTCGTTCCTGATTGGAGTGGTTGGTGTGTTCCATACTTCTAGCGATTGGATTTCACTCAAAACTCACCAAATGACTCCTCCCACCATATTATGATGTTGCCCAAGTTTTGGGCTCGATCCGAAATCAATAGGTTTTCCAAATTGGACAATTCAAGTTCAACGGCAGTTCGTTCCTAATTGGAGTGGTTGGTGTATTCCATAGTTCTAGCGATTGGATTTCACTCAAAACGAACCAAATGACTCCTCCCACCATATTATGCTGTTGCCCAAGTTTTGTGCTTGATCCAAAATCAATAGGTGTGAGAAATTGGACAATTCAAGTTGAACGGCAGTTCGTTCCTAATTGGAGTGGTTGGTGTGTTCCATACTTCTAGCGATTGGATTTCACTCAAAACGAACCAAATGACTCCTCCCACCATATTATGATGTTGCACAAGTTTTGGGATCGATCCGAAATCAATAGATGTGAGAAATTGGACAATTCAAGTTCAACGGCAGTTCGTTCCTAATTGGAGTGGTTGGTGTATTCCATAGTTCTAGCGATTGGATTTCACTCAAAACTCACCAAATGACTCCTCCCACCATATTATGATGTTGCCCAAGTTTTGGGCTCGATCCGAAATCAATAGGTTTTCCAAATTGGACAATTCAAGTTGAACGGCAGTTCGTTCCTAATTGGAGTGGTTGGTGTGTTCCATACTTCTAGCGATTGGATTTCACTCAAAACGAACCAAATGACTCCTCCCACCATATTATGATGTTGCACAAGTTTTGGGATCGATCCGAAATCAATAGATGTGAGAAATTGGACAATTCAAGTTCAACGGCAGTTCGTTCCTAATTGGAGTGGTTGGTGTGTTCCATACTTCTAGCGATTGGATTTCACTCAAAACGAACCAAATGACTCCTCCCACCATATTATGATGTTGCCCAAGTTTTGTGCTCGATCCGAAATCAATAGGTGTTCCAAAGTGGACAATTCAAGTTCAACGGCAGTTCGTTCCTAATTGGAGTGGTTGGTGTATTCCATACTTCTAGCTATTGGATTTCACTCAAAACCCACCAAATGACTCCTCCCACCATATTATGATGTTGCCCAAGTTTTGGGCTCGATCCGAAATCAATAGGTGTGAGAAATTGGTCAATTCAAGTTCAACGGCATTTCGTTCCTAATTGGAGTGGTTGGTGTATTCCGTACTACTAGCGATTGGATTTCACTCAAAACTCACCAAATGACTCCTCCCACCATATTATGATGTTGCCCAAGTTTCGGATCGATCCGAAATCAATAGGTGTGAGAAATTGGTCAATTCAATTTCAACGGCATGTCGTTCCTAATTGGAGTGGTTGGTGTATTCCATCCTTCTAGCGATTGGATTTCACTCAAAACTCACCAAACGAATCCTCCCACCATATTATGATGTTGCCCAAGTTTTGGGCTCGATCCGAAATCAATAGGTGTGAGAAATTGGACAATTCAAGTTCAACGGCAGTTCGTTCCTAATTGGAGTGGTTGGTGTATTCCATACTTCTAGCAATTGGATTTCACTCAAAACGCACCAAATGACTCCTCCCACCATATTATGATGTTGCCCAAGTTTTGGGCTCGATCCGAAATCAATAGGTGTGAGAAATTGGACAATTCAAGTTCAACGGCAGTTCGTTCCTAATTGGAGTGGTTGGTGTATTCCATACTTCTAGCGATTGGATTTCACTCAAAACTCACCAAATGACTCCTCCCATCATATTATGATGTTGCCCAAGTTTTCGGCTCGATCCGAAATCAATAGGTGTTCCAAATTGGACAATTCAAGTTCAACGGCAGTTCGTTCCTAATTGGAGGGGTTGGTGTATTCCATACTTCTAGCGATTGGATTTCACTCAAAACGAACCAAATGACTCCTCCCACCATATTATGATGTTGCCCAACTTTTGGGCTCGATCCGAAATCAATAGGTGTTCCAAATTGGACAATTCAAATTCAACGGCAGTTCGTTCCTAATTGGAGTGGTTGGTGTATTCCATACTTCTAGCGATTGGATTTCACTCAAAACTCACCAAATGACTCCTCCCACGATATTATGATGTTGCCCAAGTTTTGTGCTCGATCCGAAATCAATAGGTTTTCCAAATTGGACAATTCAAGGTCAACGGCAGTTCGTTCCTAATTGGAGTGGTTGGTGTATTCCATACTTCTAGCGTTTGGATTTCACTCAAAACTCACCAAATGACTCCTCCCACCATATTTTGATGTTGCCCAAGTTTTGGGATCTATCCGAAATCAATAGGTGTTCCAAATTGGACAATTCAAGTTCAACGGCAGTTCGTTCCTAATTGGAGTGGTTGGTCTATTCCATACTTCTAGCAATTGGATTTCACTCAAAACGCACCAAATGACTCCTCCCACCATATTATGATGTTGCCCAAGTTTTGGGCTCGATCCGAAATCAATAGGTGTGAGGAACTGGACAATTCAAGTTCAACGGCAGTTCGTTCCTAATTGGGGTGGTTGGTGTATTCCATACTTCTAGCAATTGGATTTCACTCAAAACTCACCAAATGACTCCTCCCACCATATTATGATGTTGCCCAAGTTTTGGGCTCGATCCGAAAACAATAGGTGTTCCAATTTGGACAATTCAAGTTCAACGGCAATTCGTTCCTAATTGGAGTGGTAGGTGTATTCCACACTTCTAGCGATTGGAGTTCACTCAAAACGCACCAAATGACTCCTCCCACCATATTATGATGTTGCCCAAGTTTTGGGCTCGATCCGAAATCAATAGGTGTGAGAAATTGTACAATTCAAGTTCAACGGCACTTCGTTTCTAATTGGAGTGGTTGGTGTATTCCATACTACTAGCGATTGGATTTCACTCAAAACTCACCAAATGACTCCTCCCACCATATTATGATGTTGCTCAAGTTTTGGATCGATCCGAAATCAATAGGTGTGAGAAATTGGTCAATTCAATTTCAACGGCATGTCGTTCCTAATTGGAGTGGTTGGTGTATTCCATACTTCTAGCGATTGGATTTCACTCAAAACTCACCAAATGAATCCTCCCACCATATTATGATGTTGCCCAAGTTTTGGGCTCGATCCGAAATCAATAGGTGTGAGAAATTAGACAATTCAAGTTCAACGGCAGTTCGTTCCTAATTGGAGTGGTTGGTGTATTCCATACTTCTAGCAATTGGATTTCACTCAAAACACACCAAATGACTCCTCCCACCATATTATGATGTTGCCCAAGTTTTGGGCTCGATCCGAAATCAATAGGTGTGAGAAATTGGACAATTCAAGTTCAACGGCAGTTCGTTCCTAATTGGAGTGGTTGGTGTATTCCATACTTCTAACGATTGGATTTCACTCAAAACTCACCAAATGACTCCTCCCACCATATTATGATGTTGCCCAAGTTTTGGGCTCGATCCGAAATCAATAGGTGTTCCAAATTGGACAATTCAAGTTCAACGGCAGTTCGTTCCTAATTGGAGGGGTTGGTGTATTCCATACTTCTAGCGATTGGATTTCACTCAAAATGAACCAAATGACTCCTCCCACCATATTATGATGTTGCCCAAGTTTTGGGCTCGATCTGAAATCAATAGGTGTTCCAAATTGGACAATTCAAGTTCAACGGCAGTTCGTTCCTAATTGGAGTGGTTGGTGTATTCCATACGTCTAGCGATTGGATTTCACTCAAAACTCACCAAATGACTACTCCCACCATATTATGATGTTGCCCAAGTTTGGGCTCGATCCGAAATCAATAGGTGTTCGAAATTGGACAATTCAAGTTCAACGGCAGTTCGTTCCTAATTGGAGTGATTGGTGTATTCCATACTTCTAGCGTTTGGATTTAACTCAAAACTCACCAAATGACTCGTCCCACCATATTATGATGTTGCCCAAGTTTTGGGATCGATCCGGAATCAATAGGTGTGAGAAATTGGACAATTCAAGTTCAACGGCAGTTCGTTCCTAATTGGAGTGGTTGGTGTATTCCATACTTCTAGCAATTGGATTTCACTCAAAACACACCAAATGACTCCTCCCACCATATTATGATGTTGCCCAAGTTTTGGGCTCGATCCGAAATCAATAGGTGTGAGAAATTGGACAATTCAAGTTCAACGGCAGTTCGTTCCTAATTGGAGTGGTTGGTGTATTCCATACTTCTAACGATTGGATTTCACTCAAAACTCACCAAATGACTCCTCCCACCATATTATGATGTTGCCCAAGTTTTGGGCTCGATCCGAAATCAATAGGTGTTCCAAATTGGACAATTCAAGTTCAACGGCAGTTCGTTCCTAATTGGAGGGGTTGGTGTATTCCATACTTCTAGCGATTGGATTTCACTCAAAATGAACCAAATGACTCCTCCCACCATATTATGATGTTGCCCAAGTTTTGGGCTCGATCCGAAATCAATAGGTGTTCCAAATTGGACAATTCAAGTTCAACGGCAGTTCGTTCCTAATTGGAGTGGTTGGTGTATTCCATACGTCTAGCGATTGGATTTCACTCAAAACTCACCAAATGACTACTCCCACCATATTATGATGTTGCCCAAGTTTGGGCTCGATCCGAAATCAATAGGTGTTCGAAATTGGACAATTCAAGTTCAACGGCAGTTCGTTCCTAATTGGAGTGATTGGTGTATTCCATACTTCTAGCGTTTGGATTTAACTCAAAACTCACCAAATGACTCGTCCCACCATATTATGATGTTGCCCAAGTTTTGGGATCGATCCGGAATCAATAGGTGTGAGAAATTGGACAATTCAAGTTCAACGGCAGTTCGTTCCTAATTGGAGTGGTTGGTGTATTCCATACTTCTAGCGATTGGATTTCACTCGAAACGCACCAAATGACTCCTCCCACCTTATTATGATGTTGCCCAAGTTTTGGGCTCGATCCGAAATCAATATGTGTTCCAAATTGAACAATTCAAGTTCAACGGCAGTTCGTTCCTAATTGGAGTGGTTGGTGTATTCCGTACTTCTAGCGATTGGATTTCACTCAAAACTCACCAAATGACTCCTCCCACCATATTATGATGTTGCCCAAGTTTGGGCTCGATCCGAAATCAATAGGTGTTCGAAATTGGACAATTCAAGTTCAACGGCAGTTCGTTCCTAATTGGAGTGGTTGGTGTATTCTATACTTCTAGCGTTTGGATTTAACTCAAAACTCACCAAATGACTCCTCCCACCATATTATGATGTTGCCCAAGTTTTGGGATCGATCCGGAATCAATAGGTGTGAGAAATTGGTCAATTCAATTTCAACGGCAGTTCGTTCCTAATTGGAGTGGTTGGTGTATTCCACACTTCTAGCGATTGCATTTCACTCAAAACTCACCAAAGGACTCCTCCCACAATATTATGATGTTGCCCAAGTTTTGGGCTCGATCCGAAATCAATAGGTGTTCGAAATTGGACAATTCAAGTTCAACGGCAGTTCGTTCCTAATTGGAGTGGTTGGTGTGTTCCATAGTTCTAGCGATTGGATTTCACTCAAAACTCACCAAACGACTCCTCCCACCATATTATGATGTTCCCCAAGTTTTGGCCTCGATCCGAAATCAATAGGGGTCCCAAATTGGACAATTCAAGTTCAACGGCAGTTCGTTCCTAATTGGAGTGGTTGGTGTATTCCATACTTCTAGCGATTGGATTTCACTCTCAACCCACCAAATGACTCCTCCCCCCATATTATGATGTTGGCCAAGTTTGGGGCTCGATCCGAAATCAATAGGTGTTCCAAATTGGACAATTCAAGTTCGACGGCAGTTCGTTCCTAATTGGAGTGGTTGGTGTATTCCATACTTCTAGCGATTGGATTTCACTGAAAACTCACCAAATGACTCCTCCCACCATATTATCATGTTGCCCAACTTTTGGGCTCGATCCGAAATCAATAGGTGTGAGAAATTGGACAATTCAAGTTCAACGGAAGTTCGTTCCTAATTGGAGTGGTTGGTGTATTCCATACTTCTAGGTATTCGATTTCACTCAAAACTCACCAAATGACTCCTCCCACGATATTATGATGTTGCCCAAGTTTGGGGCTCGATCTGAAATCAATAGGTGTGAGAAATTGGACAATTCAAGTTCAACGGCAGTTCGTTCCTAATTGGACTGGTTAGTGTATTCCATACTTCTAGCGATTGGATTTCACTCAAAACTCACCAAATGACTCCTCCCACCATATTATGATGTTGCCAAAGTTTTGGGCTCGATCCGAAATCAATAGGTGTGAGAAATTGGACAATTCAAGTTCGACGGCAGTTCGTTCCTAATTGGAGTGGTTGGTGTATTTCATACTTCTAGCGATTGGATTTCTCTCAAAACTCACCAAACGACTCCTCCCACCATATTATCATGTTGCCCAACTTTTGGGCTCAATCCGAAATCAATAGGTGTGAGAAATTGGACAATTCAAGTTCAACGGCAGTTCGTTCCTAATTGGAGTGGTTGGTGTATTCCATACTTCTAACGATTGGATTTTACTCAAAACTCACCAAATGACTCCTCCCACCATATTATGATGTTGCCCAAGTTTTGGGCTCCATCCGAAATCAATAGGTGTGAGGAATTGGTCAATTCAATTTCATCGGCATTTCGTTCCTAATTGGAGTGGTTGGTGTATTCCATACTTCTAGCGATTGGATTTCACTCAAAACTCACCAAATGACTCCTCCCACCATATTATGACGTTGCCCAAGTTTTGGGCTCGATCCGAAATCAATAGGTGTGAGAAATTGGTCAATTCAATTTCAACGGCATTTCGTTCCTAATTGGAGTGGTTGGTGTATTCCATACTTCTAGCGATTGGATTTCACTCAAAACTCACCAAATGACTCCTCCCACGATATTATGATGTTGCCCAAGTTTTTGGCTCGATCCGAAATCAATAGGTGTTCCAAATTGGACAATTCAAGTTCAACGGCAGTTCGTTCCTAATTGGAGTGGTTGGTGTATTCCATACTTCTAGCGGTTGGATTTCACTCTAAACTCACCAAATGACTCCTCCCCCCATATTATGATGTTGGCCAAGTTTGGGGCTCGATCCGAAATTAAATAGGTGTTCCAAATTGGACAATTCAAGTTCAACGGCAGTTTGTTCCTAATTGGAGTGGTTGGTGTATTCCATACTTCTAGCAATTGGATTTCACTCAAAACCCTCCAACTGACTCCTCCCACCATATTATGATGTTGCCCAACTTTTGGGCTCGATCCGAAATCAATAGGTGTGAGAAATTGGTCAATTCAATTTCAACGACAGTTCCTTCCTAATTGGAGTGGTTGGTGTATTCCGTACTTCTAGCGATTGGATTTCACCCAAAACTCACCAAATGACTGCTCCGACCATATTATGATGTTGCCCATGCTTTGGGCTCGATCCGAAATCAATTGGTGTTCCAAATTGGATAATTCAAGTTCAACGGCAGTTCGTTCCTAATTGGAGTGGTTGGTGTATTCCATACTTCTAGCGATTGGATTTCACTCAAAACTCACCAAATGACTGCTCCGACCATATTATGATGTTGCCCATGCTTTGGGCTCGATCCGAAATCAATTGGTGTTCCAAATTGGACAATTCAAGTTCAACGGCAGTTCGTTCCTAATTGGAGTGGTTGGTGTTTTCCATACTTCTAGCGATCGGATTTCACTCAAAACTCAGCATATGACTCCTCCCACCATATTATGATGTTGCCCATGTTTTGGGCTCGATCCGAATTCAATAGGTGTGAGAAATTGGTCAATTTAATTTCAACGACAGTTCTTTCCTAATTGGAGTGGTTGGTGTATTCCATACTTCTAGGGATTGGATTTCACTCAAAACTCACCAAATGACTCCTCCCACCATAATATGGTGTTGCCCAACTTTTGGGCTCGATCCGAAATCAATTGGTGTTCCAAATTGGACAATTCAAGTTCAACGGCAGTTCGTTCCTAATTGGAGTGGTTGCTGTATTCCATAATTCTAGCGATTGGATTTCACTCAAAACTAACCAAATGACTCCTCCCGCCATATTATGATGTTGCCCAAGTTTTGGGCTCGATCCGAAATCAATAGGTGTGAGAAATTGGACAATTCAAGTTCAACGGCAGTTCGTTCCTAATTGGAGTGGTTGGTGTATTCCATACTTCTAGCGATTCGATTTCACTCAAAACTCCCCAAATGACTCCTCCCACCATATTATGATGTTGCCCATGTGATGGGCTCGATCCGAAATCAATAGGTGTGAGAAATTGGACAATTCAAGTTCAACGGCAGTTCGTTCCTAATTGGAGTGGTTGGTGTATTCCATACTTCTAGGGATTGGATTTCACTCAAAACTCACCAAATGACTCCTCCCACCATATTATGATGTTGCCGAAGTTTTGGGCTCGATACGAAATCAATAGGTGTTCCAAATTGGACAATTCAAGTTCAACGGCAGTTCGTTCCTAATTGCAGTGGTTGGTGTATTCTATACTTCAAGCGATTGGATTTCACTCAACACTCACCAAATGACTCCTCCCACCATATTATGATGTTGCCCAAGTTTTGGGCTCGATCCGAAATCAATAGGTGTGAGAAATTGGACAATTCAAGTTCAACGACAGTTCGTTCCTAATTGGAGTGGTTGGTGTATTCCAAACTTCTAGCGATTGGATTTCTCTAAAAACGCACCAAATGACTCCTCCCACCATATTATGATGTTGCCCAAGTTTTGGGCTCGATACAAAATCAATAGGTGTTCCAAATTGGACAATTCAAGTTCAACGGCAGTTCGTTCCTAATTGGAGTGGTTGGTGTATTCCATACTTCTAGCGATTGGATTTCACTCAAAACCCACCAATTGACTCCTCCCACCATATTATGATGTTGCCCAAATTTTGGGCTCGATCCGAAATCAATAGGTCTTCCAAATTTGACAATTAGAGTTCAATGGCAGTTCATTCCTAATTGGGTGGTTGGTGTATTCCATACTTCAAGCGATTGGATTTCACCCAAAACTCACCAAATGACTCCTCCCACCATATTATGATGTTACCCAAGTTTTGGGCTCGATCCGAAACCAATAGGTGTTCCAAATTGGACAATTCAAGTACAACGGCAGTTCGTTCCTAACTGGAGTGGTTGGTGTATTCCATACTTCTAGAGATTGGATTTCACTCAAAACTCACCAAATGACTACTCCCACCATATTATGATGTTGCCCAAGTTTTGGGCTCGATCCGAAATCAATAGGTGTGAGAAATTGGTCAATTCAATTTCGACGACAGTTCGTTCCTAATTGGAGTGGTTGGTGTATTCCATACTTCTAGCGATTGGATTTAACTCAAAACTCACCAAATGACTCCTCCCACCATATTATGATGTTGCCCGAGTTTTGGGCTCGATCCGAAATCAATAGGTGTGGGAAATTGGACAATTCAAGTTCAACGGAAGTTCTGTCCTAATGGTAGTGGTTGGTGTATTCCATACTTCTTGCGATTGGATTTCACTCAAAACGCACCAAATGACTCCTCCCACCATATTATGATGTTGCCCAAGTTTTGGGCTCTATCCGAAATCGATAGGTGTTCGAAATTGGACAATTCAAGTTCAACGGCAGTTCGTTCCTAATTGGAGTGGTTGTTGTATTCCATACTTCTAGCGATTGGATTTCACTCAAAACTCACCAAATGACTCCTCCCACCATATTATGACGTTGCCCAAGTTTTGGGCTCGATACGAAATCAATAGGTGTTCCAAATTGGACAATTCAAGTTCAACGGCAGTTCGTTCCTAATTGGAGTGGTTGGTGTATTCCGTACTTCTGGCGATTGGATTTCACTCAAAACTACCAATTGACTCCTCCCACCATATTATTATGTTGCCCAAGTTTTGGGCTCGATCCGAAATCAATAGGAATTCCAAATTTGACAATTAGAGTTCAACGGCAGTTCGTTCCTAATTGGAGAGGTTGGTGTATTCCATACCTCTAGCGATTGGATTTCACCCAAAACTCACCAAATGATTCCTCCCACCATATTATGATGTTGCCCAAGTTTTGGGCTCGATCCGAAATCAATAGGTGTTCCAAATTGGACGATTCAAGTTCAACGGCAGTTCGTTCCTAATTGCAGTGGTTGGTGTATTCTACACTTCAAGCGATTGGATTTCACTCAACACTCACCAAATGACTCCTCCCACCATATTATGATGTTGCCCAAGTTTTGGGCTCGATCCGAAATCAATAGGTGTGAGAAATTGGACAATTCAAGTTCAACGACAGTTCGTTCCTAATTGGAGTGGTTGGTGTATTCCAAACTTCTAGCGATTGGATTTCTCTAAAAACGCACCAAATGACTCCTCCCACCATATTATGATGTTGCCCAAGTTTTGGGCTCGATACAAAATCAATAGGTGTTCCAAATTGGACAATTCAAGTTCAACGGCAGTTCGTTCCTAATTGGAGTGGTTGGTGTATTCCATACTTCTAGCGATTGGATTTCACTCAAAACCCACCAATTGACTCCTCCCACCATATTATGATGTTGCCCAAATTTTGGGCTCGATCCGAAATCAATTGGTCTTCCAAATTTGACAATTAGAGTTCAATGGCAGTTCATTCCTAATTGGGTGGTTGGTGTATTCCATACTTCAAGCGATTGGATTTCACCCAAAACTCACCAAATGACTCCTCCCACCATATTATGATGTTGCCCAAGTTTTGGGCTCGATCCGAAATCTATAGGTGTTCCAAATTGGACAATTCAAGTTCGACGGCAGTTCGTTCCTAATTGCTGTGCTTGGTGTATTCCATACTTCAAGCGATTGGATTTCACTCCAAACTCACCAAATGACTCCTCCCACATATTATGATGTTGCCCAAGTTTTGGGCTCGATCCGAAATCAATAGCTGTGAGAAATTGGACAATTCAAGTTCAACGGCAGTTCGTTCCTAATTGGAGTGGTTGGTGTAATCCATACTTCTATCTATTGGATTTCACTCAAAACTTACCAAATGACTTCTCCCACCATATTATGATGTTGCCCAAGTTTTGGGCTCGATCCGAAATCAATAGGTGTTCCAAATTGGACAATTCAAGTACAACGGCAGTTCGTTCCTAACTGGAGTGGTTGGTGTATTCCATACTTCTAGAGATTGGATTTCACTCAAAACTCACCAAATGACTACTCCCACCATATTATGATGTTGCCCAAGTTTTGGGCTCGATCCGAAATCAATAGGTGTGAGAAATTGGTCAATTCAATTTCGACGACAGTTCGTTCCTAATTGGAGTGGTTGGTGTATTCCATACTTCTAGCGATTGGATTTAACTCAAAACTCCCCAAATGACTCCTCCCACCATATTATGATGTTGCCCGAGTTTTGGGCTCGATCCGAAATCAATAGGTGTGAGAAATTGGACAATTCAAGTTCAACGGAAGTTCGTTCCTAATGGGAGTGGTTGGTGTATTCCATACTTCTTGCGATTGGATTTGACTCAAAACTCCCCAAATGACTCCTCCCACCATATTATGATGTTGCCCAAGTTTTGGGCTCTATCCGAAATCAATAGGTGTTCGAAATTGGACAATTCAAGTTCAACGGCAGTTCGTTCCTAATTGGAGTGGTTGGTGTATTCCATACTTCTAGCGATTGGATTTCACTCAAAACTCACCAAATGACTCCTCCCGCCATATTATGACGTTGCCCAAGTTTTGGGCTCGATACGAAATCAACAGGTGTTCCAAATTGGACAATTCAAGTTCAACAGCAGTTCGTTCCTAATTGGAGTGGTTGGTGTATTCCGTACTTCTGGCGATTGGATTTCACTCAAAACTACCAATTGACACCTCCCACCATATTATTATGTGGCCCAAGTTTTGGGCTCGATCCGAAATCAATAGGAATTCCAAATTTGACAATTAGAGTTCAACGGCAGTTCGTTCCTAATTGGAGAGGTTGGTGTATTCCATACCTCTAGCGATTGGATTTCACCCAAAACTCACCAAATGATTCCTCCCACCATATTATGATGTTGCCCAAGTTTTGGGCTCGATCCGAAATCAATAGGTGTTCCAAATTGGACGATTCAAGTTCAACGGCAGTTCGTTCCTAATTGCAGTGGTTGGTGTATTCTACACTTCAAGCGATTGGATTTCACTCAACACTCACCAAATGACTCCTCCCACCATATTATGATGTTGCCCAAGTTTTGGGCTCGATCCGAAATCAATAGGTGTGAGAAATTGGACAATTCAAGTTTAACGACAGTTCGTTCCTAATTGGAGTGGTTGGTGTATTCCGAACTTCTAGCGATTGGATTTCACTAAAAACGCACCAAATGACTCCTCCCACCATATTATGATGTTGCCCAAGTTTTGGGCTCGATCCGAAATCAATTTGTGTGAGAAATTGGACAATTCAAGTTCAACGGCAGTTCATTCCTAATTGGAGTGGTTGGTGTATTCCATACTTCTAGGGATTGGATTTCACTCAAAACTCACCAAATGACTCCTCCCACCATATTATGATGTTGCCCAAGTTTTGGGCTCGATACAAAATCAATAGGTGTTCCAAATTGGACAATTCAAGTTCAACGGCAATTCGTTCCTAATTGGAGTGGTTGGTGTATTCCATACTTCTAGCGATTGGATTTCACTCAAAACCCACCAATTGACTCCTCCCACCATATTATGATGTTGCCCAAATTTTGGGCTCGATCCGAAATCAATAGGTCTTCCAAATTTGACAATTAGAGTTCAATGGCAGTTCATTCCTAATTGGGTGGTTGTTGTATTCCATACTTCAAGCGATTGGATTTCACCCAAAACTCACCAAATGACTCCTCCCACCATATTATGATGTTGCCCAAGTTTTGGGCTCGATCCGAAATCAATAGGTGTTCCAAATTGGACAATTCAAGTTCAACGGAAGTTCGTTCCTAATGGGAGTGGTTGGTGTATTCCTTACTTCTTGCGATTGGATTTCACTCAAAACTCACCAAATGACTCCTCCCACCATATTATGATGTTGCCCAAGTTTTGGGCTCGATCTAAAATCAATAGGTGTGAGAAATTGGACAATTCAAGTTCAACGACAGTTCGTTCCTAATTGCAGTGTTTGGTGTATTCCATACTTCAAGCGATTGGATTTCACTAAAAACTCACCAAATGACTCCTCCCACATATTATGATGTTGCCCAAGTTTTGGGCTCGATCCGAAATCAATAGGTGTTCCAAATTGGACTATTCAAGTTCAACGGCAGTTCGTTCCTAACTGGAGTGGTTGGTGTATTCCATACTTCTAGCGATTGGATTTCACTCGAAACTCACCAAATGACTCCTCCCACCATATTATGATGTTGCCCAAGTTTTGGGCTCGGTCCGAAATCAATAGGTGTTCGAAATTTGACAATTCGAGTGCAACGGCAGTTCGTTCCTAAACGGAGTGGTTGGTGTATTCCATACTTCTAGCGATTGGATTTCACTCAAAACTCACCAAATGACTCTTCCCACCATATTAAGATGTTGCCCAAGTTTGGGGCTCGATCCGAAATCAATAGGTGTGAGAAATTGGACAATTCAAGTTCAACGGCAGTTCGTTCCTAATTGGAGTGGTTGGTGTATTCCATACTTCCAGTCACTGGATTTCACTCAAAACTAACCAAATGACTCCTCCGACCATAATGATGATGTTGCCCAAGTTTTGGGCTCGATCCGAAATCAATAGGTGTTCCAATTGGACAATTCAAGTTCAACGGCAGTTCGTTCCTAATTGGAGTGGTTGGGATATTCCATGCTTCTAGCGATTTGATTTCACTCAAAACTCACCAAATCACTCCTCCCACCATATTATGATGTTGCCCAAGTTTGGGGCTCGATCCGAAATCAATAGGTGTTCCAAAATGGACAATTCAAGTTCAACGGCAGTTCCTTCCTAACTGGAGTGGTTGGTGTATTCCATACTTCTAGCGATTTATATTTCACTCAAAACTCACCAAATGACTCCTCCCACCATATTATGATATTGCCCATGTTTTGGGCTCGATCCGAAATCAATAGGTGTTCCAAATTGGACAATTCAAGTTCAACGGCAGTTCGTTCCTAACTGGAGTGGTTGGTGTATTCCATACTTCTAGCGATTGGATTTCACTCAAAACTCACCAAATAACTCCTCCCACCATATTATGATGTTGCCCAAGTCTGGGGCTCGATCCGAAATCAATAGGTGTGAGAAATTGGAGAATTCAAGTTCAACGGCAGTTCGTTCCTAATTGGAGTGGTTGGTGTATTCCATACTTCTAGCGATTGGATTTCACTCAAAACTCACCAAATGACTCCTCCCACCATATTATGATGTTGCCCAAGTTTTGGGCTCGATCCGAAATCAATAGGTGTGAGAAATTGGACAATTCAATTTCAACGGCAGTTCGTTCCAAATTGGAGTGGTTGGTGTATTCCATACTTCTAGCGATTGGATTTCACTCAAAACTCACCAAATGACTCCTCCCACCATTATATGATGTTGCCCAAGTTTTGGGCTCGATCCGAAATCAATAGGTGTTCCACATTGGACAATTCAAGTTCAACGGCAGGTCGTTTCTAATTGGAGTGGTTGGTGTATTCCATACTTCTAGAGATTGGATTTCACTCAAAACTCACCAAATGACTCCTCCCACCACATTATGATGTTGCCCAAGTTTTGGGCTCGATCCGAAATCAATAGGTGTTCCAAATTGGACAATTCAAGTTCAACGGCAGTTCGTTCCTAATTGGAGTGGTTGGTGTATTCCATACTTCTAGCGATTGGATTTCACTCAAAACTCACCAAATGACTCCTCCCACCATATTATGATGTTGCCCAAGTTTGGGGCTCGATCCGAAATCAATAGGTGTGAGAAATTGGACAATTCAAGTTCAACGGCAGTTCGTTCCTAATTGGAGTGGTTGGTTTATTCCATACTTCTAGCGATTGGATTTCACTCAAAACTCACCAAATGACTCCTCCCACCATTTTATGATGTTGCCCAAGTTTGGGGCTGGATCCGAAATCAATAGGTGTGAGAAATTGGACAATTCAAGTTCGACGGCAGTTCGTTCCTAATTGGAGTGGTTGGTGTATTCCATACTTCTAGCGATTGGATTTCACTCAAAACTCACCAAATGACTCCTCCCACCATATTATGATGTTGCCCAAGTTTTTGGCTCGATCCGAAATCAATAGGTGTTCCAAATTGGCCAATTCAAGAAAAACGGCAGTTCGTTCCTAATTGGAGTGGTTGGTGTATTCCATACTTCTCGCGATTGGATTTCACTCAAAACTCACCAAATGACTCCTCCCACGATATTATGATGTTGCCCAAGTTTTGGGCTCGATCCGAAATCAATAGGTGTGAGAAATTGGTCAATTCAATTTCAACGACAGTTCGTTCCTAATTGGAGTGGTTGGTGTATTCCATACTTCTAGCGATTGGATTTCACTCAAAACTCACCAAATGACTCCTCCCACCATATTATGATGTTGCTCAAGTTTTCGGCTTGATCCGAAATCAATAGGTGTGAGAAATTGGTCAATTCAATTTCAACGAAAGTTCATTCTTAATTGGAGTCGTTGGTGTTTTCCGTACTTCTAATGATTGGATTTCGCTCAAAACTCACCAAATGACTCCTCCCACCATATTATGATGTTGCCCAAGTTTTGGGCTCGATCCGAAATCAATAGGTGTTCCAAATTGGACAATTCAAGTACAACGGCAGTTCGTTCCTAACTGGAGTGGTTGGTGTATTCCATACTTCTAGAGATTGGATTTCACTCAAAACTCACCAAATGACTCCTCCCACGATATTATGATGTTGCCCAAGTTTTGGGCTCGATCCGAAATCAATAGGTGTGAGAAATTGGTCAATTCAATTTCAACGACAGTTCGTTCCTAATTGGAGTGGTTGGTGTATTCCATACTTCTAGCGATTGGATTTCACTCAAAACTCACCAAATGACTCCTCCCACCATATTATGATGTTGCCCAAGTTTTCGGCTCGATCCGAAATCAATAGGTGTTCCAAATTGGACAATTCGAGTGCAACGGCAGTTCGTTCCTAAATGGAGTGGTTGGTGTATTCCATACTTCTAGCGATTGGATTTCACTCAAAACGCACCAAATGACTCTTCCCACCGTATTATGATGTTGCCCAAGTTTGGGGCTCGATCCGAAATCAATAGGTGTGAGAAATTGGACAATTCAAGTTCAACGGCAGTTCGTTCCTAATTGGAGTGGTTGGTGTATTCCATACTTCTAGGGATTGGATTTCACTCAAAACTAACCAAATGACTCCTCCCACCATATGATGATGTTGCCCAAGTTTTGGGCTCGATCCGAAATCCATAGGTGTTCCAAATTAGACAATTCAAGTTTAACGACAGTTCGTTCCTAATTGCAGTGGTTGGTGTATTCTATACTTCTAGCGATTGGATTTCACTCAAAACTCACCAAGTGACTCCTCCCACCATATTATGATGTTGCCCAAGTTTTGGGGTCGATTCGAAATCAATAGGTGTTCCAAATTGGACAATTCAAGTTCAACGGCAGTTCCTTCCGAATTGGAGTGGTTGGTGTATTCCATACTTCTAGCTACTGGATTTCACTCAAAACTCACCAAATGACTCCTCCCACCATATTATGATGTTGCCCAAGTTTTGGGCTCGATTCGAAATGAATAGGTGTGAGAAATTGGACAATTCAAGTTCAACGGCAGTTCGTTCCTAATTGGAGTGGTTGGTGTATTCCATACTTCTAGCGATTGGATTTCACTAAAAACTCACCAAATGACTCCTCCCACCATATTATGAAGTTGCCCAAGTTCTGGGCTCGATCCGAAATCAATAGGTGTTCGAAATTGGACAATTCAAGTTCAACGGCAGTTCGTTCCTAATTGGAGTGGTTGGGGTATTCCATACTTCTAGCGATTGGATTTCTCTTAAAACTCACCAAATGACTCCACCCACCATATTATGATGTTGCCCAAGTTTTGGGCTCGATCCGGAATGAATAGGTGTTCCAAATTGGACAATTCGAGTTCAACGGCAGTTTGTTCCTAATTGGAGTGGTTGGTGTATTCCATACTTCTAGCGATTGGATTTCACTCAAAACTCACCAAATGACTCCTCCCACCATATTATGATGTTGCCCAAGTTTTGGGCTCGATCCGAAATCAATAGGTGTGAGAAATTGGACAATTCAAGTTCAACGGCAGTTCGTTCCTAACATAGTGGTTGTTGTATTCCATACGTCTGGCGATTGGATTTCACTCAAAACTCACCAAATGACTCGTCCCACCATATTATGATGTTTCCCAAGTTTGGGGCTTGATCCGAAATCAATAGGTGTTCGAAATTGAACAATTCAAGTTCCACGGCAGTTCGTTCCTAATTGGAGTGGTTGGTGTATTCCATACTTCTAGCGATTGGATTTCACTCAAAACTCACCAAAAGACTCCTCCCACTATATTATGATGTTGCCCAAGTTTTGGGCTCGATCCGAAATCAATCGGTGTGAGAAATTGGACAATTGAAGTTCAACGGCAGTTCGTTCCTAATTGGAGTGGTTGGTGTATTTCGTATTTCTAGCGATTAGATTTCACTCGAAACTAACCAAATGACTCCTCGCCCCATATTGTGATGTTGCCCAAGTTTTGGGCTCGATCCGAAATCAATAGGTGTGAGAAATTGGACAATTCAAGTTCAACGGCAGTTCGTTCCTAATTGGAGTGGTTGGTGTATTCCGTACTTCTAGCGATTGGATTTCACTCAAAACTCAGCAAATGACTCCTCCCACCATATTATGATGTTGCCCAAGTTTTGGGCTCGGTCCGAAATCAATAGGTGTGAGAAATTGGACAATTCAAATTCAACGGCAGTTCGTTCCTAACATAGTGGTTGTTGTATTCCATACGTCTAGCGATTGGATTTCACTCAAAACTCACCAAATGACTCGTCCCACCATATTATGATGTTGCCCAAGTTTTGGGCTCGATCCGAAATCTATAGGTGTGAGAAATTAGACAATTCAAGTTCAACGGCAGTTCGTTCCTAATTGGAGTGGTTGGTGTATTCCATACTTCTAGCGATTGGATTTCACTCAAAACTCACCAAATGACTCCTCCCACCATATTATGATGTTACCCAAGTTTTGGGCTCGATCTGAAATCAATAGGTGTGAGAAATTGGACAATTCAAGTTCAACGGCAATTCGTTCCTAATTGGAGTGGTTGTTGTATTCCATACCTCTAGAGATTGGATTTCACTCAAAACTCACCAAATGACTCCTCCCACCATATTATGATGTTGCCCAAGTTTTGGGCTCGATCCGAAATCAATAGGTGTTCCAAATTGGACAATTCAAGTTCAACGGCAGTTCGTTCCAAATTGGAGTGGTTTGTGTATTCCGTACTTCTAGCGATTGGATTTCACTCAAAACTAACGAAATGAATCCTCCCACCATCTTATGATGATGCCCAAGTTTGGGTCTCGATCCGAAATCAATAGGTTTGAGAAATTGGACAATTCAAGTTCAACGGCAGTTCGTTCCAAATTGGAGTGGTTGGTGTATTCCATACTTCCAGCGATTGGATTTGACACAAAACTCACCAAATGACTCCTCCCACCATATTATGATGTTGCCCAAGTTTTGGGCTCGATCCGAAATCAATAGGTGTTCGAAATTGGACAATTCAAGTTCAATGGCAGTTCGTTCCTAATTGGAGTGGTTGGTGGTTGGTGTATTCCATACTTCTAGCGATTGGATTTCACTCAAAACTCACCAAATGACTCCTCCCACCATATTATGATGTTACCCAAGTTTTGGGCTCGATCTGAAATCAATAGGTGTGAGAAATTGGACAATTCAAGTTCAACGGCAGTTCGTTCCTAATTGGAGTGGTTGGTGTATTCCATACTTCTAAAGATTGGATTTCACTCAAAACTAAACAAATGATTCCTCCCACCATATTCTGTTGTTGCCCAAGTTTTGGGCTCGATCCGAAATCAATGGGTGTGAGAAATTGGACAAGTCAAGTTCAACGGCAGTTCGTTCCTAATTGGAGTGGTTGGTGTATTCCACACTTCTAGTGATTGGATTTCACTCAAAATTCACCAAAGGACTCCTCCCACCGTATTATGATGTTGCCCAAGTTTTGGGCTCGATCCGAAATCTATAGGTGTGAGATATTAGACAATTCAAGTTCAGAGGAAGTTCGTTCCAAATTGGAGTGGTTGGTGTATTCCATACTTCTAGCGATTGCATTTCACTCAAAACTCAGCAAATGACTCCTCCCACCATATTATGATGTTGCCCAAGTTTTGGGCTCGATTCGAAATCAATAGGTGTGAGAAATTGGACAATTCGAGTTCAACGGCAGTTCGTTCCTAATATAGTGGTTGTTGTATTCCATACTTCTAGCGATTGGATTTCACTCAAAACTCACCAAATGACTCCTCCAACCATATTATGATGTTGCCCAAGTTTTGGGCTCGATCCGAAATCAATAGGTGTTCCAAATTGGACAATTCAAGTTCAACGGCAGTTTGTTCCTAATTGGAGTGGTTGGTGTATTCCATACTTCTAGCGATTGGATTTCACTCAAAACTAACCAAATGACTCCTCCCTCCATATTATTATGTTGCCCAAGTTTTGGGCTCTATCCGAAATCAATAGGTGTGAGAAATTGGACAATTCAAGTTCAACGGCAGTTCGTTCCTAATTGGAGTGGTTGGTGTATTCCACACATCTAGAGATTGGATTTCACCCAAAACTAACCAAATGACTCCTCCCTCCATATTATTATGTTGCCCAAGTTTTGGGCTCTATCCGAAATCAATAGGTGTGAGAAATTGGACAATTCAAGTTCAACGGCAGTTCGTTCCTAATTGGAGTGGTTGGTGTATTCCACACTTCTAGCGATTGCATTTCACTCAAAACTCACCAAATGACTCCTCCCACCATATTATGATGTTGTCCAAGTTTGGGGCTCAATCCGAAATCAATAGGTGTGAGAAATTGGACAATTCAAGTTCAACGGCAGTTCGTTCCTAATTGGAGTGGTTGGCGTATTCCATACTTCTAGCGATTGGATTTCACTCAAAACTAACCAAATGACTCCTCCCACCATATTATGATGTTGTCCAAGTTTGGGGCTCGATTCGAAATCAATAGGTGTGAGAAATAGGACAATTCAAGGCAACGGTAGTTCGTTCCTAATATAGTGGTTGTTGTATTCGATACGTCTAGCGATTGGATTTCACCCAAAACTCCCCAAATGACTCCTCCCACCATATTATGATGTTGCCCAAGTTTTGGGCTCGAACCGAAATCAATAGGTGTGAGAAATTGGACAATTCAAGTTCAACGGCAGTTCGTTCCTAATTGGACTGGTTGGTGTATTCCATACCGCTAGCGATTGGATTTCACTCAAAATTCACCAAATGACTCCTCCCACCATATTATGATGTTGCCCAAGTTTTGGGCTCGATCCGAAATCAATAGGTGTTCCAAATTGGACAATTCAAGTTCAACGGCAGTTCGTTCCTAATTGGAGTGGTTGGTGTATTCCATACTTCTAGCGATTGGATTTCACTCAAAACTCACCAAATGACTCCTCCCACCATATTATGATGTTGCCCAAGTTTTGGGCTCGATCCGAAATCAATAGGTGTTCCAAATTGGACAATTCAAGTTCAACGGCAGTTCATTCCTAATTGGAGTGGTTGGTGTATTCCATACTTCTAAAGATTGGATTTCACTCAAAACTGACCAAATGACTCCTCCCACCATATTATGATGTTGCCCAAGTTTTGGGCTCGATCCGAAATCAATAGGTGTGAGAAATTGGACAATTCAAGTTCAACGGCAGTTCGTTCCTAATTGGAGTGGTTGGTGTATTCCATACTTCTAGCGATTGGATTTCACTCAAGACTAACCGAATGACTCCTCCCACCATATTATGATGTTGCCCAAGTTTTGGGCTCGATCCGAAATCAATAGGTGTAAGAAATTGGACAATTCAAGTTCAACGGCAGTTCGTTCCTAATTGGAGTGGTTGGTGTATTCCATACCGCTAGCGATTGGATTTCACTCAAAACTCACCAAATGACTCCTCCCACCATATTTTGATGTTGCCCAAGTTTTGGGCTCGATCCGAAATCAATAGGTGTTCCGAATTGGACAATTCAAGTTCAACGGCAGTTCGTTCCTAATTGGATTCGTTGGTGTATTCCATACTTCTAGCGATTGGATTTCACTCAAAATTCACCAAATGACTCCTCCCACCATATTATGATGTTGCCCAAGTTTTGGGCTCGATCCGAAATCAATAGGTGTTCCAAATTGGACAATTCAAGTTCAACGGCAGTTCGTTCCTCATTGGAGTGGTATTCCATACTTCTAGCGATTGGATTTCACCCAAAACTCACCAAATGACTCCTCCCACCATATTATGATGTTGCCCAAGTTTGCGGCTCGATCCGAAATCAATAGGTGTGAGAAATTGGACAATTCAAGTTCAACGGCAGTTCGTTCCTAATTGGAGTGCTTGGTGTATTCCATACTTCTAGCGATTGGATTTCACCCAAAACTCCCCAAATGACTCCTCCCACCATATTATGATGTGGCCCAAGTTTTGGGCTCGATCCAAAATCAATAGGTGTTCCAAATTGGACAATTCAAGTTCAACGGCAGTTCGTTCCTAATTGGAGTGGTTGGTGTATTCCATACTTCTAGCGATTGGATTTCACTCAAAACTAACCGAATGACTCCTCCCACCATATTATGATGTTGCCCAAGTTTTGGGCTCGATCCGAAATCAATAGGTGTGAGAAATTGGACAATTCAAGTTCAACGGCAGTTCGTTCCTAATTGGACTGGTTGGTGTATTCCATACCGCTAGCGATTGGATTTCACTCAAAACTCACCAAATGACTCCTCCCACCATATTTTGATGTTGCCCAAGTTTTGGGCTCGATCCGAAATCAATAGGTGTTCCAAATTGGACAATTCAAGTTCAACGGCAGTTCGTTCCTAATTGGATTCGTTGGTGTATTCCATACTTCTAGCGATTGGATTTCACTCAAAATTCACCAAATGACTCCTCCCACCATATTATGATGTTGCCCAAGTTTTGGGCTCGATCCGAAATCAATAGGTGTTCCAAATTGGACAATTCAAGTTCAACGGCAGTTCGTTCCTAATTGGAGTGGTTGGTGTATTCCATGCTTCTAAAGATTGGATTTCACTCAAAACTAACCAAATGACTCCTCCCACCATATTATGATGTTGCCCAAGTTTTGGGCTCGATCCGAAATCAATAGGTGTGAGAAATTGGACAATTCAAGTTCAACGGCAGTTCGTTCCTAATTGGAGTGGTTGGTGTATTCCGTACTTCTAGTGATTGGATTTCACTCCAAATTCACCAAAGGACTCCTCCCACCATATTATGATGTTGCCCAAGTTTTGGGCTCGATCCGAAATCAATAGGTGTTCCAAATTGGACAATTCAAGTTCAACGGCAGTTCGTTCCTAATTGGAGTGGTTGGTGGATTCCGTACTTCTAGCGATTGGATTTCACTCAAAACTCACCAAATGACTCCTCCCACCATATTATGATGTTGCCCATGTTTTGGGTTCGAGCCGAAATCAATTGTTGTTCCAAATTGGACAATTCAAGTGCAACGGCAGTTCGTTCCTAATTGGAGTGGTTGGTGTATTCCATACTTCTAAAGATTGGATTTCACTCAAAACTAACCAAATGACTCCTCCCACCATATTATAATGTTGCCCAACTTTTGGGCTCGATCCGAAATCAATAGGTGTGAGAAATAGGACAATTCAAGGCAACGGAAGGTCGTTCCTAATATAGTGGTTGTTGTATTCCATACGTCTAGCGATTGGATTTCACCCAAAACTCACCAAATGACTCCTCCCACCATATTTTGATGTTGCCCAAGTTTTGGGCTCGATCCGAAATCAATAGGTGTGAGAAATTGGACAATTCAAGTTCAACGGCAGTTCGTTCCTAATTGGACTGGTTGGTGTATTCCATACCGCTAGCGATTGGATTTCACTCAAAACTCACCAAATGACTCCTCCCACCATATTTTGATGTTGCCCAAGTTTTGGGCTCGATCCGAAATCAATAGGTGTTCCAAATTGGACAATTCAAGTTCAACGGCAGTTCGTTCCTAATTGGATTCGTTGGTGTATTCCATACTTCTAGCGATTGGATTTCACTCAAAATTCACCAAATGACTCCTCCCACCATATTATGATGTTGCCCAAGTTTTGGGCTCGATCCGAAATCAATAGGTGTTCCAAATTGGACAATTCAAGTTCAACGGCAGTTCGTTCCTAATTGGAGTGGTTGGTGGATTCCGTACTTCTAGCGATTGGATTTCACTCAAAACTCACCAAATGACTCCTCCCACCATATTATGATGTTGCCCATGTTTTGGGTTCGAGCCGAAATCAATTGTTGTTCCAAATTGGACAATTCAAGTGCAACGGCAGTTCGTTCCTAATTGGAGTGGTTGGTGTATTCCATACTTCTAAAGATTGGATTTCACTCAAAACTAACCAAATGAATCCTCCCACCATATTATAATGTTGCCCAACTTTTGGGCTCGATCCGAAATCAATAGGTGTGAGAAATAGGACAATTCAAGGCAACGGCAGGTCGTTCCTAATATAGTGGTTGTTGTATTCCATACGTCTAGCGATTGGATTTCACCCAAAACTCACCAAATGACTCCTCCCACCATATTATGATGTTGCCCAAGTTTTGGGCTCGAACCGAAATCAATAGGTGTGAGAAATTGGACAATTCAAGTTCAACGGCAGTTCGTTCCTAATTGGAGTGCTTGGTGTATTCCATACTTCTAGCGATTGGATTTCACTCAAAACTCACGAAATGACTCCTCCCACCATATTATGATGTTGCCCAAGTTTTGGGCTCGATCCGAAATCAATAGTTGTTCCAAATTGGACAATTCAAGTTCAACGGCAGTTCGTTCCTAATTGGAGTGGTTGGTGTATTCCATACTTCTAGCGATTGGATTTCAGTCAAACTAACCGAATGACTCCTCCCACCATATTATGATGTTGCCCAAGTTTTGGGCTCGATCCGAAATCAATAGGTGTAAGAAATTGGACAATTCAAGTTCAACGGCAGTTCGTTCCTAATTGGAGTGGTTGGTGTATTCCATACCGCTAGCGATTGGATTTCACTCAAAACTCACCAAATGACTCCTCCCACCATATTTTGATGTTGCCCAAGTTTTGGGCTCGATCCGAAATCAATAGGTGTTCCAAATTGGACAATTCAAGTTCAACGGCAGTTCGTTCCTAATTGGATTCGTTGGTGTATTCCATACTTCTAGCGATTGGATTTCACTCAAAATTCACCAAATGACTCCTCCCACCATATTATGATGTTGCCCAAGTTTTGGGCTCGATCCGAAATCAATAGGTGTTCCAAATTGGACAATTCAAGTTCAACGGCAGTTCGTTCCTCATTGGAGTGGTATTCCATACTTCTAGTGATTGGATTTCACCCAAAACTCACCAAATGACTCCTCAAACCATATTATGATGTTGCCCAAGTTTGCGGCTCGATCCGAAATCAATAGGTGTGAGAAATTGGACAATTCAAGTTCAACGGCAGTTCGTTCCTAATTGGAGTGCTTGGTGTATTCCATACTTCTAGCGATTGGATTTCACTCAAAACTCCCCAAATGACTCCTCCCACCATATTATGATGTTGCCCAAGTTTTGGGCTCGATCCAAAATCAATAGGTGTTCCAAATTGGACAATTCAAGTTCAACGGCAGTTCGTTCCTAATTGGAGTGGTTGGTGTATTCCATACTTCTAGCGATTGGATTTCACTCAAAACTAACCGAATGACTCCTCCCACCATATTATGATGTTGCCCAAGTTTTGGGCTCGATCCGAAATCAATAGGTGTGAGAAATTGGACAATTCAAGTTCAACGGCAGTTCGTTCCTAATTGGAGTGGTTGGTGTATTCCATACCGCTAGCGATTGGATTTCACTCAAAACTCACCAAATGACTCCTCCCACCATATTTTGATGTTGCCCAAGTTTTGGGCTCGATCCGAAATCAATAGGTGTTCCAAATTGGACAATTCAAGTTCAACGGCAGTTCGTTCGTAATTAGATTCGTTGGTGTATTCCATACTTCTAGCGATTGGATTTCACTCAAAATTCACCAAATGACTCCTCCCACCATATTATGATGTTGCCCAAGTTTTGGGCTCGATCCGAAATCAATAGGTGTTCCAAATTGGGCAATTTAAGTTCAACGGCAGTTCGTTCCTCGTTGGAGTGGTATTCCATACTTCTAGCGATTGGATTTCACTCAAAACTCACCAAATGACTCCTCCCACCATATTATGATGTTGCCCAAGTTTGCGGCTCGATTCGAAATCAATAGGTGTGAGAAATTGGACAATTCAAGTTCAACGACAGTTCGTTCCTAATTGGAGTGGTTGGTGTATTCCATACTTCTAGCGATTGGATTTCACTCAAAACTCACCAAATGACTCCTCCCACCATATTATGATGTTGCCCAAGTTTGGGGCTCGATCCGAAATCAATAGGTGTGAGAAATTGGAGAATTCAAGTTCAACGGCAGTTCGTTCCTAATTGGAGTGGTTGGTGTATTCCATACTTCTAGCGATTGGATTTCACTCAACTAACCAAATGACTCCTCCCACCATATTATGATGTTGCCCAAGTTTTGGGCTAGATCCGAAATCAATAGGTGTTCCAAATTGGACAATTCAAGTTCAACGGCAGTTCGTTCGTAATTAGATTCGTTGGTGTATTCCATACTTCTAGCGATTGGATTTCACTCAAAATTCACCAAATGACTCCTCCCACCATATTATGATGTTGCCCAAGTTTTGGGCTCGATCCGAAATCAATAGGTGTTCCAAATTGGACAATTCAAGTTCAACGGCAGTTCGTTCCTCGTTGGAGTGGTATTCCATACTTCTAGCGATTGGATTTCACTCAAAACTCACCAAATGACTCCTCCCACCATATTTTGATGTTGCCCAAGTTTGCGGCTCGATCCGAAATCAATAGGTGTGAGAAATTGGACATTTCAAGTTCAAAGGCAGTTCGTTCCTAATTGGAGTGGTTGGTGTATTCCACACTTCTAGCGATTGGATTTCACCCAAAACTCACCAAATGACTCCTCCCACCATATTATGATGTTGCTCAAGTTTTGGGCTCGATCCGAAATCAATAGGTGTTCCAAATTGGACAATTCAAGTTCAACGGCAGTTCGTTCCCAATTGGAGTGGTTGGTGTATTCCACACTTCTTGCAATTGGATTTCCACCAAAACTCACCAAATGACTCCTCCCACCATATTATGATGTTGCTCAAGTTTTGGGCTCGATCCGAAATCAATAGATGTTCCAAATTGGACAATTCAAGTTCAACGGCAGTTCGTTCCCAATTGGAGTGGTTGGTGTATTCCATACTTCTTGCAATTGGATTTCACTCAAAATTCACCAAATGACTCCTCCCACCATATTATGATGTTGCCCAAGTTTTGGGCTCGATCCGAAATCAATAGGTGTAAGAAATTGGACAATTCAAGTTCAAAGGCAGTTCCTTCCTAATTGGAGTGGTTGGTGTATTCCATACCGCTAGCGATTGGATTTCACTCAAAACTCACCAAATGACTCCTCCCACCATATTTTGATGTTGCCCAAGTTTTGGGCTCGATCCGAAATCAATAGGTGTTCCAAATTGGACAATTCAAGTTCAACGGCAGTTCGTTCCTAATTGGATTCGTTGGTGTATTCCATACTTCTAGCGATTGGATTTCACTCAAAATTCACCAAATGACTCCTCCCACCATATTATGATGTTGCCCAAGTTTTGGGCTCGATCCGAAATCAATAGGTGTTCCAAATTGGACAATTCAAGTTCAACGGCAGTTCGTTCCTCATTGGAGTGGTATTCCATACTTCTAGTGATTGGATTTCACCCAAAACTCACCAAATGACTCCTCAAACCATATTATGATGTTCCCCAAGTTTGCGGCTCGATCCGAAATCAATAGGTGTGAGAAATTGGACAATTCAAGTTCAACGGCAGTTCGTTCCTAATTGGAGTGCTTGGTGTATTCCATACTTCTAGCGATTGGATTTCACTCAAAACTCCCCAAATGACTCCTCCCACCATATTATGATGTTGCCCAAGTTTTGGGCTCGATCCAAAATCAATAGGTGTTCCAAATTGGACAATTCAAGTTCAACGGCAGTTCGTTCCTAATTGGAGTGGTTGGTGTATTCCATACTTCTAGCGATTGGATTTCACTCAAAACTAACCGAATGACTCCTCCCACCATATTATGATGTTGCCCAAGTTTTGGGCTCGATCCGAAATCAATAGGTGTGAGAAATTGGACAATTCAAGTTCAACGGCAGTTCGTTCCTAATTGGAGTGGTTGGTGTATTCCATACCGCTAGCGATTGGATTTCACTCAAAACTCACCAAATGACTCCTCCCACCATATTTTGATGTTGCCCAAGTTTTGGGCTCGATCCGAAATCAATAGGTGTTCCAAATTGGACAATTCAAGTTCAACGGCAGTTCGTTCGTAATTAGATTCGTTGGTGTATTCCATACTTCTAGCGATTGGATTTCACTCAAAATTCACCAAATGACTCCTCCCACCATATTATGATGTTGCCCAAGTTTTGGGCTCGTTCCGAAATCAATAGGTGTTCCAAATTGGGCAATTTAAGTTCAACGGCAGTTCGTTCCTCGTTGGAGTGGTATTCCATACTTCTAGCGATTGGATTTCACTCAAAACTCACCAAATGACTCCTCCCACCATATTATGATGTTGCCCAAGTTTGCGGCTCGATTCGAAATCAATAGGTGTGAGAAATTGGACAATTCAAGTTCAACGACAGTTCGTTCCTAATTGGAGTGGTTGGTGTATTCCATACTTCTAGCGATTGGATTTCACTCAAAACTCACCAAATGACTCCTCCCACCATATTATGATGTTGCCCAAGTTTGGGGCTCGATCCGAAATCAATAGGTGTGAGAAATTGGAGAATTCAAGTTCAACGGCAGTTCGTTCCTAATTGGAGTGGTTGGTGTATTCCATACTTCTAGCGATTGGATTTCACTCAACTAACCAAATGACTCCTCCCACCATATTATGATGTTGCCCAAGTTTTGGGCTAGATCCGAAATCAATAGGTGTTCCAAATTGGACAATTCAAGTTCAACGGCAGTTCGTTCGTAATTAGATTCGTTGGTGTATTCCATACTTCTAGCGATTGGATTTCACTCAAAATTCACCAAATGACTCCTCCCACCATATTATGATGTTGCCCAAGTTTTGGGCTCGATCCGAAATCAATAGGTGTTCCAAATTGGACAATTCAAGTTCAACGGCAGTTCGTTCCTCGTTGGAGTGGTATTCCATACTTCTAGCGATTGGATTTCACTCAAAACTCACCAAATGACTCCTCCCACCATATTTTGATGTTGCCCAAGTTTGCGGCTCGATCCGAAATCAATAGGTGTGAGAAATTGGACATTTCAAGTTCAAAGGCAGTTCGTTCCTAATTGGAGTGGTTGGTGTATTCCACACTTCTAGCGATTGGATTTCACCCAAAACTCACCAAATGACTCCTCCCACCATATTATGATGTTGCTCAAGTTTTGGGCTCGATCCGAAATCAATAGGTGTTCCAAATTGGACAATTCAAGTTCAACGGCAGTTCGTTCCCAATTGGAGTGGTTGGTGTATTCCACACTTCTTGCAATTGGATTTCCACCAAAACTCACCAAATGACTCCTCCCACCATATTATGATGTTGCTCAAGTTTTGGGCTCGATCCGAAATCAATAGATGTTCCAAATTGGACAATTCAAGTTCAACGGCAGTTCGTTCCCAATTGGAGTGGTTGGTGTATTCCATACTTCTTGCAATTGGATTTCACTCAAAATTCACCAAATGACTCCTCCCACCATATTATGATGTTGCCCAAGTTTTGGGCTCTATCCGAAATCAATAGGTGTGAGAAATTGGACAATTCAAGTTCAAAGGCAGTTCCTTCCTAATTGGAGTGGTTGCTGTATTCCATACTTCTAGCGATTCGATTTCACTCAAAATTCACCAAATGACTACTCCCACCATATTATGATGGTGCCCAAGTTTTGGGCTTGATCCGAAATCAATAGGTGTGAGAAATTGGACAATTCAAGTTCAACGGCAGTTCGTTCCTAATTGGAGTGGTTGGTGTATTCCATACTTCTAGCGATTGGATTTCACTCAAAACTCACCAAATGACTCCTCCCACCATATTATGATGTTGCCCAAGTTTGGGGCTCGATCCAAAATCAATAGGTGTGAGAAATTGGACAATTCAAGTTCAACGGCAGTTCGTTCCTAATTGGAGTGGATGGTGTATTCCATACTTCTAGCGATTGGGTTTCACTCAAAACTAACCAAATGACTCCTCCCACCATATTATGATGTTGCCCAAGTTTTGGGCTCGATCCGAAATCAATAGGTGTGAGAAATTGGACAATTCAAGTTCAATGGCAGTTCGTTCCTAATTGGAGTGGTTGTTGTATTCCTTACTTCTAGCGATAGGATTTCACTCAAAACTCACCAAATGACTCCTCCCACCATATTATGATGTTGCCCAAGTTTTGGGCTCGATCCGAAATCAATAGGTGTGAGAAATTGGACAATTCAAGTTCAACGGCAGTTCGTTCCTAATTGGAGTGGTTCATGTATTTCCTACTTCTAGCAATTGGATTTCACTCAAAACTCACCAAATGACTCCTCAGAGCATATTATGATGTTGCCCATGTTTGGGGCTCGATCCAAAATCAGTAGGTGTGAGAAATTGGACAATTCAAGTTCAAAGTCAGTTCCTTCCTAATTGGAGTGGTTGCTGTATTCCATACTTCTAGCGATTCGATTTCACTCAAAACTCACCAAATGACTCCTCCCACCATATTATGAAATTGCCACAGTTTTGGGCTCAACCCGAAATCAATAGGTGTGAGAAATTGGACAATTCAAGTTCAACGGCAGTTCGTTCGTAATTGGAGTGGTTGCTGTATTCCATACTTCTAGTGATTGGATTTCACTCAAAACTAACCGAATGACTCCTCCCACCATATTATGATGTTGCCCAAGTTTTGGGCTCGATCCGAAATCAATATGTGTGAGAAATTGGACAATTCAAGTTCAACGGCAGTTCGTTCCTAATTGGAGTGGTTGGTGTATTCCATACCGCTAGCGATTGGATTTCACTCAAAACTCACCAAATGACTCCTCCCACCATATTTTGATGTTGCCCAAGTTTTGGGCTCGATCCGAAATCAATAGGTGTGAGAAATTGGAGAATTCAAGTTCAACGGCAGTTCGTTCCAAATTGGAGTGGTTGGTGTATTCCATACATCTAGCGATTGGATTTCACTGAAAACTCACCAAATGACTCCTCCCACCATATTATGTTGTTGCCCAAGTTTGGGCCTCGATCCGAATTCAATAGGTGTGAGAAATTGGACAATTCAAGTTCAACGGCAGTTCGTTCCTAATTGGAGTGGTTGGTGTATTCCATACTTCTAGCGACTAGATTTCACTCAAAACTCACCAAATGACTCCTAACACCAGATTATGATGTTGCCCAAGTTCTGGGCTCTATCCGAAATCAATAGGTGTGAGAAATTGGACAATTCAAGTTCAACGGCAGTTCGTTCCTAATTGGAGTGGTTGGTGTATTCTGAACTTCTAAAGATTGGATTTCACTCAAAACTCACCAAATGGCTCCTCCCATCATAATATGAAGTTACCCAAGTTTTGGGCTCGATCCGAAATCAATAGGTGTGAGAAATTGGACAATTCAAGTTCAACGGCAGTTCGTTCCTAATTGGAGTGGTTGGTGTATTCCATACATCTAGCGATTGGATTTCCCTCAAAACTCACCAAATGACTCCTCCCACCATATTATGATGTTGCCCAAGTTTTGGGCTCGATCCGAAATCAATAGGTGTGAGAAATTGGACAATTCTAGTTCAACGGCAGTTTGTTCCTAATTGGAGTGGTCTCCGTACATCTAGCGATTGGATTTCACTCAAAACTCACCAACTGACTCCTAACACCAGATTATCTTGTTGCCCAAGTTTTGGGATCGATCCGAAATCAATTGGTGTGAGAAATTGGACAATTCAAGTACAACGGCAGTTTGTTCCTAATTGGAGTGGTTGGTGCATTCCATACTTCTAGCGATTGGATTTCAATGAAAACTCACCAAATGACTCCTCCCACAATATTATGTTGTTCCCCACGTTTTGGGCTCGATCCGAAATCATTAGGTGTGAGAAATTGGTCAATTCAAGTTCAATGGCAGTTTGTTCCTAATTGGAACGGTTGGTGCATTCCCAACTTCTAGCGATTCGATTTCACTCAAAACTCACCAAATGACTCCTCCCACCATATTATCATGTTGGCCAAGTTTTGGGCTCGATCTAAAATCAATAGGTCTGAGAAATTGGACAATTCAAGTTGAACGGCAGTTCGTTCCTAATTGGAGTAGTTGGTGTATTCCACACTTCTAGCGATTGGATTTCACTCAAAACTCACCAAATGACTCCTCCCACAATATTATGTTGTTGCCCACGTTTTGGGCTCGATCCGAATTAGGTGTGAGAAATTGGTCAATTCAAGTTCAATGGCAGTTTGTTCCGAATTGGAACGGTTGGTGCATTCCCAACTTCTAGCGATTCGATTTCACTTAAAACTCACCAAATGACTCCTCCCACCATATTATGATGTTGCCCAAGTCTTGGGCTCGATCTGAATTCAATAGGTGTGAGAAATTGGACAATTCAAGTTCAACGACAGTTCATTCCAAATTGAAGTGGTTGCTGTATTCTATACTTCTAGCGATTGGATTTCACTCAAAACTCACCAAACGACTCCTAACACCATATTATCTTGTTGCCCAAGTTTTGGGCTCGATCCGAAATCAATAGGTGTGAGAAACTGGACAATTCAAGTTCAACGGGAGTTCGTTCCTAATTGGAGTGGTTGGTGTATTCCATACTTCTAGCGATTGGATTTCACTCAAAACTCACCAAATGACTCATCCCACCATATTATGATGTTGCCCAAGTTTTGGGCTCGATCCGAAATCAATAGGTGAAAGAAATTGGACAATTCAAGTTCAACGGCAGTTCGTTCCTAATTGGAATTGTTGGTGTATTCTGTTGCTTCGATTCAGCTGCACCAAAATAGATTCAGCTGCATCCTCAACTTGTGATACTCGCAAGTGCACGAGCCGTTTGGTAGTATAGCATATGTAAGTGCGAGGTCGATCCCACGAGGATTGGTGATTGAATGATCCAATTTGTTTCCCCTACACAAAATAGAAATGAAAAAGAAAATAAATAAAACAAAAAAAAGGAAATAACTCAAGCAAATAAGTTCCCAAGTTCAATTAGATTAACGGATTGATTCTAGCTAAAGTATGATTAAGCCATGGTGTTTGGTCATAACCTTGTGTTCCTAATTCCCTAATTTGATCATTTGTTGTCTAACCTAAAACTAAGCATTAGGAACCCATTAAGCATAGAAGAACAATTTAAACAGCCAAGCATGTATCTAATCCCTGTTGTCGAATGTCCATACATACTCTTCTTATTCATAGTTCAATTCGAATTAAAGCATGGTGTCTACTCTTAATTCAAACCAAGATAGCTAACATGCAAGCCTAAATGGTGATCAATCATTCAAACTAGCCTATTAACTTATAAGCATAATGAATAAGAACAAAAACCATAATTGAAACTTGGAAACTAATTAAACTTGAAACTTAAGAAAGAATGTACATTACAATGAAAAGTAAAGTGAAACTAAGAAAAACTTAATCAGAATTTCAGAATTTCATTACAACAATTGAAAACTTAGAAAGAGAAACTAAGAGAATTTGAGGGAGAGAAGGGAAGGGAGCTCTAGAGAAGTGTTTGAGAGCTCCCCCCCTTGGGGTGTGTTTTGAAGCTTGAAGGCTTCTCTATTTATAGGGCTAAGAGGGAGGAACAACATGATGAAATCCAACACCACCATTCCTCTTTTAATACAACCCATAACTCACACTTCATCTTGTCTATGTTAGTGTGGTTGGAATCAATCTCATCCCATACTTCTTTTGCTGCACCTCAAGCTTTCTTCACATGGGATCAAAGGTGACCAATTGTGGCTGCCTTTTGCTGCCAACCCATGTGGTCTTCTTTTGGTTGTTGAACAAAAACGAGTCTTCTGAACCAGACTTGGTGTAGGAAGGTCATAGGTTTCAAAACGTATCCAATGGTTCTCAAATTTGGATATGTTATACTAGACACCCATTGGAACAACTTCTATGAAGAAAGTATTCCCATCGGAGCAGTAGAAGTGTGCGCTTTGGGCCTTGCAAGTTGGCAGCCGAACAGAGACTGGAATTGACTTCATTTCATTTCTTTGCTTTACATGCATGCACATGCTTTCTCTATAATAGCTCCAGCATGTACCAACTTGCTCCTTTAGAATTTCATAGCTGGAATGCCTCCCCACTTCACTCATTATGTTGGATCCAAAGTCAATTGCAGCATGGGTGAGGCACATGGCTTAAAGGAGGAGACAAGGCTCAAAGCTGGCAGCTGCAAATCCTGCTGAGCAAGGTTGGGTGTTGGACGGGCTGAGCACTCCACAAATGTCCAATTGGGCTGAAATTTGGATATGTTGTAGTAGACACCCATTGGAACAAGTTTCATGAAGATCTTCACCTCATCCGAGCCCCAAAGAATGCTGATCCAAGGCCAAGAAGTTGACCTACGAAACTGGGCTGGAAATGGGCTGTAGCAAAAATGTGTTTGTCTTTAAGCTCATATTCCTCATATGCCAATCAGCCCTTAACATGCATGGATTGCATCATTTCCTATCCAAAGTCATCATTGTTACCTAAATGTCAATTAACTGAAAGATAAACACAAAAAGGATTAAAAGCACAAGTTTAACTAAAAAAACATAACCAAATCATAAGCTAGAAGGGTACAAAATGATATACAATTATGAACCGATCAAATACCCCCAAACCTAGATTTTGCTAGTCCTCGAGCAAAACAAAAGGAAAACAAAGATAAAAACAAAACAAGAAGTTAACTAAACCACTTCCGCAGGTAACTCGATTGCATTGAGCATATGCAACAAGCCTTTAAACCTCTAGGCATCCCTAGTAGGAGGAGTTGTGTCTCCTGAGGGTTTAACAGAAACGATACCCACAAACGTTTTACTAACTCTACAAAACAAAGTGGTTAGAAAACTTTACTAAATTTGTTAGTCCTTAAGCAAAATAAAAGAAAAACAAAAAAACAAAAACAAAAATAAAAGAAATAAAAATAAAACTCAAAACAATCTTTCCGAACATTTTCTGAAGAGAAATGACTTATGCACATGACTCAAAAGTTTTAACAATAAAAGCTCAGTTTTTTTTTTTTTTTTCAATATTTACAGGGTGGCAAAGTTCAAAACACAACATGCTCAAAGTGTAGTAGTGTGATAGCCAAATGCAACAAATTCCCCAATCTTAGTTTTCACACAATTTCAAAAATCATACCAAACACAAATGCAACTTCAAATCTGACCAAAGTTGTCCTCTCACAAATGAATCACTCATAAGAGGGCTACAATGCATCACTCAGTTTATAAACATGAGATTAGAGTTAAACCATAAAGGAGTTAACTCAAAATAGGAAGATGAAGAACTTGCATTAATATGATCTCAAGAAGGATGCCAAACACTTAAAAGTAAGAAAATGCATGCAATTCAACCATATGACATTTAAGATCAATTTAAGTCTTTATTATAGGTTGTAATGGGGCCAAGGGTGTAAGGTGAGTGAGAAATGATAGGTATGGATAATACAAAGTCCAAGGAACTCACAATGTAAGAGCATAAAATAATTGTTTACAAGACTTCGAATCATCATGATTAGATTTTTTTCTTTTACATGATCAAAACTCCTTATACCTTCATTTACATTGATTCATACTCCTTTCCAAATGCCAATTTATTTTGAAGGCCCAAAAATGAATTTTTAATCAACCACCACTTAATCACAACTTTTTTTTTTCTTCTTTTCTTTCACCAATTGTGTGAATTTCTCTTTTTTTTTTTTTTTTTTCTTTTTCTTTTTTTTTTTTTTTTCTTTATGTAATATCCCTTCCCAAACTTAGCATGAAAAACACATCCGAATTAGAGCTCATGAGTTCCTTAGAAAGGTAAATATTTGTTTTTCGGGCTAAGGTGAGGAAATATAATTGGTAAAATGAAAGAAAAGGTTTACATGTAGGCTCAAAATGGTTAACAATGGAAAATCATGCTTAAGCATGCATAAGGTTAGCTTGAAAGGCACAAACGATCCAAAGAGGGCCTTAATAT
The DNA here is from genome assembly GCF_965620075.1 of Prunus avium. Classification (NCBI taxonomy): domain Eukaryota; kingdom Viridiplantae; phylum Streptophyta; class Magnoliopsida; order Rosales; family Rosaceae; genus Prunus; species Prunus avium. Next base: position 29,486,219 of record NC_142284.1, read on the forward strand.
CATTTCTTAAATGTCATGAAATCAAATTGCAAAAGAATGAATGACTTTTAAGTGTTCAACCAAATCAATGAATAATGAGATCAAACAACAACTTTGATGACAAGAAAATAAGAGTATGTGTATAACACTCATGAAATGAAGCACAAGGCTCAAAAGCTCACATTATATGGTTATATAAGTTTAATTTATGCTTGATACAATTCTTTGGGTCATGCAAATCCTTTAATTGGAAAATTATGAAACAAATGGCAAGTGCAAAGAAGGTTTCGAACATATCATGCTAGAACGATGCCAAATTTATTTATTTAATTTTTTTTTTTTTGAAATAAAAAAATTTACAAGGAAAAAAATAAATTAAAAAAAAAAAATTCAATTTTCATTTAAGTCATGCAAATATTTATCACAATCTCATCAAATGTGTTCGGAAAGTGACTCAAAACAAAACAAGACTCAAAATAAAACAAGCAAGAAATTAATTAATATTTTTTTTTATTTTATAATTTTAAGAAAAACCAAATTTACTTGCTAAACTCCAATACCCCCAAATCTAGAAATGAACATTGTCCTCAATGTTTAAAAATTAGGAACAAGTAATGTCATAACAAGAAATGAAAGGTACTAAAGTAAGTAAATATAAAATCACAAAACACACAAGAATTAAAATACAAAAATAAAATAATTACAAAATAAAAATTACAAAACAAACAAACAAATAAAAAAGAAACGAAACAGTAAAACACTCGAAACAGAAAGCCCTAAACAAACAATCTTACGCAAACCAAAACCCAAACGATTGAAAGCCCAACCCAAAAGAAGGTTAACTCACTTTGAAACCTAAACAACGGTGAAAACCCGACCCACAATGAAATCCGAAGCCCACATGTTAAATTTAATTTTTTTATTTTTAAGAGAACATGGGTCATGATGTCTCGGTTCAGTGTAAGGGACCAACTGACAGGGCGAGACACGTGTTGACGCGTAGAGGCGCCGCAGACTCCACAAGCAAAAATTACGGGCTTATGGAAAGGCGCGAAGACTTTACTGAACGCGTTCGTTCAGAAAAGACACGTCGTGATAAATGAGTTGGGTATGGTTGGAAGGCGAGAAGGTTGTGGGACTCAAGGAATGCTGGAGATTCAGAAAATGCTCAGATGCTGCAATGGCTAGGGTTTGTCAAAGACTAAGTCTATAAAAAGGTAAAAGAAAGGGTGAAAAACACAAACTCAGAAACACACAAAAGAGAAAAGAAAGAAAGAAGAAAAGAGAGTAAGAAATCAAATGGCCTCTAACTACCCATTTTCGTTGGATCTCAACCTAGCTCCACCGACTCAGACACGAGGCCAAGCAGCGGCACCAGTATGGATGCCCTACTTTGCTTCCGCACGGGGGCCTGTGACAGTAACTGACTCAATACTCCTGGACAACGATGTTGCCATTGGAGTGGCTAGAAATTTAGTGACTCCTAAAGATATACGTGTGCTGGGGACAAGGGATGACAACCGGGTCGTGAGCGATGCCCTGGCACTGAGCGTGCAGAGTACGGCAACAGTCGCAAGTTTGGGTCATCGCCTACTTGCAAAGTCCCATGAGGTAGAGGTGCTAAAAGGTCAGTTGGCGGCGGAGCGAAGTATGGTTGAAGAGTGCCAGAGTGCTATAAAAAGCTTGAAAAGGGAGAGGGCAAGAATAGTGGAGGTGAATCGACACCAGCTAGAAGTATTGCGGGACGAGAATAAAAACCTATCAAAGATGGTAGAGTTGTACTCTCGCGACATGCGAAAACAGCTGGAGGACCTAGACCGACCGGGTAAACGCAAGCAAGCAGATCGCGAGAGTAGTTACGCTCAAGCTAAGATTGCGATTTTTGGGAGCTCAAGTGATGAGCCCCAAGAGGCTGTGCGTGAAGCCCCGGAAGAGGATAGCCAGAGGGCCAAACTCAAAGCTCCAATGGTCGAGACACCGAGCACTGTGAAGAAATGATTTCTACTGCTAATTGTTGTTTTTATTTTATTTTGGTTGTTTTTATTTTTGGTTATTTTGTTTCGGAAATAAAAGTAAAGTTGCAGAAGGAAAAAGAAAACGGAAAAAGAAAGCACATCTCCCAAACTTAAATCAAACGGAAAAGAAAGCACAGTTCCCTAACTAAAATAAAATAAAGATGATAGCCGAAAGGGAAAAGCAAAAACACAAAGCTCTAGAAAATGAAAGTAACGGGCAAAAACACAAAACACCAGAAAACACGGAAAAAAGAAAAGTAAAGTGAAAGTTAATGTGCTCCCCCTTGAAGCGATTAGGTCGAGCATGCCCGGGAAATCCGAAATGGTGTTGGCTCTCTCTCATCAGCATATGTCTATTTAAACCACACCTCTGCAAGCGGATGATACCCAGCATTTCTTCCTGCAAACTCAAGGAAAAACATCAAAAAATTCAGAAGCAAAACAAATGGCATCCTCATGCACTCACCTTGATGATCTCAACCTTGAGCTCTCACTTGCACCACCGAATGCCCAGACAAGGGCTCCTCCAACTCCTGTCTTCCCAAACTCCACATATCATCACGGCACGGCCTCAAACTTTGCTGAGGCAATACCGAACTTTGCTGAGGCAATGCCGAACAGAGCAGTGCGGTTGGGTGGCATGATTGGCAGTATACTCACACCGGCAGATCATCTGCATGTGGCACGTAGGTCTGACAAGATGGCAGTGGATGAGTCCCACTCTTTATTTGTGCTCCATGCGGTCTCGGCTACCAATTTGGGCATGCGATTACTGGCGAGGATGCGGGAGTGCACAGCGCTGAACGAGGAAGTGGCTTCCTTGAAGGCTATGGTGGCAGATTTGCAGAAGCGGCTCTACTGTGCCAATCAGCATGTGGAAGCACTGCAGAGAAAGAATGAGGACCATGTAGAGCTGCTACAGATTCTACAAGTGCGAGAAAATAGAGGCAAGCCATGATGATGATGAAGATGAAGATGAAGAAGAAGAAGATGAAGAAAAAGAAAAAGTTGTTGTTTTTTTAATTTTACTTGAATGTGTTTTTTTTTTTTTTTTTTTTTTTTGGTAATGTAGAGTTTGGAGTGAAAATAAAAATGTGTTTTAACACTCAGAATTAAACTAACTGACCATACCACGTAAATAAAATACATAAACTAACTTAACAAAACAAAAACAAAAACAAATACTCAACAGAAAAGAGAACAAAAAAAATAAAAATAAAGAAAATAAAAAAATAAAAAAAAATTAATTAAAAAACACACGAATATACAAGCAACTCACGGATGACCAGTTAAAGGCCTCAGAAAACACAGCCAGGGGATCCGGGAAGGTTGGAGGGGTCACAATGGTCCCGCTTAAAACCCAAACTTCTTAGACACCGAAGGTGTCGCCTAAAGAACTCCTAGACACTGTATTGACAGAAGTGCTCACTGGGGTTACCATAAGTCAGCTCATATGAAAAATCTTTTTTTAAATTTTTAAGATAAAAAAAAACAAAAACAAATTAAGATAAAATGAAACAACAAACCATAAATGAAAATGAACTAAGTACTCTAAACAAACTCAAACAAACGAAATAAATTGTTGTACTAAAAGAAACAAACCAAGAAACCAAAGAAAAACACAAACAGCACTTTCTATCACCTATTTATCACCATTTGGACAGATTCGTTTCTCTGTTTTTCAGCTTCGACCTGTGTTCAGTTTTTAGGCCATAACTTTCCAACCGCAAGTCCAAATTTCACGTTCTTTATATGGTTGGATTCAGCACAGAAAAACAAAGAACCCATCGCGGACCAAAAGGCAAAACCAATAACAGAAATAAACAGAATTCAAAGAAGAGAAAGGATTGAAATGCTCCCCCTTGAAGCGATTAGGTCGAGCATGGATGCACTTGGAGGTCGACTTCTCCCATTGCTCCACACTTCCCATTCTTACGATTGAGGTTGCCATCTCTCTCCATTTTTATTAAGCTGTCATAAATTGCTAAAACCAACACACAAACTTGAAATGGAATTAAAAGGATTAGGAATGAACAATAGAGAACTAAGTAGACTTTAAACATTATAAATAAATAAAAAGTAGGAAAATCAAATAGAATCAAACAATGTTACCGATCCCCGGCAACGGCGCCAAAAACTTGTTGCTTCGATTCAGCTGCACCAAAATAGATTCAGCTGCATCCTCAACTTGTGATACTCGCAAGTGCACGAGCCGTTTGGTAGTATAGCATATGTAAGTGCGAGGTCGATCCCACGAGGATTGGTGATTGAATGATCCAATTTGTTTCCCCTACACAAAATAGAAATGAAAAAGAAAATAAATAAAACAAAAAAAAGGAAATAACTCAAGCAAATAAGTTCCCAAGTTCAATTAGATTAACGGATTGATTCTAGCTAAAGTATGATTAAGCCATGGTGTTTGGTCATAACCTTGTGTTCCTAATTCCCTAATTTGATCATTTGTTGTCTAACCTAAAACTAAGCATTAGGAACCCATTAAGCATAGAAGAACAATTTAAACAACCAAGCATGTATCTAATCCCTGTTGTCGAATGTCCATACATACTCTTCTTATTCATAGTTCAATTCGAATTAAAGCATGGTGTCTACTCTTAATTCAAACCAAGATAGCTAACATGCAAGCCTAAATGGTGATCAATCATTCAAACTAGCCTATTAACTTATAAGCATAATGAATAAGAACAAAAACCATAATTGAAACTTGGAAACTAATTAAACTTGAAACTTAAGAAAGAATGTACATTACAATGAAAAGTAAAGTGAAACTAAGAAAAACTTAATCAGAATTTCAGAATTTCATTACAACAATTGAAAACTTAGAAAGAGAAACTAAGAGAATTTGAGGGAGAGAAGGGAAGGGAGCTCTAGAGAAGTGTTTGAGAGCTCCCCCCCTTGGGGTGTGTTTTGAAGCTTGAAGGCTTCTCTATTTATAGGGCTAAGAGGGAGGAACAACATGATGAAATCCAACACCACCATTCCTCTTTTAATACAACCCATAACTCACACTTCATCTTGTCTATGTTAGTGTGGTTGGAATCAATCTCATCCCATACTTCTTTTGCTGCACCTCAAGCTTTCTTCACATGGGATCAAAGGTGACCAATTGTGGCTGCCTTTTGCTGCCAACCCATGTGGTCTTCTTTTGGTTGTTGAACAAAAACGAGTCTTCTGAACCAGACTTGGTGTAGGAAGGTCATAGGTTTCAAAACGTATCCAATGGTTCTCAAATTTGGATATGTTATACTAGACACCCATTGGAACAACTTCTATGAAGAAAGTATTCCCATCGGAGCAGTAGAAGTGTGCGCTTTGGGCCTTGCAAGTTGGCAGCCGAACAGAGACTGGAATTGACTTCATTTCATTTCTTTGCTTTACATGCATGCACATGCTTTCTCTATAATAGCTCCAGCATGTACCAACTTGCTCCTTTAGAATTTCATAGCTGGAATGCCTCCCCACTTCACTCATTATGTTGGATCCAAAGTCAATTGCAGCATGGGTGAGGCACATGGCTTAAAGGAGGAGACAAGGCTCAAAGCTGGCAGCTGCAAATCCTGCTGAGCAAGGTTGGGTGTTGGACGGGCTGAGCACTCCACAAATGTCCAATTGGGCTGAAATTTGGATATGTTGTAGTAGACACCCATTGGAACAAGTTTCATGAAGATCTTCACCTCATCCGAGCCCCAAAGAATGCTGATCCAAGGCCAAGAAGTTGACCTACGAAACTGGGCTGGAAATGGGCTGTAGCAAAAATGTGTTTGTCTTTAAGCTCATATTCCTCATATGCCAATCAGCCCTTAACATGCATGGATTGCATCATTTCCTATCCAAAGTCATCATTGTTACCTAAATGTCAATTAACTGAAAGATAAACACAAAAAGGATTAAAAGCACAAGTTTAACTAAAAAAACATAACCAAATCATAAGCTAGAAGGGTACAAAATGATATACAATTATGAACCGATCATATTCCATACTTCTAGCGATTGGATTTCCCTCAAAACTCACCAAATGACTCCTCCCACCATATTATCATGTTGCCCAAGTTTTGAGCTCGATCCGATATCAATGGGTGTGAGAAATTGGACAATTCAAGTTCAACGGCAGTTCGTTCCAAATTGGAGTGTATTCTATACTTCTAGCGATTGGATTTCCCTCAAAAGTCACCAAATGACTCCTAACACCATATTATCACGTTGCCCAAGTTTTGGGCTTGATCCGAAATCAATAGGTGTGAGAAATTGGACAATTCAAGTTCAACGACAGGTCGTCCCTAATTGGAGTGGTTGGTGTATTCCATACTTCTGGCGATTGGATTTCACTCAAAACTCACCAAATGACTTCGCCCACCATATTATGATGTTGCCCAAGTTTTGGGCTCGATCCGAAATCAATAGGTGAAAGAAATTGGACAATTCAATTTCAACGGCAGTTCGTTCCTAATTGGAGTGATCGGCGTATTCCATACTTCTAGCGATTGGATTGCACTCAAAACTCACGAAATGACTCCTGCCACCATATTCTGATGTTTCCCAAGTTTGGGGATCGATCCGAAATTAATAGGTGTGAGAAATTGGACAATTCAAGTTCAACGGCAGTTCGTTGCTAATTGGAGTGGTTGGTGTATTCCATACTTCTAAAGATTGGATTACACTCAAGACTCACCAAATGACTCCGCCCGCCATATTATGATGTTGCCCAAGTTTTGGGCTTGAACCGATATCAATAAGTGTCAGAAATTGGACAATTCAAGTTCAACGGCAGTTCGTTCCTAATTGGAGTGGTAGGTGTATTCCATACTTCTAGCGATTGGATTTCACTCAAAACTCACCAAATGACTCCTCCCACCATATTCTGATGTTGCCCAAGTTTTGGGCTCGATCCGAAATCAATAGGTGTGAGAAATTGGACAATTCAAGTTCGACGGCAGTTCGCTCCTAATAGGAGTGGTTGGTGTATTCCATACTTCTAGTGATTGGAATTTACTCAAAACTTACCAAATGACTCCTCCCACCATATTCTGATGTTGCCCAAGTTTGGGGCTCGATCCGAAATCAATAGGTGTGAGAAATTGGACAATTCAAGTTCAACGGCAGTTCGTTCCTAATTGGAGTGGTTGGTTTATTCCATACTTCTAAAGATTGGATTACACTCAAGACACGCCAAATGACTCCTCCCACCATACAATGACGTTGCCCAAGTTTTGGGCTTGAACCGATATCAATAGGTGTGAGAAATTGGACAATTCAAGTTCAACGGCAGTTCGTTCCAAATTAGAGTGGTTGGTGTATTCCATACTTCTAGCGATTGGATTTCACTCAAAACTCACAAAATGACTCCTCCCAACATATTATGATGTTGCCCAAGTTTTGGGCTCGTTCCAAAATCAATAGTTATAAGAAATTGGACAATTCAAGTTCAACGGCAGTTCGTTCCTAATTGGAGTGGTTGGTGTATTCCATACTTCTAGCGATTGGATTTCAATCAAAACTCACCAAATGACTCCTCCCACCATATTATGATGTTGCCCAAGTTTGGGCCTCGATCCGAAATCAATAGGTGTGAGAAATTGGACAATTCATGTTCAACGGCAGTTCGTTCCTAATTGGAGTGGTTGGTGTATTCCATACTTCTAGCGATAGGATTTCACTCAAAACTCCCCAAATGACTCCTCCCACCATATTATGATGTTGCCCAAGTTTGGGCCTCGATCTGAAATCAATAGATGTGAGAAATTGGACAATTCAAGTTCAACGGCAGTTCGTTCCTAATTGGAGTGGTTGGTGTATTCTATACTTCTAGCGATTGGATTTCACTCAAAACTCACCAAATGACTCCTGACTCCATATTATCATGTTGCCCAAGTTTTGGGCTCGATCTGAAATCAATAGGTGTGAGAAATTGGACAATTCAAGTTCAACGGCAGTTCGTTCCTAATTGGAGTGGTTGGTGTATTCCATACTTCTAGCGATTGGATTTCACTCAAAACTCACCAAATGACTCCCCCCACCATATTATCATGTTGCCCAAGTTTTGGGCTCGATCCGAAATCAATAGGTGTGAGAAATTGGACAATTCAAGTTCAACGGCAGTTCGTTTCTAATTGGAGTGGTTGGTGTATTCCATACTTCTAGCAGTTGGATTTCACTCAAAACTCACCAAATGACTCCTCCCACCATATTCTGATGTTGCCCAAGTTTTGGGCTCGATCCGAAATCAATAGGTGACAGAAATTGGACAATTCAAGTTCAACGGCAGTTCGTTCTAAATTGGAGTGGTTGGTGTATTCCATACTTCTAGCGATTGGATTTCACTCAAAACTCACCAAATGACTCCTCCCACCATATTATGATGTTGCCCAAATTTTGGGCTCGATCCGAAATCAATAGGTGAAAGAAATTGGACAATTCAAGTTCAACGGCAGTTCGTTCCTAATTGGAGTGGTTGGTGTATTCCATACTTCTTGCGATTGGATTTCACTCAAAACTCACCAAATGACTCCTCCCACCATATTATGATGTCGCCCAAGTTTGGGGCTCGATCCGAAATCAATAGGCGTGAGAAATTGGACAATTCAAGTTCAACGGCAGTTCGTTCCTAATTGGAGTGGTTCGTGTATTCCGTACTTCTAGCGATTGGATTTCACTCAAAACTTACCGAATGACTCCTCCCACCATATTATGATGTTGCCCAAGTTTTGGGCTCGATCCGATATCAATAGGTGAAAGAAATTGGACAATTCAAGTTCAACGGCAGTTCGTTCCTAATTGGAGTGGTTGGTGTATTCCATACTTCTAGCGATTGGATTTCACTCAAAACTCACCAAATGACTCCTCCCACCACATTCTGATGTTGCCCAAGTTTGGGCCTCGATCCGAAATCAATGGGTGTGAGAAATTGGACAATACAAGTTCAACGGCAGTTCGTTCCCAATTGGAGTGGTTGGTGTATTCCATACTTCTAGCGATTGGATTTCCCTCAAAACTCACCAAATGACTCCTCCCACCATATTATGATGTTGCCCAAGTTTTGGGCTCGATCCGAAATCAATAGGTGAAAGAAATTGGACAATTCAAGTTCAACGGCAGTTCATTCCTAATTGGAGTTGTTGGTGTATTCCACACTTCTAGCGATTGGATTTCCCTCAAAACTCACCAAATGACTCCTCCCACCATATTATCATGTTGCCCAGGTTTTGGGCTCGTTCCGAAATCAATAGGTGTGAGAAATTGGACAATTCAAGTTCAATGGCAGTTCGTTCCTAATTGGAGTGTATTCTATACTTCTAGCGATTGGATTTCACTCAAAACTCACCAAATGACTTCTAAAACCATATTTTGATGTTGCCCATGTTTTGGGCTCGATCCGAAATCAACAGGCGTGAGAAATTGGACAATTCAAGTTCGACGGAAGTTCGTTCCTAATTGGAGTGGTTGGTGTATTCCATACTTCTAGCGATTGGATTTCACTCAAAACTCACCAAATGACTCCTCCCACCATATTATGGTGTTGCCCGAGTTTTGGGATCGATCCGAAACCAATATGTGAAAGAAATTGGACAATTCAAGTTCAACGGCAGTTCGTTCCTAATTGGTGGGGTTGGTGTATTCCATACATCTAGCGATTGGATTTCACTCAAAACTCACCAAATGACTCCTGACACCATATTATGATGTTGCCCAAGTTTGGGGCTCGATCCGAAATCAATAGGTGTGAGAAATTGGACAATTCAAGTTCAACGGCAGTTCGTTCCTAATTGTTGTGGTTGGTGTATTCCATACTTCTAGCGATTGGATTTCACTCAAAACTCACCAAATGACTCCTGACACCATATTATTATGTTGCCGAAGTTTGGGGCTCGATCCGAAATCAATAGGTGTGAGAAATTGGACAATTCAAGTTCAACGGCAGTTCGTTCCTAATTGGAGTGGTTGGTGTATTCCATACTTCTAGCGACTGGATTTCACTCAAAACTCACCAAAGACTCCTCCCACCATATTATGATGTTGCCCAAGTTTGGGGCTCGATCCGAAATCAATAGGGGTGAGAAATTGGACAATTCAAGTTCAACGGCAGTTCGTTCCTACTTGGATAGGTTGGTGTATTCCATACTTCTAGCGACTGGATTTCACTCAAAACTCACCAAATGACTCCTGACACCGTATTATGATGTTGCCCAAGTTTGGGGCTCGATCCGAACTCAATAGGTGTGAGAAATTGGACAATTCAAGTTCAACGGCAGTTCGTTCCTAATTGGAGTGGTTGGTGTATTCCATACTTCTAGCGATTGGATTTCACTCAAAACTCACCAAATGACTCCTGACACCATATTATGATGTTGCCCAAGTTTGGGGCCCGATCCGAAATCAATAGGTGTGAGAAATTGGACAATTCAAGTTCAACGGCAGTTCGTTCTTAATTGGAGTGGTTGGTGTATTCCATACCTCTAGCGATTGGATTTCTCTCAAAACTCACCAAATGACTCTTCCCACCATATTATGGTGTTGCCCAAGTTTTGGGCTCGATCCGAAACCAATAGGTGAAAGAAATTGGACAACTCAAGTTCAACGGCAGTTCATTCCTAATTGGTGTGGTTGGTGTATTCCATACTTCTAACGATTGGATTTCACCCAAAACTCACCAAATGACTCCTGACACCATATGATGATGTTCCCATGTTTGGGGCTCGATCCGAAATCAATAGGTGTGAGAAATTGGACAATTCAAGTTCAACGGCAGTTCCTTCCTAATTGGTGTGGTTGGTGTATTCCATACTTCTAGCGATTGGATTCCACTCAAAAATCACCAAATGACTCCTGACACCATATTATGATGTTGCCGAAGGTTGGGGCTCGATCCGAAATCAATAGGTGTGAGAAATTGGACAATTCAAGTTCAACGGCAGTTCGTTCCTAATTGGAGTGCTTGGTGTATTCCATACTTCTAGCGATTGGATTTCACTGAAAACTCCCCAAATGACTCCTCCCACCATATTATGAAGTTGCTCAAGTTTTGGGCTCGATACGAAATTAATAGGTGAAAGAAATTGGACAATTCAAGTTCAACGGCAGTTCGTTCCTAATTGGAGTTGTTGCTGTATTCCATACGTCTAGCGATTGGATTTTACTCAAAACTCACCAAATGACTCCTCCCACCATATTATGATGTTGCCCAAGTTTTTGGCTCGATCCGAATTCAACAGGTGTGAGAAATTGGACAATTCAAGTTCAACGACAGTTCGTTCCTAATTGGAGTGCTTGGTATATTCCATACTTCTAGCGATTGGATTTCACTCAAAACTCACCAAATGACTCCTCCCACCATATTATGAAGTTGCTCAAGTTTTGGGCTCGATCCGAAATTAATAGGTGAAAGAAATTGGACAATTCAAGTTCAACGGCAGTTCGTTCCTAATTGGAGTAGTTGGTGTATTCCATACTTCTAGCGATTGGATTTCACTCAAAACTCACCAAATGACTCCTCCCACCATATTATGTTGCTGCCCAAGTTTTGGGCTCAATCGGAAACAATAGGTGTGAGACATTGGACAATTCAAGTTCAACGGCAGTTCGTTCCTAATTGGAGTGGTTGGTGTATTCCATACTTCTAGGGATTGGATTTCACTCAAAACTCACCAAATGACTCCTCCCACCATATTATCATGTTGCACAAGTTTTGGGCTCGATCGGACACAATAGGTGTGAGAAATTGGACAATTCAAGTTCAACGGCAGTTCGTTCCAAATTGGAGTGGTTGGTGTATTCCAGACATCTAGCGATTGGATTTCACCCAAAACTCACGAAATGACCCCTCCCACTATATTATCATGTTGCCCAGGTTTTGGGCTCGATCCGAAATCAATAGGTGTGAGAAATTGGACAGTTCAAGTTCAACGGCAGTTCGTTCCTTATTGGAGTGATTGGTGTATTCCATACTTCTAGCGATTGGATTTCACTCAAAACTCACCAAATGACTCCTCCCACCATATTATGATGTTGCCCAAGTTTGGGGCTCTATCCGAAATCAATAGGTGTGAGAAATTGGACAATTCAAGTTCAACGGCAGTTCGTTCCTAATTCGAGTGGTTGGTGTATTGCGTACTTCTAGCGATTGGATTTCACTCAAAACTCACAAAATGACTCCTCCCACCATATTATGACGTTGCCCAAGTTTTGGACTCGATACGAAATCAATAGCTGTGAGAAATTGGTCAATTCAAGTTCAACGGTACTTCGTTCCTAATTGGAGTGGTTGGTGTATTCCATACTTCAAGCGATCGGATTTCACTCAAAACTCACCAAATGACTCCTCCCACCATATTATGATGTTGCCCAAGTTTGGGGCTCGATCCGAAATCAATAGCTGTGAGAAATTGGACAATTCAAGTTCAACGGCAGTTCGTTCCTAATTGGAGTGGTCGGTGTATTCCACACTTCTAGCGATTGGATTTCACTCAAAACTCACCAAATGACTCCCCCCACCATATTATGAAGTTGCCCAAGTTTTGGGCTCGATCAGAAATTAATAGGTGAAAAAAATTGGACAATTCAAGTTCAACGGCAGTTCGTTCCTAATTGGACTGGTCGTTGTATTCCATACTTGTAGCGATTGGATTTCACTCAAAACTCACCAAATGACTCCTCCCACCATATTATGAAGTTGCTCAAGTTTTGGGCTCGATCGGACACAATAGGTGTGAGAAATTGGACAATTCAAGTTCAACGGCAGTTCGTTCCAAATTGGAGTGGTTGGTGTATTCCAGACATCTAGCGATTGGATTTCACCCAAAACTCACGAAATGACCCCTCCCACTATATTATCATGTTGCCCAGGTTTTGGGCTCGATCCGAAATCAATAGGTGTGAGAAATTGGACAGTTCAAGTTCAACGGCAGTTCGTTCCTTATTGGAGTGATTGGTGTATTCCATACTTCTAGCGATTGGATTTCACTCAAAACTCACCAAATGACTCCTCCCACCATATTATGATGTTGCCCAAGTTTGGGGCTCTATCCGAAATCAATAGGTGTGAGAAATTGGACAATTCAAGTTCAACGGCAGTTCGTTCCTAATTCGAGTGGTTGGAGTATTCCATACTTCTAGCGATTGGATTTCACTCAAAACTCACAAAATGACTCCTCCCACCATATTATGACGTTGCCCAAGTTTTGGGCTCGATACGAAATCAATAGCTGTGAGAAATTGGTCAATTCAAGTTCAACGGTACTTCGTTCCTAATTCGACTGGTCGGTGTATTCCATACTTGTAGCGATTGGATTTCACTCAAAACTCACCAAATGACTCCTCCCACCATATTATGAAGTTGCTCAAGTTTTGGGCTTGATCCGAAATTAATAGGTGAAAGAAATTGGACAATTCAAGTTCAACGGCAGTTCGTTCCTAATTGGAGTGGTTGGTGTATTCCATACTTCTAGCGATTGGATTTCACAAAAAACTCTCCAAATGACTCCTCCAACCATATTATGATGTTGCCCAAGTTTTGGGTTCGATCCGATATCAATAGGTGTGAGAAATTGGACAATTCAAGTTCAACCGCAGTTCGTTACAAATTGGATTTCACTCAAAACTCACAAAATGACTCCTCCCAACATATTATGATGTTGCCCAAGTTTTGGGCTCGTTCCAAAATCAATAGTTATAAGAAATTGGACAATTGAAGTTCAACGGTACTTCGTTCCTAATTGGAGTGGTTGGTTGTTGTGTAGATACAGCTGCACCAAAATGGATTCAGTTGCATCCTCAACTTGTGATACTCGCAAGTGCACGAGCCGTTGGTAGTTTAGCATATGTAAGTGCGAGGTCGATCCCACGAGGATTGGTGATTGAATGATCCAATTCATTTCCCTACACAAAACATAAATGAAAACAAAAGGAAATAAATACAACAAGAAAGAAAGAAAATAACTAACTCAAGCAGATAAGTTCCCAAGTTCAATTTAGATTAATGGATTGATTCTAGCTAAAGTATGATTAAGCCATGGTGTGTGGTCATAACCTTGTGTTCCTAATTCCCTAATTTGATCATTTGTTGTCTAACCTAAAATTAAGCATTAGGAACCCATTAAGCATAGAAGAACAATTTAAACAACCAAGCATGTATCTAATCCCTGTTGTCGAATGTCCATACATACTCTTCCTATTCATAGTTCAATTCGAATTAAAGCATGGTGTCTACTCTTAATTCAAACCAAGATAGCTAACATGCAAGCCTAAATGGTGATCAATCATTCAAACTAGCATATTAACTTATAAGCATAATGAATAAGAACAAAAATCATAATTGAAACTTGGAAACGAATCAAACTTGAAACTAAAGAAAAGAATTTACATAACAATGAAAATTAAGTAGAACTTGGAAAAACTTAAGGAGAATTTCAACACAAAAGATTTCATTACAACAATTGAAAACTAGAAAGAGAAACTAAGAGAATTTGAGGGAGAGAAGGGAAGGGAGCTCTAGAGAAGTGTTTGAGAGCTCCCCCCCTTGGGGTGTGTTTACAAGCTTGGGAAACCTCACTATATATAGGCCTAAGGAAGCTGAAAATCTGAATTAAGTATGGCTAATGCATACAACACTTGTTTTATAAAATCTGAAATGGTTGATGCACTTCACTAATTCATACAACACTTCCATTATAAAATCTGAAATGGTTGATGCACTTCACTAATAAATCCCACCAGCAGCCCTAGCTCATCTTCATGTCACCATGACCAAGCTTCCAACCAGAAATAATAGCTCATCCTGAGGTCAGCATGACCAGCAACTTCAAGGGCTTACGAATTGGGCTTCCCTTAAGCAAATTAAGACTTTAAGCACTCAAACTTGAAGTTCAGAATGTCTTCTTTCCAGCCATATATCATTTGGGCCAATCCAAGGTCGGAGGAGGAAGTTAAGGCCAAAACAAATTGCTAACTCATTTTGCGCGCTGATAAAATCCATCCTGAGCATGGCTCTGTGTTTGCTAGGTAACAGACTCCATATTTGTCCAATGGGGCTGAATTTTGGATATGTTATAGTACACACCCATTGGAACAACTTTCATGAAGAATGTGGCCTCATCCGAGCTATGTAGGTTGCTGAAACAAAGCTTACAATATGACCTACGAAACTGAGCTGGCAGGGGACTGTAGCCAAAATTGAGTTTGTCTTTAAGCTCTTCATCCATTCATCCAAATTAGGCCCTAACATGCATGGATTGCATCATTTACTATCCAAAGCCCTCATTATTACCTAAAGCTCAATGAACTGAAAGATAAACACAAAAAGGATTAAAAGCACAAGTTTAACTCAAAAACATAACCAAATCATAAGCTAGAAGGGTACAAAATGATATGTAAATATGCACCGATCAAATACCCCCAAACCTAGATTTTGCTAGTCCTCGAGCAAAACAACACAAAACAAAGTTTAAAACAAAACAAGAAGTTAACTAGACCACTTTCGTAGGTAACTCGATTGCATTGAGCGAATGCAACAAGCCTTTAAACCTCTAGGCATCCCTAGTAGGAGGAGTTGTGTCTCCTGAGGGTTTAACAGATACGATACCCACAAACGTTTTTCTAACTCTACAAAACAAAATGGTTAGAAAACTTAATAGATTTGTTAGTCCTTAAGCAAAAACAAAAACAAAAACCAAAACAAAAATAATTACAAAAACAAAAACAAAAATAAAAGAAATAAAAATACAACTCAAAACAATCTTTCCGAACATTTTCTGAAGAGAAATGACTCATGCACATGACTCAAAAATTTTAACAATAAAAACTCAATTTTAGAAATTATTTACAAGGCGGCAAAGTTCAAAACACAACATGCTCAAAGTGTGGTAGTGTGATAGCCAAATGTAACAAATTCCCCAATCTTAGTTTTCACACAATTTCAAAAATCATACAAAGCACAAATTCAACTTCAAATCTCACCAAAGTTGTCCTCTCACAAATGAATCACTCAGAAGAGGGCTATAATGCAACACTCAGTTATAAACATGAGATTAGAGTTAAACCATAAAGACTTAACTCGAAATAGAAAGATGAAGAACTTGCATTAATATGATCTCAAGAAGGATGCCAAACACTTAAAAGTAAGAAAATGCATGCAATTCAACCATATGACATTTAAGATCAATTTAGGTCTTTAGCATAGGTTGTAATGGGGCCAAGGGTGTAAGGTGAGTAAGAAATGAAGGGTATGGATAAAACAAAGTCCAAGAAACTCAAAATATAAGAGCATAAAACAATTGTTTACAAGACTTCGAATCATCACGATTAGATTTTTTCTTTTACACGATCAAAACTCCTTATACCTTCATTTACAATTATTCATACTCCTTTCCTTGAATTGAACAAACACCAATTTATTTAGAAGGCCCAAAAATGAAACCCAAAAATGAAATTTCATTCAACCACGAGTTTATCACAATTTTTTCTCTTTTCTTTTCTTTTCTTTCACCAATTGAGTGAATTTTTTTTTTCTTTATGTAATATCCCTTCCCAAACTTAGCATGAAAAACACATCCGAATTAGAGCTCATGAGTTCCTTAGAAAGGTAAATTCTTATTTTTCGGGCTAAGGTGAGGAAATATAATTGGTAAAATGAAAGAAAAGGTTTACATGTAGGCTCAAAATGGTTAACAATGGAAAATCATGCTTAAGCATGCATAAGGTTAGCTTGAAAGGCACAAACGATCCAAAGAGGGCCTTAATATCACTTCTTAAATGTCATGAAATCAAATTGCATAAGAATCAATGACTTTTAAGTGTTCAACCAAATCAATGAATAATGAGATCAACAACTTTGATGACAAGAAAATAAGAGTATGTATATAACACTCATGAATTGAAGTACAAGGCTCAAAAGCTCACTTTATATAGTTGGTTAAATAAGTCTAATTTATGATTCATACAATTCTTTAGATCATGCAAATCCTTTAATTGGAAAATTATGAAACAAATGGCAAGTGCAAAGAAGGTTTCGAACATGTCATGCTAGAACGATGCCAAATTAATTAATTAATTAATTATTATTTTTTTACAATAAAAATTTACAAGGAAAAAAAATAAATAAAAAATAAAATTCAATTTTTTATTTAAGTCATGCAACATTTATCACAATCTCATCAAATGTGTTCGGAAAGTGACTAAACAAAACAAGATTCAAAACAAGAAAGAAATTTAAATTTTTTTTATTTTTTATTTTTTTAAAATTTTAAGAAAAACCAAGTTTACTTGCTAAACTCCAATACCCCCAAACCTAGAAATGAGCATTGTCCTCAATGTTTAAAAATTAGCCACAAACAATGTCATAACAACAAATGAAAGGTATTAAAGCAAATAAAAAAAAATCACAAAATCACAAAAGAAAAGAAAAACAAAATAATTATAAAATAAAAATTACAACACAAACAAACAAAAAAAAAAAAAAATGAAACAGTAAACCCTAATCACACAATTCTGAAACCCAAAAAAATTTTGAAGCCCAAAGCCCACAATTTCGAAACACAAACCACGGTGAATTTAACCCACTTTGAAACCCAAACTAAAGTGAAACCCGACCCACAATTTGTTTACATTTCCGGCTTTTTATTATTATTTAGTTTTGTAAAAACAAACTATCGAACCGTGATTAGCAACACAAAGAGCGGGATTTTAACATGGGTCATGATGTCTCGGTTCAGTGTAAGGGACCAACAGACAGGGCGAGACACGTGTCGACACATAGAGGCGCCGCAGACTCCACAAGCAAAAATTACGGGCTCATGGAAAGGCGCGAAGACTTTACTGAACGCGTTCGTTCAGAAAAGACACGTCATGATAAATGAGTTGGGTATGGTTGGAAGGCGAGAAGGTTGTGGGACTCAAGGAATGCTTGGAGATTCAGAAAATGCTCAGATGCTGTAATGGCTAGGGTTTGTCAAAGACTAAGTCTATAAGAAAGGGTGAAAAAAACGCAAACTCAGAAACACACAAAAGAGAAAAGAAAGAAAGAAGAAAAGAGAGTGAGAAATCAAATGGCCTCTAACTACCCATTTTCGTTGGATCTCAACCTAGCTCCACCGACTCAGACACGAGGCCAAGCAGCGGCACCAGTATGGATGCCCTACTTTGCTTCCGCACGGGGGCCTGTGACAGTAACTGACTCAATACTCCTGGACAACGATGTTGCCATTGGAGTGGCTAGAAATTTAGTGACTCCTAAAGATATACGTGTTCTGGGGACAAGGGATGACAACCGGGTCGTGAGCGATGCCCTGGCACTGAGCGTGCAGAGTACAGCAACAGTCGCAAGTTTGGGTCATCGCCTACTTGCGAAGTCCCATGAGGTAGAGGTGCTCAAAGCTCAGTTGGCGGCGGAGCGAAGTATGGTTGAAGATTGTCAGAGTGCTATAAAAAGCTTGAAAAGGGAAAGGTCAAGGATAGTGGAGGTGAATCGACACCAGCTAGAAGTATTGCGGGACGAGAATAAAAACCTATCAAAGATGGTAGAGTTGTATTCTCGCGACATGCGAAAGCAGCTGGAGGACCTAGACAGACCGGGTAAACGCAAACAAGCAGATCGTGAGAGTAGTTACGCTCAAGCTAAGATTGCGATCTTTGGGAGCTCAAGTGATGAGCCCCAAGAAGCTGTGCGTGAAGCCCCGGAAGAGGACAGCCAGAGGGCCAAACTCAAAGCTCCAATGGTCGAGACACCAAGCACTGAGAAGAAATGACTTCTACTGCATTATTGATGTTTTTATTTTATTTTATTTTATTTTTTTTGGTTGTTTTTGTCTTTATTTTGTTTTGGAAATAAAAGAGTAAATTTGCAAAAGGAAAAAGAAAACGGAAAAGAAAGCACACTTTCCAAACTTAAATCAAACGAAGACGACAAACGGAAATGGAAGCACAGTTCCCTAACTAAAATAAAATAAAGATGATAGCCGAAAGGGAAAGGCAAAAACACAAAGCTCTAGAAAATGAAAGTAACGGGCAAAAACATTAAACACCAGAAAACACGGAAAAAAGTAAAGTAAAAGTAAAGGTGCTCCCCCTTGAAGCGATTAGGTCGAGCATGCCTGGGAAATCTGAAATGGTGTTGGCTCTCTCTCATCAGCATATGTCTATTTAAACCACACCTCTGCAAGCGGATGATACCCAGCATTTCTTCCTGCAACTCAAGGAAAAACATCAAAAAATCCAGAAACAGAAAAAAAAATGGCATCCTCATGCACTCACCTTGATGATCTCAACCTTGAGCTCTCACTTGCACCACCGAATGCCCAGACAAGGGCTCCTCCAAACACTGTCTTTCCAAACTCTTCATATCATCACGGCACGGCCTCAAACTTTGCTGAGGTAATACCGAACTTTTCTGAGGCACTGTCGAACAGAGCAGTGCTGCTAGGAGGCATGATTAGCAGCAAGCTCACTCCGACAGATCATCTGCATGTGGCACAGAGGTCTGATAAGGCAGCGGTAGAGGAGTCCCACAATTTAACTGTGCTCCACGCGGTCTCCGCTACCAATTTGGGCATGCGATTACTGGCGAGGACAAGGGAGTGTGCCGCGATGAGCGAGGAAATAGCTTCCTTGAAGGCTATGGTGGCGGACTTGCAGAAGCGTCTCTACTGTGCCAAGTTTTTCTTAAAATTTTAAGAAAAACCAAGTTTACTTGCTAAACTCCAATAATTTACATAATGAAAAGTAAAGTGGAACTAAGAAAAAACTTAAGGAGAATTTCAACACAAAAGATTTCATTACAACAATTGAAAACTAGAAAGAGAAACTAAGAGAATTTGAGGGAGAGAAGGGAAGGGAGCTCTAGAGAAGTGTTTGAGAGCTCCCCCCCTTGGGGTGTGTTTACAAGCTTGGGAAACCTCACTATATATAGGCCTAAGGAAGCTGAAAATCTGAATTAAGTATGGCTAATGCATACAACACTTGTTTTATAAAATCTGAAATGGTTGATGCACTTCACTAATGCATACAACACTTCCATTATAAAATCTGAAATGGTTGATGCACTTCACTAATAAATCCCACCAGCAGCCCTAGCTCATCTTCATGTCACCATGACCAAGCTTCCAACCAGAAATAATAGCTCATCCTGAGGTCAGCATGACCAGCAACTTCAAGGGCTTACGAATTGGGCTTTCCTTAAGCAAATTAAGACTTTAAGCACTCAAACTTGAAGTTCAGAATGTCTTCTTTCCAGCCATATATCATTTGGGCCAATCCAAGGTCGGAGGAGGAAGTTAAGGCCAAAACAAATTGCTAACTCATTTTGCGCGCTGATAAAATCCATCCTGAGCATGGCTCTGTGTTTGCTAGGTAACAGACTCCATATTTGTCCAATGGGGCTGAATTTTGGATATGTTATAGTACACACCCATTGGAACAACTTTCATGAAGAATGTGGCCTCATCCGAGCTATGTAGGTTGCTGAAACAAAGCTTACAATATGACCTACGAAACTGAGCTGGCAGGGGACTGTAGCCAAAATTGAGTTTGTCTTTAAGCTCTTCATCCATTCATCCAAATTAGGCCCTAACATGCATGGATTGCATCATTTACTATCCAAAGCCCTCATTATTACCTAAAGCTCAATGAACTGAAAGATAAACACAAAAAGGATTAAAAGCACAAGTTTAACTCAAAAACATAACCAAATCATAAGCTAGAAGGGTACAAAATGATATGTAAATATGCACCGATCATTGGTGTATTCCATACTTCAAGCGATTGGATTTCACTCAAAACTCACCAAATGACTCCTCCCACCATATTATGATGTTGCCCAAGTTTGGAGCTCGATTCGAAATCAATATTTGTGAGAAATTGGACAATTCAAGTTCAACGGCAGTTCGTTCCTAATTGGAGTGGTTGGTGTATTCCATACTTCTAGCGATTGGATTTCACTCAAAACTCACCAAATGACTCATCCCACCATATTTTGAAGTTGCCCAAGTTTTGGGCCCGATCCGAAATCAATAAGTGTGAGAAATTGGACAATTCAAGTTCAACGGCAGTTCGTTCCTAATTGGAGTGGTTGGTGTATTCCGTACTTCTAGCGATTGGATTTCACTCAAAACTCTCCAAATGACTCCTCCCACCGTATTATGATGTTGCCCAAGTTTTGGACTCGATCCGAAATCAATAGGGGAAAGGAATTGGACAATTCAAGTTCAACGGCAGTTCGTTCCTAATTGGAGTGGTTGGTGTATTCCATACTTCTAGCGATTGGATTTCACTCAAAACTCACCAAATGACTCCTCCCACCACATTATGATGTTGCCCAAGTTTGGGGCTCCATCCGAAATCAATAGGTGTGAGAAATTGGACAATTCAAGTTCAACGGCAGTTCGTTACAAATTGAAGTGGTTGGTGTATTCCATACTTCTACCTAATGGATTGCACTCAAAACTCACCAAATGACTCCTCCCACCTTATTATGATATTGCCCAAGTTTTGGGTTCGATCCGAAATCAATAGGTATGAGAAATTGGACAATTCAAGTTCAACGGCAGTTCGTTCCTAATTGGAGTGGTTGGTGTATTCCATACTTCTAGCGATTGGATTTCACTCAAAACTCACCAAATGACTCCTCCCACCACATTATGATGTTGCCCAAGTTTGGGGCTCCATCCGAAATCAATAGGTGTGAGAAATTGGACAATTTAAGTTCAACGGCAGTTCGTTACAAAATGAAGTGGTTGGTGTATTCCATACTTCTACCTAATGGATTGCACTCAAAACTCACCAAATGACTCCTCCCACCTTATTATGATATTGCCCAAGTTTTGGGTTCGATCCGAAATCAATAGGTGTGAGAAATTGGACTATTCAAGTTCAACGGCAGTTCGTTCCTAATTGGAGTGGTTGGTGTATTCCACACTTCTAGCGATTGGATTTCACTCAAAACTCACCAAATGACTCCTCCCACCACATTATGATGTTGCCCAAGTTTAGGGCTCCATCCGAAATCAATAGGTGTGAGAAATTCGACAATTCAAGTTCAACGGCAGTTCGTTACAACTTGAAGTGTTTGGTGTATTCCATACTTCTACCTAATGGATTGCACTCAAAACTCACCAAATGACTCCTCCCACCTTATTATGATATTGCCCAAGTTTTGGGTTCGATCCGAAATCAATAGGTATGAGAAATTGGACAATTCAAGTTCAACGGCAGTTCGTTCCTAATTGGAGTGGTTGGTGTATTCCATACTTCTAGCGATTGGATTTCACTCAAAACTCACCAAATGACTGCTCCCACCATATTATGATGTTACCCAAGTTTTGGGCTCGATCCGAAATCCATAGGTGTTCCAAATTGGACAATTGAAGTTCAACGGCAGTTCGTTCCTAATTGGAGTGGTTGGTGTATTCCATACTTCTAGCGATTGGATTTCACTCAAAACTCACCAAATGACTCCTCCCACCACATTACGATGTTGCCCAAGTTTTGGGCTCGATATGAAATCAAGAGGTGTGAGAAATTGGACAATTCAAGTTCAACGGAAGTTCGTTCCTAATTGGAGTGGTTGGTGTATTCCATACTTCTAGCGATTGGATTTCACTCAAAACTCACCAAATGACTACTCCCACCATATTGTGATGTTACCCAAGTTTTGGGCTCGATCCGAAATCAATAGGTGTGAGAAATTGGACAATTCAAGTTCAACGGCAGTTCGTTCCTAATTGGAGTGGTTGGTGTATTCCATACTTCTAGCGTTTGGATTTCACTCAAAAATCACCAAATGACTCCTCCCATCATATTATGATGTTGCCCAAGTTTTGGGCTCGATCTGAAATCAAGAGGTGTGAGAAATTGGACAATTCAAGTTCAACGGCAGTTCGTTCCTAATTGGAGTGTTTGGTGTATTCCATACTTCTAGCGATTGGATTTCACTCAAAACTCACCAAATGACTACTCCCACCATATTATGATGTTACCCAACTTTGGGCTCAATCCGAAATTCGTAGGTGTTCCAAATTGGACAATTCAAGTTCAACGGCAGTTCGTTCCTAATTGGAGTGGTTAGTTGATTCCATACGTATAGCGATTGGATTTCACTCAAAACTCTGCAAATGACTCCTCCCACCATATTGTGATGTTGCCCAAGTTTTGGGCTTGATCTGAAATCAAGAGGTGTGAGAAATTGGACAATTCAAGTTCAACGGCAGTTCGTTCCTAACTGGTGTGTTTGGTGTATTCCATACGTCTAGCGATTGGATTTCTATCAAAACTCACCAAATGAATACTCCCACCATATTATGATGTTACCCAATTTTGGGCTCGATCCGAAATCCATAGGTGTTCCAAATTGGACAATTCAAGTTCAACGGCAGTTCGTTCCTAATTGGAGTGGTTAGTTTATTCCATACTTCTAGCGATTGGATTTCACTCAAAACTCACCAAATGACTCCTCCCACCATATTATCTTGTTGCCCAAGTTTTGGGCTCGAACCGAAATCAATAGGTGTTCCAAATTGGACAATTCAAGTTCAACGTCTGTTCGTTCCTAATTGGAGTGGTTGGTGAATTCCATACTTCTATCGATTGGATTTCACTCAAAACTCACGAAATGACTCCTCCCAACATATTATGATGTTGGCCAAGTTTTGGGCTCGATCCGAAATTCATAGGTGTTCCACATTGGACAATTCAAGTTCAACGGCAGTTCGTTCCTAATTGGAGTGGTTAGTTTATTCCATACTTCTAGCGATTGGATTTCACTCAAAACGAACCAAATGACTCCTCCCACCACATTATCATGTTGCCCAAGTTTTGGGCTCGATCCGAAATCAATAGGTGTTCAAAATTGCACAATTCAAGTTCAATGGCAGTTCGTTCATAATTGGAGTGGTTGGTGTATTCCATACTTCTAGCAATTGGATTTCACTCAAAACTCACCAAATGACTCCTCCCACCATATTATGATGTTGCCCAAGTTTTGGGCTCGATCCGAAATCAATAGGTGTTCCAAATTGGGCAATTCAAGTTCAATCGCAGTTCGTTCCTAATTGGAGTGGTTGGTGTATTCCATAGTTCTTGCGATTGGATTTCACTCAAAAATCACCAAATGACTCCTCCCACCATCTTATCTTGTTGCCCAAGTTTTGGGCTCGATCTGAATTCAGTAGGTGTGAGAAATTGGACAATACAAGTTCAATGGCAGTTCGTTCGTAATTGGAGTGGTTGGTGTATTCCATACTTCTAGCGATTGGATTTCACTCAAAACACACCAAATGACTCCTCCCACCATATTATGATGTTGCCCAAGTTTTGGGCTCGATCCGAAGTCAATAGGTGTTCCAAATTGGGCAATTCAAGTTCAACCTCAGTTCGTTCCTAACTGGAGTGGTTGGTGTATTCCATACTTCTAGCAATTGGATTTCACTCAAAACTCACCAAATGACTCCTCCCACCATATTATCATGTTGCCCAAGTTTTGGGCTCGATCCGAAATCAGAAGGTGTGAGAAATTGGACAATTCAAGTTCAATGGCAGTTCGTTCATAATTGGAGTGGTTGGTGTATTCCATACTTCTAGCAATTGGATTTCACTCAAAACTCACCAAATGACTCCTCCCACCATATTATCATGTTGCCCAAGTTTTGGGCTCGATCCCAAATCAATAGGTGTGAGAAATTGGACAATTCAAGTTCAACGGCAGTTCGTTCCTAATTGGAGTGGTTGGTGTATTCCATACTTCTAGCGATTGGATTTCACTCAAAACTCACCAAATTACTCCTCCCACCATATTATGATGTTCCCCAAGTTTTGGGCTCGATCCGAAATCAATAGGTGTGAGAAATTGGACAATTCAAGTTCAACGGCAGTTCGTTCCTAATTGGAGTGGTTGGTGTATTCCATACTTCTAGCGATTGGATTTCACTCAAAACGCACCAAATGACTCCTCCCACCATATTATGATGTTGCCCAAGTTTTGGGCTCGATCCGAAATCAATAGGTGTGAGAAATTGGACAATTCAAGTTCAACGGCAGTTCGTTCCTAATTGGAGTGGTTGGTGTATTCCATACTTCTAGCGATTGGATTTCTCTCAAAACTCATCAAATGACTCCTCCCACCATATTATGATGTTGCCCAAGTTTTGGGCTCGATCCGAAATCAATAGGTGTTCAAAATTGCACAATTCAAGTTCAACGGCAGTTCGTTCCTAATTGGAGTGGTTGGTGAATTCCATACTTCTAGCGATTGGATTTCACTAAAAACTCACCAAATGACTCCTCCCACCATATTATGACATTGCCCAAGTTTTGGGCTCGATCCGAAATCAATAGGTGTTCCAAATTGGACAATTCAAGTTCAACGGCAGTTCGCTCCTAATTGGAGTGGTTGGTGTATTCCATACTTCTTGCGATTGGATTTCTCTCAAAACTCACCAAATGACTCCTCCCACAATATTATGATGTTGCCCAAGTTTTGGGCTCGATCCGAAATCAATAGGTGTTCCAAATTGGACAATTCAAGTTCAACGGCAGTTCGTTCCTAATTGGAGTGGTTGGTGTATTCCATAGTTCTAGCGATTGGATTTCACTCAAAACTCACCAAATGACTCCTCCCAACATATTATGATGTTGCCCAAGTTTTGGGCTCGATCCGAAATCAATAGGTGTTCCAAATTGGACAATTCAAGTTGAACGGCAGTTCGTTCCTAATTGGAGTGGTTGGTGTATTCCATACTTCTAGCGATTGGATTTCACTCAAAACTCACCAAATTACTCCTCCCACCATATTATGATGTTGCCCAAGTTTTGGGCTTGATCCGAAATCAATAGGTGTGAGAAATTGGACAATTCAAGTTCAACGGCAGTTCGTTCCTAATTGGAGTGGTTGGTGTATTCCATACTTCTAGCGATTGGATTTCACTAAAAACTCACCAAATGACTCCTCCCACCATATTATGACATTGCCCAAGTTTTGGGCTCGATCCGAAATCAATAGGTGTTCCAAATTGGACAATTCAAGTTCAACGGCAGTTCGCTCCTAATTGGAGTGGTTGGTGTATTCCATACTTCTTGCGATTGGATTTCTCTCAAAACTCACCAAATGACTCCTCCCACAATATTATGATGTTGCCCAAGTTTTGGGCTCGATCCGAAATCAATAGGTGTTCCAAATTGGACAATTCAAGTTCAACGGCAGTTCGTTCCTAATTGGAGTGGTTGGTGTATTCCATAGTTCTAGCAATTGGATTTCACTCAAAACTCACCAAATGACTCCTCCCAACATATTATGATGTTGCCCAAGTTTTGGGCTCGATCCGAAATCAATAGGTGTTCCAAATTGGACAATTCAAGTTGAACGGCAGTTCGTTCCTAATTGGAGTGGTTGGTGTATTCCATACTTCTAGCGATTGGATTTCACTCAAAACTCACCAAATTACTCCTCCCACCATATTATGATGTTGCCCAAGTTTTGGGCTTGATCCGAAATCAATAGGTGTGAGAAATTGGACAATTCAAGTTCAACGGCAGTTCGTTCCTAATTGGAGTGGTTGGTGTATTCCATACTTCTAGCAATTGAATTTCACTCAAAACGCACCAAATGACTCCTCCCACCATATTATGATGTTGCCCAAGTTTTGGGCTCGATCCGAAACCAATAGGTGTGAGAAATTGGACAATTCAAGTTCAACGGCAGTTCGTTCCTAATTGGAGTGGTTGGTGTATTCCGTACTTCAAGCGTTTGGATTTCACTCAAAACTCACCAAATGACTCCTCCCCCCATATTATGTTGTTGCCCAAGTCTTGGGCTCGATCCGAAATCAATAGGTGTTCCAAATTGGACAATTCAAGTTCAACGGCAGTTCGTTCCTAATTGGAGTGGTTGGTGTATTCCATACTTCTAGCGATTGGATTTCACTCAAAACTCCCAAATGACTCCCCCCACCATATTATGATGTTGCCCAAGTTTTGGGCTCGATCCGAAATCAATAGGTGTGAGAAATTGGACAATTCAAGTTCAACGGCAGTTCGTTCCTAATTGGAGTGGTTGGTGTATTCCATACTTCTAGCAATTGGATTTCACTCAAAACTCACCAAATGACTCCTCCCACCATATTATGATTTTGCCCAAGTTTTGGGCTCGATCCGAAATCAATAGGTGTTCCAAATTGGACAATTCAAGTTCAACGGCAGTTCGTTCCTAATTGGAGTGGTTGGTGATAAGTTCATAATTTTACACATTTGCATGCCTTCGTTACTTAGTAATTTTGTTTAGTTTCTCTTTATTTCAAGTCACTTACCTATGTTTGTGTGTTCTATAGGTTGAAGGCAGCAAGAGATTGCTTTTGAAGCAAAATGGTGCAAAACGTGCAAAAACTGGATATTGAGTTAGAAGTTCATTTCGGACTTATCTTCTTCATCCGAGCTTGGATTGGGCCAATACTTGTGTGGTTGGATCAGAGACATTCTGAAATTCAAAATGGATATCTTAAAGTCATATTTGGATTCAGCCAAACCCAATCCGTGAGCCCATCAAAATACACATCATGCTGACATGAGGATGAGCTGATGGATGCTTGGTCATGGTGAGCTAGGCATGAGCTATTGGTTTCTGGATGGATGCTTGATCATGCTGACATGAAGATGACCTATGGCTGCTGGTGGGATTTATTAGTGCAGCAACCAATTCTGATTATCTAAATACAAGTGTTGTATGCATTAGTCATATTCAATTCAGAATTCCCCTTTCCTTCTCCCTATAAATACCACTTCCATTCCACATCCCAGACACAATTCACTTCATCCATTACTTCCATACACACATTCAGATTCACCACAAAGAGAGAGAGAGAGCTAGCTGCAAAGGAGGGAGAGCTGGGAGCTGTCCTGGAAACTACCTTGCTGCCACCAGCTAGTTCTTCTATTCTCTTTATTCTACCTATGTATTTCTTATCTTCTGTATTCATAATTATGTTTAACTAATCCATTTTGTTAGGGCTTAGGATGAAGCCCTAGTCATGAATATTCAATGTTATGGATGATTTCATAGTTAATTGATTTCCTTGCTTTCATTATCAAGTTGTTAATCTCCAGCTTATTATGTGCTTGATGTATGTTTTCTTGGAGTAGCTAACTAGGATTTTATGCATCTAGCACAGGTTGGGAAGGGGTTTAGATTCACCAATTCTACTCTCCTTTCACAAGCAACACATGAATGGCCTAAGAATCATTCAAGGGGTTAATAACCATAGGTTGACTAGGACAGATACCATGTTCTAGGACTTGTGTGATTATCATATTCTCAAGGAACTTAATGACTCTTATATGCTTTATTCTAAGTAGATACCATGCTTAGGTTGCATATTAGAGATCACGTGTTGTGTAGATACCATGCACAATTACATGCCTTAGGAGAATCATGCATCCTGCACCTAGATACCATAGGCTTGTATGCGATAATCTATTGTTAATGAAGCTTGAGTCAATTTCTATGCATTCATAACTTGGATAGGAAGACTAGTGGTAGATTCCAAGGCTCTAACACTTCTCAATCATTGTTTCACAACTTGTTCATTGCTGCCATTGTTTACTTCCAGCACTTCCATTTCATTCTCTTGTTTTCATTTAAACAACAAAAACCCCCCATTCGAGTGCGTGTGTGGTGCTAGGATTCTGTCCTAGACCTTGCCAATTGTTAGTTAGTTTGTTTCTTTGTTTTCAGTTTTTCCATCATTCTAAGTAGTTTAACTTGCAACCAAGTTACCATTCTCCGTGGGATCGACCTCGTATTTCATAAGCTATACTATAAATGGTTCGTGCACTTGCGAGAATTGAAGTTTCTATTTTTAATAACTCATTTTAGTTGTTAGGAATAGGCTCAACAAGTTTTTGGCGCCGTTGCCGGGGAACCGGTAACGATGGTGCTATAGTTAGATTACTTTGAGTGTTTTTGTTTTTGTTTTCGTTGGTTTTTATTTCTGTATTCTGTTTTTCTTTTTAGTTGTTATCTCCATTTGAAGGCACTAATTGGTTTCTTGTGTGTGCATATATGTCCGAATCTGATTCTGAGCCAATTTCACCAGGAACTTTTGCTGTACGTGTTGGTTTGAGGAGGAATTATAGTTCTTTAAGTGCTGAATCTGAGAGCTACGAATCTGAAGGTTCAAGCAAGATGGCAGAGATTCCAAACAACAACAATAATGATGAAGGAGGTGGTGCGCTTGTTGTCCAACCTAGGAAACCCCTGCGTGAATTTTCCATCCCCAAAGTCACTGATCAACCTTCGTGCATCGTCTATCCTCAACTCACAATTGACAGGTTTGAGCTTAGAAGTGGTATGATTCATCTTCTTCCAACTTATTATGGTAATACCACTGAGGATCCTTACATGCATGTTAAGCAATTCTTTGAAATATGTGCTACAATCAAAATTCAAGGACTTGATGATGAGCAGATTAAGATGAGGCTATTCCCATTCAGTTTAAAAGATAAGGCTAAGTCATGGTTATACTCTTTGCCTAATGCTTCAATTCGTACTTGGGATGAGCTTTCTAATAAGTTTTTGCAGAAATTCTTTCCAGCTCAAAAGACTAACAAGATTAGAAAGGAAATTCTTGGTTTCACACAAAGAGAAGGAGAAGCTTTTCATGAATGCTGGGAGAGGTACAAGGAGATGATGAGTTCTTGCCCACACCACAATATAGAGAGTTGGATGCAAATGCAATCTTTCTATGAAGGTTTGCTTGATTCCGAAAGGATGATGGTAGATGCAACAAGTGGAGAAGGACTGATGAACAAAACAGCAGATGAGGCTTTTACTCTCTTTGAATCTTTGAGTACCAACTCTCAACAATGGAGCTACAATAAAGGAAGAGGAGCTCCTATGAAAGCTGTGGTCTCTGAGGTAAGTACTAATAATGAGATTAATGCAAAACTTGATGTTATGTGTTCTTTGCTTCAACAGGCAGTGACTGGCCCTCTAGGAAGCAAAGAGGAAGTTCAAGACCAATCTTTTGCAAAGCACATGCTAGAGCAAGCAAATGCCCTTCAAGGAAGGAATCCTCAGAATGATCCTTACTCAAACACATACAATCCGGGGTGGAGAAATCATCCTAATTTCAGGTGGAGCAATAATTCAAATGTGCAACAATCTCAAGGACCTCCCCCAGGATTTCAAATACAACAAAGGCAATTCCAGCAAGCTCCCCAACAAGTACAAGAGCAAAGGGGTGATCAAATGGGAGAATTGCAAGACATGTTCAAGAAGTTCATGGGGCAACAGATGCAAACCAATCAGAATCTTCAAAATGCAGTGAACAAACTAGAAGTGCAAGTTGGGCAGATTGCATCCTCCATGAGCAATAGAGCATCCGGAACTTTTCCAAGCCAAACGGAGGTGAATCCAAGGCATCATGAGCAAGTTAAAGCAGTGCACATCTTGAGAAGTGGTAAACAAGTTGATAATAAGGTTGGAGATGCCAATGAAGAGCAAGAAGATGGAGAAAACGTGGAGATCATTCAGCCACCACAAGGGCAGCCCACAGGTTCCACCAAACAGCCCCTCAATTCTCTTGGAAAGAGCACAGGCCCTAAGGTATCATCTAATGCTAATCAAGTTCCAATTTCATCTAATGCTTTTAGGCCTATTGCACCCTTTCCCAGCAGGTTATCAAAGTCAAAGAAAGATCAAGGCTTGGATGAGATAATGGAAATATTCAAGAAAGTGCAAATCAACATCCCATTGCTCAATGCCATTGCTCAGATTCCAAAATATGCAAAATTTTTGAAGGATCTATGCACTAACAAGAGGAGATTCAAAGAGCATGAACAGGTTGCATTAAGTGAAGAGGTTAGTGCAGTCTTACAAAGAAAGCTACCTCCAAAGCTAAAGGATCCAGGTTCATTTTCTATACCTTGTATAGTTGGTGATTTTAAGTTTCAAAAAGCTTTGCTTGATCTTGGTGCATCCATTAACCTTATGCCATATCATGTTTATGAGAAACTTAACCTTGGTGAGTTGCAAGCCACATCTGTGAGCATTCAATTGGCAGATAGAACTATCAGGTACCCTAGGGGCATTCTAGAAGATGTTTTGGTGAAAGTAGAAGAGCTGATTTTGCCAGCTGATTTCTTGGTGTTGGAAATGGAAGAAGCACCAATTCATGACAATCAGTTACCACTCATTCTTGGTCGTCCATTCATGGCAACTGCCGGTGCAATTATTGATGTGAAGAAGGGTACATTGACTATGAACGTGTTTGATGAGACAATAGCATTCAAAGTGTTTGAAGCCTCCAAGTTTCCAAGTGATGAGCATGAAGTTTTCCAGCTTGATGCAATTGATAATATGGTGAAAGAAGCACTGCCAATGAGTTATTTGGAGCCTATTGAAGCATGCATCACACAAAGCATAAGGAAAGAAGAAGTGGACAGATTAGAGGCTGTGATCTCTCCTTTACTTCTTGAGCTTGTTTGCAGCATGGATAGCTACATAGAAGTGGGAAAGAGGTATGCAAACCAATTTGAATCTTTACCCGCACCTACTAATAAGGTTTTACCTTCTATTGTGCAGGCACCGGAGTTGGAATTAAAGCAATTGCCAACACACCTTAAATATGCTTATTTAGGTGAGAGTGAGACTCTACCTGTTATCATTGCCTCACACCTCGAACCAAATGATGAGAAGAAGCTTTTGAGGGTTCTAAAAGAGCACAAAACTGCGATTGGATGGAGCATTGCAGATATCAAAGGCATAAGCCCAACATCGTGCATGCATAGGATACTATTGGAGGACAATGCAGTGCCTAAGAGGGATGCCCAAAGACGTCTCAATCCAAACATGAAGGAGGTGGTAAGGAAAGAAGTAATGAAGCTTTTAGATGTTGGTATTATTTACCCTATTTCTGACAGTAAATGGGTGAGCCCAATACAAGTTGTCCCCAAGAAATCAGGTATCACAGTGGTGAAGAATGAAGCAAACGAGCTTGTACCAACACGGATGACCACGGGCTGGAGAGTTTGCATTGATTATAGGAAGCTCAACACAGCAACAAGCAAGGATCACTTCCCTCTTCCATTTATTGATCAAATGCTTGAGAGATTGGCTGGCCATAGCCACTATTGCTTCCTTGATGGATATTCAGGTTACAACCAAATCGCCATAGCCCCAGAAGATCAAGAGAAGACAACCTTCACATGTCCCTTTGGTACTTTTGCTTATAGGAGGATGCCCTTTGGTCTTTGCAACGCCCCAGCCACTTTCCAAAGGTGCATGATGAGCATTTTCTCCGACATGGTAGAAAGGTTTATTGAGGTATTCATGGATGACTTCTCTGTCTTTGGTGATTCTTTTGATCAATGTTTGCATAACTTATCTAAGGTGTTGGCTAGATGTGAACAAAATAACCTTGTGCTTAATTGGGAAAAATGTCATTTTATGGTTAACCAAGGCATAGTTCTTGGTCATGTCATCTCTAGTAATGGAATTGAGGTAGATAAAGCTAAGATTGATTTGATTGCTTCTATGCCCTCACCTACTTCTGTCAAAGAAGTACGTTCTTTCCTTGGCCATGCAGGTTTCTATAGGCGTTTCATTAAAGATTTTTCTAAGATTGCAAGGCCTTTGTGCAATCTCCTTGCCAAGGACATGGATTTTGTGTTTGATCAAAACT
The DNA here is from genome assembly GCF_965620075.1 of Prunus avium. Taxonomy (NCBI): domain Eukaryota; kingdom Viridiplantae; phylum Streptophyta; class Magnoliopsida; order Rosales; family Rosaceae; genus Prunus; species Prunus avium. The sequence goes on from NC_142284.1 coordinate 29,518,875, forward strand.
GTGAGAATGCTTTCAATGCTTTGAAAATGATGCTCACAACTGCCCCAATCATTATGCCACCGGATTGGAGCTTGCCTTTTGAACTGATGTGTGACGCCTCAGATTATGCTGTTGGAGCTGTTTTGGGGCAGCGAGTTGATAAGAAGCCACATGCCATCTACTATGCTAGTAGAACCCTCAACGATGCCCAACTCAACTATTCCACCACAGAGAAGGAGTTATTAGCTGTCATATTTGCTTTAGAGAAGTTCAGATCTTATTTGATTACTAACAAGGTCATTGTTTACACTGATCATGCAGCATTGAAATACTTGTTAGCTAAAAAGGATGCCAAGCCACGCCTCATTAGATGGATCCTCTTGTTGCAAGAGTTTGACTTGGAGATAAAAGATAAGAAAGGAAGTGAGAATGTGGTGGCTGATCACTTGAGTAGATTGGTGCATGTATCTAATGAAGAGGAGGATTCACTGCCATTGCGTGAAAGCTTCCCTGATGAGCAACTCTTCTCTATTTGTGCTTTGAATTCTCTTAATCCATTGCCTTGGTTTGCTGATATTGTTAACTACTTATGCACTAACGAACTCCCTACAGGGTTATCTACATTCCAACGTGACAAGCTTAGGAAACAAGCAAGATACTACTTTTGGGATGATCCATACCTATTCAAGCATTGTCCGGACCAAGTAATTCGAAGGTGTGTGCCTGAAGGTGATTTTAAGAGCATTCTAGAGTTTTGTCACTCCCATGCATGCGGAGGCCATTTTGGAGCAAAGAAGACTGCCAACAAAGTGCTACAATCAGGTTTCTTTTGGCCTACCCTTTTTAAGGATGCTTATACATTTTGTGCTTCATGTGATAGATGCCAACGGATGGGTAATTTGCATGCTAGAAATCAGATGCCTCTCACTAATATCTTAGTCATTGATATATTTGATGTTTGGGGAATTGATTTCATGGGCCCTTTTCCTACTTCTTATGGATTTGAATATATATTAGTTGCTGTCGATTATGTTTCCAAATGGGTGGAAGCCATTGCCACTAGAACTAATGATGCTAAGATTGTGATCAGTTTTCTCAGAGGAAATATTTTTACAAGGTTTGGCACACCAAGAGCAATCATTAGTGATGGTGGCTCCCATTTTGTTAACCAAGCTTTTGCAGCACTCTTGAAGAAGTATGGAATCAAGCATAAGATGGCAACACCCTACCATCCTCAAACTAGTGGGCAGGTTGAGATAAGCAATAGGGAGATTAAGCACATACTTGAGAAGACAGTGAACACCACAAGGAAGGATTGGTACATGCGTTTGGAGGATGCATTGTGGGCTTATAGGACAGCTTATAAGACCCCCATAGGTATGTCTCCATATAGACTTGTTTTTGGTAAACCTTGTCACTTACCAGTGGAGCTTGAGCACAGGGCTTATTGGGCGATCAAGGCATTCAATTTTGACATGAAAGCTGCTGGTGAAAAGAGGAGGCTTCAACTCAATGAGTTGGAGGAGTTGCGACATGAGGCGTATGAGAACGCTAAGCTTTATAAGGAGAAAACAAAGCAGTATCATGACAAGAAGATTCTTAGGAAGACGTTTGAGGAAGGGCAGAAGGTTCTCTTATTCAATTCACGCCTTAAGCTCTTCCCAGGTAAGCTTCGTTCTCGGTGGATTGGCCCTTTTGTTATTACTAATGTGTTTGATCATGGCGCAGTGGAGATTCAAAATATTAAGGATGGCAGCACCTTCAAGGTGAACGGACATCGGTTGAAACCTTACTTTGATGCCAACTTTGATGCCAATATTGAGTCTCAAGCACTCAAGGAGCCTCCACCACTCTCTTGAAGCTCACCAAAGTTTGGACGTCCGGCTGAAGACATAAAACTTAGCGCTTCTTGGGAGGCAACCCAAGGTGATGAGGAGAAGATAGAACGTGCAAGGAGCTTGCTTGCGTCCTAATCGCTTCAAAGGGGAGTTGTTTTCTGAACTCTAACATTTGGTTATGTCTTTTCCTTATCTTCTTTCCTTTCATTTATGAGGCATTGCTTGTTCTTATACTCTAAACATTGAGGACAATGTTTCATTTAAGTTTGGGGGGAAGGATTCAGTTATGTTGTTTTATTGTCAAATTTTAAAATTTTTAAGTGTGTCTAGTGTCTAATAACGCAGGATTTTGTGTGTTGTTTCGTTATCCTTCCAAACACCTATGATAAGACTTGGATTTAATACTAATATGGTTTTTTCAGAAATTGATAGTCATTGTTTAAGGCCTATGTGTGATTCTGAGTGAACTTTGTCTTGCATGCCATCCTTGCACTTATTGAGCACTTTGCCAAGTTAGTCCAATTTCTTGCTACTTGGAGATGTTATGCAATTCTGCTTATTTCATGATCTTGGTTTCATGCTCTAGAACTTATTTGAATATCTCTTGAGACATTCTGTTGCCATACAATGCTTAGGAAGTGATTTAGGCCATGTTTAAATCGTTTGAGCCTTTCTAACCATCCCTCTACATGTATTCATCCCTAGTCAATCCATTTGAGCCTACGTTAAGCCTTTCTTTGTGTAAACCATTTCTACCATAATAAATCTCTGTTTCTTATCTTTACCTATTCTTTGAGCAATTAAAGCTATCTTTAAAGGAGAGTCATAAAGATTGCAAGGTTTTTGGAGCAAAACTGAGTCATTAGTGCTGTAACCCAAGTGTTGAAAAGAAATAAGTTTTGGGGTATTGTTAACTAATCAAAAGAGGTAATGAAGTGTGACCAATGTAGTCACGGCCCTAGGGTGTTATAAGGAAAGATCATGGTGATCTAGGGTAAAGAGCCACAAAATTAGGCCAAATAACACATTTGAAGGTGCTGAAATTATGTTGAAAATCTGCTCATGTATGTGTTCCTTGCTTGTTACAAAGTTCAGTAATCTCTCATGCTTTTACCTATGCTTTAGTTGTGCTCAAAATGTTGTTATATCTCCATGTCTCCTCTTTCATTCAACCACTACCCTAAGCCTCATTACAACCCTTGTAAAGTCCTTTTGATCCTTGGTAATGTGTGGTATTACTGTGGAGAGCTGATTTCATAATGAGCTTATGGGGCTCGAAATTCTTGATTGTGCTTTAAGTGTGTGCGCATGTACTTATTTGAGTTGCAGGTGTTGTTCTGATTTGGCATTCACACACTACACTTAAGGATGTCATTGTAAGCTTTGCACACTCTTGAATCATGTGTGGAACTTAGATTGTGATTGTTGTGTTTCTTTGGAACCATATACTTTGATGATTCTTTGAGGATATTGTTTGGAAGGCTAGCTGCTTATTTTCTGTTTTCTAAGTTGTAGTTTTATTTTGTTTGCTCGAGGACTAGCAAAGTCTAAGTTTGGGGGTATTTGATAAGTTCATAATTTTACACATTTGCATGCCTTCGTTACTTAGTAATTTTGTTTAGTTTCTCTTTATTTCAAGTCACTTACCTATGTTTGTGTGTTCTATAGGTTGAAGGCAGCAAGAGATTGCTTTTGAAGCAAAATGGTGCAAAACGTGCAAAAACTGGATATTGAGTTAGAAGTTCATTTCGGACTTATCTTCTTCATCCGAGCTTGGATTGGGCCAATACTTGTGTGGTTGGATCAGAGACATTCTGAAATTCAAAATGGATATCTTAAAGTCATATTTGGATTCAGCCAAACCCAATCCGTGAGCCCATCAAAATACACATCATGCTGACATGAGGATGAGCTGATGGATGCTTGGTCATGGTGAGCTAGGCATGAGCTATTGGTTTCTGGATGGATGCTTGATCATGCTGACATGAAGATGACCTATGGCTGCTGGTGGGATTTATTAGTGCAGCAACCAATTCTGATTATCTAAATACAAGTGTTGTATGCATTAGTCATATTCAATTCAGAATTCCCCTTTCCTTCTCCCTATAAATACCACTTCCATTCCACATCCCAGACACAATTCACTTCATCCATTACTTCCATACACACATTCAGATTCACCACAAAGAGAGAGAGAGAGCTAGCTGCAAAGGAGGGAGAGCTGGGAGCTGTCCTGGAAACTACCTTGCTGCCACCAGCTAGTTCTTCTATTCTCTTTATTCTACCTATGTATTTCTTATCTTCTGTATTCATAATTATGTTTAACTAATCCATTTTGTTAGGGCTTAGGATGAAGCCCTAGTCATGAATATTCAATGTTATGGATGATTTCATAGTTAATTGATTTCCTTGCTTTCATTATCAAGTTGTTAATCTCCAGCTTATTATGTGCTTGATGTATGTTTTCTTGGAGTAGCTAACTAGGATTTTATGCATCTAGCACAGGTTGGGAAGGGGTTTAGATTCACCAATTCTACTCTCCTTTCACAAGCAACACATGAATGGCCTAAGAATCATTCAAGGGGTTAATAACCATAGGTTGACTAGGACAGATACCATGTTCTAGGACTTGTGTGATTATCATATTCTCAAGGAACTTAATGACTCTTATATGCTTTATTCTAAGTAGATACCATGCTTAGGTTGCATATTAGAGATCACGTGTTGTGTAGATACCATGCACAATTACATGCCTTAGGAGAATCATGCATCCTGCACCTAGATACCATAGGCTTGTATGCGATAATCTATTGTTAATGAAGCTTGAGTCAATTTCTATGCATTCATAACTTGGATAGGAAGACTAGTGGTAGATTCCAAGGCTCTAACACTTCTCAATCATTGTTTCACAACTTGTTCATTGCTGCCATTGTTTACTTCCAGCACTTCCATTTCATTCTCTTGTTTTCATTTAAACAACAAAAACCCCCCATTCGAGTGCGTGTGTGGTGCTAGGATTCTGTCCTAGACCTTGCCAATTGTTAGTTAGTTTGTTTCTTTGTTTTCAGTTTTTCCATCATTCTAAGTAGTTTAACTTGCAACCAAGTTACCATTCTCCGTGGGATCGACCTCGTATTTCATAAGCTATACTATAAATGGTTCGTGCACTTGCGAGAATTGAAGTTTCTATTTTTAATAACTCATTTTAGTTGTTAGGAATAGGCTCAACAGTTGGTGTATTCCATACTTCTAGCGATTGGATTTCACTCAAAACGCACCAAATGACTCCTCCGACCATATTCTGATGTTGCCCAAGTTTTGGGCTCGATCCGAAATCAATAGGTGTTCGAAATTGGACAATTCAAGTTCAACGGCAGTTCGTTCCTAATTGGAGTGGTTGGTGTATTCCGTTCTTCAAGCGTTTGGATTTCACTCAAAACTCACCAAATGACTCCTCCCACCATATTATGATGTTGCCCAAGTTTTGGGATCGATCCGAAATCAATAGGTGTGGGAAATTGGACAATTCAAGTTCAACAGCAGTTCGTTCCTAGTTGGAGTGGTTGGTGTATTCCATACTTCTAGCGATTGGATTTCATTCAAAACTCACCAAATGACTCCTCCCACCATATTATGTTGTTGCCCAAGTTTTGGGCTCGATCCGAAATCAATAGGTGTGAGAAATTGGTCAATTCAATTTCAACGGCATTTCGTTCCTAATTGGAGTGGTTGGTGTATTCCAAACTTCTAGCGATTGGATTTCACTCAAAACTCCCAAATGACTCCTCCCACCATATTATGATGTTGCCCAAGTTTTGGGCTCGATCCGAAATCAATAGGTGTGAGAAATTGGTCAATTCAATTTCAACGGCATTTCGTTCCTAATTTTAGTCGTTGGTGTATTCCATACTTCTAGCAATTGGATTTCCCTCAAAACACACCAAATGACTCCTCCCACCATATTATGTTGTTGCCCAAGTTTTGGGCTCGATCCGAAATCAATAGGTGTTCCAAATTGGACAATTCAAGTTCAACGACAGTTCGTTCCTAATTGGAGTGTTTGGTGTATTCCATACTTCTAGCGATTGGATTTCACTCAAAACGCACCAAATGACTCCTCCCACCATATTATGATGTTGCCCAAGTTTTGGGCTCGATCCGAAATCAATAGGTGTTCCAAATTGGACAATTCAAGTTCAACGGCAGTTCGTTCCTAATTGGAGTGGTTGGTGTATTCCATACTTCTAGCATTTGGATTTCACTCAAAACTCACCAAACGACTCCTCCCACCATATTATGATGTTGCCCAAGTTTTGGGATCGATCCGAAATCAATAGGTGTGAGAAATTGGTCAATTCAATTGCAACGGCATTTCGTTCCTAATTGGAGTGGTTGGTGTATTCCATACTTCTAGCGATTGGATTTCACTCAAAACTCACCAAATGACTCCTACCACCATATTATGATGTTGCCCAAGTTTTGGGCTCGATCCGAAATCAATAGGTGTTCCAAATTGGACAATTCAAGTTCAACGGCAGTTCGTTCCTAATTGGAGTGGTTGGTGTATTCCATACTTCTAGCGATTCGATTTCACTCAAAACACACCAAATGACTCCTCCCACCACATTATGATGTTGCCCGAGTTTTAGGCTCGATCAGAAATCAATAGGTGTTCCAAAATTGGACAATTCAAATTCAACGGCAATTCGTTCCTAATTGGAGTGGTTGGTGTATTCCATACTTCTAGCGATTGGATTTCACTCAAAACGCACCAAATGACTCCTCCCACCATATTATGATGTTGACCAAGTTTTGGGCTCGATCCGAAATCAATAGGTGTTCCAAATTGGTCAATTCAATTGCTACGGCATTTCGTTCCTAATTGGAGGGGTTGGTGTATTCCATACTTCTAGCGATTGGATTTCACTCAAAACTCACCAAATGACTCCTACCACCATAGCATGATGTTGCCCAAGTTTTGGGCTCGATCCGAAATCAATAGGTGTTCTAAATTGGACAATTCAAGTTCAACGGCAGTTCGTTCCTAATTGGAGTGGTTGGTGTATTCCATACTTCTAGCGATTCGATTTCACTCAAAACTCACCAAATGACTCCTCCCACCACATTATGATGTTGCCCGAGTTTAGGGCTCGATCAGAAATCAATAGGTGTTCCAAATTGGACAATTCAAATTCAACGGCAATTCGTTCCTAACTGGAGTGGTTGGTGTATTCCATACTTCTAGCGATTGGATTTCACTCAAAACGCACCAAATGACTCCTCCCACCATATTATGATGTTGCCCAAGTTTTGGGCTCGATCCGAAATCAATAGTTGTGAGAAATTGGACAATTCAAGTTCAACGGCAGTTCGTTCCTAATTGGAGTGGTTGGTGTTTTCCATACTTCTAGCGATTGGATTTCACTCAAAACTCACCAAATGACTCCTCCCACCATATTATGATGTTGCCCAAGTTTTGGGCTCGATCCGAAATTAATAGGTGTTCCAAATTGGACAATTCAAGTTCAACGGCAGTTCGTTCCTAATTGGAGTGGTTGGTGTATTCCATACTTCTAGCGATTGGATTTCACTCAAAACTCACCAAATGACTCCTCCCACCATATTATGATGTTGCCCAAGTTTTGGGCTCGATCCGAAATCAATAGGTGTTCCAAATTGGACAATTCAAGTTCAACGGCAGTTCGTTTCTAATTGGAGTGGTTGGTGTATTCCATACTTCTAGCGATTGGATTTCACTCAAAACGAACCAAATGACTCCTCCCACCATATTATGACGTTGCCAATGTTTTGGGCTCGATCCGAAATCAATAGGTGTTCGAAATTGGACAATTCAAGTTCAACGACAGTTCGTTCCTAATTGGAGTGGTTGGTGTATTCCATACTTCTTGCGTTTGGATTTCACTCAAAACTCAGCAAATGACTCCTCCCACCATATTATGATGTTGCCCAAGTTTTGGGATCGATCCGAAATCAATAGGTGTGAGAAATTGGTCAATTCAATTGCAACGGCATTTCGTTCCTAATTGGAGTGGTTGGTGTATTCCATACTTCTAGCGATTGGATTTCACTCAAAACTCTCCAAATGACTCTTCCCACCATAGTACGATGTTGCCCAAGTTTTGGGCTCGATCCGAAATCAATAGTTGTTTCAAATTGGACAATTCAAGTTCAACGGCAGTTCGTTCCTAATTGGAGTGGTTGGTGTATTCCATACTTCTAGCGAGTGGATTTCACTCAAAACTCTCCAAATGACTCCTCCCACCAAATTATGGTGTTGCCCGAGTTTTGGGCTCGATCCGAAATCAGTAGGTGTTCCACATAGGACAATTCAAGTTCAACGGCAGTTCGTTCCTAATTGGAGTGGTTGGTGTATTCCATACTTCTAGCGATTGGATTTCACTCAAAACTCACCAAATGACTCCTCCCACCATATTATGATATTGCCCAAGTTTTGGGCTCGATCCGAAATCAATAGGTGTTCCAAATTGGACAATTCAAGTTCAACGGCAGTTCGTTCCTAATTGGAGTGGTTGGTGTATTCCGTACCTCTAGCGATTGGATTTCACTCAAAACTCACCAAATGACTCCTCCCACCATATTATGATGTTGCCCAAGTTTTGGGCTCGATCCGAAATCAATAGTTGTTTCAAATTGGACAATTCAAGTTCAACGGCAGTTCGTTCCTAATTGGAGTGGTTGGTGTATTCCATACTTCTAGCGAGTGGATTTCACTCAAAACTCTCCAAATGACTCCTCCCACCAAATTATGGTGTTGCCCGAGTTTTGGGCTCGATCTGAAATCAATAGGTGTTCCAAATAGGACAATTCAAGTTCAACGGCAGTTCGTTCCTAATTGGAGTGGTTGGTGTATTCCGTACCTCTAGCGATTGGATTTCACTCAAAACTCACCAAATGACTCCTCCCACCATATTATGATGTTGCCCAAGTTTTGGGCTCGATCCGAAATCAATAGGAGTTCCAAATTGGACAATTCAAGTTCAACGGCAGTTCGTTCCTAATTGGAGTGGTTGGTCTATTCCATACTTCTAGCGATTCGATTTCACTCAAAACGCACCAAATGACTCCTCCCACCATATTATGATGTTGCCCAAGTTTTGGGCTCGATCCGAAATCAATAGGTGTGAGAAATTGGACAATTCAAGTTCAACGGCAGTTCGTTCCTAATTGGAGTGGTTGGTGTATTCCATACTTCTAGCGATTGGATTTCACTCAAAACTCACCAAATGACTCCTCCCACCATATTATGATGTTGCCCAAGTTTTGGGCTCGATCCGAAATCAATAGGTGTTCCAAATTGGACAATTCAAGTTCAACGGCAGTTCGTTCCTAATTGGAGTGGTCGGTGTATTCCATACTTCTAGCAATTGGATTTGACTCAAAACTCACCAAATGACTCCTCCCACCATAGTATGACGTTGCCCAAGTTTTGGGCTCGATCCGAAATCTATAGGTGTTCCAAATTGGAAAATTCAAGTTCAACGGCAGTTCGTTCCTAATTGGAGTGGTTGGTGTATTCCATACTTCTAGCGATTGGATTGCACTCAAAACTCTCCAAATGACTCCTCCCACCACATTATGATGTTGCCCGAGTTTTGGGCTCGATCCGAAATCAATAGGTGTTCCAAATTGGACAATTCAAGTTCAACGGCAGTTCGTTCCTAATTGGAATGGTTGGTGTATTCCATACTTCTAGCGATTGGATTTCACTCAAAACTCACCGAATGACTCCTCCCACCATATTATGATGTTGCCCAAGTTTTGGGATCGATCCGAAATCAATAGGTGTGAGAAATTGGACAATTCAAGTTCAACGGCAGTTCGTTCCTAATTGGAGTGGTTGGTGTATTCAAAATTCTAGCGATTGGATTTCACTCAAAACTCACAAAATGACTCCTCCCACCATATTATGATGTTGCCCAAGTTTTGGGCTCGATCCGAAATCAATAGGTGTTCGAAATTGGACAATTCAAGTTCAACGGCAGTTCGTTCCTAATTGGAGTGGTTGGTGTATTCCATACTTCTAGCGATTGGATTTCACTCAAAACTCACCAAATGACTCCTCCCACCATATTATGATGTTGCCTAAGTTTTGGGCTCGATCCGAAATCAATAGGTGTTCCAAATTGGACAATTCAAGTTCAACGGCAGTTCGTTCCTAATTGGAGTGGTCGGTGTATTCCATACTTCTAGCAATTGGATTTGACTCAAAACTCACCAAATGACTCCTCCCACCATAGTATGACGTTGCCCAAGTTTTGGGCTCGATCCGAAATCTATAGGTGTTCCAAATTGGAAAATTCAAGTTCAACGGCAGTTCGTTCCTAATTGGAGTGGTTGGTGTATTCCATACTTCTAGCGATTGGATTGCACTCAAAACTCTCCAAATGACTCCTCCCACCACATTATGATGTTGCCCGAGTTTTGGGCTCGATCCGAAATCAATAGGTGTTCCAAATTGGACAATTCAAGTTCAACGGCAGTTCGTTCCTAATTGGAATGGTTGGTGTATTCCATACTTCTAGCGATTGGATTTCACTCAAAACTCACCGAATGACTCCTCCCACCATATTATGATGTTGCCCAAGTTTTGGGATCGATCCGAAATCAATAGGTGTGAGAAATTGGACAATTCAAGTTCAACGGCAGTTCGTTCCTAATTGGAGTGGTTGGTGTATTCAAAATTCTAGCGATTGGATTTCACTCAAAACTCACAAAATGACTCCTCCCACCATATTATGATGTTGCCCAAGTTTTGGGCTCGATCCGAAATCAATAGGTGTTCGAAATTGGACAATTCAAGTTCAACGGCAGTTCGTTCCTAATTGGAGTGGTTGGTGTATTCCATACTTCTAGCGATTGGATTTCACTCAAAACTCACCAAATGACTCCTCCCACCATATTATGATGTTGCCTAAGTTTTGGGCTCGATCCGAAATCAATAGGTGTTCCAAATTGGACAATTCAAGTTCAACGGAAGTTCGTTCCTAATTGGAGTGGTCGGTGTATTCCATACTTCTAGCAATTGGATTTGACTCAAAACTCACCAAATGACTCCTCCCACCATAGTATGATGTTGCCCAAGTTTTGGGCTCGATCCGAAATCAATAGGTGTTCCAAATTGGAAAATTCAAGTTCAACGGCAGTTCGTTCCTAATTGGAGTGGTTGGTGTATTCCATACTTCTAGCGATTGGATTGCACTCAAAACTCTCCAAATGACTCCTCCCACCACATTATGATGTTGCCCGAGTTTTGGGCTCGATCCGAAATCAATAGGTGTTCCAAATTGGACAATTCAAGTTCAACGGCAGTTCGTTCCTAATTGGAATGGTTGGTGTATTCCATACTTCTAGCGATTGGATTTCACTCAAAACTCACCGAATGACTCCTCCCACCATATTATGATGTTGCCCAAGTTTTGGGATCGATCCGAAATCAATAGGTGTGAGAAATTGGACAATTCAAGTTCAACGGCAGTTCGTTCCTAATTGGAGTGCTTGGTGTATTCAAAATTCTAGCGTTTGGATTTCACTCAAAACTCACAAAATGACTCCTCCCACCATATTATGATGTTGCCCAAGTTTCGGGCTCGATCCGAAATCAATAGGTGTTCCAAATTGGACAATTCAAGTTCAACGGCAGTTCGTTCCTAATTGGAATGGTTGGTGTATTCCATACTTCTAGGGATTGGATTTCACTCAAAACTCACCAAATGACTCCTCCCACCATATTATGATGTTGCCCAAGTTTTGGGCTCGATCCGAAATCAATAGGTGTGAGAAATTGGACAATTCAAGTTCAACGGCAGTTTGTTCCTAATTGGAGTGTTTGGTGTATTCCATACTTCGAGCATTTGGATTTCACTCAAAACTCACCAAATGACTCCTCCCACCATATTATGATGTTGCCCAAGTTTTGGGCTCGATCCGAAATCAATAGGTGTTCCAAATTGGTCAATTCAATTGCAACGGCATTTCGTTCCTAATTGGAGTGGTTGGTGTATTCCATACTTCTAGCGATTGGATTTCTCTCAAAACTCACCAAATGACTCCTCGCACCATATTATGATGTTGCCCAAGTTTGGGGCTCGATCCGAAATCAATAGGTTTGAGAAATTGGACAATTCAAGTTCAACGGCAGTTCGTTCCTAATTGGAGTGGTTGGTGTATTCTATACGTCAAGCGATTGGATTTCACTCAAAACTCACCAAATGACTCCTCCCACCATATTATGATGTTGCCCAAGTTTTGGGCTCGATCCGAAATCAATAGGTGTGAGAAATTGGACAGTTCAAGTTCAACGGCAGTTCGTTCCTAATTGGAGTGGTTGGTGTATTCCATACTTCTAGCGATTGGATTTCACTCAAAACTCACCAAATGACTCCTCCCACCATATTATGATGTTGCCCAAGTTTTGGGCTCGATCCGAAATCAATAGGTGTTCCAAATTGGACAATTCAAGTTCAACGGCAGTTCGTTCCTAATTGGAGTGGTTGGTGTATTCCATACTTCTAGCGATTGGATTTCACTCAAAACTCACCAAATGACTCCTCCCACCATATTATGACGTTGCCCAAGTTTTGGGCTCGATCCGAAATCAATAGGTGTTCGAAATTGGACAATTCAAGTTCAACGGCAGTTCGTTCCTAATTGGAGTGGTTGGTGTATTCCATACTTCTAGCGTTTGGATTTCACTCAAAACTCACCAAGTGACTCCTCCCACCATATTATGATGTTGCCCAAGTTTTGGGATCGATCCGAAATCAATAGGTGTGAGAAATTGGTCAATTCAATTGCAACTGCATTTCGTTCCTAATTGGAGTGGTTGGTGTATTCCATACTTCTAGCGATTGGATTTCACTCAAAACTCACCAAATGACTCCTCCCACCGTAGTATGATGTTGCCCAAGTTTTGGGCTCGATCCGAAATCAATAGTTGTTCCAAATTGGACAATTCAAGTTCAACGGCAGTTCGTTCCTAATTGGATTGGTTGGTGTAATCCATACTTCTAGCGATTGGATTTCACTCAAAACTCACCAAATGACTCCTCGCACCATATTATGATGTTGCCCAAGTTTGGGGCTCGATCCGAAATCAATAGGTTTGAGAAATTGGACAATTCAAGTTCAACGGCAGTTCGTTCCTAATTGGAGTGGTTGGTGTATTCCATACTTCTAGCGATTGGATTTCACTCAAAACTCACCAAATGATTCCTCCCACCATATTATGATGTTGCCCAAGATTTGGGCTCGATCCGAAATCAATAGGTGTTCCAAATCGGACAATTCAAGTTCAACAGCAGTTCGTTCCTAATTGGAGTGGTTGGTGTATTCCATACTTCAAGTGATTGGATTTCACTCAAAACTAACCAAACGACTCCTCCCACCATATTATGATGTTGCCCAAGTTTTGGGCTCGATCCGAAATCAATACGTGTAGAAAATTGGACAATTCAAGTTCAACGGCAGTTCGTTCCTAATTGGAGTGGTTGGTGTATTCCGTACTTCTAGCGATTGGATTTAACTCAAAACTCACCAAATGACTCCTCCCACCATATTATGATGTTGCCCAAGTTTGGGGCTCGATCCGAAATCAATAGGTGTGAGAAATTGGACAATTCAAGTTCAACGGCAGTTCGTTCCTAATTGGAGTGGTTAGTGTATTCCATACTTCTAGCGATTGGATTTCACTCAAAACTCACCAAAAGACTCCTCCCACCATATTATGTTGTTGCCCAAGTTTTGGGCTCGATCCGAAATCAATAGGTGTTCCAAATTGCACAATTCAAGTTCAACGGCAGTTCGTTCCTAATTGGAGTGGTTGGTGTATTCCATACTTCTAGCGATTGGATTTCACTCAAAACTCACCAAATGACTCCTCCCACCATATCATGATGTTGCCCAAGTTTTGGGCTCGATCCGAAATCAATAGGTGTTCCATATTGGACAATTCAAGTTCAACGGCAGTTCGTTCCTAATTGGAGTGGTTGGTGTATTCCATACTTATAGCGATTGGATTTCACTCAAAACTCACCAAATGACTCCTCCCACCATATTATGATGTTGCCCAGGTTTTGGGCTCGATCCGAAATCAATAGTTCTACAAAATTGGACAATTCAAGTTCAACGACAGTTCGTTCCTAATTGGAGTGGTTGGTGAATTCCATACTTCTAGCGATTGGATTTCACTCAAAACTCACCAAATGACTCCAACCACCATATTATGACGTTGCCCAAGTTTTGGTCTCGATCCGAAATCAATTGGTGTGAGAAATTGGACAGTTCAAGTTCAACGGCAGTTCGTTCCTAATTGGAGTGGTTGGTGTATTACATACTTCTAGCGTTTGGATTTCACTCAAAACTCACCAAAAGATTCCTCCCACCATATTATGATGTTGCCCAAGATTTGGGCTCGATCCGAAATCAATAGGTGTTGCAAATTGGACAATTCAAGTTCAATCGCAGTTCGTTCCTAAATGGAGTGGTTGGTGAATTCCATACTTCTAGCGATTCGATTTCACTCAAAACTCACCAAATGACTCCTCCCACCATATTACGACGTTGCCCAAGTTTTGGGCTCTATCCGAAATCATTAGGTGTTCCAAATTGGACAATTCAAGTTCAACGGCAGTTCGTTCCTAATTGGACTGATTGGGGTATTCCATACTTCTTGCGATTGGATTTCACTCAAAACTCACCAAATGAGTCCTCCCACCATAATATGATGTTGCCCAAGTTTTGGGCTGGATCCGAAACCAATAGGTGTTCCAAATTGGGCAATTCAAGTTGAACGGCAGTTCGTTCCTAATTGGAGTGGTTGGTGTATTCCATCCTTCTAGTGATTGGATTTCACTCAAAACTAACGAAATGACTCCTCCCACCATATTATGAAGTTGCCCAAGTTTTGGGCTCGATCTGAAATCAATAGGTGTGAGAAATTAGACAATTCAAGTTCAACGGCAGTTCGTTCCTAATTGGAGTGGTTGGTGTATTCCATACTTCTAGCGAGTGGATTTCACTCAAAACTCACCAAATGAGTCCTCCCACCATATTATGATGTTGCCCAAGTTTTGGGCTCGATCCGAAATCAATAGGTGTGAGAAATTGGACAATTCAAGTTCAACGGCAGTTCGTTCCTAATTGGAGTGGTTGGTGTATTCCATACTTCTAGCAATTGGATTTCACCCAAAACTCACCAAATGACTCCTCCCACCATATTATCATGTTGCCCAAGTTTTGGGCTCGAACCGAAATCAATAGGTGTTCCAAATTGGACAATTCAAGTTCAACAGCTGTTCGTTTCTAATTGGAGTGGTTGGTGTATTCCATACTTCTAGCGATTGGATTTCACTCAAAACTCACCAAATGACTCCTGCCACCATATTATCATGTTGCCCAACTTTTGGGCTCGAGCCGAAATCAATAGGTGTGAGAAATTGGACAATTCAAGTTCAATGGCAGTTCGTTCCTAATTGGAGTGGTTGGTGTATTCCATACTTCTAGCGATTGGATTTCACTCAAAACTCACCAAATGACTACTTCCACCATATTATGATGCTGCCCAAGTTTCGGGCTCGATCCGAAATCAATAGGTGTTCCAAATTGGACAATTCAAGTTCAACGGCAGTTCGTTCCTAATTGGAGTGATTGGGGTATTCCATACTTCTTGCGATTGAATTTCACTCAAAACTCACCAAATGACTACACCCACCATAATATGATGTTCCCCAAGTTTTGGGCTCGATCGGAAATCAATAGGTGTTCCAAATTGGGCAATTCAAGTTGAACGGCAGTTCGTTCCTAATTGGAGTGGTTGGTGTATTCCATCCTTCTAGTGATTGGATTTCACTCACAACTAACGAAATGACTCCTCCCACCATATTATGATGTTGCCCATGTTCTGGGCTCGATTTGAAATCAATAGGTGTGAGAAATTGGACAATTCAAGTTCAACGGCAGTTTGTTCCTAATTGGAGTGGTTGGTGTATTCCATACTTCTGGCGAGTGGATTTCACTCAAAACTCACCAAATGACTCCTCCCACCATATTATGATGTTGCCCAAGTTTGGGGCTCGATCCGAAATCAATAGGTGTGAGAAATTGGACAATTCAAGTTCAACGGCAGTTCGTTCCTAATTGGAGTGGTTGGTGTATTCCATACTTCAAACAATTGGATTTCACTCAAAACTCCCCAAATGATTCCTCCCACCATATTACGATGTTGCCCAAGATTTGGGCTCGATCCGAAATCAATAGGTGTTCCAAATTGGACAATTCAAGTTCAACAGCAGTTCGTTCCTAATTGGAGTGGTTGGTGTATTCCATACTTCTAGTGATTGGATTTCACTCAAAACTAACCAAATGACTCCTCCCACCATATTATGATGATGCCCAAGTTTTGGGCTCGATCCGAAATCAATAGGTGTTCCAAATTGGACAATTCAAGTTCAACGGCAGTTCGTTCCTAATTGGAGTGGTTGGTGTATTCCATACTTCTAGCGACTGGATTTCACTCAAAACTCACCAAATGACACCTCCCACCATATTATGATGTTGCCCAAGTTTTGGGCTCGATCCGAAATCAATAGGTGTGAGAAATTGGTCAATTCAATTTCAACGGCATTTCGTTCCTAATTGGAGTGGTTGGTGTATTCCATAATTCTAGCGATTGGATTTCACTCAAAATTCACCAAATGACTCCTCCCGCCATATTATGATGTTGCCCAAGTTTTGGGCTATATAAGAAATCAATAGGTGTTCCAAATTGGACAATTCAAGTTCAACGGCAGTTCGTTCCTAATTGGAGTGGTTGGTGTATTCCATACTTCTTGCGATTGGATTTCACTCAAAACTCACCAAATGACTCCTCCCACCATATTATGATGTTGCCCAAGTTTTGGGCTCGATCCGAAATCAATAGGTGTTCCAAATTGGACAATTCAAGTTCAACGGCAGTTCGTTCCAAATTGGAGTGGTTAGTGTATTCCATACTTCTAGCGATTGGATTTCACTCAAAACTCACCAAATGACGCCTCCCACCATATTATGTTGTTGCCCAAGTTTTGGGCTCGATCCGAAATCAATAGGTGTTCCAAATTGGACAATTCAAGTTCAACGGCAGTTCGTTCCTAATTGGAGTGGTTGGTGTATTCCATACTTCTAGCGATTGGATTTCACTCAAAACTCACCAAATGACTCCTCCCGCCATATTATGATGTTGCCCAAGTTTTGGGCTCGATCCGAAATCAATAGGTGTTCAAAATTGGACAATTCAAGTTCAACGGCAGTTCGTTCCTAATTGGAGTGGTTGGTGAATTCCATACTTCTAGCGATTGGATTTCACTCAAAACTCACCAAATGACTCCTCCCACCATATTATGACGTTGCCCAAGTTTGGGGCTCGATCCGAAATCAATAGGTGTTCCAAATTGGACAATTCAAGTTCAACGGCAGTTCGTTCCTAATTGGAGTGGTTGGTGTATTCCATAGTTCTTGCGATTGGATTTCACTCAAAACTCACCAAATGACTCCTCCCACCATATTATGATGTTGCCCAAGTTTTGGGCTCGATCCGAAATCAATAGGTGTTCCAAATTGGACAATTCAAGTTCAACGGCAGTTCGTTCCTAATTGGAGTGGTTAGTGTATTCCATACTTCTAGCGATTGGATTTCACTCAAAACTCACCAAATGACGCCTCCCACCATATTATGTTGTTGCCCAAGTTTTGGGCTCGATCCGAAATCAATAGGTGTGAGAAATTGGACAATTCAAGTTCAACGGCAGTTCGTTCCTAATTGGAGTGGTTGGTGTATTCCATACTTCTAGCGATTGGATTTCACTCAAAACTCACCAAATGACTCCTCCCACCATATTATGATGTTGCCCAAGTTTTGGGCTCGATCCGAAATCAATAGGTGTTCAAAATTGGACAATTCAAGTTCAACGGCAGTTCGTTCCTAATTGGAGTGGTTGGTGAATTCCATACTTCTAGCGATTGGATTTCACTCAAAACTCACCAAATGACTCCTCCCACCATATTATGACGTTGCCCAAGTTTGGGGCTCGATCCGAAATCAATAGGTGTTCCAAATTGGACAATTCAAGTTCAACGGCAGTTCGTTCCAAATTGGAGTGGTTGGTGTATTCCATACTTCTTGCGATTGGATTTTACTCAAAACTCACCAAATGACTCCTCCCACCATATTATGATGTTGCCCAAGTTTTGGGCTCGATCCGAAATCAATAGGTGTTCCAAATTGGACAATTCAAGTTCAACGGCAGTTCGTTCCTAATTGGAGTGGTTGGTGTATTCCATACTTCTAGCGATTGGATTTCACTCAAAACTCACCAAATGACTACTCCCACCATATTATGATTTTCCCCAAGTTTTGGGCTCGATCCGAAATCCATAGGTGTTCCAAAATGGGCAATTCAAGTTGAACGGCAGTTCGTTCCAAATTGGAGTGGTTGGTGTATTCCATACTTCTAGCGATTGGATTTCACTCAAAACTCACCAAATGACTCCTCCCACCATATTATGATGTTGCCCAAGTTTTGGGCTCGATCCGAAATCTATAGGTGTTCCAAATTGGACAATTCAAGTTCAACGGCAGTTCGTTCCTAATTGGAGTGGTTGGTGTATTCCATACTTCTTGCGATTGGATTTCACTCAAAACTCACCAAATGACTCCTCCCACCATATTATGATGTTGCCGAAGTTTTGGGCTCGATCCGAAATCAATAGGTGTGAGAAATTGGACAATTCAAGTTGTACGGCAGTTCGTTCCTAATTGGAGTGTTTGGTGTATTCCGTACTTCTAGCGATTGGATTTCACTCAAAACGCACCAAATGACTCCTCCCACCATATTAGGACGTTGCCCAAGTTTTGGGCTAGATCCGAAATCAATAGGTGTTCCAAATTGGACAATTCAAATTCAACGGCAGTTCGTTCCTAATTGGAGTGGTTGGTGTATTTCATACTTCTAGCGATTGGATTTCACTCAAAACACACCAAATGACTCCTCCCACGATATTATGCTGTTGCCCAAGTTTTGGGCTCGATCCGAAATCAATAGGTGTTCCGAATTTGACAATTCAAGTTCAACGGCAGTTCGTTCCTAATTGGAGTGGTTGGTGTATTCCATACTTCTAGCGTTTGGATTTCACTAAAAACTCACCAAATGACTCCTCCCACCATATTTTGATGTTGCCCAAGTTTTGGGATCGATCCGAAATCAATAGGTGTGAGAAATTGGTCAATTCAATTTCAACGGCATTTCGTTCCTATTTGGAGTGGTTGGGGTATTCCATACTTCTAGCGATTGGATTTCACGCAAAACTCACCAAATGACTCCTCCCACCATATTATTATGTTGCCCAAGTTTTGGGCTTGATCAGAAATGAATAAGTGTTCCAAATTGGACAATTCAAGTTCAACGGCAGTTCGTTCCTAATTGGAGTGGTTGGTGTATTCCATACCTCTTGCGATTGGATTTCACTCAAAACTCACCAAATGACTCCTCCCACCATATTATGATGTTGCACCAGTTTTGGGATCGATCCGAAATCAATAGGTGTGAGAAATTGGTCAATTCAATTTCAACGGCATGTCGTTCCTAATTGGAGTGGTTGGTGTATTCCATACTTCTAGCGATTGGATTTCACTCAAAACTCACCAAATGACTCCTCCCACCATATTATGATGTTGCCCAAGTTTTGGGCTCGATCAGAAATCAATAGGTGTGAGAAATTGGACAATTCAAGTTCAACGGCAGTTCGTTCCTAATTGGAGTGGTTGGTGTATTCCATACTTCTAGCGATTGGATTTCACTCAAAACGCACCAAATGACTCCTCCCACCATATTATGATGTTGCCCAAGTTTTGGGCTCGATCCGAAATCAACAGGTGTGAGAAATTGGACAATTCAAGTTCAACGGCAGTTCGTTCCTAATTGGAGTGGTTGGTGTATTCCATACTTCTAGCGATTGGATTTCACTCAAAACGCACCAAATGACTCCTCCCACCATATTATGATGTTGCCCAAGTTTTGGGCTCGATCCGAAATCAACAGGTGTGAGAAATTGGACAATTCAAGTTCAACGGCAGTTCGTTCCTAATTGGAGTGGTTGGTGTATTCCATACTTCTATCGATTGGATTTCACTCAAAACTCACCAAATGACTCCTCCCACCATATTATGATGTTGCCCAAGTTTTGGGCTCGATCCGAAATCAATAGGTGTTCGAAATTGGACAATTCAAGTTCAACGGCAGTTCGTTCCTAATTGGAGTGGTTGGTGTATTCCATACTTCTAGCGTTTGGATTTCACTAAAAACTCACCAAATGACTCCTCCCACCATATTTTGATGTTGCCCAAGTTTTGGGATCGATCCGAAATCAATAGGTGTGAGAAATTGGTCAATTCAATTTCAACGGCATTTCGTTCCTATTTGGAGTGGTTGGTGTATTCCATACTTCTAGCGATTGGATTTCACTCAAAACTCACCAAATGACTCCTCCCACCATATTATGATGTTGCCCAAGTTTTGGGCTCGATCCGAAACGAATAGGTGTTCCAAATTGGACAATTCAAGTTCAACGGCAGTTCGTTCCTAATTGGAGTGGTTGGTGTATTCCGTACCTCTTGCGATTGGATTTCACTCAAAACTCACCAAATGACTCCTCCCACCATATTATGATGTTGCCCAAGTTTTGGGCTCGATCCGAAATCAATAGGTGTGAGAAATTGGACAATTCAAGTTCAACGGCAGTTCGTTCGTAATTGGAGTGGTTGGTGTATTCCATAGTTCTAGCGATTGGATTTCACTCAAAACTCACCAAATGACTCCTCCCACCATATTATGATGTTGCCCAAGTTTTGGGCTCGATCCGACATCAATAGGTGTGAGAAATTGGACAATTCAAGTTGAACGGCAGTTCGTTCCTAATTGGAGTGGTTGGTGTATTCCATACTTCTAGCGATTGGATTTCACTCAAAACTCACCAAATGACTCCTCCCACCATATTATGATGTTGCCCAAGTTTTGGGCTCGATCCGAAATCAATAGGTGTTCCAAATTGGACAATTCAAGTTCAACGGCAGTTCGTTCCTAATTGGAGTGGTTGGTGTATTCCATACTTCTAGCGATTGGATTTCACTGAAAACGAACCAAATGACTCCTCCCACCATATTATGATGTTGCCCAAGTTTTGGGCTCGATCCGAAATCAATAGGTGTGAGAAATTGGACAATTCAAGTTCAACGGCAGTTCGTTCCTAATTGGAGTGGTTGGTGTATTCCAAACTTCTAGCGATTGGATTTCACTCAAAACTCACCAAATGACTCCTTGTTGCATTCCTAAGAGGACACAAATTAATGTACAAACAACCAATTAAAAATACCCGCAAGTGCACGAATCTATTGAAGTATAGATTATGTAAGTACGGGGTCGATCCCACGAAGAACTTGTCGGCTTCCTATAAGTTCTAATTTGAGTACGTAAAGAACACTTAATTGACACACCACAAATGCACAAATGCAAAATGGAAACTAAAAATGAGTAAAGAAGTGTAAAAGAAATGAAACAACACAAGAAAACTAAACAAAAACACAAACAGCATTTTCTATCGCCATTTTATCACCACTTTATCACCTGTGAACAGTGCCGTGAACAGTGAACAGTGCATCCTCAACTTGTGATACTCGCAAGTGCACGAGCCGTTCGGTAGTATAGCGTATGTAAGTGCGAGGTCGATCCCACGAGGATTGGTGATTGAATGATCCAATTCATTTCTCCTACACAAAACAGAAATGAAAAAGAAAGGAAATAAATAAAACAAGGAAGAAAGAAAATAACTAACTCAAGTAGATAAGTTCCCAAGTTCAATTAGATTAATGGATTGATTCTAGCTAAAGTATGATTAAGCCATGGTGTGTGGTCATAACCTTGTGTTCCTAATTCCCTAATTTGATCATTTGTTGTCTAACCTAAAATTAAGCATTAGGAACCCATTAAGCATAGAAGAACATTTTAAACAACCAAGTATGTATCTAATCCCTGTTGTCGAATGTCCATACATACTCTTCCTATTCATAGTTCAATTCGAATTAAAGCATGGTGTATACTCTTAATTCAAACCAAGATAGCTAACATGCAAGCCTAAATGGTGATCAATCATTCAAACTAGCATATTAACTTATAAGCATAATGAATAAGAACAAAAACCATAATTGAAACTTGGAAACTAATTCAACTTGAAAACTTAAGAAAAGAATTTACATAACAAAGAAAAATAAATTACAACTAAGAAAACATTAAAGAAAGCTAGAATTGAGAACTAGAAAGCAAAACTAAGAGAATTTGAGGGAGAGAAGGGAAGGGAGCTCTAGAGAAGTGTTTGAGAGCTCCCCCCCTTGGGGTGTGTTTACAAGCTTAGAGAACTTCCCTATTTATAGGCCTAGGGGAAGTGAAAATCTGAATTCAATATGGCTAATGCATACAACACTTGTTTTATAAAATCTGAAATGGTTGATGCACTTGTATTAGAAAATCTAAATTGGGTGATGCACTTGTATTAGAAAATCTTGAATTGGTTGATGCACTTCACCAATAGATCCCACCAGAAGCCCTAGCTCATCTTCATGTCACCATGACCAAGCTTCCAACCAGAAATGATAGCTCATACCTAGCTCACCATGACCAAGCATCCAACCAGCACATGCTGAGGTCAGCATGACCAGCAATTTCAAGGGCTTACAACTTGGGCTTCTCTTAATCAAATTAGGACTTTAAGCACTCGAAATTGAAGTTCAGAATGTCTTCTTTCCAGCCATATGTTATTTGGGCCAATCCAAGGTCGGAGGAGGAAGTTAAGGCCAAAACAAATTGGTAACTCATTTTCCGCGCTGATAAGATCCATCCTGAGCATGGTTCTGTGTTTGCTAGGTAACGGACTCCAGATTTATCCAATAGGGCTGAATTTTGGATATGTTATAGTACACACCAATTGGAACAACGTTCATGAAGAATGTGGCCTCATTCGAGCTATGTAGGTTGTTGAAACAAAGCTTGCAATATGACCTACGGAACTGGACTGGCAGGGGGCTGTAGCCAAAATGAGTTTGTCTTTAAGCTCTTCATCCATTCATCCAAATTAGGCCTTAACATGCTTGAATTGCATGAATTATGCTCTCTAAAGCCATCATTATTACCTAAAGCTCAATGAACTGAAAGATAAACACAAAAAGGATTAAAAGCACAAGTTTAACTCAAAAACATAACCAAATCATAAGCTAGAAGGGTACAAAATGATATACAATTATGAACCGATCAAATACCCCCAAACCTAGATTTTGCTAGTCCTCAAGCAAAACAAAAGGAAAACGAAGAAAAACAAAACAAAATAAGAAGTTAACTAGACCACTTTCGTAGGTAACTCGATTGCATTGAGCGTATGCAACAAGCCTTTAAACCTCTAGGCATCCCTAGTAGGAGGAGTTGTGTCTCCTGAGGGTTTAACAGATACGATACCCACAAACGTTTTACTGACTCTGTAAAACAAACTAATTAGAAAACTTAAAAGATTTGTTAGTTCTTAAGAAAAACAAAAAAAACAAAAAAAAACAAAAACGTTAACCTTCCAACCGGACAAAAATGTTAAACTTCATAGACATGGCTCAACAAGGAACAAAACAAGCACTAAGGAAGTTCTAAACATTATTCAAGTGCTACCACAATCTCACAAAAATCATGCTCAAGGTGTGTGTGTGAAGTAGCCATGAAGATACAACTCATGCTTCTCAAACAACAATATGAATTCCTGCAAGAATGAACACAAGTTTGCCAAGCTAAACCAAAATCAATAGGACTTTACTCATGGATGTAATGTAATGGTTAGAAAAGTAATGGATAATGAAGCACAAAGTCTAAGGAACAAAGTAGAGCATGTCATATAAACAAGATCATGGACATTTGAAATGTAAGGCACATAAATTGAAAAGCTCACAACACCAGATTTTGCAATTGAATCACTTCACAATTTGATTTTGACATTTACATACTTTGTATAATATTTGGCCCAATTTTGCGGCTCTTTACCCTAGATCACCTTGATTTCTCCTTATATCACCCTAGGGTCGTGACTACATTGGCCACACTTCTTTTCTCTTTTTCTTTGAATTTTTTTTTTTAATAGCTCATTTATTGCCTTGAATACATTACAATCTGAAATACAATCATACTCTACATGTCCCCTAGATGGTAGGATGTTTAATGGATGATAAGGTGATAGAAAGAAATGGCTAAGTGTTTGGGCACAAAAGGGTTTACAATGGAATATGTATTGTATGGGTTGATGGAGGAAAAAGAAATAGGCTTAACAAAGATGGCCTAAATCATATCTTAGTTATAACTTAACATTCCAGTGAATCACACAAGCAAAAATGCATACAATTGGGTAAGACATGCAAGAGTTGTATAATCATGGCTAAAGTGCATAGAAAGCTCAAGCATAATTATGTGAGACTTAGCTAGCAAAAGAATAAGATTCAGACCTAACACAATGCTTATCAAATTCCTAAGAGCCATATTAGAAGTTAGACTCATGATTTATCATTGGTGTGGGAAGGAAAACTGAAAATGACTCAAAGAAAAGAAACAGAAAAGAAAAACGTGAGGTTTCAAATTGCTGTTTTGCTCAATTTCAACATATAATCTGTTTTGACATGTAACTTTCAAACCACTTGGTCAAATTTAACGTTCTTTATGTCGTTGGATTCAGCATGAAAAAATGAAGAACACAGCGCGGACCAAACTTTCAAAACAGTAGCAGAAAAAAATTTGTAGCAATGAAGAAGCCTACGTTTTCAAACACAAACACACAAACTAAAAAACTTTCCAGCACCCCCAAACTTAAATGAAGCATTGTCCTCAATGTTAAAGCAAAGTAAAGATGATTGAGAACATGTAAATGATAAGGGGAAAAGTTAAGAAGAAGGTTTAGAAAGAAAAAAAAAAAAGAATATATAAGCAACTCACGGATGACCAGTTAAGGGCCTCAGAAAACACAGCCAGGGGATCCGGGAAGGTTGGAGGGGTCACAATGGTCCCGCTTAAAACCCAAACTTCTTAGACACCGAAGGTGTCGCCTAAAGAACTCCTAGACACTGTATTGACGGAAGTGCTCACTGGAGTTACCATAAGTCAGCTTATATGAAAAATCTTTTTAAATTTTTAAATTTTAAATTTTTTAAAATTTTTTTTTTAAAAAAGAAATAGAAATTTAAAATAATAACAAATAAAGAGAAAGGATTGAAATGCTCCCCCTTGAAGCAATTAGGTCGAGCGTGATGCATTTGGAGGTCGCGACTTCTCCCACTACTCCACACTTCCTATCTTTGAAGTTGCCATCTCTCTCCATTTTTATTGAGCTATTTACATTGCTAAAACAAACACACACAAAAACTTGAAACGGAATTAAAGGATTACAAAATATTAAAAAAAAAAACTAAAAATGAAAAGGAAAAATCAACACAAGTCCAATTCCATGCTTCAAAGCAACAAGCACCAATGGGTTGTGTAAGCTGGGACTTAAACCCAGTTCTCTTGCTTGTTGGGCAATTGTCCTTTTCTGTTGGACTACAAACACAACATGTCCATTAACGTCATTAACTTTAAAACTTGAAATTGTCTAGTTAAGAAAAAAAAATAAAGTAGGAAAGCCAAATAGAATCAAACAATGTTACCGATCCCCGGCAACGGCGCCAAAAACTTGTTGCGTAGATACAGCTGTACCAAAATGGATTCAGTTGCATCCTCAACTTGTGATACTCGCAAGTGCACGAGCCGTTCGGTAGTATAGCGTATGTAAGTGCGAGGTCGATCCCACGAGGATTGGTGATTGAATGATCCAATTCATTTCTCCTACACAAAACAGAAATGAAAAAGAAAGGAAATAAATAAAACAAGGAAGAAAGAAAATAACTAACTCAAGTAGATAAGTTCCCAAGTTCAATTAGATTAATGGATTGATTCTAGCTAAAGTATGATTAAGCCATGGTGTGTGGTCATAACCTTGTGTTCCTAATTCCCTAATTTGATCATTTGTTGTCTAACCTAAAATTAAGCATTAGGAACCCATTAAGCATAGAAGAACATTTTAAACAACCAAGTATGTATCTAATCCCTGTTGTCGAATGTCCATACATACTCTTCCTATTCATAGTTCAATTCGAATTAAAGCATGGTGTATACTCTTAATTCAAACCAAGATAGCTAACATGCAAGCCTAAATGGTGATCAATCATTCAAACTAGCATATTAACTTATAAGCATAATGAATAAGAACAAAAACCATAATTGAAACTTGGAAACTAATTCAACTTGAAAACTTAAGAAAAGAATTTACATAACAAAGAAAAATAAATTATAACTAAGAAAACATTAAAGAAAGCTAGAATTGAGAACTAGAAAGCAAAACTAAGAGAATTTGAGGGAGAGAAGGGAAGGGAGCTCTAGAGAAGTGTTTGAGAGCTCCCCCCCTTGGGGTGTGTTTACAAGCTTAGAGAACTTCCCTATTTATAGGCCTAGGGGAAGTGAAAATCTGAATTCAATATGGCTAATGCATACAACACTTGTTTTATAAAATCTGAAATGGTTGATGCACTTGTATTAGAAAATCTAAATTGGGTGATGCACTTGTATTAGAAAATCTTGAATTGGTTGATGCACTTCACCAATAGATCCCACCAGCAGCCCTAGCTCATCTTCATGTCACCATGACCAAGCTTCCAACCAGAAATGATAGCTCATACCTAGCTCACCATGACCAAGCATCCAACCAGCACATGCTGAGGTCAGCATGACCAGCAACTTCAAGGGCTTACAACTTGGGCTTCTCTTAATCAAATTAGGACTTTAAGCACTCGAAATTGAAGTTCAGAATGTCTTCTTTCCAGCCATATGTTATTTGGGCCAATCCAAGGTCGGAGGAGGAAGTTAAGGCCAAAACAAATTGCTAACTCATTTTCCGCGCTGATAAGATCCATCCTGAGCATGGTTCTGTGTTTGCTAGGTAACGGACTCCAGATTTATCCAATAGGGCTGAATTTTGGATATGTTATAGTACACACCAATTGGAACAACTTTCATGAAGAATTTGGCCTCATTCGAGCTATGTAGGTTGTTGAAACAAAGCTTGCAATATGACCTACGGAACTGGACTGGCAGGGGGCTGTAGCCAAAATGAGTTTGTCTTTAAGCTCTTCATCCATTCATCCAAATTAGGCCTTAACATGCTTGAATTGCATGAATTATGCTCTCTAAAGCCATCATTATTACCTAAAGCTCAATGAACTGAAAGATAAACACAAAAAGGATTAAAAGCACAAGTTTAACTCAAAAACATAACCAAATCATAAGCTAGAAGGGTACAAAATGATATACAATTATGAACCGATCATATTCCATACTTCTAGCGATTGGATTTCACTCAAAACTCGCCAAATGAATCCTCCCACCATATTATGATGTTGCCCAAGTTTTGGGCTCGATCCGAAATCAGTAGGTGTGAGAAATTGGACAATTCAACTTCAACGGCAGTTCGTTCCTAATTGGAGTGGTTGGTGTATTCCATACTTCTAGCAATTGGATTTCACTCAAAACGCACCAAATGACTCCTCCCACCATATTATGATGTTGCCCAAGTTTTGGGTTCGATCCGAAATCAATAGGTGTGAGAAATTGGACAATTCAAGTTCAACGGCAGTTCGTTCCTAATTAGAGTGGTTGGTGTATTCCATACTTCTAGCGATTGGATTTCACTCAAAATTCCCCAAATGACTCCTCCCACCATATTATGATTTGCCCAAGTTTTGGGGTCGATCCGAAATCAATAGGTGTTCCAAATTGGACAATTCAAGTTCAACGGAAGTTCGTTCCTAATTGGAGTGGTTGATGTATTCCATACTTCTAGCGATTGGATTTCACTCAAAACTCACCAAATGACTCCTCCCACCATATTATGATGTTGCCCAAACTTTGGGCTCGATCCGAAATCAATAGGTTTTCCAAATTGGACAATTCAAGTTCAACGGCAGTTCGTTCCTAATTGGGGTGGTTGGTGTATTCCATACTTCTAGCGTTTGGATTTCACTCAAAACTCACCAAATGACTCCTCCCACCATATTTTCATGTTGCCCAAGTTTTGGGATCGATCCGAAATCAATAGGTGTGGGAAATTGGTCAATTCAATTTCAACGGCATGTCGATCCTAATTGGAGTGGTTGGTGTATTCCATACTTCTAGCGATTGGATTTCACTCAAAACTCACCGAATGACTCCTCCCACCATATTATGATGTTGCCCAAGTTTTGGGCTTGATCCAAAATCAATAGGTGTGAGAAATGGGACAATTCAAGTTCAACGGCAGCTCGTTCCTAATTGGAGTAGTTAGTGTATTCCACACTTCTAGCGATTGGATTTCACTCAAAACGCACCAAATGACTCCTCCCACCATATTATGATGTTGGCCAAGTTTTGGGCTCGATCCGAAATCAACAGGTGTTCCAAATTGGACAATTCAAGTTCAACGGCAGTTCGTTCCTAATTGGAGTGGTAGGTGTATTCCATACTTCTAGCGATTGGATTTCACTCAAAACTCACCAAATGACTCCTCCCACCATATTATGATGTTGCCCAAGTTTTGGGCTCTATCCGAAATCAATAGGTGTGAGAAATTGGACAATTCAAGTTCAACGGCAGTTCGTTCCTAATTGGAGTGGTTGGTGTATTCCATACTTCTAGCGATTAGATTTCACTCAAAACTCCCCAAATGACTCCTCCCACCATATTATGATGTTGCCCAAGTTTTGGGATCGATCCGAAATCAATAAGTGTGAGAAATTGGTCAATTCAATTTCAACGGCATTTCGTTCCTAATTGGACAATTCAAGTTCTACGGCAGTTCGTTCCTAATTGGAGTGGTTGGTGTATTCCATACTTCTAGTGATTGGATTTCACTCAAAACTCACCAAATGACTCCTCCCACCATATTATGATGTTGCCCAAGTTTTGGGCTCGATCCGAAATCAATAGGTGTGAGAAATTGGACAATTCAAGTTCAACGACAGTTCGTTCCGAATTGGGGTGGTTGGTGTATTCCATACTTCTAGCGATTGGGTTTCACTCAAAACTCACCAAATGACTCCTCCCACCATATTATGATGTTCCCTAAGTTTTGGGCTCGATCCGAAATCAATAGGTGTGAGAAATTGGACAATTCAAGTTCAACGGCAGTTCGTTCCTAATTGGAGTGGTTGGTGTATTCCATACTTCTAGCATTTGGATTTCACTCAAAACTCACCAAATGACTCCTCCCACCATATTATGATGTTCCCTAAGTTTTGGGCTCGATCCGAAATCAATAGGTGTGAGAAATTGGACAATTCAAGTTCAACGGCAGTTCGTTCCTAATTGGAGTGGTTGGTGTATTCCATACTTCTAGCATTTGGATTTCACTCAAAACTCACCAAATGACTCCTCCCACCATATTTTGATGTTGCCCAAGTTTTGGGATCGATCCGAAATCAATAGGTGTGGGAAATTGGTCAATTCAATTTCAACGGCATGTCGTTCCTAATTGGAGTGGTTGGTGTTTTCCATACTTCTAGCGATTGGATTTCACTCAAAACTCGCCAAATGAATCCTCCCACCATATTATGATGTTGCCCAAGTTTTGGGCTCGATCCGAAATCAGTAGGTGTGAGAAATTGGACAATTCAAGTTCAACGGCAGTTCGTTCCTAATTGGAGTGGTTGGTGTATTCCATACTTCTAGCGTTTGGATTTCACTCAAAACTCACCAAATGACTCCTCCCACCATATTATGATGTTGCCCAAGTTTTGGGCTCGATCCGAAATCAATAGATGTTCGAAATTGGACAATTCAAGTTCAACGGCAGTTCGTTACTAATTGGAGTGGTTGGTGTATTCCAGACTTCTAGCGTTTGGATTTCACTCAAAACTCACCAAATGACTCCTCCCACCATATTATGATGTTGCCCAAGTTTTGGGATCAATACGAAATCAATTGGTGTGAGAAATTGGTCAATTCAATTTCAACGGCAGTTCGTTCGTAATTGGAGTGGTTGGTGCATTCCACACTTCTAGCGATTGGATTTCACTCAAAACTCACCAAACGACTCCTCCCACCATATTATGATGTTGCCCAAGTTTTGGATCGATCCGAAATCAATAGGTGTGAGAAATTGGTCAATTGAATTTCAACGGCATGTCGTTCCTAATTGGAGTGGTTGGTGTATTCCATACCTCTATCTATTGGATTTCACTCAAAACTCACCAAATGAATCCTCCCACCATATTATGATGTTGCCCAAGTTTTGGGCTCGATCCGAAATCAGTAGGTGTGAGAAATTGGACAATTCAAGTTCAACGGCAGTTCGTTCCTAATTGGAGTGGTTGGTGTATTCCATACTTCTAGCAATTGGATTTCACTCAAAACTCACCAAATGACTCCTCCCACCATATTATGATGTTGCCCAAGTTTTGGATCGATCCGAAATCAATAGGTGTGAGAAATTGGTCAATTGAATTTCAACGGCATGTCGTTCCTAATTGGAGTGGTTGGTGTATTCCATACCTCTATCTATTGGATTTCACTCAAAACTCACCAAATGAATCCTCCCACCATATTATGATGTTGCCCAAGTTTTGGGCTCGATCCGAAATCAGTAGGTGTGAGAAATTGGACAATTCAAGTTCAACGGCAGTTCGTTCCTAATTGGAGTGGTTGGTGTATTCCATACTTCTAGCAATTGGATTTCACTCAAAACGCACCAAATGACTCCTCCCACCGTATTATGATGTTGCCCAAGTTTTGGGCTCGATCCGAAATCAATAGGTGTGAGAAATTGGACAATTCAAGTTCAACGGCAGTTCGTTCCTAATTGGAGTGGTTGGTGTATTCCATTCTTCTAGTGATTGGATTTCACTCAAAACTCACCAAATGACTCCTCCCACCATATTATGATGTTGCCCAAGTTTTGGGCTCGATCCGAAATCAATAGGTGTTCCAAATTGGACAATTCAAGTTCAACGGCAGTTCGTTCCTAATTGGAGTGGTTGGTGTATTCCATACTTCTAGCGATTGGATTTCACTGAAAACGAACCAAACGACTCCTCCCACCATATTATGATGTTGCCCAAGTTTTGGGCTCGATCCGAAATCAATAGGTGTTCCAAATTGGACAATTCAAGTTCTACGGCAGTTCGTTCCTAATTGGAGTGGTTGGTGTATTCCATACTTCTAGCGATTGGATTTCACTCAAAACTCACCAAATGACTCCTCCCACCATATTATGATGTTGCCCAAGTTTTGGTCTCGATCCGAAATCAATAGGTGTGAGAAATTGGACAATTCAAGTTCAACGGCAGTTCGTTCCTAATCGGAGTGGTTGGTGTATTCCATACTTCTAGCGAATGGATTTCACTCAAAACGCACCAAATGACTCCTCCCACCATATTATGATGTTGCCCAAGTTTTGGGCTCGATCCGAAATCAGTAGGTGTGAGAAATTGGACAATTCAAGTTCAACGGCAGTTCGTTCCTAATTGGAGTGGTTGGTGTATTCCATACTTCTAGCAATTGGATTTCACTCAAAACGCACCAAATGACTCCTCCCACCGTATTATGATGTTGCCCAAGTTTTGGGCTCGATCCGAAATCAATAGGTGTGAGAAATTGGACAATTCAAGTTCAACGGCAGTTCGTTCCTAATTGGAGTGGTTGGTGTATTCCATTCTTCTAGTGATTGGATTTCACTCAAAACTCACCAAATGACTCCTCCCACCATATTATGATGTTGCCCAAGTTTTGGGCTCGATCCGAAATCAATAGGTGTTCCAAATTGGACAATTCAAGTTCAACGGCAGTTCGTTCCTAATTGGAGTGGTTGGTGTATTCCATACTTCTAGCGATTGGATTTCACTGAAAACGAACCAAACGACTCCTCCCACCATATTATGATGTTGCCCAAGTTTTGGGCTCGATCCGAAATCAATAGGTGTTCCAAATTGGACAATTCAAGTTCAACGGCAGTTCGTTCCTAATTGGAGTGGTTGGTGTATTCCATACTTCTAGCGTTTGGATTTCACTCAAAACTAACCAAATGACTCCTCCCACCATATTTTGATGTTGCCCAAGTTTTGGGATCGATCCGAAATCAATAGGTGTGGGAAATTGGTCAATTCAATTTCAACGGCATGTCGTTCCAAATTGGAGTGGTTGGTGTATTCCATACTTCTAGCGTTTGGATTTCACTCAAAACTCACCAAATGACTCTTCCCACCATATTATGATGTTGCCCAAGTTTTGGGATCAATCCGAAATCAATTGGTGTGAGAAATTGGTCAATTCAATTTCAACGGCAGTTCGTTCCAAATTGGAGTGGTTGGTGTATTCCACACTTCTAGCGATTGGATTTCACTCAAAACTCACCAAATGACTCCTCCCACCATATTATGATGTTGCCCAAGTTTTCGGATCGATCCGAAATCAATAAGTGTGAGAAATTGGTTAATTCAATTTCAACGGCATTTTGTTCCTAATTGGAGTGGTTGGTGTATTCCGTACTACTAAGGATTGGATTTCACTCAAAACTCACCAAATGACTCCTCCCACCATATTATGATGTTGCCCAAGTTTTGGGTCGATCCGAAATCAATAAGTGTGAGAAATTGGTCAATTCAATTTCAACGGCATTTCGTTCCTAATTGGAGTGGCTGGTGTATTCCATACTACTAAGGATTGGATTTCACTCAAAACTCACCAAATGACTCCTCCCACCATATTATGATGTTGCCCAAGTTTTGGATCGATCCGAAATCAATAGGTGTGAGAAATTGGTCAATTCAATTTCAACGGCATGTCGTTCCTATTTGGAGTGGTTGGTGTATTCCATACGTCTATCTATTGGATTTCACTCAAAACTCACCAAATGAATCCTCCCACCATATTATGATGTTGCCCAAGTTTTGGGCTCGATCCGAAATCAGTAGGTGTGAGAAATTGGACAATTCAAGTTCAACGGCAGTTCGTTCCTAATTGGATTGGTTGGTGTATTCCATACTTCTAGCAATTGGATTTCATTCAAAACGCACCAAATGACTCCTCCCACCGTATTATGATGTTGCCCAAGTTTTGGGCTCGATCCGAAATCAATAGGTGTGAGAAATTGGACAATTCAAGTTCAACGGCAGTTCGTTCCTAATTGGAGTGGTTGGTGTATTCCATACTTCTAGCAATTGGATTTCACTCAAAATGCACCAAATGACTCCTCCCACCGTATTATGATGTTGCCCAAGTTTTGGGCTCGATCCGTAATCAATAGGTGTGAGAAATTGGACAATTCGAGTTCAACAGCAGTTCGTTCCTAATTGGAGTGGTTGGTGTATTCCATTCTTCTAGCGATTGGATTTCACTCAAAACTCACCAAATGACTCCTCCCACCATATTCTGATGTTGCCCAAGTTTTGGGCTCGATCCGAAATCAATAGGTGTTCCAAATTAGACAATTCAAGTTCAACGGCAGTTCGTTCCTAATTGGAGTGGTTGGTGTATTCCATACTTCTAGCGATTGGATTTCACTCAAAACTCACCAAATGAATCCTCCCACCATATTATGATGTTGCCCAAGTTTTGGTCTCGATCCGAAATCAATAGGTGTGAGAAATTGGACAATTCAAGTTCAACGGCAGTTCGTTCCTAATTGGAGTGGTTGGTGTATTCCATACTTCTAGCAATTGGATTTCACTCAAAACGCACCAAATGACTCCTCCCACCTTATTATGATGTTGCCCAAGTTTTGGGCTCGATCCAAAATCAATAGGTGTGAGAAATTGGACAATTCAAGTTCAACGGCAGTTCGTTCCTAATTGGAGTGGTTGGTGTATTCCAAACTTCTAGCGATTGGATTCCACTCAAAACTCACCAAATGACTCCTCCCACCATATTACGATGTTGCCCAAGTTTTGGGATCGATCCGAAATCAATAGGTGTGAGAAATTGGTCAATTCAATTTCAACGGCATTTCGTTCCTAATTTGAGTGGTTGGTGTATTCCTTACTACTAGCGATTGGATTTCACTCAAAACTCACCAAATGACTCCTCCCACCATATTATGATGTTGCCCAAGTTTTGGGCTCGATCCGAAATCAATAGGTGTGAGAAATTGGTCAAGTCAATTTCAACGGCATGTCGTTCCTAATTGGAGTGGTTGGTGTATTCCATACTTCTAGCGATTGGATTTCACTCAAAACTCGCCAAATGAATCCTCCCACCATATTATGATGTTGCCCAAGTTTTGGGCTCGATCCAAAATCAGTAGGTGTGAGAAATTGGACAATTCAAGTTCAACGGCAGTTCGTTCCTAATTGGAGTGGTTGGTGTATTCCATACTTCTAGCAATTGGATTTCACTCAAAACGCACCAAATGACTCCTCCCACCTTATTATGATGTTGCCCAAGTTTTGGGCTCGATCCAAAATCAATAGGTTTGAGAAATTGGACAATTCAAGTTGAACGGCAGTTCGTTCCTAATTGGAGTGGTTGGTGTATTCCATACTTCTAGCGATTGGATTTCACTCAAAACTCACCAAATGACTCCTCCCATCATATTATGATATTGCCCAAGTTTTGGGCTCGATCCGAAATCAATACGTGTTCCAAATTGGACAATTCAAGTTCAACAGCAGTTCGTTCCTAATAGGAGTAGTTGGTGTATTCCATACTTCTAGCGATTGGATTTCACTCAAAACTCACCAAATGACTCCTCCCACCATATTATGATGTTGCCCAAGTTTTGGTCTCGATCCGAAATCAATAGGTGTGAGAAATTGGACAATTCAAGTTCAACGGCAGTTCGTTCCTAATCGGAGTGGTTGGTGTATTCCATACTTCTAGCGATTGGATTTCACTCAAAACGCACCAAATGACTCCTCCCACCATATTATGATGTTGCCCAAGTTTTGGGTTCGATCCGAAATCAATAGGCGTGAGAAATTGGACAATTCATGTTCAACGGCAGTTCGTTCCTAATTGGGGTGGTTGGTGTATTCCATACTTCTAGCGATTGGATTTCACTCAAAACTCACCAAATGACTCCTCCCACCATATTATGATGTTCCCCAAGTTTTGGGCTCGATCCGAAATCCATAGGTGTTCCAAATTGGACAATTCAAGTTCAACGGCAGTTCGTTCCTAATTGGAGTGGTTGGTGTATTCCATACTTCTAGCGTTTGGATTTCACTCAAAACTAACCAAATGACTCCTCCCACCATATTTTGATGTTGCCCAAGTTTTGGGATCGATCCGAAATCAATAGGTGTGGGAAATTGGTCAATTCAATTTCAACGGCATGTCGTTCCAAATTGGAGTGGTTGGTGTATTCCATACTTCTAGCGATTGGATTTCACTCAAAACTCACAAAATGACTCCGCCCACCATATTATGATGTTGCCCAAGTTTTGGGATCGATCCGAAATAAATAGGTGTGAGAAATTTTTCAATTCAATTTCAACGGCAGTTCGTTCCTAATTGGAGTGGTTGGTGTATTCCATACTTCTAGCGATTGGATTTCACTCAAAACTCACCAAATGACTCCTCCCACCATATTATGATGTTGCCCAAGTTTTGTGCTCGATCCGAAATCAATAGGTGTTCCAAATTGGACAATTCAAGTTCAACGGCAGTTCGTTCCTAATTGGAGTGGTTGGTGTATTCCATACTTCCAGCGTTTGGATTTCACTCAAAACTCCCCAAATGACTCCTCCCACCATATTATGATGTTGCCCAAGTTTTGGGCTCGATCCGAAATCAATAGGTGTTCCAAATTGGACAATTCAAGTTCAACGGCAGTTCGTTCCTAATTGGAGTGGTTGGTGTATTCCATACTTCCAGCGTTTGGATTTCACTCAAAACTCACCAAATGACTCCTCCCACCATATTATGATGTTGCCCAAGTTTTGGATCGATCCGAAATCAATAGGTGTGAAAAATTGGTCAATTCAATTTCAACGGCATGTCGTTCCTAATTGGAGTGGTTGGTGTATTCCATACTTCTAGAGATTGGATTTCACTCAAAACTCACCAAATGAATCCTCCCACCATATTATGATGTTGCCCAAGTTTTGGGCTCGATCCGAAATCAGTAGGTGTTCCAAATTGGACAATTCAACTTCAACGGCAGTTCGTTCCTAATTGGAGTGGTAGGTGTATACCATACTTCTAGCGATTGGATTTCACTCAAAACGCACCAAATGACTCCTCCCACCATATTATGATGTTGCCCAAGTTTTGGGATCGATCCGAAATCCATAGGTGTGAGAAATTGGTCAATTCAATTTCAACGGCATTTCGTTCCTAATTGGAGTGGTTGGTGTATTCCAAACTAATAGCGATTGGATTTCACTCAAAACTCACCAAATGACTCCTCCCACCATATTATGATGTTGCCCAAGTTTTGGATCGATCCGAAATCAACAGGTGTGAAAAATTGGTCAATTCAATTTCGATGGCATGTCGTTCCTCATTGGAGTGGTTGGTGTATTCCATACTTCTAGCGATTGGATATCACTCAAAACTCACCAAATGAATCCTCCCACCATATTATGATGTTGCCCAAGTTTTGGGCTCGATCCGAAATCAGTAGGTGTGAGAAATTGGACAATTCAACTTCAACGGCAGTTCGTTCCTAATTGGAGTGGTTGGTGTATTCCATATTTCTAGCAATTGGATTTCACTCAAAACGCACCAAATGACTCCTCCCACCATATTATGATGTTGCCCAAGTTTTGGGCTCGATCCAAAATCAATAGGTTTGAGAAATTGGACAATTCAAGTTCAACGGCAGTTCGTTCCTAATTGGAGTGGTTGGTGTATTCCATACTTCTAGCGATTGGATTTCACTCAAAACTCACCAAATGACTCCTCCCACCATATTATGATGTTCCCCAAGTTTTGGGCTCGATCCGAAATCAATAGGTGTTCCAAATTGGACAATTCAAGTTCTACGGCAGTTCGTTCCTAATTGGAGTGGTTGGTGTATTCCATACTTCTAGCGATTGGATTTCACTCAAAACTCGCCAAATGAATCCTCCCACCATATTATGATGTTGCCCAAGTTTTGGGCTCGATCCAAAATCAGTAGGTGTGAGAAATTGGACAATTCAAGTTCAACGGCAGTTCGTTCCTAATTGGAGTGGTTGGTGTATTCCATACTTCTAGCAATTGGATTTCACTCAAAACGCACCAAATGACTCCTCCCACCATATTATGATGTTGCCCAAGTTTTGGGCTCGATCCAAAATCAATAGGTTTGAGAAATTGGACAATTCAAGTTCAACGGCAGTTCGTTCCTAATTGGAGTGGTTGGTGTATTATATACTTCTAGCGATTGGATTTCACTCAAAACTCACCAAATGACTCCTCCCACCATATTATGATGTTGCCCAAGTTTTGGGCTCGATCCGAAATCAATACGTGTTCCAAATTGGACAATTCAAGTTCAACAGCAGTTCGTTCCTAATTGGAGTGGTTGGTGTATTCCATACTTCTAGCGATTGGATTTCACTCAAAACGAACCAAATGACTCCTCCCACCATATTATGATGTTGCCCAAGTTTTGGGCTCGATCCGAAATCAATAGGTGTTCCAAATTGGACAATTCAAGTTCAACGGCAGTTCGTTCCTAATTGGAGTGGTTGGTGTATTCCATACTTCCTGCGATTGGATTTCACTCAAAACCCACCAAATGACTCCTCCCACCAAATTATGTTGTTGACCAAGTTTTGGGCTCGATCCGAAATCAATAGGTGTTCCAAATTGGACAATTCAAGTTCAACGGCAGTTCGTTCCTAATTGGAGTGGTTGGTGTATTCCATACTTCCAGCGTTTGGATTTCACTCAAAACTCCCCAAATGACTCCTCCCACCATATTATGATGTTGCCCAAGTTTTGGGCTCGATCCGAAATCAATAGGTGTTCCAAATTGGACAATTCAAGTTCAACGGCAGTTCGTTCCTAATTGGAGTGGTTGGTGTATTCCATACTTCCAGCGTTTGGATTTCACTCAAAACTCACCAAATGACTCCTCCCACCATATTATGATGTTGCCCAAGTTTTGGATCGATCCGAAATCAATAGGTGTGAAAAATTGGTCAATTCAATTTCAACGGCATGTCGTTCCTAATTGGAGTGGTTGGTGTATTCCATACTTCTAGAGATTGGATTTCACTCAAAACTCACCAAATGAATCCTCCCACCATATTATGATGTTGCCCAAGTTTTGGGCTCGATCCGAAATCAGTAGGTGTTCCAAATTGGACAATTCAACTTCAACGGCAGTTCGTTCCTAATTGGAGTGGTAGGTGTATACCATACTTCTAGCGATTGGATTTCACTCAAAACGCACCAAATGACTCCTCCCACCATATTATGATGTTGCCCAAGTTTTGGGATCGATCCGAAATCCATAGGTGTGAGAAATTGGTCAATTCAATTTCAACGGCATTTCGTTCCTAATTGGAGTGGTTGGTGTATTCCAAACTAATAGCGATTGGATTTCACTCAAAACTCACCAAATGACTCCTCCCACCATATTATGATGTTGCCCAAGTTTTGGATCGATCCGAAATCAACAGGTGTGAAAAATTGGTCAATTCAATTTCGATGGCATGTCGTTCCTCATTGGAGTGGTTGGTGTATTCCATACTTCTAGCGATTGGATATCACTCAAAACTCACCAAATGAATCCTCCCACCATATTATGATGTTGCCCAAGTTTTGGGCTCGATCCGAAATCAGTAGGTGTGAGAAATTGGACAATTCAACTTCAACGGCAGTTCGTTCCTAATTGGAGTGGTTGGTGTATTCCATATTTCTAGCAATTGGATTTCACTCAAAACGCACCAAATGACTCCTCCCACCATATTATGATGTTGCCCAAGTTTTGGGCTCGATCCAAAATCAATAGGTTTGAGAAATTGGACAATTCAAGTTCAACGGCAGTTCGTTCCTAATTGGAGTGGTTGGTGTATTCCATACTTCTAGCAATTGGATTTCACTCAAAACGCACCAAATGACTCCTCCCACCATATTATGATGTTGCCCAAGTTTTGGGCTCGATCCAAAATCAATAGGTTTGAGAAATTGGACAATTCAATTTCAACGGCATGTCGTTCCTAATTGGAGTGGTTGGTGTATTCCATACTTCTAGAGATTGGATTTCACTCAAAACTCACCAAATGAATCCTCCCACCATATTATGATGTTGCCCAAGTTTTGGGCTCGATCCGAAATCAGTAGGTGTTCCAAATTGGACAATTCAACTTCAACGGCAGTTCGTTCCTAATTGGAGTGGTAGGTGTATACCATACTTCTAGCGATTGGATTTCACTCAAAACGCACCAAATGACTCCTCCCACCATATTATGATGTTGCCCAAGTTTTGGGATCGATCCGAAATCCATAGGTGTGAGAAATTGGTCAATTCAATTTCAACGGCATTTCGTTCCTAATTGGAGTGGTTGGTGTATTCCAAACTAATAGCGATTGGATTTCACTCAAAACTCACCAAATGACTCCTCCCACCATATTATGATGTTCCCCAAGTTTTGGGCTCGATCCGAAATCAATAGGTGTTCCAAATTGGACAATTCAAGTTCTACGGCAGTTCGTTCCTAATTGGAGTGGTTGGTGTATTCCATACTTCTAGCGATTGGATTTCACTCAAAACTCGCCAAATGAATCCTCCCACCATATTATGATGTTGCCCAAGTTTTGGGCTCGATCCAAAATCAGTAGGTGTGAGAAATTGGACAATTCAAGTTCAACGGCAGTTCGTTCCTAATTGGAGTGGTTGGTGTATTCCATACTTCTAGCAATTGGATTTCACTCAAAACGCACCAAATGACTCCTCCCACCATATTATGATGTTGCCCAAGTTTTGGGCTCGATCCAAAATCAATAGGTTTGAGAAATTGGACAATTCAAGTTCAACGGCAGTTCGTTCCTAATTGGAGTGGTTGGTGTATTCCATACTTCTAGCGATTGGATTTCACTCAAAACTCACCAAATGACTCCTCCCACCATATTATGATGTTGCCCAAGTTTTGGGCTCGATCCGAAATCAATACGTGTTCCAAATTGGACAATTCAAGTTCAACAGCAGTTCGTTCCTAATTGGAGTGGTTGGTGTATTCCATACTTCTAGCGATTTGATTTCACTCAAAACGAACCAAATGACTCCTCCCACCATATTAGGATGTTGCCCAAGTTTTGGGCTCGATCCGAAATCAATAGGTGTTCCAAATTGGACAATTCAAGTTCAACGGCAGTTCGTTCCTAATTGGAGTGGTTGGTGTATTCCATACTTCCTGCGATTGGATTTCACTCAAAACCCACCAAATGACTCCTCCCACCAAATTATGATGTTGACCAAGTTTTGGGCTCGATCCGAAATCAATAGGTGTTCCAAATTGGACAATTCAAGTTCAACGGCAGTTCGTTCCTAATTGTAGTGGTTGGTGTATTCCATACTTCTAGCGATTGGATTTCACTCAAAACGCACCAAATGACTCCTCCCACCATATTATGATGTTGCCCAAGTTTTGGGCTCGATCCGAAATCAATAGGTGTTCCAAATTGGACAATTCAAGTTCAACGGCAGTTCGTTCCTAATTGTAGTGGTTGGTGTATTCCATACTTCTAGCGATTGGATTTCACTCAAAACTCGCCAAATGAATCCTCCCACCATATTATGATGTTGCCCAAGTTTTGGGCTCGATCCAAAATCAGTAGGTGTGAGAAATTGGACAATTCAAGTTCAACGGCAGTTCGTTCCTAATTGGAGTGGTTGGTGTATTCCATACTTCTAGCGATTGGATTTCACTCAAAACGCACCAAATGACTCCTCCCACCATATTATGATGTTGCCCAAGTTTTGGGCTCGATCCGAAATCAATACGTGTTCCAAATTGGACAATTCAAGTACAACAGCAGTTCGTTCCTAATTGGAGTGGTTGGTGTATTCCATACTTCTAGCGATTGGATTTCACTCAAAACTCACCAAATGACTCCTCCCACCATATTTTGATGTTGCCCAAGTTTTGTGCTCGATCCGAAATCAATAGGTGTTCCAAATTGGACAATTCAAGTTCAACGGCAGTTCGTTCCTAATTGGAGGGGTTGGTGTATTCCATACTTCTAGCGATTGGATTTCACTCAAAACTCACCAAATGACTCCTCCCACCATATTATGATGTTGCCCAAGTTTTGGGCTCGATCCGAAATCAATACGTGTTCCAAATTGGACAATTCAAGTACAACAGCAGTTCGTTCCTAATTGGAGTGGTTGGTGTATTCCATACTTCTAGCGCTTGGATTTCACTCAAAACTCACCAAATGACTCCTCCCACCATATTTTGATGTTGCCCAAGTTTTGGGATCGATCCGAAATCCATAGGTGTTCCAAATTGGACAATTCAAGTTCAACGGCAGTTCGTTCCTATTTGGAGTGGTTGGTGTATTCCATACTTCGAGCAATTGGATTTCACTCAAAATGCACCAAATGACTCCTCCCACCATATTATGATGTTGCCCAAGTTTTGGGCTCGATCCGAAATAAATAGGTGTGAGAAATTGGACAATTCAAGTTCAACGGCAGTTCGTTCCGAATTGGGGTGGTTGGTGTATTCCATACTTCTAGAGATTGGATTTCACTAAAAACTCACCAAATGACTCCTCCCACCATATTATGATGTTGCCCAAGTTTTGGGCTCGATCCGAAATCAATAGGTGTTCCAAATTGGACAATTCAAGTTCAACGGCAATTCGTTCCTAATTGGAGTGGTAGGTGTATTCCATACTTCTAGCGATTGGATTTCACTCAAAACGCACCAAATGACTCCTCCCACCATATTATGATGTTGCCCAAGTTTTGGGCTCGATCCGAAATCAATAGGTGTTCCAAATTGGACAATTCAAGTTCAACGGCAGTTCGTTCCTAATTGGAGTGGTTGGTGTATTCTATACTTCTAACGATTGGATTTCACTCAAAACTCACCAAATGACTCCTCCCACCATATTATGATGTTGCCCAAGGTTTGGGCTCGATCCGAAATCAATAGGTGTTCCAAATTGGACAATTCAAGTTCAACGGCAGTTCGTTCCTAATTGGAGGGGTTGGTGTATTCCATACTTCTAGCGATTGGATTTCACTCAAAACGAACCAAATGACTCCTCCCACCATATTATGATGTTGCCCAAGTTTTGGGCTCGATCCGGAATCAATAGGTGTTCCAAATTGGACAATTCAAGTTCAACGATAGCTCGTTCCTAGTTGGAGTGGTTGGTGTATTCCATCCTTCTAGCGATTGGATTTCACTCAAAACTCACCAAATGACTCCTCCCACCATATTATGATGTTGCCCAAGTTTTGGGCTCGATCCGAAATCAATAGGTTTTCGAAATTGGACAATTCAAGTTCAACGGCAGTTCGTTCCTAATTGGAGTGGTTGGTGTATTCCATACTTCTAGCGTTTGGATTTCACTCAAAACTAACCAAATGACTCCTCCCACCATATTTTGATGTTGCCAAAGTTTTGGGATCGATCCGAAATCAATAGGTGTAGGAAATTGGTCAATTCAATTTCAACGGCATGTCGTTCCTAATTGGAGTGGTTGGTGTATTCCATACTTCTAGCGATTGGATTTCACTCAAAACTCACAAAATGACTCCTCCCACCATATTATGATGTTGCCCAAGTTTTGGGATCGATCCGAAATCAATAGGTGTGAGAAATTTTTCAATTCAATTTCAACGGCAGTTCGTTCCTAATTGGAGTGGTTGGTGTATTCCATACTTCTAGCGATTGGATTTCACTCAAAACGAACCAAATGACTCCTCCCACCATATTATGATGTTGCCCAAGTTTTGTGCTCGATCCGAAATCAATAGGTGTTCCAAATTGGACAATTCAAGTTCAACGGCAGTTCGTTCCTAATTGGAGTGGTTGGTGTATTCCATACTTCCAGCGTTTGGATTTCACTCAAAACTCACCAAATGACTCCTCACACCATATT
This sequence comes from Prunus avium, assembly GCF_965620075.1. Taxonomy (NCBI): domain Eukaryota; kingdom Viridiplantae; phylum Streptophyta; class Magnoliopsida; order Rosales; family Rosaceae; genus Prunus; species Prunus avium. The sequence goes on from NC_142284.1 coordinate 29,561,887, forward strand.
ACGATGTTGCCCAAGTTTTGGATCGATCCGAAATCAATAGGTGTGAAAAATTGGTCAATTCAATTTCAACGGCATGTCGTTCCTAATTGGAGTGGTTGGTGTATTCCATACTTCTAGAGATTGGATTTCACTCAAAACTCACCAAATGAATCCTCCCACCATATTATGATGTTGCCCAGGTTTTGGGCTCGATCCGAAACCAGTAGGTGTTCCAAATTGGACAATTCAACTTCAACGGCAGTTCGTTCCTAATTGGAGTGGTAGGTGTATACCATACTTCTAGCGGTTGGATTTCGCTCAAAACGCACCAAATGACTCCTCCCACCATATTATGATGTTGCCTAAGTTTTGGGATCGATCCGAAATCAATAGGTTTGAGAAATTTTTCAATTCAATTTCAACGGCAGTTCGTTCCTAATTGGAGTGGTTGGTGTATTCCATACTACTAGAGATTGGATTTCACTCAAAACTAACCAAATGACTCCTCCCACCATATTTTGATGTTGCCAAAGTTTTGGGATCGATCCGAAATCAATAGGTGTGGGAAATTGGTGAATTCAATTTCAACGGCATGTCGTTCCTAATTGGAGTGGTTGGTGTATTCCATACTTCTAGCGATTGGATTTCACTCAAAACTCACAAAATGACTCCTCCCACCATATTATGATGTTGCCCAAGTTTTGGGATCGATCCGAAATCAATAGGTGTGAGAAATTTTTCAATTCAATTTCAACGGCAGTTCGTTCCTAATTGGAGTGGTTGGTGTATTCCATACTTCTAGCGATTGGATTTCACTCAAAACTCACCAAATGAATCCTCCCACCATATTATGATGTTGCCCAAGTTTTGGGATCGATCCGATATCAATAGGTGTGAGAAATTGGTCAATTCAATTTCAACGGCATTTCGTTCCTAATTGAAGTGGTTGGTTTATTCCAAACTACTAGCGATTGGATTTCACTCAAAACCCACCAAATGACTCCTCCCACCATATTATGATGTTGCCCAAGTTTTGGATCGATCCGAAATCAATAAGTGTGAGAAATTGGACAATTCAAGTTCAACGGCAGTTCGTTCCTAATTGGAGTGGTTGGTGTATTCCAAACTTCTATCGATTGGATTTCACTCAAAACTCACCAAATGACTCCTCCCACCATATTACGATGTTGCCCATGTTTTGGGATCGATCCGAAATCAATAGGTGTGAGAAATTGGTCAATTCATTTTCAACGGCATTTCGTTCCTAATTTGAGTGGTTGGTGTATTCCATACTACTAGCGATTGGATTTCACTCAAAACTCACCAAATGACTCCTCCCACCATATTATGATGTTGCCCAAGTTTTGGGCTCGATCCGAAATCAATAGGTGTGAGAAATTGGTCAAGTCAATTTCAACGGCATGTCGTTCCTAATTGGAGTGGTTGGTGTATTCCATACTTCTAGCGATTGGATTTCACTCAAAACTCGCCAAATGAATCCTCCCACCATATTATGATGTTGCCCAAGTTTTGTGCTCGATCCAAAATCAGTAGGTGTGAGAAATTGGACAATTCAAGTTCAACGGCAGTTCGTTCCTAATTGGAGTGGTTGGTGTATTCCATACTTCTAGCAATTGGATTTCACTCAAAACGCACCAAATGACTCCTCCCACCATATTATGATGTTGCCCAAGTTTTGGGCTCGATCCGAAATCAATAGGTGTGAGAAATTGGACAATTCAAGTTCATCGGCAGTTCGTTCCTAATTGGAGTGGTTGGTGTATTCCATACTTCTAGCGATTGGATTTCACTCAAAACTCACCAAATGACTCCTCCCACCATATTATGATGTTGCCCAAGTTTTGGGGTCGATCCGAAATCAATACGTGTTCCAAATTGGACAATTCAAGTTCAACAGCAGTTCGTTCCTAATTGGAGTGGTTGGTGTATTCCATACTTCTAGCGATTGGATTTCACTCAAAACGAACCAAAAGACTCCTCCCACCATATTATGATGTTGCCCAAGTTTTGGGCTCGATCCGAAATCAATAGGTGTTCCAAATTGGACAATTCAAGTTCAACGGCAGTTCGTTCCCAATTGGAGTGGTTGGTGTATTCCATACTTCTAGCGATTGGATTTCACTCAAAACTCACCAAATGACTCCTCCCACCAAATTATGATGTTGACCAAGTTTTGGGCTCAATCCGAAAACAATAGGTGTTACAAATTGGACAATTCAGGTTCAACGGCAGTTCGTTCCAAATTGTAGTGGTTGGTGTATTCCATACTTCTAGCGATTGGATTTCACTCAAAACTCACCAAATGACTCCTCCCACCATATTATGATGTTGCCCAAGTTCTGGGCTCGATCCGAAATCAATAGGTGTGAAAAATTGGACAATTCAAGTTCAACGGCAGTTCGTTCCTAATTGGAGTGGTTGGTGTATTCCATACTTATAGCGATTGGATTTCACTCAAAACTCACCCAAGGACTCCTCCCACCATATTATGATGTTGCCCAAGTTTTGGGCTCGATCCGAAATCAATAGGTGTTCCAAATTGGACAATTCAAGTTCAACGACAGTTCGTTCCTAATTGGAGTGGTTGGTGTATTCCGTACTTCTAGCGTTTGGATTTCACTCAAAACTCACCAAATGACTCCTCCCACCATATTATGATGTTTCCCCAGTTTTGGATCGATCCGAAATCAATAGGTGTGAAAAATTGGTCAATTCAATTTCAACGGCATGTCGTTCCTAATTGGAGTGGTTGGTGTATTCCATACTTCTAGCGATTGGATTTCACTCAAAACTCACCAAATGAATCCTCCCACCATATTATGATGTTGCCCAAGTTTTGGGCTCGATCCCAAATCAGTAGGTGTGAGAAATTGGACAATTCAACTTCAACGGCAGTTCGTTCCTAATTGGAGTGGTTGGTGTATTCCATACTTCTAGCAATTGGATTTCACTCAAAACGCACCAAATGACTCCTCCCACCATATTATGATGTTGCCCAAGTTTTGGGCTCGATCCGAAATCAATAGGTGTTCCAAATTGGACAATTCAAGTTCAACGGCAGTTCGTTCATAATTGGAGTGGTTGGTGTATTCCATACTTCTAACGATTGGATTTCACTCAAAACTCACCAAATGACTCCTCCCACCATATTATGATGTTGCCCAAGTTTTGGGCTCGATCCGAAATCAATAGGTGTTCCAAATTGGACAATTCAAGTTCAACGACAGTTCGTTCCTAATTGTAGGGGTTGGTGTATTCCATACTTCTAGCGATTGGATTTCACTCAAAACGAACCAAATGACTCTTCCCACCATATTATGATGTTGCCCAAGTTTTGGGCTCGATCCGAAATCAATAGGTGTTCCAAATTGGACAATTCAAGTTCAACGACAGTTCGTTCCTAATTGGAGTGGTTGGTGTATTCCGTACTTCTAGCGTTTGGATTTCACTCAAAACTCACCAAATGACTCCTCCCACCATATTATGATGTTTCCCAAGTTTTGGGATCGATCCGAAATCAATAGGTGTGAGAAATTGGTCAATTGAATTTCAACGCCATGTCGTTCCTAATTGGAGTGGTTGGTGTATTCCATACTTCTAGCGATTGGATTTCACTCAAAACTCACCAAATGACTCCTCCCACCATATTATGATGTTGCCCAAGTTTTGGGATCGATCCGAAATCAATAGGTGTGAGAAATTGGTCAATTCAATTTCAACGGCATTTCGTTCCTAATTGGAGTGGTTGGTGTATTCCAAACTACTAGCGATTGAATTTCACTCAAAACTCACCAAATGAATCCTCCCACCATATTATGATGTTGCCCAAGTTTTGGGCTCGATCCCAAATCAGTAGGTGTGAGAAATTGGACAATTCAACTTCAACGGCAGTTCGTTCCTAATTGGAGTGGTTGGTGTATTCCATACTTCTAGCAATTGGATTTCACTCAAAACGCACCAAATGACTCCTCCCACCATATTATGATGTTGCCCAAGTTTTGGGCTCGATCCGAAATCAATAGGTGTTCCAAATTGGACAATTCAAGTTCAACGGCAGTTCGTTCATAATTGGAGTGGTTGGTGTATTCCATACTTCTAACGATTGGATTTCACTCAAAACTCACCAAATGACTCCTCCCACCATATTACGATGTTGCCCAAGTTTTGGGCTCGATCCGAAATCAATAGGTGTTCCAAATTGGACAATTCAAGTTCAACGGCAGTTCGTTCCTAATTGTAGGGGTTGGTGTATTCCATACTTCTAGCGATTGGATTTCACTCAAAACGAACCAAATGACTCCTCCCACCATATTATGATGTTGCCCAAGTTTTGGGCTCGATCCGAAATCAATAGGTGTTCCAAATTGGACAATTCAAGTTCAACGACAGTTCGTTCCTAATTGGAGTGGTTGGTGTATTCCGTACTTCTAGCGTTTGGATTTCACTCAAAACTCACCAAATGACTCCTCCCACCATATTATGATGTTTCCCAAGTTTTGGGATCGATCCGAAATCAATAGGTTTGAGAAATTGGTCAATTGAATTTCAACGCCATGTCGTTCCTAATTGGAGTGGTTGGTGTATTCCATACTTCTAGCGATTGGATTTCACTCAAAACTCACCAAATGACTCCTCCCACCATATTATGATGTTGCCCAAGTTTTGGGATCGATCCGAAATCAATAGGTGTGAGAAATTGGTGAATTCAATTTCAACGGCATTTCGTTCCTAATTGGAGTGGTTGGTGTATTCCAAACTACTAGCGATTGAATTTCACTCAAAACTCACCAAATGACTCCTCCCACCATATTATGATGTTGCCCAAGTTTTGGGCTCGATCCGAAATTAATAGGTGTGAGAAAGTGGTCAAGTCAATTTCAACGGCATGTCGTTCCTAATTGGAGTGGTTGGTGTATTCCATACTTCTAGCGATTGGATTTCACTCAAAACTCGCCAAATGAATCCTCCCACCATATTATGATGTTGCCCAAGTTTTGGGCTCGATCCAAAATCAGTAGGTGTGAGAAATTGGACAATTCAAGTTCAACGACAGCTCGTTCCTAGTTGGAGTGGTTGGTGTATTCCATCCTTCTAGCGATTGGATTTCACTCAAAACTCACCAAATGACTCCTCCCACCATATTATGATGTTGCCCAAGTTTTGGGCTCGATCCCAAATCAGTAGGTGTGAGAAATTGGACAATTCAACTTCAACGGCAGTTCGTTCCTAATTGGAGTGGTTGGTGTATTCCATACTTCTAGCAATTGGATTTCACTCAAAACGCACCAAATGACTCCTCCCACCATATTATGATGTTGCCCAAGTTTTGGGCTCGATCCGAAATCAATAGGTGTTCCAAATTGGACAATTCATGTTCAACGGCAGTTCGTTCCTAATTGTAGTGGTTGGTGTATTCCATACTTCTAGCGATTGGATTTCACTCAAAACTCATAAAATGACTCCTCCCACCATATTATGATGTTGCCCAAGTTTTGGGCTCGATCCGAAATCAATAGGTGTGAAAAATTGGACAATTCAAGTTCAACGACAGTTCGTTCCTAATTGGAGTGGTTGGTGTATTCCATACTTATAGCGATTGGATTTCACTCAAAACTCACCAAATGACTCCTCCCACCATATTATGATGTTGCCCAAGTTTTGGGCTCGATCCGAAATCAATAGGTGTGAGAAAGTGGTCAAGTCAATTTCAACGGCATGTCGTTCCTAATTGGAGTGGTTGGTGTATTCCATACTTCTAGCGATTGGATTTCACTCAAAACTCGCCAAATGAATCCTCCCACCATATTATGATGTTGCCCAAGTTTTGGGCTCGATCCAAAATCAGTAGGTGTGAGAAATTGGACAATTCAAGTTCAACGACAGCTCGTTCCTAGTTGGAGTGGTTGGTGTATTCCATCCTTCTAGCGATTGGATTTCACTCAAAACTCACCAAATGACTCCTCCCACCATATTATGATGTTGCCCAAGTTTTGGGCTCGATCCGAAATCAATAGGTTTTCGAAATTGGACAATTCAAGTTCAACGGAAGTTCGTTCCTAATTGGAGTGGTTGATGTATTCCATACTTCTAGCGTTTGGATTTCACTCAAAACTCACCAAATGACTCCTCCCACCATATTTTGATGTTGCCCAAGTTTTGGGATCGATGCGAAATCAATAGGTGTGGGAAATTGGTCAATTCAATTTCAACGGCATGTCGTTCCTAATTGGAGTGGTTGGTGTATTCCATACTTCTAGCGATTGGATTTCACTCAAAACTCACCAAATGACTCCTCCCACCATATTATGATGTTGCCCAAGTTTTGGGATCGATCCAAAATCAATAGGTGTGAGAAATTGGTCAATTCAATTTCAACGGCATTTCGTTCCTAATTGGAGTGGTTGGTGTATTCCAAACTACTAGCGATTGAATTTCACTCAAAACTCACCAAATGACTCCTCCCACCATATTATGATGTTGCCCAAGTTTTGGATCGATCCGAAATCAATAGGTGTGAAAAATTGGTCAATTCAATTTCAACGGCATGTCGTTCCTAATTGGAGTGGTTGGTGTATTCCATACTTCTAGCGATTGGATTTCACTCAAAACTCACCAAATGAATCCTCCCACCATATTATGATGTTGCCCAAGTTTTGGGCTCGATCCCAAATCAGTAGGTGTGAGAAATTGGACAATTCAACTTCAACGGCAGTTCGTTCCTAATTGGAGTGGTTGGTGTATTCCATACTTCTAGCAATTGGATTTCACTCAAAACGCACCAAATGACTCCTCCCACCATATTATGATGTTGCCCAAGTTTTGGGCTCGATCCGAAATCAATAGGTGTTCCAAATTGGACAATTCAAGTTCAACGGCAGTTCGTTCCTAATTGTAGTGGTTGGTGTATTCCATACTTCTAGCGGTTGGATTTCACTCAAAACTCATAAAATGACTCCTCCCACCATATTATGATGTTGCCCAAGTTTTGGGCTCGATCCGAAATCAATAGGTGTGAAAAATTGGACAATTCAAGTTCAACGACAGTTCGTTCCTAATTGGAGTGGTTGGTGTATTCCATACTTATAGCAATTGGATTTCACTCAAAACTCACCAAATGACTCCTCCCACCATATTATGATGTTGCCCAAGTTTTGGGATCGATCCGAAATCAATAGGTGTGAGAAATTGGTCAATTCAATTTCAACGGCATTTCGTTCCTAATTGGAGTGGTTGGTGTATTCCAAACTACTAGCGATTGAATTTCACTCAAAACTCGCCAAATGACTCCTCCCACCATATTATGATGTTGCCCAAGTTTTGGATCGATCCGAAATCAATAGGTGTGAAAAATTGGTCAATTCAATTTCAACGGCATGACGTTCCTAATTGGAGTGGTTGGTGTATTCCATACTTCTAGCAATTGGATTTCACTCAAAACTAACCAAATGAATCCTCCCACCATATTATGATGTTGCCCAAGTTTTGGGCTCGATCCCAAATCAGTAGGTGTGAGAAATTGGACAATTCAACTTCAACGGCAGTTCGTTCCTAATTGGAGTGGTTGGTGTATTCCATACTTCTAGCAATTGGATTTCACTCAAAACGCACCAAATGACTCCTCCCACCATATTATGATGTTGCCCAAGTTTTGGGCTCGATCCGAAATCAATAGGTGTTCCAAATTGGACAATTCAAGTTCAACAGCAGTTCGTTCCTAATTGTAGTGGTTGGTGTATTCCATACATCTAGCGTTTGGATTTCACTCAAAACTCATAAAATGACTCCTCCCACCATATTATGATGTTGCCCAAGTTTTGGGCTCGATCCGAAATCAATAGGTGTGAAAAATTGGACAATTCAAGTTCAACGACAGTTCGTTCCTAATTGGAGTGGTTGGTGTATTCCATACTTATAGCGATTGGATTTCACTCAAAACTCACCAAATGACTCCTCCCACCATATTATGATGTTGCCCAAGTTTTGGGATCGATCCGAAATCAATAGGTGTGAGAAATTGGTCAATTCAATTTCAACGGCAGTTCGTTCCTAATTGGAGTGGTTGGTGTATTCCAAACTACTAGCGATTGAATTTCACTCAAAACTCACCAAATGACTCCTCCCACCATATTATGATGTTGCCCAAGTTTTGGATCGATCCGAAATCAATAGGTGTGAAAAATTGGTCAATTCAATTTCAACGGCATGTCGTTCCTAATTGGAGTGGTTGGTGTATTCCATACTTCTAGCGATTGGATTTCACTCAAAACTCACCAAATGAATCCTCCCACCATATTATGATGTTGCCCATGTTTTGGGCTCGATCCCAAATCAGTAGGTGTGAGAAATTGGACAATTCAACTTCAACGGCAGTTCGTTCCTAATTGGAGTGGTTGGTGTATTCCATACTTCTAGCAATTGGATTTCACTCAAAACGCACCAAATGACTCCTCCCACCATATTATGATGTTGCCCAAGTTTTGGGCTCGATCCGAAATCAATAGGTCTGAGAAATTGGTCAATTCAAGTTCAACGGCAGTTCGTTCCTAATTGGAGTGGTTGGTGTATTCCATACTTCTAGCGATTGGATTTCACTCAAAACTCACCAAATGACTCCACCCACCACATTATGATGTTGGCCAAGTTTTGGGCTCAATCCGAAATCAATAGGTGTTCCAAATTGGACAATTCAAGTTCAACGGCAGTTCGTTCCTAATTGTAGTGGTTGGTGTATTCCACATTCTAGCGTTTGTATTTCACTCAAAACTCACCAAATGACTCCTCCCACCATATTATGATGTTGCCCAAGTTTTGGGCTCGATCCGAAATCAATAGGTGTGAAAAATTGGACAATTCAAGTTCAACGGCAGTTCGTTCCTAGTTGGAGTGGTTGGTGTATTCTATAGTTATAGCGATTGGATTTCACTCAAACTCACCAAATGACTCCTCCCACCATATTATGATGTTTCCCAAGTTTTGGGATCGATCCGAAATCAATAGGTGTGAGAAATTGGTCAATTGAATTTCAACGGCATGTCGTTCCTAATTGGAGTGGTTGGTGTATTCCATACTTCTAGCGATTGGATTTCATTCAAAACGCACTAAATGACTCCTCCCACCATATTATGATGTTGCCCGAGTTTTGGGCTCGATCCGAAATCAATAGGTGTGAGAAATTGGACAATTCAAGTTCAACGGCAGTTCGTTCCTAATTGGAGTGGTTGTTGTATTCCATACTTCTAGCGATTGGATTTCACTCAAAACTCACCAAATGACTCCTCCCACCATATTATGATGTTGCCCAAGTTTTGGGCTCGATCCGAAATCAATAGGTGTGAGAAATTGGACAATTCAAGTTCAACGGCAATTCGTTCCTAATTGGAGTGGTAGGTGTATTCCATACTTCTAGCGATTGGATTTCACTCAAAACGCACCAAATGACTCCTCCCACCATATTATTATGTTGCCCAAGTTTTGGGTTCGATCCGAAGTCAATAGGTGTTCCAAATTGGACAATTCAAGTTCAACGGCAGTTCGTTCCTAATTGGAGTGGTTGGTGTATTCCAAACTTCTAGCGATTGGATTTCACTCAAAACGCACCAAATGACTCCTCCCACCATATTATGATGTTGCCCAAGTTTTGGGATCGATCCGAAATCAATAGGTGTGAGAAATTTGTCAATTCAATTTCAACGGCATTTCGTTCCTAATTGGAGTGGTTGGTGTATTCCATACTACTAGAGATTGGATTTCACTCAAAACTCACCAAATGACTCCTCCCACCATATTATGATGTTGCCCAAGTTTTGGATCGATCCGAAATCAATAGGTGTGAGAAATTGGTCAATTCAATTTCAACGGCATGTCGTTCCTAATTGGAGTGGTTGGCGTATTCCATACTTCTAGCGATTGGATTTCACTCAAAACTCACCAAATGACTCCTCCCACCATATTATGATGTTGCCCAAGTTTTGGGCTCGATCCGAAGTCAATAGGTTTTCCAAATTGGACAATTCAAGTTCAACGGCAGTTCGTTCCTAATTGGAGTGGTTGGTGTATTCCATACTTCTAGCGTTTGGATTTCACTCAAAACTCACCAAATGACTCCTCCCACCATATTTTGATGTTGCCCAAGTTTTGGGATCGATCCGAAATCCATAGGTGTTCCAAATTGGACAATTCAAGTTCAACGGCAGTTCGTTCCTAATTGGAGTGGTTGGTGTATTCCATACTTCGAGCAATTGGATTTCACTCAAAACGCACCAAATGACTCCTCCCACCATATTATGATGTTGCCCAAGTTTTGGGCTCGATCCGAAATCAATAGGTGTGAGAAATTGGACAATTCAAGTTCAACGGCAGTTCGTTCCGAATTGGGGTGGTCGGTGTATTCCATACTTCTAGAGATTGGATTTCACTAAAAACTCACCAAATGACTCCTCCCACCATATTATGATGTTGCCCAAGTTTTGGGCTCGATCCGAAATCAATAGGTGTTCCAAATTGGACAATTCAAGTTCAACGGCAATTCGTTCCTAATTGGAGTGGTAGGTGTATTCCATACTTCTAGCGATTGGATTTCACTCAAAACGCATCAAATGACTCCTCCCACCATATTATGATGTTGCCCAAGTTTTGGGCTCGATCCGAAATCAATAGGTGTGAGAAATTGGACAATTCAAGTTCAACGGCAGTTCGTTCCTAATTGGAGTGGTTGGTGTATTCCATACTTCTAACGATTGGATTTCACTCAAAACTCACCAAATGACTCCTCCCACCATATTATGATGTTGCCCAAGTTTTGGGCTCGATCCGAAATCAATAGGTGTTCCAAATTGGACAATTTAAGTTCAACGGCAGTTCGTTCCTAATTGGAGGGGTTGGTGTATTCCATACTTCTAGCGATTGGATTTCACTCAAAACGAACCAAATGACTCCTCCCACCATATTATGATGTTGCCCAAGTTTTGGGCTCGATCCGAAGTCAATAGGTGTTCCAAATTGGACAATTCAAGTTCAACGACAGCTCGTTCCTAGTTGGAGTGGTTGGTGTATTCCATCCTTCTGGCGATTGGATTTCACTCAAAACTCACCAAATGACTCCTCCCACCATATTATGATGTTGCCCAAGTTTTGGGCTCGATCCGAAATCAATAGGTTTTCGAAATTGGACAATTCAAGTTCAACGGAAGTTCGTTCCTAATTGGAGTGGTTGGTGTATTCCATACTTCTAGCGTTTGGATTTCACTCAAAACTCACCAAATGACTCCCCCCACCATATTTTGATGTTGCCCAAGTTTTGGGATCGATGCGAAATCAATAGGTGTGGGAAATTGGTCAATTCAATTTCAACGGCATGTCGTTCCTAATTGGAGTGGTTGGTGTATTCCATACTTCTAGCGATTGGATTTCACTCAAAACTCACCAAATGACTCCTCCCACCATATTATGATGTTGCCCAAGTTTTGGGCTCGATCCGAAATCAATAGGTGTGAGAAATTGGACAATTCAAGTTCAACGGCAGTTCGTTCCTAATCGGAGTGGTTGGTGTATTCCATACTTCTAGCGATTGGATTTCACTCAAAACGCACCAAATGACTCCTCTCACCATATTATGATGTTGCCCAAGTTTTGGGCTCGATCCGAAATCAATAGGTGTGAGAAATTGGACAATTCAAGTTCAACGGCAGTTCGTTCCTAATTGGAGTGGTTGGTGTATTCCATACTTCTAGCGTTTGGATTTCACTCAAAACTCACCAAATGACTCCTCCCACCATATTTTGATGTTGCCCAAGTTTTGGGATCGATCCGAAATCAATAGGTGTGGGAAATTGGTCAATTCAATTTCAACGGCATGTCGTTCCCAATTGGAGTGGTTGGTGTATTCCATACTTCTAGCGATTGGATTTCACTCAAAACTCACCAAATGACACCTCCCACCATATTATGATGTTGCCTAAGTTTTGGGCTTGATCCGAAATCAATAGGTGTGAGAAATGGGACAATTCAAGTTCAACGGCAGTTCGTTCCTATTTGGAATGGTTGGTGTATTGCATACTTCTAGCGATTGGATTTCACTCAAAACGCACCAAATGACTCCTCCCACCATATTATGATGTTGCCCAAGTTTTGGGCTCGATCCGAAATCAATAGGTGTTCCAAATTGGACAATTCAAGTTCAACGGCAGTTCGTTCCTAATTGGAGTGGTTGGTGTATTCTATACTTCTAGCGATTGGATTTCACTCAAAACTCACCAAATCACTCCTCCCACCATATTATGATGTTGCCCAAGTTTTGGGCTCGATCCGAAATCAATAGGTGTGAGAAATTGGACAATTCAAGTTCAACGGCAGTTCGTTCCTAATTGGAGTGGTTGGTGTATTACATACTTCTAGCATTTGGATTTCACTCAAAACTCACCAAATGACTCCTTCCACCATATTATGATGTTGCCCAAGTTTTGGGATCGATCCGAAATCAATAGGTGTGAGAAATTGGTCAATTCAATTTCAACAGCATTTCGTTCCTAATTGGAGTGGTTGGTGTGTTCCATACTTCTAGCGATTGGATTTCACTCAAAACTCACCAAATGACTCCTCCCACCATATTATGATGTTGCCCAAGTTTTGGGCTCGATCCGAAATCAATAGGTGTGAGAAATTGGACAATTCAAGTTCAACGGCAGTTCGTTCCTAACTGGAGTGGTTGGTGTATTCCATACTTCTAGCGATTGGATTTCACTCAAAACTCACCAAACGACCCCTCCCACCATATTATGATGTTGCCCAAGTTTTGGGCTCGATCCGAAATCAATAGGTGCTCCAAATTGGACAATTCAAGTTGAACGGCAGTTCGTTCCTAATTGGAGTGGTTGGTGTATTCCATATTTCTAGCGATTGGATTTCACCCAAAACTAACCAAATGACTCCTCCCCCCATATTATGATGTTGCCCAAGTTTTGGGCTCGATCCGAAATCAATAGGTGTGAGAAATTGGACAATTCAAGTTCAACGGCAGTTCATTCCTAATTGGAGTGGTTGGTGGATTCCATACCTCTAGCGATTGGATTTCACTCAAAACTCACCAAATGACTCCTCCCACCATATTATGATGTTGCCCAAGTTTTGGGCTCGATCCGAAATCAATAGGTGTTCCAAATTGGAAAACTCAAGTATAACGGCAGTTCGTTCCAAATCGGAGTGGTTGGTGTATTCCATACTTCTAGCGATTGGATTTCACTCAAAACTCAATAAATGACTCCTCCCACCATATTATGATGTTGCCCAAGTTTTGGGCTCGATCCGAACTCAATAGGTGTGAGAAATTGGACAATTCAATTTCAACGGCAGTTCGTTCCTAATTGGAGTGGTTGGTGTATTCCATACTTCTAGGGATTGGATTTCACTCAAAACTCACCAAATGACTCCTCCCACCATATTATGATATTGCCCAAGTTTTGGGCTTGATCCGAAATCAATAGGTGTTCCAAATTGGACAATTCAAGTTCAACGGCAGTTCGTTCCTAATTGGAGTGGTTGGTGTATTCCACACTTCTAGCGATTGGATTTCACTCAAAACTCACCAAATGACTCCCACCATATTATGATGTTGCCCAAGTTTTGGGCTCGATCCGAAATCAATAGGTGTTCCAAATTGGAAAATTCAAGTATAACGGCAGTTCGTTCCTAACTGGAGTGGTTGGTGTATTCCATACTTCTAGCGATTGGATTTCACTCAAAACTCACCAAATGACTCCTCCCACCATATTATGATCTTGCCCAAGTTTTGGGCTCGATCCGAAATCAATAGGTGTTCTAAATTGGACAATTCAAGTTCAACGGCAGTTCGTTCCCAATTGGAGTGGTTGGTGTATTCCATACTTCTAGCGATTGGATTTCACTCAAAACTCACCAAATGACTCCTCCCACCATATTATGATGTTGCCCAAGTTTTGGGCTCGATTCGAAATCAAAAGGTGTGACAAATTGGACAATTCAAGTTCGACGGCAGTTCGTTCCTAATTGGTGTGGTTGGTGTATTCCATACTTCTAGTGATTGGATTTCACTCAAAACTCACCAAATGACTCCTCCCACCATATTATGATGTTGCCCAAGTTTTGGGCTCGATCCGAAATCAATAGGTGTGAGAAATTAGACAATTCAAGTTCAACGGCAGTTCATTCCCAATTGGAGTGGTTGGTGGATTCCGTACTTCTAGCGATTGGATTTCACTCAAAACTCACCAAATGACTCCTCCCACCATATTCTGATGTAGCCCAAGTTTCGGGCTCGATCCGAAATCAATAGGTGTTCCAAATTGGACAATTCAAGTTCAACGGCAGTTCGTTCCTAATTGGAGTGGTTGGTGTATTCCGTACTTCTAGCGATTGGATTTCACTCAAAACTCACCAAATGATTCCTCCCACCATATTATGATGTTGCCCAAGTTTGGGGCTCGATCCGAAATCAATAGGTGTGAGAAATTGGTCAATTCAATTTCAACGAAAGTTCGTTCCTAATTGGAGTGGTCGGTGTATTCCATACTTCTAGTGTTTGGATTTCACTCAAAACTCACCAAATGACTCCTCCCACCATATTATGATGTTGCCCAAGTTTTGAGCTCGATCCGAAATCAGTAGGTATTCCAAATTGGACAATTCAAGTTCAACGGCAGTTCGTTCCTAATTGGAGTGGTTGGTGTATTCCATACTTCTAGCGATTGGATTTCACTCAAAACTCACCAAATGATTCCTCCCACCATATTATGATGTTGCCCAAGTTTGGGGCTCGATCCGAAATCAATAGGTGTGAGAAATTGGTCAATTCAATTTCAACGAAAGTTCGTTCCTAATTGGAGTGGTCGGTGTATTCCATACTTCTAGCGATTGGATTTCACTCAAAACTCACCAAATGACTCCTCCCACCATATTATGATGTTGCCCAAGTTTTGGGCTCGATCCGAAATCAATAGGTGTGAGAAATTGGACAATTCAAGTTCAACGGCAGTTCATTCCTAATTGGAGTGGTTGGTGGATTCCATACTTCTAGCGATTGGATTTCACTCAAAACTCACCAAATGACTCCTCCCACCATATTACAATGTTGTCCAAGTTTGGGGCTCGATCCGAAATCAATAGGTGTGAGAAATTGGACAATTCAAGTTCAATGGCAGTTCGTTCCTAATTGGTGTGGTTGGTGGCGATTGGATTTCACTCAAAACTCACCAAATGACTCCTCCCACCATATTATGATGTTGCCCAAGTTTTGGGCTCGATCCGAAATCAATAGGTGTTCCAAATTGGACAATTCAAGTTCAACGGCAGTTCGTTCCAAATTGGAGTGGTTGGTGTATTCCATACTTCTAGCGATTGAATTTCACACAAAACTCACCAAATGACTCCTCCCACCATATTATGATGTTGCCCAAGTTTTGGGCTCGATCCGAAATCAATAGGTGTTCCAAATTGGAAAATTCAAGTATAATGGCAGTTCGTTCCTAACTGGAGTGGTTGGTGTATTCCATACTTCTAGCGATTGGATTTCACTCAAAACTCACCAAATGACTCCTCCCACCATAATATGATCTTGCCCAAGTTTTGGGCTCGATCCGAAATCAATAGGTGTTCCAAATTGGACAATTCAAGTTCAACGGCAGTTCGTTCCTAATTGGATTGGTTGGTGTATTCCATACTTCTAGCGATTGGATTTCACTCAAAACTCACCAAATGACTCCTCCAACCGTATTATGATGTTGCCCAAGTTTTGGGCTCGATCAGAAATCAATACGTGTGAGAAATTGGACAATTCAATTTCAACGGCAGTTCGTTCCTAATTGGTGTGGTTGGTGTATTCCATACTTCTAGCGATTGGATTTCACTCAAAACTCACCAAATGACTCCTCCCACCACATTACGATGTTGCCAAAGTTTTGGGATCGATCCGAAATCAATCGGTGTTCCAAATTGAGAATTCAAGTTCAACGGCAGTTCGTTCCCAATTGGAGTAGTTGGTGTATTCCATACCTCTAGCGATTGGATTTCACTCAAAACTCACCAAATGACTCCTCCCACCGTATTATGATGTTGCCCAAGTTTTGGGCTCGATCCGAAATAAATAGGTGTTCCAAATTGGAAAACTCAAGTATAACGGCAGTTCGTTCCAAATTGGAGTGGTTGGTGTATTCCATACTTCTAGCGATTGGATTTCACTCAAAACTCAATAAATGACTCCTCCCACCATATTATGATGTTGCCCAAGTTTTGGGCTCGATCCGAAATCAATAGGTGTGAGAAATTGGACAATTCAATTTCAACGGCAGTTCGTTCCTAATTGGAGTGGTTGGTGTATTCCACACTTCTAGCGATTGGATTTCACTCAAAACTCACCAAATGACTCCCACCATATTATGATGTTGCCCAAGTTTTGGGCTCGATCCGAAATCAATAGGTGTTCCAAATTGGAAAATTCAAGTATAATGGCAGTTCGTTCCTAACTGGAGTGGTTGGTGTATTCCATACTTCTAGCGATTGGATTTCACTCAAAACTCACCAAATGACTCCTCCCACCATAATATGATCTTGCCCAAGTTTTGGGCTCGATCCGAAATCAATAGGTGTTCGAAATTGGACAATTCAAGTTCAACGGCAGTTCGTTCCCAATTGGAGTGGTTGGTGTATTCCATACTTCTAGCGATTGGATTTCACTCAAAACTCACCAAATGACTCCTCCCACCACGTTATGATGTTGCCCAAGTTTTGGGCTCGATCCAAAATCAATAGGTGTTCCAAATTGGACAATTCAATTTCAACGGCAGTTCGTTCCTAATTGGAGTGGTTGGTGTATTCCATACTTCTAGCAATTGGATTTCACTCAAAACTCACCAAATGATTCCTCCCACCATATTATGATGTTGACCAAGTTTGGGGCTCGATCCGAAATCAATAGGTGTGAGAAATTGGTCAATTCAATTTCAACGAAAGTTCGTTCCTAATTTGAGTGGTCGGTGTATTCCATACTTCTAGCGATTGGATTTCACTCAAAACTCACCAAATGACTCCTCCCACCATATTATGATGTTGCCCAAGTTTTCGGCTCGATCCGAAATCAATACGTGTTCCAAATTGGACAATTCAAGTTCAACGGCAGTTCATTCCAAATTGGAGTGGTTGGTGTATTCCAAACTTCTAGAAATTGGATTTCACTCAAAACTCACCAAATGACTCCTCCCACCATATTATGATGTTGCCCAAGTTTGGGGCTCGATCCGAAATCAATAGGTGTGAGAAATTGGACAATTCAACTTCAACGGCAGTTCGTTCCAAATTGGAGTGGTTGGTGTACATTCCATACTTCTAGCGATTGGATTTCACTCAAAACTAACCAAATGACTCCTCCCACCATATTATGATGTTGCCCAAGTTTTGGGCTCGATCCGAAATCAATATGTTTTCCAAATTGGACAATTCAAGTTCAACGGCAGCTCGTTCCTAGCTGGAGTGGTTGGTGTATTCCATACTTCTACCGATTGGATTTCACTCAAAACTCACCAAAGGCCTCCTCCCACCATATTTATATGTTGCCCAAGTTTGGGGCTCGATCCGAAATCAATAGGTGTGAGAAATTGGTCAGTTCAATTTCAACGACAGTTCTTTCCTAATTGGAGTGGTTGGTGTATTAGATACATCAAGCGATTGGATTTCACTCAAAACTCACCAAATGACTCCTCCCACCATATTATGATGTTGCCCAAGTTTTGGGCTCGATCCGAAATCAATAGGTGTGAGAAATTGGACAATTCAAGTTCAACGGCAGTTCATTCCTAATTGGAGTGGTTGGTGGATTCCATACTTCTAGCGATTGGATTTCACTCAAAACTAACCAAAGGACTCCTCCCACCATATTATGATGTTGCCCAAGTTTTGGGCTCGATCCGAAATCAATAGGTGTTAGAAATTGGACAATTCAAGTTCAACGGCAGTTCGTTCCTAATTGGAGTGGTTGGTATATTCCATACTTCTAGCGATTGGATTTCACTCAAAACTCACCAAATGACTCCTCCCACCATGTTGTGATTTTGCCCAAGTGTTGGGCTCGATCCGAAATCAATAGGTGTTCCAAATTGGACAATTCAAGTTCAACGGCAGTTCGTTCCTAATTGGAGTGGTAGGTGTATTCCATACTTCTAGCGATTGGATTTCATTCGAAACTCACCAAATTACTCCATCCACCATATTATGATGTTGCCCAAGTTTTGGGCTCGATCCGAAATCAATAAGTGTGAGAAATTGGTCAATTTAATTTCAACGACAGTTCTTTCCAAATTGGAGTGGTTGGTGTATTCCATACTTCAAGCGATTGGATTTCACTCAAAACTCACCAAATGACTACTCCCACCATATTATGTTGTTGCCCAAGTTTTGGGCTCGATCATAAATCGATAGGTGTGAGAAATTGGACAATTCAAGTTCAACGGCAGTTCTTCCCTAATTGGTGTGGTTGGTGTATTCCATACTTCAAGCGATTGGATTTCACTCAAAACTCACCAAATGACTCCTGACACCAAATTATGATGTTGCCCAAGTTTGGGAATCCATCCAAAATCAATAGGTGTGTGAAATTGGACAATTCAAGTTCAACGGCAGTTCGTTCCTAATTGGTGTGGTTGGTGTATTCCATACTTCTAGCGATTGTGTTCACTCAAAACTTACCCAATGACTCCTCCCACCATATTATGATGTTGCCCAAGTTTGGGGCTCAATCCGAAATCAATAGGTGTGAGAAATTGGACAATTCAAGTTCAACGGCAGTTCGTTCCTAATTGGAGTGGTTGGTGTATTCCATACTTCTAGCGACTGGATTTCACTCAAAACTCAGTAACGGAATCCTCCCACCATATTATGATGTTGCCCAAGTTTGTGGCTCGATCCGAAATCAATAGGTGTGAGAAATTGGACAATTCAAGTGCAACGGCAATTCGTTCCTAATTGGAGTGGTTGGTGTATTCCATACTTCTAGCGACTGGATTTCACTCAAAACTCACCAAATGACTCCTCCCACCATATTATGATGTTGCCCAAGTTTTGGGCTCGATCAATCCGAAATCAATAGGTGTTCCAAATTGGACAATTCAAGTTCAACGGCTGTTCGTTCCTAATTGGAGTGGTTGTTGTATTCCATACTTCTAGCGATTGGATTTCACTCAAAACTCACCAAATGACTCCTCCCACCATATTATGATGTTGCCCAAGTTTTGGGCTCGATCCGAAATCAATAGGTGTGAGAAATTGGACAATTCAAGTTCAACGGCAGTTCATTCCTAATTGGAGTGGTTGGTGTATTCCATACTTCTAGCGACTGGATTTCACTCAAAACTTACCAAATGACTCCTCCCACCATATTATGATGTTGCCCAAGTTTTGGGCTCGATCAATCCGAAATCAATAGGTGTGAGAAATTGTACAATTCAAGTTCAACGGCAGTTCGTTCCTAATTGGAGTGGTTGGTGTATTCCATACCTCTAGCGATTGGATTTCTCTCAAAACTCACCAAATGACTCCTCCCACCATATTATGGTGTTGCCCAAGTTTTGGGCTCGATCCGAAACCAATAGGTGAAAGAAATTGGACAATTCAAGTTCAACGGCATTTCATTCCTAATTGGTGTGGTTGGTGTATTCCATACTTCAAGCGATTGGATTTCACTCAAAACTCACCAAATGACTCCTGACACCAAATTATGATGTTGCCCAAGTTTGGGAATCGATCCAAAATCAATAGGTGTGTGAAATTGGACAATTCAAGTTCAACGGCAGTTCGTTCCTAATTGGTGTGGTTGGTGTATTCCATACTTCTAGCGATTGTGTTCACTCAAAACTTACCCAATGACTCCTCCCACCATATTATGATGTTGCCCAAGTTTGGGGCTCAATCCGAAATCAATAGGTGTGAGAAATTGGACAATTCAAGTTCAACGGCTGTTCGTTCCTAATTGGAGTGGATGTTGTATTCCATACTTCTAGCGATTGGATTTCACTCAAAACTCACCAAATGACTCCTCCCACCATATTATGATGTTGCCCAAGTTTTGGGCTCGATCCGAAATCAATAGGTGTGAGAAATTGGACAATTCAAGTTCAACGGCAGTTCGTTCCTAATTGGAGTGGTTGGTGTATTCCATACTTCTAGCGATTGGATTTCACTCAAACCTCACCAAATTACTCCTACCCCCATATTATGATGTTGCCCAAGTTTGGGGCTTGATCCGAAATCAATAGGTGTGAGAAATTGGACAATTCAAGTTCAACGGCAGTTCGTTCCTAATTGGAGTGGTTGGTGTATTCCATACTTCTAGCGATTGGATTTCACTCAAAACTCACCAAATGACTCGTTCCACCATATTATGATGTTGCCCAAGTTTTGGGCTCGATCCGAAATCAATAGGTGTTCCAAATTGGACAATTCAAGTTCAACGGCAGTTCATTCCTAATTGGAGTGGTTGGTGTATTCCATACTTCTAGCGACTGGATTTCACTCAAAACTTACCAAATGACTCCTCCCACCATATTATGATGTTGCCCAAGTTTTGGGCTCGATCAATCCGAAATCAATAGGTGTGAGAAATTGGACAATTCGAGTTCAACGGCTGTTCGTTCCTAATTGGGGTGGTTGGTGTATTCCATAGCTCTAGCGATTGGATTTCTCTCAAAACTCACCAAATGACTCCTCCCACCATATTATGGTGTTGCCCAAGTTTTGGGCTCGATCCGAAACCAATAGGTGAAAGAAATTGGACAATTCAAGTTCAACGGCATTTCATTCCTAATTGGTGTGGTTGGTGTATTCCATACTTCAAGCGATTGGATTTCACTCAAAACTCACCAAATGACTCCTGACACCAAATTATGATGTTGCCCAAGTTTGGGAATCCATCCAAAATCAATAGGTGTGTGAAATTGGACAATTCAAGTTCAACGGCAGTTCGTTCCTAATTGGTGTGGTTGGTGTATTCCATACTTCTAGCGATTGTGTTCACTCAAAACTTACCCAATGACTCCTCCCACCATATTATGATGTTGCCCAAGTTTGGGGCTCAATCCGAAATCAATAGGTGTGAGAAATTGGACAATTCAAGTTCA
Source organism: Prunus avium (assembly GCF_965620075.1). NCBI lineage: Eukaryota > Viridiplantae > Streptophyta > Magnoliopsida > Rosales > Rosaceae > Prunus > Prunus avium. The sequence goes on from NC_142284.1 coordinate 29,583,018, forward strand.
ACGGCAGTTCGTTCCTAATTGGAGTGGTTGGTGTATTCCATACTTCTAGCGACTGGATTTCACTCAAAACTCAGTAACGGAATCCTCCCACCATATTATGATGTTGCCCAAGTTTGTGGCTCGATCCGAAATCAATAGGTGTGAGAAATTGGACAATTCAAGTGCAACGGCAATTCGTTCCTAATTGGAGTGGTTGGTGTGTTCCATACTTCTAGTGATTGGATTTCACTCAAAACTCCCCAAATGACTCCTAACACCATATTATAATGTTGCCCATGTTTGGGGCTCGATCCGAAATCAATAGGTGTGAGAAATTGGACAATTCAAGTTCAACGACAGTTCGTTCCTAATTGGAGTGGTTGATGTATTCCATACTTCTAGCGATTGGATTTCACTCAAAACTCACCAAATGACTCCTGACACCATATTATGATGTTGCCCAAGTTTGGGGCTCGATCCGAAATCAATAGGTGTGAGAAATTGGACAATTCAAGTTCAACGGCAGTTCGTTCCTAATTGGAGTGGTTGGTGTATTCCATACCTCTCACGATTGGATTTCTCTCAAAACTCAACAAATGACTCCTCCCACCATATTATGATGTTGCCCAAGTTTGGGGCTCGATCCGAAATCAATAGGTGTGAGAAATTGGACAATTCAAGTTCAACGGCAGTTCGTTCCTAATTGGAGTGGTTGATGTATTCCATACCTCTAGCGGTTGGATTTCTCTCAAAACTCACCAAATGACTCATCCCACCATATTATGATGTTGCCCAAGTTTGGGGCTCGATCCGAAATCAATAGGTGTGAGAAATTGGACAATTCAAGTTCAACGGTAGTTCGTTCCTAATTGGAGTGGTTGGTGTATTCCATACCTCTAGCGATTGGATTTCTCTCAAAACTCACCAAATGACTCCTCCCACCATATTATGGTGTTGCCCAAGTTTTGGGCTCGATCCGAAACCAATAGGTGAAAGAAATTGGACAATTCAAGTTCAACGGCATTTCATTCCTAATTGGTGTGGTTGGTGTATTCCATACTTCAAGCGATTGGATTTCACTCAAAACTCACCAAATGACTCCTGACACCATATTATGATGTTGCCCAAGTTTGGGAATCGATCCGAAATCAATAGGTGTGAGAAATTGGACAATTCAAGTTCAACGGCAGTTCGTTCCTAATTGGTGTGGTTGGTGTATTCCATACTTCTAGCGATTGGATTTCACTCAAAACTTACCCAATCACTCCTCCCACCACATTATGATGTTGCCCAAGTTTGGGGCTCGATCCGAAATCAATAGGTGTGAGAAATTGGACAATTCAAGTTCAACGGCAGTTCGTTCCTAATTGGAGTGGTTGGTGTATTCCATACTTCTAGCGACTGGATTTCACTCAAAACTCAGTAACGGAATCCTCCCACCATATTATGATGTTGCCCAAGTTTGTGGCTCGATCCGAAATGAATAGGTGTGAGAAATTGGACAATTCAAGTGCAACGGCAATTCGTTCCTAATTGGAGTGGTTGGTGTATTCCATACTTCTAGCGATTGGATTTCACTCAAAACTCACCGAACGACTCCTCCCACCATATTATCACGTTGCCTAACTTTTGGGCTCGATCCGAAATCAGTAGGTGTGAGAAATTGGACAATTCAAGTTTAATGGCAGTTCGTTCATAATTGGAGTGGTTGGTGTATTCCATACTTGTAGCGATTGGATTTCACTCAAAACTCACGAAATGTCTCCTCCCACCATATTATGATGTTGCCCAAGTTTTGGGCTCGATCCGAAATCAATAGGTGTTCCAAATTGGGCAATTCAAGTTCAACGGAAGTTCGTTCCTAATTGGAGTGGTTGGTGTATTCCATACTTCTAGTGATTGGATTTCACTCAAAACTAAAGAAATGACTCCTCCCACCATATTATGATGTTGCCCAAGTTTTGGGCTCGATCTGAAATCAATAGGTGTGAGAAATTGGACAATTCAAGTTCAACGGCAGTTCGTTCCTAATTGGAGTGGTTAGTTTATTCCATACTTCTAGCGATTGGATTTCACTCAAAACTCCCCAAATGACTCCTCCCACCATATTATCATGTTGCCCAAGTTTTGGGCCCGATCCGAAATCAATAGGTGTGAGAAATTGGACAATTCAAGTTCAATGGCAGTTCGTTCCTAATTGGATTGGTTGGTGTATTCCATACTTCTAGCAGTTGGATTTCACTCAAAACTCACCAAATGACTCCTCCCACCATATTATGATGTTGCCCAAGTTTTGGGCTCGATCCGAAATCAATAGGTGTGAGAAATTGGACAATTCAAGTTCAGCGGCAGTTCGTTCCTAATTGGAGTGCTTGGTGTATTCCATACTTCTAGCGATTGGATTTCACCCAAAACTCACCAAATGACTCCTCCCACCATATTATCATGTTGCCCAAGTTTTGGGCTCGAACCGAAATCAATAGGTGTTCCAAATTGGAGAATTCAAGTTCAACGGCTGTTCGTTCCTAATTGGAGTGGTTGGTGTATTCCATACTTCTAGCGATTGGATTTCACTCAAAACTCACCAAATGATTCCTCCCACCATATTATGATGTTGCCCAAGATTTGGGCTCGATCCGAAATCAATAGGTGTGAGAAATTGGACAATTCAAGTTCGACGGCAGTTCGTTCCTAATTGGAGTGGTTGGTGTATTCCATACTTCTAGCGATAGGATTTCACTCAAAACTCAGCAAATGACTCCTCCCACTATATTATCATGTTGCCCAACTTTTGGGCTCGAGCCGAAATCAATATGTGTGAGAAATTGGACAATATAAGTTCAATGGCAGTTCGTTCCTAATTGGAGTGGTTGTTGTATTCCATACTTCTAGCGATTGGATTTCACTCAAAACTCACCAAATGACTCCTCCCACCATATTATGATGTTGCCCAAGTTTTGTGCTCGATCCGAAATCAATAGGTGTTCCAAATTGGGCAATTCAAGTTCAACGGCAGTTCGTTCCTAATTGGAGTGGTTGGTGTATTCCATATTTCTTGTGATTGGATTTCACTCAAAACTAACCAAATGACTCCTCCCACCGTATTATGATGTTGCCCAAGTTTTGGGCTCGATCTGAAATCAATAGGTGTGAGAAATTGGACAATTCAAGTTCAACGGCAGTTCGTTCCTAATTGGGGTGGTTGGTTGTTAAGCTCATAATTTCATACATATACATGCCCTATTTACTTACTTCTTTTGCTTAGTTTCTTAGATTTCTAAGTTATTTGCCTCCCTTGGTGTGTTTTGTAGGCAAATAGAGCAAGAGAGCATAATTCATGCAATTCAAGCATGTTAAGGCCTAATTTGGATGAATGGATGAAGAGCTTAAAAGACAAACTCATTTTGGCTACAGCCCCTGCCAGTCCAGTTCCGTAGGTCATATTGCAAGCTTTGTTTCAGCAACCTACACAGCTCGGATGAGGCAGCATTCTTCATGAAAGTTGTTCCAATGGGTGTATACTATAATATATCCAACATTCAGCCCCATTGGATAAATATGGAGTCTATTACCTAGCAAACACAGAGCCATGCTCAGGATGGATTTTATCAGCGTGCAAAATGAGTTAGCAATTTGTTTTGGCCTTAACTTCCTCCTCCGACCTTGGATTGGCCCAAATGATATATGGCTGGAAAGAAGACATTTTGAACTTCACGTTTGAGTGCTTAAAGTCTTAATTTGCTTAAGTGAAGCCCAATTTGTAAGCCCTTGAAGTTGCTGGTCATGCTGACCTCAGGATGAGCTATTGTTTCTGGTTGGAAGCTTGGTCATGGTGAGCTAGGCATGAGCTATTGTAGCTGGTTGGAAGCTTGGTCATGGTGACATGAAAATGAGCTAGGGCTGCTGGTGGGATTTATTGGTCAAGTGTATCAACCAATTCATATTTTCTAATACAAGTGTTGTATGCATTAGCCATATCAAATTCAGATTTTCACTTCCCCTAGGCCTATAAATAGAGAAGTTCTCTAAGCTTGTAAACACACCCCAAGGGGGGGAAGCTCTCAAACACTTCTCTAGAGCTCCCTTCCCTTCTCTCCCTCAAATTCTCTTAGTTTCTCTTTCTAGTTTTCAATTGTTATAATGAGATCTTTGTGCTGAAATTCTCCTTAAGTTTTTCCAAGTTCTACTTAATTTTCATTGTTATGTAAATTCTTTTCTTTAGTTTCAAGTTTGATTAGTTTCCAAGTTTCAATTATGGTTTTTGTTCTTATTCATTATGCTTATAAGTTAATATGCTAGTTTGAATGATTGATCACCATTTAGGCTTGCATGTTAGCTATCTTGGTTTGAATTAAGAGTAGACACCATGCTTTAATTCGAATTGAACTATGAATAGGAAGAGTATGTATGGACATTCAACAACAGGGATTAGATACATACTTGGTTGTTTAAAATGTTCTTCTATGCTTAATGGGTTCCTAATGCTTAATTTTAGGTTAGACAACAAATGATCAAATTAGCGAATTAGGAACACAAGGTTATGACCACACACCATGGCTTAATCATACTTTAGCTAGAATCAATCCATTAATCTAATTGAACTTGGGAACTTATCTGCTTGAGTTAGTTATTTCTTTCTTCCTTGTTTTATTTATTTCCTTTCTTTTTCATTTCTGTTTTGTGTAGGAAAAATGAATTGGATCATTCAATCACCAATCCTCGTGGGATCGACCTCGCACTTACATATGCTATACTACCAAACGGCAGTTCGTTCCTAATTGGAGTGGTTGGTGTATTCCATACTTCTAGCGAATGGATTTCACTCAAAACTCACCAAATGACTCCTCCTACCATATTAATATGTAGCCCAAGTTTTGGGCTCGATCCGAAATCAATAGGTGTGAGAAATTGGGCAATTCAAGTTCAACGGCAGTTCGTTCCTAATTGGAGTGGTTGGTGTATTCCATACTTCTAGCGATTGGATTTCACTCAAAACTCACCAAATGACTCCTCCCACCATATTATGATGTTGCCCAAGTTTTGGGCTCGATCTGAAATCAAGAGGTGTGAGAAATTGGACAATTCAAGTTCAACGGCAGTTCGTTCCTAATTGGAGTGGTTAGTTGATTCCATACTTATAGCGATTGGATTTCACTCAAAACTCACCAAATGACTCCTCCCACCATATTATGACGTTGCCCAAGTTTTGGGCTCGATCCGAAATCAATAGGTGTGAGAAATTGGACAATTCAAGTTCAACGGCAGTTCGTTCCTAATTGGAGTGGTTGGTGTATTCCATACTTCTAGCGATTAGATTTCACTCAAAACTAACCAAATGACTCCTCCCACCATATTATGATGTTGCCCAAGTTTTGGGCTCGATCCGAAATCAATAGGTGTTCAAAATTGGACAATTCAAGTTCAACGGCAGTTTGTTCCTAATTGGAGTGGCTGGTGAATTCCATACTTCTAGCGATTGGATTTCACTCAAAACTCACCAAATGACTCCTCCCACCATATTATGACGTTGCCCAAGTTTTGGGCTCGATCCGAAATCAATAGGTGTGAGAAATTGGACAATTCAAGTTCAACGGCAGTTCGTTCCCAATTGGAGTGGTTGGTGTATTCCATACTTCTAGCGTTTGGATTTCACTCAAAACTCACGAAATGATTCCTCCCACCATATTATGATGTTGCCCAAGATTTGGGCTCGATCCGAAATCAATAGGTGTTCCAAATTGGACAATTCAAGTTCAACGGCAGTTCGTTCGTAATTGGAGTGGTTGGTGTATTCCATAGTTCTAGCGATTGGATTTCACTCAAAACTCACCGAATGACTCCTCCCACCATATTATGGTGTTGCCCAAGTTTTGGGCTCGATCCGAAATCAATAGGTGTGAGAAATTGGACAATTCAAGTTCAACGGCAGTTCGTTCGTAATTGGAGTGGTTGGTGTATTCCATAGTTCTAGCGATTGGATTTCACTCAAAACTCACGAAATGATTCCTCCCACCATATTATGTTGTTGCCCAAGATTTGGGCTCGATCCGAAATCAATAGGTGTTCCAAATTGGACAATTCAAGTTCAACGGCTGTTCGTTCCTAATTGCAGTGGTTGGTGGCGATTGGATTTCACTCAAAACTCACCAAATGACTCCTCCCACCATATTATCATGTTGCCCAAGTTTTGGGCTCGAACCGAAATCAATAGGTGTTCCAAATTGGACAATTCAAGTTCAACGGCTGTTCGTTCCTAATTGGAGTGGTTGGTGTATTCCATACTTCTAGCGATTGGATTTCACTCAAAACTCACCAAATGACTCCTTCCACCATATTATTATGTTGCCCAAGTTTTGGGCTCGATCCGAAATCAATAGGTGTGAGAAATTGGACAATTCAATTTCAACGGCAGTTCGTTCCTAATTGGAGTGGTTGGTGTATTCCATACTTCTAGTGATTGGATTTCACTCAAAACTAACCAAATGAGTCCTCCCACCATATTATCATGTTGCCCAAGTTTTCGGCTCGATCCGAAATCAATAGGTGTGAGAAATTGGACAATTCAAGTTCAACGGCAGTTCGTTCCTAATTGGAGTGGTTGGTGTATTCCATACTTCTAGCGATTGGATTTCACTCAAAACTAACCAAATGACTCCTCCCACCATATTATGATGTTGCCCAAGTTTGGGGCTCGATCCGAAATCAATATGTGTGAGAAATTGGACAATTGAAGTTCAACGGCAGTTCGTTCCTAATTGGAGTGGTTAGTGTATTCCAGACTTCTAGCGATTGGATTTCACTCAAAACTCACCAAATGACTCCTCCCACCATATTATGTTGCTGCCCAAGTTTTGGGCTCGATCCGAAATCAATAGGTGTTCCAAATTGGACAATTCAAGTTCAACGGCAGTTCGTTCCTAATTGGAGTGGTTGGTGTATTCCTTACTTCTAGCGATTGTATTTCATTCAAAACTCACCAAATGACTCCTCCCACCGTATTATGTTGTTGCCCAAGTTTTGGGCTCGATCCGAAATCAATAGGTGTGAGAAATTGGACAATTCAAGTTGAACGGCAGTTCGTTCCAAATTGGAGTGCTTGGTGTATTCCATACTTCTATCGATTGGATTTCACCTAAAACTCACCAAATGACTCCTCCCACCATATTATGATGTTGCCCAAGTTTTGGGCTCGATTGGAAATCAATAGGTGTGAGAAATTGGACAATTCAACTTCAACGACAGTTCGTTCCTAATTGGAGTGGTTGGTGTATTCCATACTTCTAGCCATTGGATTTCACTCAAAACTCACCAAATGACTCCTCCCACCATATTATGATGTTGCCCATGTTTTGGGCTCGATCCGAAATCAATAGGTGTTCCAAATTGGACAATTCAAGTTCAACGGCAGTTCGTTCCTAATTGCAGTGGTTGGTTTATTCCATACTTCTAGCGTTTCGATTTCACTCAAACCTCACCAAATGACTCCTCCCACCATATTATGATGTTGCCCAAGTTTTGGGCTCGATCCGAAATCAATAGGTGTTCCAAATTGGACAATTCAAGTTCAACGGCAGTTCGTTCCTAATTGGAGTGGTTGGTGTATTCCATACTTCTAGCGATTGGATTTCACTCAAAACTCACCAAATGACTCCTCCCACCATATTATGATGTTGCCCAAGTTTTGGGCTCGATCCGAAATCAATAGGTGTGAGAAATTGGACAATTCAAGTTCAACGGCAGTTCGTTCCTAATTGGAGTGGTTGGTGTATTCCAAACTTCTAGCGATTGGATTTCACTCAAAACTCACCAAATGACTCCTCCCACCATATTATGATGTTGCCCATGTTTTGGGCTCGATCCTAAATCAATAGGTGTTCCAAATTGAACAATTCAAGTTCAACGGCAGTTCGTTCCTAATTGCAGTGGTTGGTGTTTTCCATACTTCTAGCGTTTCGATTTCACTCAAAACTCACCAAATGACTCCTCCCACCATATTATGATGTTGCCCAAGTTTTGGGCTCGATCCGAAATCAATAGGTGTTCCAAATTGGACAATTCAAGTTCAACGGCAGTTCGTTCCTAATTGGAGTGGTTGGTGTATTCCATACTTCTAGCGATTGGATTTCACTCAAAACGAACCAAATGACTCCTCCCACCATATTATGATGTTGCACAAGTTTTGGGATCGATCCGAAATCAATAGGTGTGAGAAATGGGTCAATTCAATTTCAACGGCATGTTGTTCCTAATTGGGGTGGTTGGTGTATTCCATACTTCTTGCGATTGGATTTCACTCAAAACTCACCAAATGAATCCTCCCACCATATTATGATGTTGCCCAAGTTTTGGGCTCGATCCGAAATCAATAGGTGTTCCAAATTGGACAATTCACGTTCAACGGCAGTTCGTTCCTAATTGGAGTGGTTGGTGTATTCCATACTTCTAGCGTTTGGATTTCACTCAAAACTCACCAAATGACTACTCCCACCATATTATGATGTTGCCCAAGTTTTGGGATCGATCTGAAATCAATAGGTGTGAGAAATTGGTCAATTCAATTTCAACGGCATTTCGTTCCTAATTGGAGGGGTTGGTGTATTCCATACTTCTAGCGATTGGATTTCTCTCAAAACTCACCAAATGACTCCTCCCACCATATTATAATGTTGCCCAAGTTTTGGGCTCGATCCGAAATCAATAGGTGTTCCAAATTGGACAATTCACGTTCAACGGCAGTTCGTTCCTAATTGGAGTGGTTGGTGTATTCCATAGTTCTAGCGATTGGATTTCACTCAAAACGAACCAAATGACTCCTCCCACCATATTATGATGTTGCCCGAGGTTTGGGCTCGATCCGAAATCAATAGGTGTGAGAAATTGGACAATTCAAGTTCAACGGCAGTTCGTTCCTAATTGGAGTGGTTGGTGTATTCCATACTTCTAGCGATTGGATTTCACTCAAAACGAACCAAAAGACTCCTCCCACCATATTATGATGTTGCCCGAGTTTTGGGCTCGATCCGAAATCAATAGGTGTGAGAAATTGGACAATTCAAGTTCAATGGCAGTTCGTTCCTAATTGGGGTGGTTGGTGTATTCCATACTTCTAGCGATTGGATTTCACTCAAAACTCACCAAATGACTCCTCCCACCATATTATGGTGTTGCCCATGTTTTGGGCTCGATCCGAAATCAATAGGTGTTCCAAATTGAACAATTCAAGTTCAACGGCAGTTCGTTCCTAATTGCAGTGGTTGGTGTTTTCCATACTTCTAGCGTTTCGATTTCACTCAAAACTCACCAAATGACTCCTCCCACCATATTATGATGTTGCCCAAGTTTTGGGCTCGATCCGAAATCAATAGGTGTTCCAAATTGGACAATTCAAGTTCAACGGCAGTTCGTTCTTAATTGGAGTGGTTGGTGTATTCCATACTTCTAGCGATTGGATTTCACTCAAAACTCACCAAACGAGTCGTCCCACCATATTATGATGTTGCCCAAGTTTTGGGCTTGATCCGAAATCAATAGGTGTTCAAAATTGGACAATTCATGTTGAACGGCAGTTCGTTACTAATTGGAATGGTTGGTGTATACCATACTTCTAGCGATTGGATTTCACTCAAAACTCACCAAATGACTCCTCCCACCATATTATGATGTTGCCCAAGTTTTGGGCTCGATCCGAAGTCAATAGGTGTTCCAAATTGGACAATTCAAGTTCAACGGCAGTTCGTTCCTAATTGGAGTGGTTGGTGTATTCCATACTTCTAGCGATTGGATTTCCCTCAAAACTCACCAAATGACTCCTCCCACCATATTATGATGTTGCCCAAGCTTTGGGCTCGATCCGAAATCAATAGGTGTGAGAATTTGGTCAATTCAAGTTCAACGGCAGTTCGTTCCTAATTGGAGTGGTTGGTGTATTCCGTATTTCTAGCGATTGGATTTGACGCAAAACTCCCCAAATGACTCCTCCCACCATATTATGATGTTGGCCAAGTTTTGGGCTCGATCCGAAATCAATAGGCGTTCCAAATTGGACAATTCAAGTTCAACGGCAGTTCGTTCTTAATTGGAGTGGTTGGTGTATTCCATACTTCTAGTGATTGGATTTCACTCAAAACTCACCAAACGACTCCTACCACCATATTATGATGTTGCCCAAGTTTTGGGCTCGATCCGAAATCAATAGGTGTGAGAATTTGGTCAATTCCAGTTCAACGGCAGTTCGTTCCTAATTGGAGTGGTTGGTGTATTCCGTATTTCTAGCGATTGGATTTGACGCAACACTCCCCAAATGACTCCTCCCACCATATTATGTTGTTGCCCAAGTTTGGGGCTCGATCCGAAATCAATAGGTGTTCCAAGTTGGACAATTCAAGTTCAACGGCAGTTCGTTCCTAATTGGAGTGGTTGGTGTATTCCATAGTTCTAGCGATTGGATTTCACTCAAAACGAACCAAATGACTCCTCCCACCATATTATGATGTTGCCCGAGTTTTGGGCTCGATCCGAAATCAATAGGTGTGAGAAATTGGACAATTCAAGTTCAACGGCAGTTCGTTCCTAATTGGAGTGGTTGGTGTATTCCATACTTCTAGCGATTGGATTTTTCTCAAAACGAACCAAACGACTCCTCCCACCATATTATGATGTTGCCCGAGTTTTGGGCTCGATCCGAAATCAATAGGTGCGAGAAATTGGACAATTCAAGTTCAATGGCAGTTCGTTCCTAATTGGGGTGGTTGGTGTATTCCATACTTCTAGCGATTGGATTTCACTCAAAACTCACCAAATGACTCCTCCCACCATATTATGATGTTGCCCATGTTTTGGGCTCGATCCGAAATCAATAGGTGTTCCAAATTGAACAATTCAAGTTCAACGGCAGTTCGTTCCTAATTGCAGTGGTTGGTGTTTTCCATACTTCTAGCGTTTCGATTTCACTCAAAACTCACCAAATGACTCCTCCCACCATATTATGATGTTGCCCAAGTTTTGGGCTCGATCCGAAATCAATAGGTGTTCCAAATTGGACAATTCAAGTTCAACGGCAGTTCGTTCTTAATTGGAGTGGTTGGTGTATTCCATACTTCTAGCGATTGGATTTCACTCAAAACTCACCAAACGAGTCGTCCCACCATATTATGATGTTGCCCAAGTTTTGGGCTTGATCCGAAATCAATAGGTGTTCAAAATTGGACAATTCATGTTGAACGGCAGTTCGTTACTAATTGGAATGGTTGGTGTATACCATACTTCTAGCGATTGGATTTCACTCAAAACTCACCAAATGACTCCTCCCACCATATTATGATGTTGCCCAAGTTTTGGGCTCGATCCGAAGTCAATAGGTGTTCCAAATTGGACAATTCAAGTTCAACGGCAGTTCGTTCCTAATTGGAGTGGTTGGTGTATTCCATACTTCTAGCGATTGGATTTCCCTCAAAACTCACCAAATGACTCCTCCCACCATATTATGATGTTGCCCAAGCTTTGGGCTCGATCCGAAATCAATAGGTGTGAGAATTTGGTCAATTCAAGTTCAACGGCAGTTCGTTCCTAATTGGAGTGGTTGGTGTATTCCGTATTTCTAGCGATTGGATTTGACGCAAAACTCCCCAAATGACTCCTCCCACCATATTATGATGTTGGCCAAGTTTTGGGCTCGATCCGAAATCAATAGGCGTTCCAAATTGGACAATTCAAGTTCAACGGCAGTTCGTTCTTAATTGGAGTGGTTGGTGTATTCCATACTTCTAGTGATTGGATTTCACTCAAAACTCACCAAACGACTCCTACCACCATATTATGATGTTGCCCAAGTTTTGGGCTCGATCCGAAATCAATAGGTGTGAGAATTTGGTCAATTCCAGTTCAACGGCAGTTCGTTCCTAATTGGAGTGGTTGGTGTATTCCGTATTTCTAGCGATTGGATTTGACGCAACACTCCCCAAATGACTCCTCCCACCATATTATGTTGTTGCCCAAGTTTGGGGCTCGATCCGAAATCAATAGGTGTTCCAAGTTGGACAATTCAAGTTCAACGGCAGTTCGTTCCTAATTGGAGTGGTTGGTGTATTCCATAGTTCTAGCGATTGGATTTCACTCAAAACGAACCAAATGACTCCTCCCACCATATTATGATGTTGCCCGAGTTTTGGGCTCGATCCGAAATCAATAGGTGTGAGAAATTGGACAATTCAAGTTCAACGGCAGTTCGTTCCTAATTGGAGTGGTTGGTGTATTCCATACTTCTAGCGATTGGATTTTTCTCAAAACGAACCAAACGACTCCTCCCACCATATTATGATGTTGCCCGAGTTTTGGGCTCGATCCGAAATCAATAGGTGCGAGAAATTGGACAATTCAAGTTCAATGGCAGTTCGTTCCTAATTGGGGTGGTTGGTGTATTCCATACTTCTAGCGATTGGATTTCACTCAAAACTCACCAAATGACTCCTCCCACCATATTATGATGTTGCCCATGTTTTGGGCTCGATCCGAAATCAATAGGTGTTCCAAATTGAACAATTCAAGTTCAACGGCAGTTCGTTCCTAATTGCAGTGGTTGGTGTTTTCCATACTTCTAGCGTTTCGATTTCACTCAAAACTCACCAAATGACTCCTCCCACCATATTATGATGTTGCCCAAGTTTTGGGCTCGATCCGAAATCAATAGGTGTTCCAAATTGGACAATTCAAGTTCAACGGCAGTTCGTTCTTAATTGGAGTGGTTGGTGTATTCCATACTTCTAGCGATTGGATTTCACTCAAAACTCACCAAACGACTCCTCCCACCATATTATGATGTTGCCCAAGTTTTGGGCTCGATCCGAAATCAATAGGTGTTCAAAATTGGACAATTCATGTTGAACGGCAGTTCATTACTAATTGGAGTGGTTGGTGTATACCATACTTCTAGCGATTGGATTTCACTCAAAACTCACCAAATGACTCCTCCCACCATATTATGATGTTGCCCAAGTTTTGGGCTCGATCCGAAGTCAATAGGTGTTCCAAATTGGACAATTCAAGTTCAACGGCAGTTCGTTCCTAATTGGAGTGGTTGGTGTATTCCATACTTCTAGCGATTGGATTTCCCTCAAAACTCACCAAATGACTCCTCCCACCATATTATGATGTTGCCCAAGCTTTGGGCTCGATCCGAAATCAATAGGTGTGAGAATTTGGTCAATTCAAGTTCAACGGCAGTTCGTTCCTAATTGGAGTGGTTGGTGTATTCCGTATTTCTAGCGATTGGATTTGACGCAAAACTCCCCAAATGACTCCTCCCACCATATTATGATGTTGGCCAAGTTTTGGGCTCGATCCGAAATCAATAGGCGTTCCAAATTGGACAATTCAAGTTCAACGGCAGTTCGTTCTTAATTGGAGTGGTTGGTGTATTCCATACTTCTAGTGATTGGATTTCACTCAAAACTCACCAAACGACTCCTCCCACCATATTATGATGTTGCCCAAGTTTTGGGCTCGATCCGAAATCAATAGGTGTGAGAATTTGGTCAATTCCAGTTCAACGGCAGTTCGTTCCTAATTGGAGTGGTTGGTGTATTCCGTATTTCTAGCGATTGGATTTGACGCAAAACTCCCCAAATGACACCTCCCACCATATTATGTTGTTGCCCAAGTTTGGGGCTCGATCCGAAATCAATAGGTGTTCCAAGTTGGACAATTCAAGTTCAACGGCAGTTCGTTCCTAATTGGAGTGGTTGGTGTATTCCGTACTTCTAGCGATTGGATTTCACTCAAAACTCAACAAATAACTCATCCCACCATATTATGATGTTGCCCAAGTTTTGGGCTCGATCCGAAATAAATAGGTGTTCCAAATTGGACAATTCAAGTTCAACGGCAGTTCGTTCCTAATTGGAGTGGTTGGTGTATTCCGTACTTCTAGCGATTGGATTTAAATCGAAACTCACCAAATGACTCCTCCCACCATATTATGATGTTGCCCAAGTTTTGGGCTCGATCCGAAATCAATAGGTGTTCCAAATTGGACAATTCAAGTTCAACGGCAATTCGTTCCTAATTGGAGTGGTTGGTGTATTCCATACTTCTAGCGATTGAATTTCACTCAAAACTCACCAAATGTCTCCTCCCACCATATTATGATGTTGCCCAAGTTTTGGGCTCGATCCGAAATCAATAGGTGTTCCAAATTGGACAATTCAAGTTCAACGGCAGTTCGTTCCTAATTGGAGTGGTTGGTGTATTCCATACTTCTAGCGATTGGATTTCACTCAAAACTCCCCAAATGACTCCTCCCACCATATTATGATGTTGCCCAAGTTTTGGGCTCGATCCGAAATCAATAGGTGTTCCAAATTGGACAATTCAAGTTCAACGGCAGTTCGTTCCTAATTGGAGTGGTTGGTGTATTCCATTCTTGTAGCGATTGGATTTCACTCAAAACGCACCAAATGACTCCTCCCACCATATTATGATGTTGCCCAAGTTTTGGGCTCGATCCGAAATCAATAGGTGTTCCAAATTGGACAATTCAAGTTCAACGGCAGTTCGTTCTTAATTGGAGTGGTTGGTGTATTCCATACTTCTAGCGATTGGATTTCACTCAAAACTCACCAAACGACTCCTCCCACCATATTATGATGTTGCCCAAGTTTTGGGCTCGATCCGAAATCAATAGGTGTTCCAAATTGGACAATTCAAGTTCAACGGCAGTTCTTTCCTAATTGGAGTGGTTGGTGTACTCCGTACTTCTAGCGATTGGATTTCACTCAAAACTCACCAAATCACTCCTCCCACCATATTATGATGTTGCCCAAGTTTTGGGCTCGATCCGAATTCAATAGGTGTTCCAAATTGGACAATTCAAGTTCAACGGCAATTCGTTCCTAATTGGAGTGGTTGGTGTATTCCATACTTCTAGCGATTGAATTTCACTCAAAACTCACCAAATGTCTCCTCCCACCATATTATGTTGTTGCCCAAGTTTTGGGCTCGATCCGAAATCAATAGGTGTTCCAAATTGGACAATTCAAGTTCAACGGCAATTCGTTCCTAATTGGAGTGGTTGGTGTATTCCATACTTCTAGCGATTGAATTTCACTCAAAACTAACCAAATGTCTCCTCCCACCATATTATGTTGTTGCCCAAGTTTTGGGCTTGATCCGAAATCAATAGGTGTTCCAAATTGGACAATTCAAGTTCAACGGCAGTTCGTTCCTAATTGGAGTGGTTGGTGTATTCCATACTTCTAGCGATTGGATTTCACTCAAAACTCACTAAATGACTCCTCCCACCATATTATGATGTTGCCCAAGTTTTGGGCTCGATCCGAAATCAATAGGTGTGAGAAATTGGTCAATTCAATTTCAACGGCATTTCGTTCCTAATTGGAGTGGTTGGTGTATTCCATACTTCTAGCGATTGGATTTCACTCAAAACTCACCAAATGACTCCTCCCACCATATTATGATGTTGCCCAAGCTTTGGGCTCGATCCGAAATCAATAGGTGTGAGAAATTGGTCAATTCAATTTCAACGGCATTTCGTTCCTAATTGGAGTGGTTGGTGTATTCCATACTTCTAGCGATTGGATTTCACTCAAAACTCACCAAATGACTCCTCCCACCATATTATGATGTTGCCCAAGTTTTGGGCTCGATCCGAAATCAATAGGTGTTCCAAATTGGACAATTCAAGTTCAACGGTAGTTCGTTCCTAATTGGAGTGGTTGGTGTATTCCATACTTCTAGCGATTGGATTTAACTCAAAACTCACCAAATGACTCCTCCCACCATATTACGATGTTGCCCAAGTTTTGGGCTCGATCCGAAATCAATAGGTGTTCCAAATTGGACAATTCAAGTTCAACGGCAGTTCGTTCTAAATTGGTGTGGTTGGTGTCTTCCATACTTCTAGCGATTGGATTTCACTCAAAACTCACCAAACGACTCCTCCCACCATATTATGATGTTGCCCAAGTTTTGGGCTCGATCCGAAATCAATAGGTGTTCACAATTGGACAATTCAAGTTGAACGGCAGTTCGTTCCTAATTGGAGTGGTTGGTGTATTCCATACTTCTAGCAATTGGATTTCACTCAAAACTCACCAAATGGCTCCTCCCACCATATTATGATGTTGCCCAAGTTTTGGGCTCGATCCGAAATCAATAGATGTGAGAAATTGGACAATTCAAGTTCAACGGCAGTTCGTTCCTAATTGGAGTGGTTGGTGTATTCCATAGTTCTAGCGATTGGATTTCACTCAAAACTCACCAAATGACTCCTCCCACCATATTATGTTGTTGCCCAAGTTTTGGGCTCCATCCGAAATCAATATTTGTTCCAAATTGGACAATTCAAGTTCAACGGCAGTTCGTTCCTAATTGGAGTGGTTGGTGTTTTCCATACTTCTAGCGATTGGATTTCACTCAAAACTCACCAAATGACTCCTCCCACCGTATTATGATGTTGCCCAAGTTTTGGGCTCGATCCGAAATCAATAGGTGTGAGATATTGGACAATTCAAGTTCAACGGCAGTTCGTTCCTAATTGGAGTGATTGGTGTATTCCATACTTCTAGCGATTGGATTTCAATCAAAACTCTCCAAATGACTCCTCCCACCATATTATGATGTTGCCCAAGTTTTGGGCTCGATCCGAAATCAATAGGTGTTCCAAATTGGACAATTCAAGTTCAACGGCAGTTCGTTCCTAATTGGAGTGGTTGGTGTATTCCATACTTCTAGCGATTGGATTTCAGTCAAAACTCACCAAATGACTCCTCCCACCATATTATGATGTTGCCCAAGTTTTGGGCTCGATCCGAAATCAATAGGTATGAGAAATTGGACAATTCAATTTCGACGGCAGTTCGTTCCTAATTGGAGTGGTTGGTGTATTCCACACTTCTAGCGATTGGATTTCACTCAAAACTCACCAAAGGACTCCTCCCACCATATTATGATGGTTGGTGTATTCCATACTTCTAGCGATTGGATTTCTCTCAAAACTCATCAAATGACTCCTCCCACCATATTATGATGTTGCCCAAGTTTTGGGCTCGATCCGAAATCAATAGGTGTTCAAAATTGCACAATTCAAGTTCAACGGCAGTTCGTTCCTAATTGGAGTGGTTGGTGAATTCCATACTTCTAGCGATTGGATTTCACTAAAAACTCACCAAATGACTCCTCCCACCATATTATGACATTGCCCAAGTTTTGGGCTCGATCCGAAATCAATAGGTGTTCCAAATTGGACAATTCAAGTTCAACGGCAGTTCGCTCCTAATTGGAGTGGTTGGTGTATTCCATACTTCTTGCGATTGGATTTCTCTCAAAACTCACCAAATGACTCCTCCCACCATCTTATCTTGTTGCCCAAGTTTTGGGCTCGATCCGAATTCAGTAGGTATGAGAAATTGGACAATACAAGTTCAATGGCAGTTCGTTCATAATTGGAGTGGTTGGTGTATTCCATACTTCTAGCGATTGGATTTCACTCAAAACACACTAAATGACTCCTCCCACCATATTATGATGTTGCCCAAGTTTTGGGCTCGATCCGAAGTCAATAGGTGTTCCAAATTGGGCAATTCAAGTTCAACCTCAGTTCGTTCCTAACTGGAGTGGTTGGTGTATTCCATACTTCTAGCAATTGGATTTCACTCAAAACTCACCAAATGACTCCTCCCACCATATTATCATGTTGCCCAAGTTTTGGGCTCGATCCGAAATCAGTAGGTGTGAGAAATTGGACAATTCAAGTTCAATGGCAGTTCGTTCATAATTGGAGTGGTTGGTGTATTCCATACTTCTAGCAATTGGATTTCACTCAAAACTCACCAAATGACTCCTCCCACCATATTATCATGTTGCCCAAGTTTTGGGCTCGATCCGAATTCAATAGGTGTGAGAAATTGGACAATTCAAGTTCAACGGCAGTTCGTTCCTAATTGGAGTGGTTGGTGTATTCCATACTTCTAGCGATTGGATTTCACTCAAAACTCACCAAATTACTCCTCCCACCATATTATGATGTTGCCCAAGTTTTGGGCTCGATCCGAAATCAATAGGTGTGAGAAATTGGACAATTCAAGTTCAACGGCAGTTCGTTCCTAATTGGAGTGGTTGGTGTATTCCATACTTCTAGCGATTGGATTTCACTCAAAACGCACCAAATGATTCCTCCCACCATATTATGATGTTGCCCAAGTTTTGGGCTCGATCCGAAATCAATAGGTGTGAGAAATTGGACAATTCAAGTTCAACGGCAGTTCGTTCCTAATTGGAGTGGTTGGTGTATTCCATACTTCTAGCGATTGGATTTCTCTCAAAACTCATCAAATGACTCCTCCCACCATATTATGATGTTGCCCAAGTTTTGGGCTCGATCCGAAATCAATAGGTGTTCAAAATTGCACAATTCAAGTTCAACGGCAGTTCGTTCCTAATTGGAGTGGTTGGTGAATTCCATACTTCTAGCGATTGGATTTCACTAAAAACTCACCAAATGACTCCTCCCACCATATTATGACATTGCCCAAGTTTTGGGCTCGATCCGAAATCAATAGGTGTTCCAAATTGGACAATTCAAGTTCAACGGCAGTTCGCTCCTAATTGGAGTGGTTGGTGTATTCCATACTTCTTGCGATTGGATTTCTCTCAAAACTCACCAAATGACTCCTCCCACCATCTTATCTTGTTGCCCAAGTTTTGGGCTCGATCCGAATTCAGTAGGTGTGAGAAATTGGACAATACAAGTTCAATGGCAGTTCGTTCATAATTGGAGTGGTTGGTGTATTCCATACTTCTAGCGATTGGATTTCACTCAAAACACACTAAATGACTCCTCCCACCATATTATGATGTTGCCCAAGTTTTGGGCTCGATCCGAAGTCAATAGGTGTTCCAAATTGGGCAATTCAAGTTCAACCTCAGTTCGTTCCTAACTGGAGTGGTTGGTGTATTCCATACTTCTAGCAATTGGATTTCACTCAAAACTCACCAAATGACTCCTCCCACCATATTATCATGTTGCCCAAGTTTTGGGCTCGATCCGAAATCAGTAGGTGTGAGAAATTGGACAATTCAAGTTCAATGGCAGTTCGTTCATAATTGGAGTGGTTGGTGTATTCCATACTTCTAGCAATTGGATTTCACTCAAAACTCACCAAATGACTCCTCCCACCATATTATCATGTTGCCCAAGTTTTGGGCTCGATCCGAAATCAATAGGTGTGAGAAATTGGACAATTCAAGTTCAACGGCAGTTCGTTCCTAATTGGAGTGGTTGGTGTATTCCATACTTCTAGCGATTGGATTTCACTCAAAACGCACCAAATGACTCCTCCCACCATATTATGATGTTGCCCAAGTTTTGGGCTCGATCCGAAATCAATAGGTGTGAGAAATTGGACAATTCAAGTTCAACGGCAGTTCGTTCCTAATTGGAGTGGTTGGTGTATTCCATACTTCTAGCGATTGGATTTCTCTCAAAACTCATCAAATGACTCCTCCCACCATATTATGATGTTGCCCAAGTTTTGGGCTCGATCCGAAATCAATAGGTGTTCAAAATTGCACAATTCAAGTTCAACGGCAGTTCGTTCCTAATTGGAGTGGTTGGTGAATTCCACACTTCTAGCGATTGGATTTCACTAAAAACCCACCAAATGACTCCTCCCACCATATTATGACATTGCCCAAGTTTTGGGCTCGATCCGAAATCAATAGGTGTTCCAAATTGGACAATTCAAGTTCAACGGCAGTTCGCTCCTAATTGGAGTGGTTGGTGTATTCCATACTTCTTGCGATTGGATTTCTCTCAAAACTCACCAAATGACTCCTCCCACAGTATTATGATGTTGCCCAAGTTTTGGGCTCGATCCGAAATCAATAGGTGTTCCAAATTGGACAATTCAAGTTCAACGGCAGTTCGTTCCTAATTGGAGTGGTTGGTGTATTCCATAGTTCTAGCGATTGGATTTCACTCAAAAATCACCAAATGACTCCTCCCACCATCTTATCTTGTTGCCCAAGTTTTGGGCTCGATCCGAATTCAGTAGGTGTGAGAAATTGGACAATACATGTTCAATGGCAGTTCGTTCATAATTGGAGTGGTTGGTGTATTCCATACTTCTAGCGATTGGATTTCACTCAAAACACACTAAATGACTCCTCCCACCATATTATGATGTTGCCCAAGTTTTGGGCTCGATCCGAAGTCAATAGGTGTTCCAAATTGGGCAATTCAAGTTCAACCTCAGTTCGTTCCTAACTGGAGTGGTTGGTGTATTCCATACTTCTAGCAATTGGATTTCACTCAAAACTCACCAAATGACTCCTCCCACCATATTATCATGTTGCCCAAGTTTTGGGCTCGATCCGAAATCAGTAGGTGTGAGAAATTGGACAATTCAAGTTCAATGGCAGTTCGTTCATAATTGGAGTGGTTGGTGTATTCCATACTTCTAGCAATTGGATTTCACTCAAAACTCACCAAATGACTCCTCCCACCATATTATCATGTTGCCCAAGTTTTGGGCTCGATCCGAAATCAATAGGTGTGAGAAATTGGACAATTCAAGTTCAACGGCAGTTCGTTCCTAATTGGAGTGGTTGGTGTATTCCATACTTCTAGCGATTGGATTTCACTCAAAACTCACCAAATTACTCCTCCCACCATATTATGATGTTGCCCAAGTTTTGGGCTCGATCCGAAATCAATAGGTGTGAGAAATTGGACAATTCAAGTTCAACGGCAGTTCGTTCCTAATTGGAGTGGTTGGTGTATTCCATACTTCTAGCGATTGGATTTCACTCAAAACGCACCAAATGACTCCTCCCACCATATTATGATGTTGCCCAAGTTTTGGGCTCGATCCGAAATCAATAGGTGTGAGAAATTGGACAATTCAAGTTCAACGGCAGTTCGTTCCTAATTGGAGTGGTTGGTGTATTCCATACTTCTAGCGATTGGATTTCTCTCAAAACTCATCAAATGACTCATCCCACCATATTATGATGTTGCCCAAGTTTTGGGCTCGATCCGAAATCAATAGGTGTTCAAAATTGCACAATTCAAGTTCAACGGCAGTTCGTTCCTAATTGGAGTGGTTGGTGAATTCCATACTTCTAGCGATTGGATTTCACTAAAAACTCACCAAATGACTCCTCCCACCATATTATGACATTGCCCAAGTTTTGGGCTCGATCCGAAATCAATAGGTGTTCCAAATTGGACAATTCAAGTTCAAGGGCAGTTCGCTCCTAATTGGAGTGGTTGGTGTATTCCATACTTCTTGCGATTGGATTTCTCTCAAAACTCACCAAATGACTCCTCCCACAATATTATGATGTTGCCCAAGTTTTGGGCTCGATCCGAAATCAATAGGTGTTCCAAATTGGACAATTCAAGTTCAACGGCAGTTCGTTCCTAATTGGAGTGGTTGGTGTATTCCATAGTTCTAGCGATTGGATTTCACTCAAAACTCACCAAATGACTCCTCCCAACATATTATGATGTTGCCCAAGTTTTGGGCTCGATCCGAAATCAATAGGTGTTCCAAATTGGACAATTCAAGTTGAACGGCAGTTCGTTCCTAATTGGAGTGGTTGGTGTATTCCATACTTCTAGCGATTGGATTTCACTCAAAACTCACCAAATTACTCCTCCCACCATATTATGATGTTGCCCAAGTTTTGGGCTTGATCCGAAATCA
This sequence comes from Prunus avium, assembly GCF_965620075.1. Taxonomy (NCBI): domain Eukaryota; kingdom Viridiplantae; phylum Streptophyta; class Magnoliopsida; order Rosales; family Rosaceae; genus Prunus; species Prunus avium. The sequence continues at coordinate 29,604,719 of NC_142284.1, forward strand.
ATAGGTGTGAGAAATTGGACAATTCAAGTTCAACGGCAGTTCGTTCCTAATTGGAGTGGTTGGTGTATTCCATACTTCTAGCAATTGAATTTCACTCAAAACGCACCAAATGACTCCTCCCACCATATTATGATGTTGCCCAAGTTTTGGGCTCGATCCGAAACCAATAGGTGTGAGAAATTGGACAATTCAAGTTCAACGGCAGTTCGTTCCTAATTGGAGTGGTCGGTGTATTCCGTACTTCAAGCGTTTGGATTTCACTCAAAACTCACCAAATGACTCCTCCCACCATATTATGATGTTGCCCAAGTTTTGGGATTGATCCGAAATCAATAGGTGTGAGAAATTGGACAATTCAAGTTCAACGGCAGTTCGTTCCTAATTGGAGTGGTTGGTGTATTCCATACTTCTAGCGATTGGATTTCACTCAAAACTCACCAAATGACTCCTCCCCCCATATTATGTTGTTGCCCAAGTCTTGGGCTCGATCCGAAATCAATAGGTGTTCCAAATTGGACAATTCAAGTTCAACGGCAGTTCGTTCCTAATTGGAGTGGTTGGTGTATTCCATACTTCTAGCGATTGGATTTCACTCAAAACTCCCAAATGACTCCCCCCACCATATTATGATGTTGCCCAAGTTTTGGGCTCTATCCGAAATCAATAGGTGTGAGAAATTGGACAATTCAAGTTCAACGGCAGTTCGTTCCTAATTGGAGTGGTTGGTGTATTCCATACTTCTAGCGATTGGATTTCTCTCAAAACTCATCAAATGACTCCTCCCACCATATTATGATGTTGCCCAAGTTTTGGGCTCGATCCGAAATCAATAGGTGTTCAAAATTGCACAATTCAAGTTCAACGGCAGTTCGTTCCTAATTGGAGTGGTTGGTGAATTCCATACTTCTAGCGATTGGATTTCACTAAAAACTCACCAAATGACTCCTCCCACCATATTATGACATTGCCCAAGTTTTGGGCTCGATCCGAAATCAATAGGTGTTCCAAATTGGACAATTCAAGTTCAACGGCAGTTCGCTCCTAATTGGAGTGGTTGGTGTATTCCATACTTCTTGCGATTGGATTTCTCTCAAAACTCACCAAATGACTCCTCCCACAATATTATGATGTTGCCCAAGTTTTGGGCTCGATCCGAAATCAATAGGTGTTCCAAATTGGACAATTCAAGTTCAACGGCAGTTCGTTCCTAATTGGAGTGGTTGGTGTATTCCATAGTTCTAGCGATTGGATTTCACTCAAAACTCACCAAATGACTCCTCCCAACATATTATGATGTTGCCCAAGTTTTGGGCTCGATCCGAAATCAATAGGTGTTCCAAATTGGACAATTCAAGTTGAACGGCAGTTCGTTCCTAATTGGAGTGGTTGGTGTATTCCATACTTCTAGCGATTGGATTTCACTCAAAACTCACCAAATTACTCCTCCCACCATATTATGATGTTGCCCAAGTTTTGGGCTTGATCCGAAATCAATAGGTGTGAGAAATTGGACAATTCAAGTTCAACGGCAGTTCGTTCCTAATTGGAGTGGTTGGTGTATTCCATACTTCTAGCAATTGAATTTCACTCAAAACGCACCAAATGACTCCTCCCACCATATTATGATGTTGCCCAAGTTTTGGGCTCGATCCGAAACCAATAGGTGTGAGAAATTGGACAATTCAAGTTCAACGGCAGTTCGTTCCTAATTGGAGTGGTTGGTGTATTCCGTACTTCAAGCGTTTGGATTTCACTCAAAACTCACCAAATGACTCCTCCCACCATATTATGATGTTGCCCAAGTTTTGGGATTGATCCGAAATCAATAGGTGTGAGAAATTGGACAATTCAAGTTCAACGGCAGTTCGTTCCTAATTGGAGTGGTTGGTGTATTCCATACTTCTAGCGATTGGATTTCACTCAAAACTCACCAAATGACTCCTCCCCCCATATTATGTTGTTGCCCAAGTCTTGGGCTCGATCCGAAATCAATAGGTGTTCCAAATTGGACAATTCAAGTTCAACGGCAGTTCGTTCCTAATTGGAGTGGTTGGTGTATTCCATACTTCTAGCGATTGGATTTCACTCAAAACTCCCAAATGACTCCCCCCACCATATTATGATGTTGCCCAAGTTTTGGGCTCTATCCGAAATCAATAGGTGTGAGAAATTGGACAATTCAAGTTCAACGGCAGTTCGTTCCTAATTGGAGTGGTTGGTGTATTCCATACTTCTAGCAATTGGATTTCACTCAAAACTCACCAAATGACTCCTCCCACCATATTATGATTTTGCCCAAGTTTTTGGCTCGATCCGAAATCAATAGGTGTTCCAAATTGGACAATTCAAGTTCAACGGCAGTTCGTTCCTAATTGTAGTGGTTGGTGTATTCCATACTTCTAGCGATTGGATTTCACTCAAAACGCACCAAATGACTCCTCCGACCATATTCTGATGTTGCCCAAGTTTTGGGCTCGATCCGAAATCAATAGGTGTTCGAAATTGGACAATTCAAGTTCAACGGCAGTTCGTTCCTAATTGGAGTGGTTGGTGTATTCCGTACTTCAAGCGTTTGGATTTCACTCAAAACTCACCAAATGACTCCTCCCACCATATTATGATGTTGCCCAAGTTTTGGGATTGATCCGAAATCAATAGGTGTGAGAAATTGGACAATTCAAGTTCAACGGCAGTTCGTTCCTAATTGGAGTGGTTGGTGTATTCCATACTTCTAGCGATTGGATTTCACTCAAAACTCACCAAATGATTCCTCCGACCATATTATGATGTTGCCCAAGTTTTGGGGTCGATCCGAAATCAATAGGTGTTCCAAATTGTACAATTCAAGTTCAACGGCAGTTCGTTCCTAATTGGAGTGGTTGGTGTATTCCATACTTCTAGCGATTGGATTTCACTCAAAACGAACCAAATGACTCCTCCCACCATATTATGATGTTGCCCAAGTTTTGGCCTCGATCCGAAATCAATAGGTGTGAGAAATTGGACAATTCAAGTTCAACGGCAGTTCGTTCCAAATTGGAGTGGTTGGTGTATTCCATACTTCTAGCGTTTGGACTTCACTCAAAACTCACCAAATGACTCCTCCCACCATATTATGATGTTGTCCAAGTTTGGGGCTCGATCCGAAATCAATAGGTGTGAGAAATTGGACAATTCAAGTTCAACGGCAATTCGTTCCTAATTGCAGTGGTTGGTGGCGATTGGATTTCACTCAAAACTCACCAAATGACTCCTCCCACCATATTATGATGTTGCCCAAGTTTTGGGCTCGATCCGAAATCAATAGGTGTTCCAAATTGGACAATTCAAGTTCAACGGCTGTTCATTCCTAATTGGAGTGGTTGGTGTTGCTTCGATTCAGCTGTATCAAAATGGATTCACCTGCATCCTCAACTTGTGATACTCGCAAGTGCACGAGTCGTTTGGTAGTATAGCATATGTAAGTGCGAGGTCGATCCCACGAGGATTGGTGATTGAATGGTCCAATTCATTTCTCCTACACAAAACAGAAATGAAAAAGAAAATAAATAAAACAAGAACAAAGGAAATAACTCAAGCAAATAAGTTCCCAAGTTCAATTAGATTAACGGATTGATTCTAGCTAAAGTATGATTAAGCCATGGTATGTGGTCATAACCTTGTGTTCCTAATTCCCTAATTTGATCATTTGTTGTCTAACCTAAAACTAAGCATTAGGAACCCATTAAGCATAGAAGAACAATTTAAACAACCAAGTATGTATCTAATCCCTGTTGTCGAATGTCCATACATACTCTTCCTATTCATAGTTCAATTCGAATTAAAGCATGGTGTATACTCTTAATTCAAACCAAGATAGCTAACATGCAAGCCTAAATGGTGATCAATCATTCAAACTAGGATATTAACTTATAAGCATAATGAATAAGAACAAAAAACCATAACTGAAACTTGGAAACTAATTAAACTTGAATACTTAAGAAAGAATGTACATTACAAATAAAAGTAAAGTGGAACTAAGAAAACTTGAAGGAAAATTAAGTAAACTCATTTTACTACAACAATTGAAAACTTAGAAAGATAAACTAAGAGAATTTGAGGGAGAGAAGGGAAGGGAGCTCTAGAGAAGTGTTTGAGAGCTCCCCCCCTTGGGGTGTGTTTTGAAGCTTGAAGGCTTCTCTATTTATAGGGCTAAGAGGGAGGAACATCATGATGAACTCCCACACCATCCTTCATCTTTTGCTGCACCTCAAGCTTTCATCACATGGGTTCAAAGGTGGTCAGATGTGGCTGCCCTTTGCTGCCAACCCATGTGATTGCCTTTTGCTGCCAACCCATGTGGTTGCCTTTTGGTTGCTGAAAAACGAGTTTTCTGAACCAGTCTTGGTGTAGGAAGGCCAGAGGTTTCAAAACGTATCCAATGGGGCTCAAATTTGGATATGGTATACTAGACACCCATTGGAACAACTTCTATGAAGAAAGTATTTCCATCGGATCCGTAGAAGTGTGCGTTTTGGCCCTTGCAAGTTGGCAGCCGAACAGAGACTGGAATTGACTTCATTTCATCTTTTCTTTCCTTTTTGATTCACATGCATGCACATGCTTCCTCTTTCAATTAAAACCTGATTTCCAGCTCCAAAGTGATCTACCAATTCAATTCCCATGTTCAAAGGCTGAAGCAAAATGCCTCTCATCATTCCTCATCCTTCTCTCTCTCCTTTCTCTTTGCTTCCCATGCATGCACATGCTTTCTCTATAATAGCTCCAGCATGTACCAACTTGCTCCTTTAGAATTTCATAGCTGGAATGCCTCCCCACTTCACTCATTATGCTGGGTGCAAAGTCAGTTATAGCTGGGGTGAGGCACATGGCTAAAAGGAGGCACATGGAGGCACATGACAAAGCTGGCAGCTGCAAATCCTCCTGAGCAGGGTTCAGTGTTGGACGGGCTAAGGACTCCAGACATGTTCAATTGGGCTGCAATTTGGATATGTTATAGTACACACCCAATGGAACAACTTTCATGAAGATCTTCACCTCATCCGAGCCCCACAGCATTCTGATCCAAGGCCAAGAGGTTGACCTACGAAACTGGGCTGGAAATGGGATGTAGCCAAAATTAGTTCGTCTTTAAGCTCATATTCCTCATATGCCAATCAGCCCATAACATGCATGGATTGCATCATTTCCAATCCAAAGTCATCATTGTTACCTAAATGTCAATTAACTGAAAGATAAACACAAAAAGGATTAAAAGCACAAGTTTAACTCAATAACATAACCAAATCATAAGCTAGAAGGGTACAAAATGACATACAATTATGAACCGATCAGTTGGTGTATTCCATACTTCTAGCGATTGGATTTCACTCAAAACTCACCAAATGACTCCTCCCACCGTATTATGATGTTGCCCAAGTTTTGGGCTCGATCCGAAATAAATAGGTGTGAGAAATTGGACAATTCAAGTTCGACGGCAGTTCGTTCCTAATTGGAGTGGTTGGTGTATTCCATACTTCTAGCGATTGGATTTCACTCAAAACTCACCAAATGACTCCTCCCACCATATTACGATGTTGCCCAAGTTTTGGGCTCGATCCGAAATCAATTGGTGTGAGAAATTGGACAATTCAAGTTCAACGGCAGTTCGTTCCTAATTGGAGTGGTTGGTGTATTCCATACTTCTAGCGATTGGATTTAACTCAAAACTCACCAAATGACTCCTCCCACCATATTATGATGTTGCCCAACTTTTGGGCTCGATCAGAAATCAATACGTGTGAGAAATTGGACAATTCAATTTCAACGGCAGTTCGTTCCTAATTGGAGTGGTAGGTGTATTCCATACTTCTAGTGATTGGATTTCACTCAAAACTCACCAAACGACTCCTCCCACCATATTATGATGTTGCCCAGGTTTTGGGCTCGATCCGAAATCAATCGGTGTTCCAAATTGGACAATTCAAGTTCAACGGCAGTTCGTTCCCAATTGGAGTGGTTGGTGTATTCCATACTTCTAGCGATTGGATTTCACTCAAAACGAACCAAATGACTCCTCCCACCATATTATGATGTTGCCCAAGTTTTGGGATCGATCCGAAATCAATAGGTGTGAGAAATTGGTCAATTCAATTTCAACGGCATTTCGTTCCTAATTGGAGTGGTTCGTGTATTCCATACTTCTAGCGATTGGATTTCACTCAAAACTCACCAAATGACTCCTCCCACCATATTATGATGTTGCCCAAGTTTTGGGCTCGATCCGAAATCAATAGGTGTTCCAAATTGGACAATTCAAGTTCAACGGCAGTTCGTTCCTAATTGGAGTGTTTGGTGTATTCCATACTTCTAGCGATTGGATTTCACTCAAAACGCACCAAATGACTCCTCCCACCATATTATGATGTTGCCCAAGTTTTGGGCTCGATCCGAAATCAATAGGTGTGAGAAATGGGACAGTTCAAGTTCAACGGCAGTTCGCTCCTAATTGGAGTGGTTGGTGTATTCCACACTTCTAGCGATTCGATTTCACTCAAAACTCACCAAATGACTCCTCCCACCATATTATGATGTTGCCCAAGTTTTGGGCTCGATCCGAAATCAATAGGTGTTCCAAATTGGACAATTCAAGTTCAACGGCAGTTCGTTCCTAATTGAAGTGGTTGGTGTATTCCATACTCTAGCGTTTGGATTTCACTCAAAACTCACCAAATGACTCCTCCCACCATATTATGATGTTGCCCAAGTTTTGGGATCGATCCGAAATCAATAGGTGTGACAAATTGGTCAATTCAATTGCAACGGCATTTCGTTCCTAATTGGAGTGGTTGGTGTATTCCATACTTCTAGCGATTGTATTTCACTCAAAACTCACCAAATGACTCCTCCCACCATATTATGATGTTGCCCAAGTTTTGGGCTCGATCCGAAATCAATAGGTGTGAGAAATTGGACAATTCAAGTTCAACGTCAGTTCGTTCCTAATTGGAGTGGTTGGTGTATTCCATACTTCTAGCAATTGGATTTCACTCAAAACTCACCAAATGACTCCTCCCACCATATTATGATGTTGCCCAAGTTTTGGGCTCGATTCGAAATCAATAGGTGTTCCAAATTGGACAATTCAAGTTCAACGGCAGTTCTTTCCTAATTGGAGTGGTTGGTGTATTCCATACTTCTAACGATTGGATTTCCCTCAAAACTCTGCAAATGACTCCTCCCACCACATTATGATGTTGCCCGAGTTTTGGGCTCGATCCGAAATCAATAGGTGTTCCAAATTGGAAAATTCAAATTCAACGGCAGTTCGTTCCTAATTGGAGTGGTTGGTGTATTCCATACTTCTAGCGATTGGATTTCACTCAAAACTCACCAAATCACTCCTCCCACCATATTATGATGTTTCCCAAGTTTTGGGCTCGATCCGAAATCAATAGGTGTTTAAAATTGGACAATTCAAGTTGAACGGCAGTTCGTTCCTAATTGGAGTGGTTGATGTATTCCATACTTCTAGCGATTGGATTTCACTCAAAACTCACCAAATGACTCCTCCCACCATATTATGGTGTTGCCCAAGTTTTGGGCTCGATCCGAAATCAATAGGTGTTCCAAATTGGACAATTCAAGTTCAACGGCAGTTCGTTCCTAATTGGAGTGGTTGGTGTATTCCATACTTCTAACGATTGGATTTCCCTCAAAACTCTGCAAATGACTCCTCCCACCACATTATGATGTTGCCCGAGTTTTGGGCTCGATCCGAAATCAATAGGTGTTCCAAATTGGAAAATTCAAATTCAACGGCAGTTCGTTCCTAATTGGAGTGGTTGGTGTATTCCATACTTCTAGCGATTGGATTTCACTCAAAACTCACCAAATCACTCCTCCCACCATATTATGATGTTTCCCAAGTTTTGGGCTCGATCCGAAATCAATAGGTGTTTAAAATTGGACAATTCAAGTTGAACGGCAGTTCGTTCCTAATTGGAGTGGTTGATGTATTCCATACTTCTAGCGATTGGATTTCACTCAAAACTCACCAAATGACTCCTCCCACCATATTATGGTGTTGCCCAAGTTTTGGGCTCGATCCGAAATCAATAGGTGTTCCAAATTGGACAATTCAAGTTCAACGGCAGTTCGTTCCTAATTGGTGTGGTTGGTGTATTCCGTACTTCTAGCGATTGGATTTCACTCAAAACGCACCAAATGACTCCTCCCACCGTATTATGATGTTGCCCAAGTTTTGGGCTCGATCCGAAATCAATAGGTGTTCCAAATTGGACAATTCAAGTTCAACGGCAGTTCGTTCCTAATTGGAGTGTTTGGTGTATTCCATACTTCTAGCGATTGGATTTCACTCAAAACGCACCAAATGACTCCTCCCACCATATTATGATGTTTCCCAAGTTTTGGGCTCGATCCGAAATCAATAGGTGTTCCAAATTGGACAATTCAAGTTCAACGGCAGTTCGTTCCTAATTGGAGTGGTTGGTGTATTCCATACTTCTAGCATTTGGATTTCACTCAAAACTCACCAAACGACTCCTCCCACCATATTATGATGTTGCCCAAGTTTTGGGATCGATCCGAAATCAATAGGTGTGAGAAATTGGTCAATTCAATTGCAACGGCATTTCGTTCCTAATTGGAGTGGTTGGTGTATTCCATACTTCTAGCGATTGGATTTCACTCAAAACTCACCAAATGACTCCTACCACCATATTATGATGTTGCCCAAGTTTTGGGCTCGATCCGAAATCAATAGGTGTTCCAAATTGGACAATTCAAGTTCAACGGCAGTTCGTTCCTAATTGGAGTGGTTGGTGTATTCCATACTTCTAGCGATTCGATTTCACTCAAAACACACCAAATGACTCCTCCCACCACATTATGATGTTGCCCGAGTTTTAGGCTCGATCAGAAATCAATAGGTGTTCCAAAATTGGACAATTCAAATTCAACGGCAATTCGTTCCTAATTGGAGTGGTTGGTGTATTCCATACTTCTAGCGATTGGATTTCACTCAAAACGCACCAAATGACTCCTCCCACCATATTATGATGTTGCCCAAGTTTTGGGCTCGATCCGAAATCAATAGGTGTTCCAAATTGGTCAATTCAATTGCTACGGCATTTCGTTCCTAATTGGAGGGGTTGGTGTATTCCATACTTCTAGCGATTGGATTTCACTCAAAACTCACCAAATGACTCCTACCACCATAGCATGATGTTGCCCAAGTTTTGGGCTCGATCCGAAATCAATAGGTGTTCCAAATTGGACAATTCAAGTTCAACGGCAGTTCGTTCCTAATTGGAGTGGTTGGTGTATTCCATACTTCTAGCGATTCGATTTCACTCAAAACTCACCAAATGACTCTTCCCACCACATTATGATGTTGCCCGAGTTTTGGGCTCGATCAGAAATCAATAGGTGTTCCAAATTGGACAATTCAAATTCAACGGCAATTCGTTCCTAACTGGAGTGGTTGGTGTATTCCATACTTCTAGCGATTGGATTTCACTCAAAACGCACCAAATGACTCCTCCCACCATATTATGATGTTGCCCAAGTTTTGGGCTCGATCCGAAATCAATAGTTGTGAGAAATTGGACAATTCAAGTTCAACGGCAGTTCGTTCCTAATTGGAGTGGTTGGTGTATTCCATACTTCTAGCGATTGGATTTCACTCAAAACTCACCAAATGACTCCTCCCACCATATTATGATGTTGCCCAAGTTTTGGGCTCGATCCGAAATTAATAGGTGTTCCAAATTGGACAATTCAAGTTCAACGGCAGTTCGTTCCTAATTGTTGTGGTTGGTGTATTCCATACTTCTAGCGATTGGATTTCACTCAAAACTCACCAAATGACTCCTCCCACCATATTATGACGTTGCCCAAGTTTTGGGCTCGATCCGAAATCAATAGGTGTTCGAAATTGGACAATTCAAGTTCAACGGCAGTTCGTTCCTAATTGGAGTGGTTGGTGTATTCCATATTTCTAGCATTTGGATTTCACTCAAAACTCACCAAATGTCTCCTCCCACCATATTATGATGTTGCCCAAGTTTTGGGCTCGATCCGAAATCAATAGGTGTTCCAAATTGGTCAATTCAATTGCAACGGCATTTTGTTCCTAATTGGAGGGGTTGGTGTATTCCATACTTCTAGCGATTGGATTTCACTCAAAACTCACCAAATGACTCCTACCACCATAGTATGATGTTGCCCAAGTTTTGGGCTCGATCCGAAATCAATAGGTGTTCCAAATTGGACAATTCAAGTTCAACGGCAGTTCGTTCCTAATTGGAGTGGTTGGTGTATTCCATACTTCTAGCGATTGGATTTCACTCAAAACTCACCAAATGACTCCTCCCACCATATTATGATGTTGCCCAAGTTTTGGGATCGATCCGAAATCAATAGGTGTGAGAAATTGGACAGTTCAAGTTCAACGGCAGTTCGTTCCTAATTGGAGTGGTTGGTGTATTCCATACTTCTAGCGATTGGATTTCACTCAAAACTCACCAAATGACTCCTCCCACCATATTATGGTGTTGCCCAAGTTTTGGGCTCGATCCGAAATCAATAGGTGTTCCAAATTGGACAATTCAAGTTCAACGGCAGTTCGTTTCTAATTGGAGTGGTTGGTGTATTCCATACTTCTAGCGATTGGATTTCACTCAAAACGAACCAAATGACTCCTCCCACCATATTATGACGTTGCCAAAGTTTTGGGCTCGATCCGAAATCAATAGGTGTTCCAAATTGGACAATTCAAGTTCAACGACAGTTCGTTCCTAATTGGAGTGGTTGGTGTATTCCATACTTCTAGCGTTTGGATTTCACTCAAAACTCAGCAAATGACTCCTCCCACCATATTATGATGTTGCCCAAGTTTTGGGATCGATCCGAAATCAATAGGTGTGAGAAATTGGTCAATTCAATTGCAACGGCATTTCGTTCCTAATTGGAGTGGTTGGTGTATTCCATACTTCTAGCGATTGGATTTCACTCAAAACTCTCCAAATGACTCTTCCCACCATAGTACGATGTTGCCCAAGTTTTGGGCTCGATCCGAAATCAATAGTTGTTTCAAATTGGACAATTCAAGTTCAACGGCAGTTCGTTCCTAATTGGAGTGGTTGGTGTATTCCATACTTCTAGCGAGTGGATTTCACTCAAAACTCTCCAAATGACTCCTCCCACCAAATTATGGTGTTGCCCGAGTTTTGGGCTCGATCCGAAATCAGTAGGTGTTCCACATAGGACAATTCAAGTTCAACGGCAGTTCGTTCCTAATTGGAGTGGTTGGTGTATTCCATACTTCTAGCGATTGGATTTCACTCAAAACTCACCAAATGACTCCTCCCACCATATTATGATATTGCCCAAGTTTTGGGCTCGATCCGAAATCAATAGGTGTTCCAAATTGGACAATTCAAGTTCAACGGCAGTTCGTTCCTAATTGGAGTGGTTGGTGTATTCCGTACCTCTAGCGATTGGATTTCACTCAAAACTCACCAAATGACTCCTCCCACCATATTATGATGTTGCCCAAGTTTTGGGCTCGATCCGAAATCAATAGTTTTTTCAAATTGGACAATTCAAGTTCAACGGCAGTTCGTTCCTAATTGGAGTGGTTGGTGTATTCCATACTTCTAGCGAGTGGATTTCACTCAAAACTCTCCAAATGACTCCTCCCACCAAATTATGGTGTTGCCCGAGTTTTGGGCTCGATCTGAAATCAGTAGGTGTTCCAAATAGGACAATTCAAGTTCAACGGCAGTTCGTTCCTAATTGGAGTGGTTGGTGTATTCCGTACCTCTAGCGATTGGATTTCACTCAAAACTCACCAAATGACTCCTCCCACCATATTATGAGGTTGCCCAAGTTTTGGGCTCGATCCGAAATTAATAGGAGTTCCAAATTGGACAATTCAAGTTCAACGGCAGTTCGTTCCTAATTGGAGTGGTTGGTGTATTCCATACTTCTAGCGATTCGATTTCACTCAAAACGCACCAAATGACTCCTCCCACCATATTATGATGTTGCCCAAGTTTTGGGCTCGATCCGAAATCAATAGGTGTGAGAAATTGGACAATTCAAGTTCAACGGCAGTTCGTTCCTAATTGGAGTGATTGGTGTATTCCATACTTCTAGCGATTGGATTTCACTCAAAACTCACCAAATGACTCCTCCCACCATATTATGATGTTGCCCAAGTTTTGGGCTCGATCCGAAATCAATAGGTGTTCCAAATTGGACAATTCAAGTTCAACGGCAGTTCGTTCCTAATTGGAGTGGTCGGTGTATTCCATACTTCTAGCAATTGGATTTGACTCAAAACTCACCAAATGACTCCTCCCACCATAGTATGATGTTGCCCAAGTTTTGGGCTCGATCCGAAATCTATAGGTGTTCCAAATTGGAAAATTCAAGTTCAACGGCAGTTCGTTCCTAATTGGAGTGGTTGGTGTATTCCATACTTCTAGCGATTGGATTGCACTCAAAACTCTCCAAATGACTCCTCCCACCACATTATGATGTTGCCCGAGTTTTGGGCTTGATCCGAAATCAATAGGTATTCCAAATTGGACAATTCAAGTTCAACGGCAGTTCGTTCCTAATTGGAATGGTTGGTGTATTCCATACTTCTAGCGATTGGATTTCACTCAAAACTCACCGAATGACTCCTCCCACCATATTATGATGTTGCCCAACTTTTGGGATCGATCCGAAATCAATAGGTGTGAGAAATTGGACAATTCAAGTTCAACGGCAGTTCGTTCCTAATTGGAGTGGTTGGTGTATTCAAAATTCTAGCGATTGGATTTCACTCAAAACTCACAAAATGACTCCTCCCACCATATTATGATGTTGCCCAAGTTTTGGGCTCGATCCGAAATCAATAGGTGTTCGAAATTGGACAATTCAAGTTCAACGGCAGTTCGTTCCTAATTGGAGTGGTTGGTGTATTCCATACTTCTAGCGATTGGATTTCACTCAAAACTCACCAAATGACTCCTCCCACCATATTATGATGTTGCCTAAGTTTTGGGCTCGATCCGAAATCAATAGGTGTTCCAAATTGGACAATTCAAGTTCAACGGCAGTTCGTTCCTAATTGGAGTGGTCGGTGTATTCCATACTTCTAGCAATTGGATTTGACTCAAAACTCACCAAATGACTCCTCCCACCATAGTATGATGTTGCCCAAGTTTTGGGCTCGATCCGAAATCAATAGGTGTTCCAAATTGGAAAATTCAAGTTCAACGGCAGTTCGTTCCTAATTGGAGTGGTTGGCGTATTCCATACTTCTAGCGATTGGATTGCACTCAAAACTCTCCAAATGACTCCTCCCACCACATTATGATGTTGCCCGAGTTTTGGGCTCGATCCGAAATCAATAGGTGTTCCAAATTGGACAATTCAAGTTCAACGGCAGTTCGTTCCTAATTGGAATGGTTGGTGTATTCCATACTTCTAGCGATTGGATTTCACTCAAAACTCACCGAATGACTCCTCCCACCATATTATGATGTTGCCCAAGTTTTGGGATCGATCCGAAATCAATAGGTGTGAGAAATTGGACAATTCAAGTTCAACGGCAGTTCGTTCCTAATTGGAGTGGTTGGTGTATTCAAAATTCTAGCGTTTGGATTTCACTCAAAACTCACAAAATGACTCCTCCCACCATATTATGATGTTGCCCAAGTTTCGGGCTCGATCCGAAATCAATAGGTGTTCCAAATTGGACAATTCAAGTTCAACGGCAGTTCGTTCCTAATTGGAATGGTTGGTGTATTCCATACTTCTAGGGATTGGATTTCACTCAAAACTCACCAAATGACTCCTCCCACCATATTATGATGTTGCCCAAGTTTTGGGCTCGATCCGAAATCAATAGGTGTTCCAAATTGGACAATTCAAGTTCAACGGCAGTTCGTTCCTAATTGGAGTGTTTGGTGTATTCCATACTTCGAGCATTTGGATTTCACTCAAAACTCACCAAATGACTCCTCCCACCATATTATGATGTTGCCCAAGTTTTGGGCTCGATCCGAAATCAATAGGTGTTCCAAATTGGTCAATTCAATTGCAACGGCATTTCGTTCCTAATTGGAGTGGTTGGTGTATTCCATACTTCTAGCGATTGGATTTCTCTCAAAACTCACCAAATGACTCCTCGCACCATATTATGATGTTGCCCAAGTTTGGGGCTCGATCCGAAATCAATAGGTTTGAGAAATTGGACAATTCAAGTTCAACGGCAGTTCGTTCCTAATTGGAGTGGTTGGTGTATTCTATACGTCAAGCGATTGGATTTCACTCAAAACTCACCAAATGACTCCTCCCACCATATTATGATGTTGCCCAAGTTTTGGGCTCGATCCGAAATCAATAGGTGTGAGAAATTGGACAGTTCAAGTTCAACGGCAGTTCGTTCCTAATTGGAGTGGTTGGTGTATTCCATACTTCTAGCGATTGGATTTCACTCAAAACTCACCAAATGACTCCTCCCACCATATTATGATGTTGCCCAAGTTTTGGGCTCGATCCGAAATCAATAGGTGTTCCAAATTGGACAATTCAAGTTCAACGGCAGTTCGTTCCTAATTGGAGTGGTTGGTGTATTCCATACTTCTAGCGATTGGATTTCACTCAAAACTCACCAAATGACTCCTCCCACCATATTATGACGTTGCCCAAGTTTTGGGCTCGATCCGAAATCAATAGGTGTTCGAAATTGGACAATTCAAGTTCAACGGCAGTTCGTTCCTAATTGGAGTGGTTGGTGTATTCCATACTTCTAGCGTTTGGATTTCACTCAAAACTCACCAAATGACTCCTCCCACCATATTATGTTGTTGCCCAAGTTTTGGGATCGATCGGAAATCAATAGGTGTGAGAAATTGGTCAATTCAATTGCAACTGCATTTCGTTCCTAATTGGAGTGGTTGGTGTATTCCATACTTCTAGCGATTGGATTTCACTCAAAACTCACCAAATGACTCCTCCCACCGTAGTATGATGTTGCCCAAGTTTTGGGCTCGATCCGAAATCAATAGTTGTTCCAAATTGGACAATTCAAGTTCAACGGCAGTTCGTTCCAAATTGGAGTGGTTGGTGTAATCCATACTTCTAGCGATTGGATTTCACTCAAAACTCACCAAATGACTCCTCGCACCATATTATGATGTTGCCCAAGTTTGGGGCTCGATCCGAAATCAATAGGTTTGAGAAATTGGACAATTCAAGTTCAACGGCAGTTCGTTCCTAATTGGAGTGGTTGGTGTATTCCATACTTCTAGCGATTGGATTTCACTCAAAACTCACCAAATGATTCCTCCCACCATATTATGATGTTGCCCAATATTTGGGCTCGATCCGAAATCAATAGGTGTTCCAAATCGGACAATTCAAGTTCAACAGCAGTTCGTTCCTAATTGGAGTGGTTGGTGTATTCCATACTTCAAGTGATTGGATTTCACTCAAAACTAACCAAACGACTCCTCCCACCATATTATGATGTTGCCCAAGTTTTGGGCTCGATCCGAAATCAATACGTGTAGGAAATTGGACAATTCAAGTTCAACGGCAGTTCGTTCCTAATTGGAGTGGTTGGTGTATTCCGTACTTCTAGCGATTGGATTTAACTCAAAACTCACCAAATGACTCCTCCCACCATATTATGATGTTTCCCAAGTTTGGGGCTCGATCCGAAATCAATAGGTGTGAGAAATTGGACAATTCAAGTTCAACGGCAGTTCGTTCCTAATTGGAGTGGTTAGTGTATTCCATACTTCTAGCGATTGGATTTCACTCAAAACTCACCAAATGACTCCTCCCACCATATTATGTTGTTGCCCAAGTTTTGGGCTCGATCCGAAATCAATAGGTGTTCCAAATTGCACAATTCAAGTTCAACGGCAGTTCGTTCCTAATTGGAGTGGTTGGTGTATTCCATACTTCTATCGATTGGATTTCACTCAAAACTCACCAAATGACTCCTCCCACCATATCATGATGTTGCCCAAGTTTTGGGCTCGATCCGAAATCAATAGGTGTTCCATATTGGACAATTCAAGTTCAACGGCAGTTCGTTCCTAATTGGAGTGGTTGGTGTATTCCATACTTATAGCGATTGGATTTCACTCAAAACTCACCAAATGACTCCTCCCACCATATTATGATGTTGCCCAGGTTTTGGGCTCGATCCGAAATCAATAGTTCTACAAAATTGGACAATTCAAGTTCAACGACAGTTCGTTCCTAATTGGAGTGGTTGGTGAATTCCATACTTCTAGCGATTGGATTTCACTCAAAACTCACCAAATGACTCCAACCACCATATTATGACGTTGCCCAAGTTTTGGTCTCGATCCGAAATCAATAGGTGTGAGAAATTGGACAATTCAAGTTCAACGGCAGTTCGTTCCTAATTGGAGTGGTTGGTGTATTACATACTTCTAGCGTTTGGATTTCACTCAAAACTCACCAAAAGATTCCTCCCACCATATTATGATGTTGCCCAAGATTTGGGCTCGATCCGAAATCAATAGGTGTTCCAAATTGGACAATTCAAGTTCAATCGCAGTTCGTTCCTAAATGGAGTGGTTGGTGAATTCCATACTTCTAGCGATTCGATTTCACTCAAAACTCACCAAATGACTCCTCCCACCATATTATGACGTTGCCCAAGTTTTGGGCTCTATCCGAAATCATTAGGTGTTCCAAATTGGACAATTCAAGTTCAACGGCAGTTCGTTCCTAATTGGACTGATTGGGGTATTCCATACTTCTTGCGATTGGATTTCACTCAAAACTCACCAAATGAGTCCTCCCACCATAATATGATGTTGCCCAAGTTTTGGGCTGGATCCGAAACCAATAGGTGTTCCAAATTGGGCAATTCAAGTTGAACGGCAGTTCGTTCCTAATTGGAGTGGTTGGTGTATTCCATCCTTCTAGTGATTGGATTTCACTCAAAACTAACGAAATGACTCCTCCCACCATATTATGAAGTTGCCCAAGTTTTGGGCTCGATCTGAAATCAATAGGTGTGAGAAATTAGACAATTCAAGTTCAACGGCAGTTCGTTCCTAATTGGAGTGGTTGGTGTATTCCATACTTCTAGCGAGTGGATTTCACTCAAAACTCACCAAATGAGTCCTCCCACCATATTATGATGTTGCCCAAGTTTTGGGCTCGATACGAAATCAATAGGTGTTCCAAATTGGACAATTCAAGTTCAACAGCAGTTCGTTCCTAATTGGAGTGGTTGGTGTATTCCATACTTCTAGTGATTGGATTTCACTCAAAACTAACCAAATGACTCCTCCCACCATATTATGATAATGCCCAAGTTTTGGGCTCGATCCGAAATCAATAGGTGTTCCAAATTGGACAATTCAAGTTCAACGGCAGTTCGTTCCTAATTGGAGTGGTTGGTGTATTCCATACTTCTAGCGACTGGATTTCACTCAAAACTCACCAAATGACACCTCCCACCATATTATGATGTTGCCCAAGTTTTGGGCTCGATCTGAAATAAATAGGTGTTCCAAATTGGACAATTCAATTTCAACGGCAGTTCGTTCCTAATTGGAGTGGTTGGTGTATTCCATACTTCTAGCGATTGGATTTCACCCAAAACTCACCAAATGACTCCTCCCACCATATTATCATGTTGCCCAAGTTTTGGGCTCGAACCGAAATCAATAGGTGTTCCAAATTGGACAATTCAAGTTCAACGGCTGTTCGTTTCTAATTGGAGTGGTTGGTGTATTCCATACTTCTAGCGATTGGATTTCACTCAAAACTCACCAAATGACTCCTGCCACCATATTATCATGTTGCCCAACTTTTGGGCTCGAGCCGAAATCAATAGGTGTGAGAAATTGGACAATTCAAGTTCAATGGCAGTTCGTTCCTAATTGGAGTGGTTGGTGTATTCCATACTTCTAGCGATTGGATTTCACTCAAAACTCACCAAATGACTACTTCCACCATATTATGATGCTGCCCAAGTTTTGGGCTCGATCCGAAATCAATAGGTGTTCCAAATTGGACAATTCAAGTTCAACGGCAGTTCGTTCCTAATTGGAGTGATTGGGGTATTCCATACTTCTTGCGATTGGATTTCACTCAAAACTCACCAAATGACTACACCCACCATAATATGATGTTCCCCAAGTTTTGGGCTCGATCGGAAATCAATAGGTGTTCCAAATTGGGCAATTCAAGTTGAACGGCAGTTCGTTCCTAATTGGAGTGGTTGGTGTATTCCATCCTTCTAGTGATTGGATTTCACTCACAACTAACGAAATGACTCCTCCCACCATATTATGATGTTGCCCATGTTCTGGGCTCGATTTGAAATCAATAGGTGTGAGAAATTGGACAATTCAAGTTCAACGGCAGTTTGTTCCTAATTGGAGTGGTTGGTGTATTCCATACTTCTGGCGAGTGGATTTCACTCAAAACTCACCAAATGACTCCTCCCACCATATTATGATGTTGCCCAAGTTTGGGGCTCGATCCGAAATCAATAGGTGTGAGAAATTGGACAATTCAAGTTCAACGGCAGTTCGTTCCTAATTGGAGTGGTTGGTGTATTCCATACTTCAAACAATTGGATTTCACTCAAAACTCACCAAATGACTCCTCCCACCATATTATGACGTTGCCAAAGTTTTGGGCTCGATTAGAAATCAATAGGTGTGAGAAATTGGACAATTCAAGTTCAACGGTAGTTCGATCCTAATTGGACTGGTTGGTGTATTCCATACTTCTAGCGTTTGGATTTCACTCAAAACTCACCAAATGATTCCTCCCACCATATTATGATGTTGCCCAAGATTTCGGCTCGATCCGAAATCAATAGGTGTTCCAAATTGGACAATTCAAGTTCAACAGTAGTTCGTTCCTAATTGGAGTGGTTGGTGTATTCCATACTTCTAGTGATTGGATTTCACTCAAAACTAACCAAATGACTCCTCTCACCATATTATGATGTTGCCCAAGTTTGGGGCTGATCGGTTCATAATTGTATATCATTTTGTACCCTTCTAGCTTATGATTTGGTTATGTTTTTGAGTTAAACTTATGCTTTTAATCCTTTTTGTGTTTATCTTTCAGTTCATTGAGCTTTAGGTAATAATGATGGCTTTAGAGAGCATAATTCATGCAATTCAAGCATGTTAAGGCCTAATTTGGATGAATGGATGAAGAGCTTAAAGACAAACTCATTTTGGCTACAGCCCCCTGCCAGTCCAGTTCCGTAGGTCATATTGCAAGCTTTGTTTCAACAACCTACATAGCTCTAATGAGGCCACATTCTTCATGAAAGTTGTTCCAATGGGTGTGTACTATAACATATCCACAATTCAGCCCCATTGGATAAATATGGAGTCTGTTACCTAGCAAACACAGAGGCATGCTCAGGATGGATTTTATCAGCGCGCAAAATGAGTTAGCAATTTGTTTTGGCCTTAACTTCCTCCTCCGACCTTGGATTGGCCCAAATGATATATGGCTGGAAAGAAGACATTCTGAACTTCAAGTTTGAGTGCTTAAAGTTCTAATTTGATTAAGAGAAGCCCAAGTTGTAAGCCCTTGAAGTTGCTGGTCATGCTGACCTCAGCATGTGCTGGTTGGATGCTTGGTCATGGTGAGCTAGGTATGAGCTATCATTTCTGGTTGGAAGCTTGGTCATGGTGACATGAAGATGAGCTAGGGCTGCTGGTGGGATCTATTGGGCAAGTGCATCACCCAATTTAGATTTTCTAATACAAGTGCATCAACCATTTCAGATTTTATAAAACAAGTGTTGTATGCATTAGCCATATTGAATTCAGATTTTCACTTCCCCTAGGCCTATAAATAGGGAAGTTCTCTAAGCTTGTAAACACACCCCAAGGGGGGGAGCTCTCAAACACTTCTCTAGAGCTCCTTCCCTTCTCTCCCTCAAATTCTCTTAGTTTCATTTTCTAGTTTTCAATTGTAGTAATGAAATATTTGTGCTGAAATTCTCCTTTCCAAGTTCTACTTAATTTTCATTGTTATGTAAATTCTTTTCTTTAGTTTCAAGTTTGATTAGTTTCCAAGTTTCAATTATGATTTTTGTTCTTATTCATTATGCTTATAAGTTAATATGCTAGTTTGAATGATTGATCACCATTTAGGCTTGCATGTTAGCTATCTTGGTTTGAATTAAGAGTATACACCATGCTTTAATTCGAATTGAACTATGAATAGGAAGAGTATGTATGGACATTCGACAACAGGGATTAGATACATGCTTGGTTGTTTAAATTGTTCTTCTATGCTTAATGGGTTCCTAATGCTTAATTTTAGGTTAGACAACAAATGATCAAATTAGGGAATTAGGAACACAAGGTTATGACCACACACCATGGCTTAATCATACATTAGCTAGAATCAATCCGTTAATCTAATTGAACTTGGGAACTTATCTGCTTGAGTTAGTTATTTCTTTCTTCCTTGTTTTATTTATTTCCTTTCTTTTTTCATTTCTGTTTTGTGTAGGAAAAATGAATTGGATCATTCAATCACCAATCCTCGTGGGATCGACCTTGCACTTACATATGCTATACTACCAAACGGCTCGTGCACTTGCGAGTATCACAAGTTGAGGATGCAACTGAATCCATTTTGGTGCAGCTGTATCTACACAACAGGGGCTCGTTCCGAAATCAATAGGTGTGAGAAATTGGACAATTGAAGTTCAACGGCAGTTCGTTCCTAATTGGAGTGGTTAGTGTATTCCATACTTCTAGCGATTGGATTTCACTCAAAACTCACCAAATGACTCCTCCCACCATATTATGTTGTTACCCAAGTTTTGGGCTCGATCCGAAATCAATAGGTGTTCCAAATTGGACAATTCAAGTTCAACGGCAGTTCGTTCCTAATTGGAGTGGTTGGTGTATTCCATACTTCTAGTGATTGGATTTCACTCAAAACACACCAAATGACTCCACCCACCATATTACGATGTTGCCCAAGTTTTGGGCTCGATCCGAAATCAATAGGTGTTCCAAATTGGACAATTCAAGTTCAACGACAGTTCTTTCCTAATTGGAGTGGTTGGTGTATTCCATACTTCTAGCGTTTGGATTTCACTCAAAACTCACCAAATGACTACTCCCACCATATGTTGATGTTGCCCAAGTTTTGGGATCGATCCGAAATCAATAGGTGTGAGAAATTGGTCAATTCAATTTCAACGGCATGTCGTTCCTAATTGGAGTGGTTGGTGTATTCCATACTTCTAGCGATTGGATTTCACTCAAAACTCACCAAATGACTCCTCCCACCATATTATGATGTTGCCCAAGTTTTGGGCTCGATCCGAAATCAAGAGGTGTGAGAAATTGGACAATTCAAGTTCAACGGCAGTTCGTTCCTAATTGGAGTGGTTGGTGTATTCCATACTTCTAGCGATTGGATTTCACTCAAAACTCACCAAATGACTACTCCCACCATATTATGATGTTGCCTAAGTTTTGGGCTCGATCCGAAATCAATAGGTGTTCGAAATTGGACAATTCAAGTTCAACGGCAGTTCGTTCCTAATTGGAGTCGTTGGTGTATTCCATACTTCCAGCGTTTGGATTTCACTCAAAACTCACCAAATGACTCCTCCCACCATATTATGATGTTGCCCAAGTTTTGGGCTCGATCCGAAATCAACAGGTGTGAGAAATTGGACAATTCAAGTTCAACGGCAGTTCGTTCCTAATTGGAGTGGTTGGTGTATTCCATACTTCTATCGATTGGATTTCACTCAAAACTCACCAAATGACTCCTCCCACCATATTATGATGTTGCCTAAGTTTTGGGCTCGATCCGAAATCAATTGGTGTTCGAAATTGGACAATTCAAGTTCAACGGCAGTTCGTTCCTAATTGGAGTCGTTGGTGTATTCCATACTTCTAGCGTTTGGATTTCACTCAAAACTCACCAAATGACTCCTCCCACCATATTATGATGTTGCCCAAGTTTTGGGATCGATCCGAAATCAATAGGTGTGAGAAATTGGTCAATTCAATTTCAACGGCATTTCGTTCCTAATTGGAGTAGTTGGTGTATTCCATAATTCTAGCGATTGGATTTCACTCAAAATTCACCAAATGACTCCTCCCGCCATATTATGATGTTGCCCAAGTTTTGGGCTATATAAGAAATCAATAGGTGTTCCAAATTGGACAATTCAAGTTCAACGGCAGTTCGTTCCTAATTGGAGTGGTTGGTGTATTCCATACTTCTTGCGATTGGATTTCACTCAAAACTCACCAAATGACTCCTCCCACCATATTATGATGTTGCCCAAGTTTTGGGCTCGATCCGAAATCAATAGGTGTTCCAAATTGGACAATTCAAGTTCAACGGCAGTTCGTTCCAAATTGGAGTGGTTAGTGTATTCCATACTTCTAGCGATTGGATTTCACTCAAAACTCACCAAATGACGCCTCCCACCATATTATGTTGTTGCCCAAGTTTTGGGCTCGATCCGAAATCAATAGGTGTTCCAAATTGGACAATTCAAGTTCAACGGCAGTTCGTTCCTAATTGGAGTGGTTGGTGTATTCCATACTTCTAGCGATTGGATTTCACTCAAAACTCACCAAATGACTCCTCCCACCATATTATGATGTTGCCCAAGTTTTGGGCTCGATCCGAAATCAATAGGTGTTCAAAATTGGACAATTCAAGTTCAACGGCAGTTCGTTCCTAATTGGAGTGGTTGGTGAATTCCATACTTCTAGCGATTGGATTTCACTCAAAACTCACCAAATGACTCCTCCCACCATATTATGACGTTGCCCAAGTTTGGGGCTCGATCCGAAATCAATAGGTGTTCCAAATTGGACAATTCAAGTTCAACGGCAGTTCGTTCCTAATTGGAGTGGTTGGTGTATTCCATACTTCTTGCGATTGGATTTCACTCAAAACTCACCAAATGACTCCTCCCACCATATTATGATGTTGCCCAAGTTTTGGGCTCGATCCGAAATCAATAGGTGTTCCAAATTGGACAATTCAAGTTCAACGGCAGTTCGTTCCTAATTGGAGTGCCTGGTGTATTCCATAGTTCTAGCGATTGGATTTCACTCAAAACTCACCAAATGACTCCTCCCACCATATTATGATGTTGCCCAAGTTTTCGGCTCGATCTGAAATCAATAGGTGTGAGAAATTGGACAATTCAAGTTCAATGGCAGGTCGTTCGTAATTGGAGTGGTTGGAGTATTCCATACTTCTTGCGATTGGATTTCACTCAAAACTCACCAAATGACTACTCCCACCATATTATGATTTTCCCCAAGTTTTGGGCTCGATCCGAAATCCATAGGTGTTCCAAATTGGGCAATTCAAGTTGAACGGCAGTTCGTTCCAAATTGGAGTGGTTGGTGTATTCCATACTTCTAGCGATTGGATTTCACTCAAAACTCACCAAATGACTCCTCCCACCATATTATGATGTTGCCCAAGTTTTGGGCTCGATCCGAAATCTATAGGTGTTCCAAATTGGACAATTCAAGTTCAACGGCAGTTCGTTCCTAATTGGAGTGGTTGGTGTATTCCATACTTCTTGCGATTGGATTTCACTCAAAACTCACCAAATGACTCCTCCCACCATATTATGATGTTGCCGAACTTTTGGGCTCGATCCGAAATCAATAGGTGTGAGAAATTGGACAATTCAAGTTGTACGGCAGTTCGTTCCTAATTGGAGTGTTTGGTGTATTCCGTACTTCTAGCGATTGGATTTTACTCAAAACGCACCAAATGACTCCTCCCACCATATTAGGACGTTGCCCAAGTTTTGGGCTCGATCCGAAATCAATAGGTGTTCCAAATTGGACAATTCAAATTCAACGGCAGTTCGTTCCTAATTGGAGTGGTTGGTGTATTTCATACTTCTAGCGATTGGATTTCACTCAAAACACACCAAATGACTCCTCCCACGATATTATGCTGTTGCCCAAGTTTTGGGCTCGATCCGAAATCAATAGGTGTTCCGAATTTGACAATTCAAGTTCAACGGCAGTTCGTTCCTAATTGGAGTGGTTGGTGTATTCCATACTTCTAGCGTTTGGATTTCACTAAAAACTCACCAAATGACTCCTCCCACCATATTTTGATGTTGCCCAAGTTTTGGGATCGATCCGAAATCAATAGGTGTGAGAAATTGGTCAATTCAATTTCAACGGCATTTCGTTCCTATTTGGAGTGGTTGGGGTATTCCATACTTCTAGCGATTGGATTTCACGCAAAACTCACCAAATGACTCCTCCCACCATATTATGATGTTGCCCAAGTTTTGGGCTTGATCAGAAATGAATAAGTGTTCCAAATTGGACAATTCAAGTTCAACGGCAGTTCGTTCCTAATTGGAGTGGTTGGTGTATTCCATACCTCTTGCGATTGGATTTCACTCAAAACTCACCAAATGACTCCTCCCACCATATTATGATGTTGCACCAGTTTTGGGATCGATCCGAAATCAATAGGTGTGAGAAATTGGTCAATTCAATTTCAACGGCATGTCGTTCCTAATTGGAGTGGTTGGTGTATTCCATACTTCTAGCGATTGGATTTCACTCAAAACTCACCAAATGACTCCTCCCACCATATTATGATGTTGCCCAAGTTTTGGGCTCGATCAGAAATCAATAGGTGTGAGAAATTGGACAATTCAAGTTCAACGGCAGTTCGTTCCTAATTGGAGTGGTTGGTGTATTCCATACTTCTAGCGATTGGATTTCACTCAAAACGCACCAAATGACTCCTCCCACCATATTATGATGTTGCCCAAGTTTTGGGCTCGATCCGAAATCAACAGGTGTGAGAAATTGGACAATTCAAGTTCAACGGCAGTTCGTTCCTAATTGGAGTGGTTGGTGTATTCCATACTTCTATCGATTGGATTTCACTCAAAACTCACCAAATGACTCCTCCCACCATATTATGATGTTGCCCAAGTTTTGGGCTCGATCCGAAATCAATAGGTGTTCGAAATTGGACAATTCAAGTTCAACGGCAGTTCGTTCCTAATTGGAGTGGTTGGTGTATTCCATACTTCTAGCGTTTGGATTTCACTAAAAACTCACCAAATGACTCCTCCCACCATATTTTGATGTTGCCCAAGTTTTGGGATCGATCCGAAATCAATAGGTGTGAGAAATTGGTCAATTCAATTTCAACGGCATTTCGTTCCTATTTGGAGTGGTTGGTGTATTCCATACTTCTAGCGATTGGATTTCACTCAAAACTCACCAAATGACTCCTCCCACCATATTATGATGTTGCCCAAGTTTTGGGCTCGATCCGAAACGAATAGGTGTTCCAAATTGGACAATTCAAGTTCAACGGCAGTTCGTTCCTAATTGGAGTGGTTGGTGTATTCCGTACCTCTTGCGATTGGATTTCACTCCAAACTCACCAAATGACTCCTCCCACCATATTATGATGTTGCCCAAGTTTTGGGCTCGATCCGAAATCAATAGGTGTGAGAAATTGGACAATTCAAGTTCAACGGCAGTTCGTTCCTAATTGGAGTGGTTGGTGTATTCCATAGTTCTAGCGATTGGATTTCACTCAAAACTCACCAAATGACTCCTCCCACCATATTATGATGTTGCCCAAGTTTTGGGCTCGATCCGACATCAATAGGTGTGAGAAATTGGACAATTCAAGTTGAACGGCAGTTCGTTCCTAATTGGAGTGGTTGGTGTATTCCATACTTCTAGCGATTGGATTTCACTCAAAACTCACCAAATGACTCCTCCCACCATATTATGATGTTGCCCAAGTTTTGGGCTCGATCCGAAATCAATAGGTGTTCCAAATTGGACAATTCAAGTTCAACGGCAGTTCGTTCCTAATTGGAGTGGTTGGTGTATTCCATACTTCTAGCGATTGGATTTCACTGAAAACGAACCAAATGACTCCTCCCACCATATTATGATGTTGCCCAAGTTTTGGGCTCGATCCGAAATCAATAGGTGTGAGAAATTGGACAATTCAAGTTCAACGGCAGTTCGTTCCTAATTGGAGTGGTTGGTGTATTCCAAACTTCTAGCGATTGGATTTCACTCAAAACTCACCAAATGACTCCTTGTTGCATTCCTAAGAGGACACAAATTAATGTACAAACAACCAATTAGAAATACCCGCAAGTGCACGAATCTATTGAAGTATAGATTATGTAAGTACGGGGTCGATCCCACGAAGAACTTGTCGGCTTCCTATAAGTTCTAATTTGAGTACGTAAAGAACACTTAATTGACACACCACAAATGCACAAATGCAAAATGGAAACTAAAAATGAGTAAAGAAGTGTAAAAGAAATGAAACAACACAAGAAAACTAAACAAAAACACAAACAGCATTTTCTATCGCCATTTTATCACCACTTTATCACCTGTGAACAGTGCCGTGAACAGTAAATAGTGCATCCTCAACTTGTGATACTCGCAAGTGCACGAGCCGTTCGGTAGTATAGCGTATGTAAGTGCGAGGTCGATCCCACGAGGATTGGTGATTGAATGATCCAATTCATTTCTCCTACACAAAACAGAAATGAAAAAGAAAGGAAATAAATAAAACAAGGAAGAAAGAAAATAACTAACTCAAGTAGATAAGTTCCCAAGTTCAATTAGATTAATGGATTGATTCTAGCTAAAGTATGATTAAGCCATGGTGTGTGGTCATAACCTTGTGTTCCTAATTCCCTAATTTGATCATTTGTTGTCTAACCTAAAATTAAGCATTAGGAACTCATTAAGCATAGAAGAACATTTTAAACAACCAAGTATGTATCTAATCCCTGTTGTCGAATGTCCATACATACTCTTCCTATTCATAGTTCAATTCGAATTAAAGCATGGTGTATACTCTTAATTCAAACCAAGATAGCTAACATGCAAGCCTAAATGGTGATCAATCATTCAAACTAGCATATTAACTTATAAGCATAATGAATAAGAACAAAAACCATAATTGAAACTTGGAAACTAATTCAACTTGAAAACTTAAGAAAAGAATTTACATAACAAAGAAAAATAAATTACAACTAAGAAAACATTAAAGAAAGCTAGAATTGAGAACTAGAAAGCAAAACTAAGAGAATTTGAGGGAGAGAAGGGAAGGGAGCTCTAGAGAAGTGTTTGAGAGCTCCCCCCCTTGGGGTGTGTTTACAAGCTTAGAGAACTTCCCTATTTATAGGCCTAGGGGAAGTGAAAATCTGAATTCAATATGGCTAATGCATACAACACTTGTTTTATAAAATCTGAAATGGTTGATGCACTTGTATTAGAAAATCTAAATTGGGTGATGCACTTGTATTAGAAAATCTTGAATTGGTTGATGCACTTCACCAATAGATCCCACCAGCAGCCCTAGCTCATCTTCATGTCACCATGACCAAGCTTCCAACCAGAAATGATAGCTCATACCTAGCTCACCATGACCAAGCATCCAACCAGCACATGCTGAGGTCAGCATGACCAGCAACTTCAAGGGCTTACAACTTGGGCTTCTCTTAATCAAATTAGGACTTTAAGCACTCGAAATTGAAGTTCAGAATGTCCTCTTTCCAGCCATATGTTATTTGGGCCAATCCAAGGTCGGAGGAGGAAGTTAAGGCCAAAACAAATTGCTAACTCATTTTCCGCGCTGATAAGATCCATCCTGAGCATGGTTCTGTGTTTGCTAGGTAACGGACTCCAGATTTATCCAATAGGGCTGAATTTTGGATATGTTATAGTACACACCAATTGGAACAACTTTCATGAAGAATTTGGCCACATTCGAGCTATGTAGGTTGTTGAAACAAAGCTTGCAATATGACCTACGGAACTGGACTGGCAGGGGGCTGTAGCCAAAATGAGTTTGTCTTTAAGCTCTTCATCCATTCATCCAAATTAGGCCTTAACATGCTTGAATTGCATGAATTATGCTATCTAAAGCCATCATTATTACCTAAAGCTCAATGAACTGAAAGATAAACACAAAAAGGATTAAAAGCACAAGTTTAACTCAAAAACATAACCAAATCATAAGCTAGAAGGGTACAAAATGATATACAATTATGAACCGATCATATTCCATACTTCTAGCGATTGGATTTCACTCAAAACTCGCCAAATGAATCCTCCCACCATATTATGATGTTGCCCAAGTTTTGGGCTCGATCCGAAATCAGTAGGTGTGAGAAATTGGACAATTCAAGTTCAACGGCAGTTCGTTCCTAATTGGAGTGGTTGGTGTATTCCATACTTCTAGCAATTGGATTTCACTCAAAACGCACCAAATGACTCCTCCCACCATATTATGATGTTGCCCAAGTTTTGGGCTCGATCCGAAATCAATAGGTGTGAGAAATTGGACAATTCAAGTTCAACGGCAGTTCGTTCCTAATTAGAGTGGTTGGTGTATTCCATACTTCTAGCGATTGGATTTCACTCAAAACTCCCCAAATGACACCTCCCACCATATTATGATTTGCCCAAGTTTTGGGCTCGATCCGAAATCAATAGGTGTTCCAAATTGGACAATTCAAGTTCAACGGAAGTTCGTTCCTAATTGGAGTGGTAGATGTATTCCATACTTCTAGCGATTGGATTTCACTCAAAACTCACCAAATGACTCATCCCACCATATTATGATGTTGCCCAAACTTTGGGCTCGATCCGAAATCAATAGGTTTTCCAAATTGGACAATTCAAGTTCAACGGCAGTTCGTTCCTAATTGGGGTGGTTGGTGTATTCCATACTTCTAGCGTTTGGATTTCACTCAAAACTCACCAAATGACTCCTCCCACCATATTTTCATGTTGCCCAAGTTTTGGGATCGATCCGAAATCAATAGGTGTGGGAAATTGGTCAATTCAATTTCAACGGCATGTCGATCCTAATTGGAGTGGTTGGTGTATTCCATACTTCTAGCGATTGGATTTCACTCAAAACTCACCGAATGACTCCTCCCACCATATTATGATGTTGCCCAAGTTTTGGGCTTGATCCAAAATCAATAGGTGTGAGAAATGGGACAATTCAAGTTCAACGGCAGTTCGTTCCTAATTGGAGTAGTTAGTGTATTCCACACTTCTAGCGATTGGATTTCACTCAAAACGCACCAAATGACTCCTCCCACCATATTATGACGTTGCCCAAGTTTTGGGCTCGATCCGAAATCAACAGGTGTTCCAAATTGGACAAT
Organism: Prunus avium; assembly: GCF_965620075.1. Classification (NCBI taxonomy): domain Eukaryota; kingdom Viridiplantae; phylum Streptophyta; class Magnoliopsida; order Rosales; family Rosaceae; genus Prunus; species Prunus avium. The sequence continues at coordinate 29,633,976 of NC_142284.1, forward strand.
TCAAGTTCAACGGCAGTTCGTTCCTAATTGGAGTGGTAGGTGTATTCCATACTTCTAGCGATTGGATTTCACTCAAAACTCACCAAATGACTCCTCCCACCATATTATGATGTTGCCCAAGTTTTGGGCTCGATCCGAAATCAATAGGTGTGAGAAATTGGACAATTCAAGTTCAACGGCAGTTCGTTCCTAATTGGAGTGGTTGGTGTATTCCATACTTCTAGCGATTAGATTTCACTCAAAACTCCCCAAATGACTCCTCCCACCATATTATGATGTTGCCCAAGTTTTGGGATCGATCCGAAATCAATAAGTGTGAGAAATTGGTCAATTCAATTTCAACGGCATTTCGTTCCTAATTGGACAATTCAAGTTCTACGGCAGTTCGTTCCTAATTGGAGTGGTTGGTGTATTCCATACTTCTAGTGATTGGATTTCACTCAAAACTCACCAAATGACTCCTCCCACCATATTATGATGTTGCCCAAGTTTTGGGCTCGATCCGAAATCAATAGGTGTGAGAAATTGGACAATTCAAGTTCAACGACAGTTCGTTCCGAATTGGGGTGGTTGGTGTATTCCATACTTCTAGCGATTGGATTTCACTCAAAACTCACCAAATGACTCCTCCCACCATATTATGATGTTCCCTAAGTTTTGGGCTCGATCCGAAATCAATAGGTGTGAGAAATTGGACAATTCAAGTTCAACGGCAGTTCGTTCCTAATTGGAGTGGTTGGTGTATTCCATACTTCTAGCGTTTGGATTTCACTCAAAACTCACCAAATGACTCCTCCCACCATATTTTGATGTTGCCCAAGTTTTGGGATCGATCCGAAATCAATAGGTGTGGGAAATTGGTCAATTCAATTTCAACGGCATGTCGTTCCTAATTGGAGTGGTTGGTGTATTCCATACTTCTAGCGATTGGATTTCACTCAAAACTCGCCAAATGAATCCTCATACCATATTATGATGTTGCCCAAGTTTTGGGCTCGATCCGAAATCAGTAGGTGTGAGAAATTGGACAATTCAAGTTCAACGGCAGTTCGTTCCTAATTGGAGTGGTTGGTGTATTCCATACTTCTAGCGTTTGGATTTCACTCAAAACTCACCAAATGACTCCTCCCACCATATTATGATGTTGCCCAAGTTTTGGGCTCGATCCGAAATCAATAGATGTTCGAAATTGGACAATTCAAGTTCAACGGCAGTTCGTTACTAATTGGAGTGGTTGGTGTATTCCATACTTCTAGCGTTTGGATTTCACTCAAAACTCACCAAATGACTCCTCCCACCATATTATGATGTTGCCCAAGTTTTGGGATCAATCCGAAATCAATTGGTGTGAGAAATTGGTCAATTCAATTTCAACGGCAGTTCGTTCCTAATTGGAGTGGTTGGTGCATTCCACACGTCTAGCGATTGGATTTCACTCAAAACTCACCAAACGACTCCTCCCACCATATTATGATGTTGCCCAAGTTTTGGGTCGATCCGAAATCAATAAGTGTGAGAAATTGGTCAATTCAATTTCAACGGCATTTCGTTCCTAATTGGAGTGGTTGGTGTATTCCATACTACTAATGATTGGATTTCACTCAAAACTCACCAAATGACTCCTCCCACCATATTATGATGTTGCCCAAGTTTTGGATCGATCCGAAATCAATAGGTGTGAGAAATTGGTCAATTGAATTTCAACGGCATGTCGTTCCTAATTGGAGTGGTTGGTGTATTCCATACCTCTATCTATTGGATTTCACTCAAAACTCACCAAATGAATCCTCCCACCATATTATGATGTTGCCCAAGTTTTGGGCTCGATCCGAAATCAGTAGGTGTGAGAAATTGGACAATTCAAGTTCAACGGCAGTTCGTTCCTAATTGGAGTGGTTGGTGTATTCCATACTTCTAGCAATTGGATTTCACTCAAAACGCACCAAATGACTCCTCCCACCGTATTATGATGTTGCCCAAGTTTTGGGCTCGATCCGAAATCAATAGGTGTGAGAAATTGGACAATTCAAGTTCAACGGCTGTTCGTTCCTAATTGGAGTGGTTGGTGTATTCCATTCTTCTAGTGATTGGATTTCACTCAAAACTCACCAAATGACTCCTCCCACCATATTATGATGTTGCCCAAGTTTTGGGCTCGATCCGAAATCAATAGTTGTTCCAAATTGGACAATTCAAGTTCAACGGCAGTTCGTTCCTAATTGGAGTGGTTGGTGTATTCCATACTTCTAGCGATTGGATTTCACTCAAAACGAACCAAACGACTCCTCCCACCATATTATGATGTTGCCCAAGTTTTGGGCTCGATCCGAAATCAATAGGTGTTCCAAATTGGACAATTCAAGTTCTACGGCAGTTCGTTCCTAATTGGAGTGGTTGGTGTATTCCATACTTCTAGCGATTGGATTTCACTCAAAACTCACCAAATGACTCCTCCCACCATATTATGATGTTGCCCAAGTTTTGGTCTCGATCCGAAATCAATAGGTGTGAGAAATTGGACAATTCAAGTTCAACGGCAGTTCGTTCCTAATCGGAGTGGTTGGTGTATTCCATACTTCTAGCGAATGGATTTCACTCAAAACGCACCAAATGACTCCTCCCACCATATTATGATGTTGCCCAAGTTTTGGGCTCGATCCGAAATCAATAGGTGTGAGAAATTGGACAATTCATGTTCAACGGCAGTTCGTTCCTAATTGGGGTGGTTGGTGTATTCCATACTTCTAGCGATTGGATTTCACTCAAAACTCACCAAATGACTTCTCCCACCATATTATGATGTTCCCCAAGTTTTGGGCTCGATCCGAAATCCATAGGTGTTCCAAATTGAACAATTCAAGTTCAACGGCAGTTCGTTCCTAATTGGAGTGGTTGGTGTATTCCATACTTCTAGCGTTTGGATTTCACTCAAAACTAACCAAATGACTCCTCCCACCATATTTTGATGTTGCCCAAGTTTTGGGATCGATCCGAAATCAATAGGTGTGGGAAATTGGTCAATTCAATTTCAACGGCATGTCGTTCCAAATTGGAGTGGTTGGTGTATTCCATACTTCTAGCGTTTGGATTTCACTCAAAACTCACCAAATGACTCTTCCCACCATATTATGATGTTGCCCAAGTTTTGGGATCAATCCGAAATCAATTGGTGTGAGAAATTGGTCAATTCAATTTCAACGGCAGTTCGTTCCAAATTGGAGTGGTTGGTGTATTCCACACTTCTAGCGATTGGATTTCACTCAAAACTCACCAAATGACTCCTCCCACCATATTATGATGTTGCCCAAGTTTTCGGATCGATCCGAAATCAATAAGTGTGAGAAATTGGTCAATTCAATTTCAACGGCATTTCGTTCCTAATTGGAGTGGCTGGTGTATTCCATACTACTAAGGATTGGATTTCACTCAAAACTCACCAAATGACTCCTCCCACCATATTATGATGTTGCCCAAGTTTTGGATCGATCCGAAATCAATAGGTGTGAGAAATTGGTCAATTCAATTTCAACGGCATGTCGTTCCTATTTGGAGTGGTTGGTGTATTCCATACGTCTATCTATTGGATTTCACTCAAAACTCACCAAATGAATCCTCCCACCATATTATGATGTTGCCCAAGTTTTGGGCTCGATCCGAAATCAGTAGGTGTGAGAAATTGGACAATTCAAGTTCAACGGCAGTTCGTTCCTAATTGGATTGGTTGGTGTATTCCATACTTCTAGCAATTGGATTTCATTCAAAACGCACCAAATGACTCCTCCCACCGTATTATGATGTTGCCCAAGTTTTGGGCTCGATCCGAAATCAATAGGTGTGAGAAATTGGACAATTCAAGTTCAACGGCAGTTCGTTCCTAATTGGAGTGGTTGGTGTATTCCGTACTTCTAGCAATTGGATTTCACTCAAAATGCACCAAATGACTCCTCCCACCGTATTATGATGTTGCCCAAGTTTTGGGCTCGATCCGTAATCAATAGGTGTGAGAAATTGGACAATTCGAGTTCAACAGCAGTTCGTTCCTAATTGGAGTGGTTGGTGTATTCCATTCTTCTAGCGATTGGATTTCACTCAAAACTCACCAAATGACTCCTCCCACCATATTATGATGTTGCCCAAGTTTTGGGATCGATCCGAAATCAATAGGTGTGGGAAATTGGTCAATTCAATTTCAACGGCATGTCGTTCCAAATTGGAGTGGTTGGTGTATTCCATACTTCTAGCGTTTGGATTTCACTCAAAACTCACCAAATGACTCTTCCCACCATATTATGATGTTGCCCAAGTTTTGGGATCAATCCGAAATCAATAGGTGTGGGAAATTGGTCAATTCAATTTCAATGGCATGTCGTTCCAAATTGGAGTGGTTGGTGTATTCCATACTTCTAGCGATTGGATTTCACTCAAAACTCACAAAATGACTCCTCACACCATATTATGATGTTGCCCAAGTTTTGGGATCGATCCGAAATCAATAGGTGTGAGAAATTTTTCAATTCAATTTCAACGGCAGTTCGTTCCTAATTGGAGTGGTTGGTGTATTCCATACTTCTAGCGATTGGATTTCACTCAAAACTCACCAAATGACTCCTCCCACCATATTATGATGTTGCCCAAGTTTTGTGCTCGATCCGAAATCAATAGGTGTTCCAAATTGGACAATTCAAGTTCAACGGCAGGTCGTTCCTAATTGGAGTGGTTGGTGTATTCCATACTTCCAGCGTTTGGATTTCACTCAAAACTCACCAAATGAATCCTCCCACCATATTATGATGTTGCCCAAGTTTTGGGCTCGATCCGAAATCAGTAGGTGTGAGAAATTGGACAATTCAACTTCAACGGCAGTTCGTTCCTAATTGGAGTGGTTGGTGTATTCCATACTTCTAGCAATTGGATTTCACTCAAAACGCACCAAATGACTCCTCCCACCATATTATGATGTTGCCCAAGTTTTGGGCTCGATCCGAAGTCAATAGGTGTGAGAAATTGGACAATTCAAGTTCAACGGCAGTTCGTTCCTAATTGGAGTGGTTGGTGTATTCCAAACTTCTAGCGATTGGATTTCACTCAAAACTCACCAAATGACTCCTCCCACCATATTACGATGTTGCCCAAGTTTTGGGATCGATCCGAAATCAATAGGTGTGAGAAATTGGTCAATTCAATTTCAACGGCATTTCGTTCCTAATTTGAGTGGTTGGTGTATTCCATACTACTAGCGATTGGATTTCACTCAAAACTCACCAAATGACTCCTCCCACCATATTATGGTGTTGCCCAAGTATTGGGCTCGATCCGAAATCAATAGGTGTGAGAAATTGGTCAAGTCAATTTCAACGGCATGTCGTTCCTAATTGGAGTGGTTGGTGTATTCCATGCTTCTAGCGATTGGATTTCACTTAAAACTCGCCAAATGAATCCTCCCACCATATTATGATGTTGCAAAAGTTTTGGGCTCGATCCAAAATCAGTAGGTGTGAGAAATTGGACAATTCAAGTTCAACGGCAGTTCGTTCCTAATTGGAGTGGTTGGTGTATTCCATACTTCTAGCAATTGGATTTCACTTAAAACGCACCAAATGACTCCTCCCACCATATTATGATGTTGCCCAAGTTTTGGGCTCGATCCAAAATCAATAGGTTTGAGAAATTGGACAATTCAAGTTCAACGGCAGTTCGTTCCTAATTGGAGTGGTTGGTGTATTCCATACTTCTAGCGATTGGATTTCACTCAAAACTCACCAAATGACTCCTCCCACCATATTATGATGTTGCCCAAGTTTTGGGCTCGATCCGAAATCAATACGTGTTCCAAATTGGACAATTCAAGTTCAACAGCAGTTCGTTCCTAATTGGAGTAGTTGGTGTATTCCATACTTCTAGCGATTGGATTTCACTCAAAACTCACCAAATGACTCCTCCCACCATATTATGATGTTGCCCAAGTTTTGGTCTCGATCCGAAATCAATAGGTGTGAGAAATTGGACAATTCAAGTTCAAAGACAGTTCGTTCCTAATCGGAGTGGTTGGTGTATTCCATACTTCTAGCGATTGGATTTCACTCAAAACGCACCAAATGACTCCTCCCGCCATATTATGATGTTGCCCAAGTTTTGGGTTCGATCCGAAATCAATAGGCGTGAGAAATTGGACAATTCATGTTCAACGGCAGTTCGTTCCTAATTGGGGTGGTTGGTGTATTCCATACTTCTAGCGATTGGATTTCACTCAAAACTCACCAAATGACTCCTCCCACCATATTATGATGTTCCCCAAGTTTTGGGCTCGTTCCGAAATCCATAGGTGTTCCAAATTGGACAATTCAAGTTCAACGGCAGTTCGTTCCTAATTGGAGTGGTTGGTGTATTCCATACTTCTAGCGTTTGGATTTCACTCAAAACTAACCAAATGTCTCCTCCCACCATATTTTGATGTTGCCCAAGTTTTGGGATCGATCCGAAATCAATAGGTGTGGGAAATTGGTCAATTCAATTTCAACGGCATGTCGTTCCAAATTGGAGTGGTTGGTGTATTCCATACTTCTAGCGATTGGATTTCACTCAAAACTCACAAAATGACTCCTCCCACCATATTATGATGTTGCTCAAGTTTTGGGATCGATCCGAAATCAATAGGTGTGAGAAATTTTTCAATTCAATTTCAACGGCAGTTCGTTCCTAATTGGAGTGGTTGGTGTATTCCATACTTCTAGCGATTGGAATTCACTCAAAACTCACCAAATGACTCCTCCCACCATATTATGATGTTGCCCAAGTTTTGTGCTCGATCCGAAATCAATAGGTGTTCCAAATTGGACAATTCAAGTTCAACGGCAGTTCGTTCCTAATTGGAGTGGTTGGTGTATTCCATACTTCCAGCGTTTGGATTTCACTCAAAACTCACCAAATGACTCCTCCCACCATATTATGATGTTGCCCAAGTTTTGGGCTCGATCCGAAATCAATAGGTGTTCCAAATTGGACAATTCAAGTTCAACGGCAGTTCGTTCCTAATTGGAGTGGTTGGTGTATTCCATACTTCCAGCGTTTGGATTTCACTCAAAACTCACCAAATGACTCCTCCCACCATATTATGATGTTGCCCAAGTTTTGGATCGATCCGAAATCAATAGGTGTGAAAAATTGGTCAATTCAATTTCAACGGCATGTCGTTCCTAATTGGAGTGGTTGGTGTATTCCATACTTCTAGAGATTGGATTTCACTCAAAACTCACCAAATGAATCCTCCCACCATATTATGATGTTGCCCAAGTTTTGGGCTCGATCCGAAATCAGTAGGTGTTCCAAATTGGACAATTCAACTTCAACGGCAGTTCGTTCCTAATTGGAGTGGTAGGTGTATACCATACTTCTAGCGATTGGATTTCACTCAAAACGCACCAAATGACTCCTCCCACCATATTATGATGTTGCCCAAGTTTTGGGATCGATCCGAAATCCATAGGTGTGAGAAATTGGTCAATTCAATTTCAACGGCATTTCGTTCCTAATTGGAGTGGTTGGTGTATTCCAAACTAATAGCGATTGGATTTCACTCAAAACTCACCAAATGACTCCTCCCACCATATTATGATGTTGCCCAAGTTTTGGATCGATCCGAAATCAATAGGTGTGAAAAATTGGTCAATTCAATTTCGATGGCATGTCGTTCCTCATTGGAGTGGTTGGTGTATTCCATACTTCTAGCGATTGGATATCACTCAAAACTCACCAAATGAATCCTCCCACCATATTATGATGTTGCCCAAGTTTTGGGCTCGATCCGAAATCAGTAGGTGTGAGAAATTGGACAATTCAACTTCAACGGCAGTTCGTTCCAAATTGGAGTGGTTGGTGTATTCCATACTTCTAGCAATTGGATTTCACTCAAAACGCACCAAATGACTCCTCCCACCATATTATGATGTTGCCCAAGTTTTGGGCTCGATCCGAAATCAATAGGTGTGAGAAATTGGACAATTCAAGTTCAACGGCAGTTCGTTCCTAATTGGAGTGGTTGGTGTATTCCAAACTTCTAGCGATTGGATTTCACTCAAAACTCACCAAATGACTCCTCCCACCATATTACGATGTTGCCCAAGTTTTGGGATCGATCCGAAATCAATAGGTGTGAGAAATTGGTCAATTCAATTTCAACGGCATTTCGTTCCTAATTTGAGTGGTTGGTGTATTCCATACTACTAGCGATTGGATTTCACTCAAAACTCACCAAATGACTCCTCCCACCATATTATGGTGTTGCCCAAGTTTTGGGCTCGATCCGAAATCAATAGGTATGAGAAATTGGTCAAGTCAATTTCAACGGCATGTCGTTCCTAATTGGAGTGGTTGGTGTATTCCATACTTCTAGCGATTGGATTTCACTTAAAACTCGCCAAATGAATCCTCCCACCATATTATGATGTTGCCCAAGTTTTGGGCTCGATCCAAAATCAGTAGGTGTGAGAAATTGGACAATTCAAGTTCAACGGCAGTTCGTTCCTAATTGGAGTGGTTGGTGTATTCCATACTTCTAGCAATTGGATTTCACTCAAAACGCACCAAATGACTCCTCCCACCATATTATGATGTTGCCCTAGTTTTGGGCTCGATCCAAAATCAATAGGTTTGAGAAATTGGACAATTCAAGTTCAACGGCAGTTCGTTCCTAATTGGAGTGGTTGGTGTATTCCATACTTCTAGCGATTGGAATTCACTCAAAACTCACCAAATGACTCCTCCCACCATATTATGATGTTGCCCAAGTTTTGTGCAAGATCCGAAATCAATAGGTGTTCCAAATTGGACAATTCAAGTTCAACGGCAGTTCGTTCCTAATTGGAGGGGTTGGTGTATTCCATACTTCTAGCGATTGGATTTCACTCAAAACGAACCAAATGACTCCTCCCACCATATTATGATGTTGCCCAAGTTTTGGGCTCGATCCGAAATCAATAGGTTTTCGAAATTGGACAATTCAAGTTCAACGGCAGTTCGTTCCTAATTGGAGTGGTTGGTGTATTCCATACTTCTAGCGTTTGGATTTCACTCAAAACTAACCAAATGACTCCTCCCACCATATTTTGATGTTGCCAAAGTTTTGGGATCGATCCGAAATCAATAGGTGTGGGAAATTGGTCAATTCAATTTCAACGGCATTTCGTTCCTAATTGGAGTGGTTGGTGTATTCCATACTTCTAGCGATTGGAATTCACTCAAAACTCACCAAATGACTCCTCCCACCATATTATGATGTTGCCCAAGTTTTGTGCAAGATCCGAAATCAATAGGTGTTCCAAATTGGACAATTCAAGTTCAACGGCAGTTCGTTCCTAATTGGAGTGGTTGGTGTATTCCATACTTATAGCGATTGGATTTCACTCAAAACTCACCAAATGACTCCTCCCACCATATTATGATGTTGCCCAAGTTTTGGGCTCGATCCGAAATCAATAGGTGTTCCAAATTGGACAATTCAAGTTCAACGACAGTTCGTTCCTAATTGGAGTGGTTGGTGTATTCCGTACTTCTAGCGTTTGGATTTCACTCAAAACTCACCAAATGACTCCTCCCACCATATTATGA